>NC_058375.1:151555716-152200439 GCF_018350175.1 Felis catus
AAGTTTTAAGTTTGAGCCTAATGTTTCCACAATGCATTATTTCTTATAAATGAGAAAACAATTGATGAAGCTGAGTAATTATCACTAATGTTAGTCTCGGGTGGAGTATCATTTTCCCACTTAAGGAAAGTTAAAGGTGATTTATAACCATGTTATCTTAAGCGTACTAAAAGTTAGAATACATTTTTTTTTTTAAATGAGAGAAAAGTCATTTCCTACCTTTGTTTCTGATTTAATAATTTGTAAAAGATTGTCTTTTAAAATTTCCTGTGCAATAATTGACAATGACCTGGCATCTGTGCCGTCATTTCATGGAGATACTATTGACAGTGGCAGCTGTAGACTTCCTTGATTGTTTGTTGGTTTGGTGTTGTTTACTGATGATTTCTTCTCCAATCATGTTAGAAGTGTATGCCTAATTTTTCAGTCTTGAAATATAATAGTGATTTGATATAATAGGGAGGTAGGCAATTGTTTACATAAAAATTCCTTCTAAGGTCTTTATCATTGGAGGAAAAATTTCTAACCTAGCTTTGGTTCTAAATGGTGATTTTATAAAGTACAATTCTCTTACTAAAGAATTTAAAAATTTATAAGAGAAATCTCAAAACTATGCGTGGCAGAGAAAGGAACACTTAGATACTCTTTGTAGGCACATGGATGATCCATTGGAAAGAATGCTTTTTATTCCTGCTAGAACTACTGGAATTTTTTCTTCTACCGAAATTTTTGTTATAAGGAATTCCCTGCTAAAGATCCATTAAGATATGAGTGTTTATGATACTTCTTAGAAGTAGTTTGGAAACATTTTTTTTCATTTCTTGGGTCTCTTACAAAAATGAACTCTTAAAAAGTTTGTGTTTTAAATTTGCCTCCCTGATACTTCCTCAGAGCTATTTTTTTTGCACTTATGACAATGTCTGTGATGCTTCCAAGTAAATTGCTCTGTATATTTTTATTTATTATTTTTTATTATTATTTAAAAAAAAATTTTTTTTTCAACGTATATTTATTTTTGGGACAGAGAGAGAAAGAGCATGAACGGGGGAGGGGCAGAGAGAGAGGGAGACACAGAATCGGAAATAGGCTCCAGGCTCCGAGCCATCAGCCCAGAGCCTGACGCGGGGCTCGAACTCACGGACCATGAGATCGTGACCTGGCTGAAGTCGGACGCTTAACCGACTGCGCCACCCAGGCGCCCCACTCTGCATATTTTTATAGAAAATAGGGTGAGATACTGAAACATGATGAAAACATTCAACTTGTTTTACTTTGGTTGTGATTTCTTGTTTGTGTTTAAAAAAATTTATTTCCCACAATAAGTTCAAACGAGAATGTTTGGGCAGTAATCAGAAGAGTAACAACAAGATGCCGGATGACTGGGGGCAATGGTGGAGGGGAGAAGGGATTCTCTCCTCCCGTTACGGCTTCAGTGGTTACAACCTCAGTATCCCTTAGAAATAATCCCCCCCCATGAAAGGGGCATTAAGGGAATGTGTCTGAGACTGTTCTGAACACATTTTGATCAATTTTCTGTTTTACGTAGAGTTCCAATGACTTTCAACAGATGTTATTTTGACCTACTATAGGTCAGAGTGATTATGTTGTTTCTCAGGAGTAGAGAAAATAGATTGTATTTGAAGTGCTTAAAAATTAATAGAATATAATTTGTGAAAAATTATTTTGTATGCTCTTCTGTAATTTGCCTTTGTTGTCAATACTTGTCTCTGTTAATTTTGTAGTTGATAATAATGTTTTAAAAAATGCGTGTCTGTTGATTGGCCTAGAACAGCCAGTCAGCACTTTAATGTGATTTTATACAGCTGTGCATTAAATCAGACTATAATTATTTTTTAACAGGATGGTGAAGTGGATGCTGAGGAACTTCAGAAATGTTTGACACAGTCTGGAATTAGTGGAACTTACTCTCGTGAGATCTCCCCCACCCCCGTATTTAAAATATTAAAAAAAATCTTTTTATCACAGATATACATGCCCATAATTTAAAGAATCCAATAATTCTGCAAAGCTTATTGTGAAGATAACTGTTCCTTGTGTTCCTTGTACGTAACTGTCTCCCTGACATTAACTACTCCTAGACGAAATTTCATTCAGCTTTTTCAGGTGACTCTTGAAATTTGCCTCCACATCTCAAAATAACATACTTTTATCACTATAGATTTTAGTTTTCTTTTTTTAAAGTTTATTTATTTATTTTGAGAGAGAGAGCAAGAGTAGAGGAGGGAGAGAGAAAATTTCAAGAAGGCTCCATGCTGTCTGTGCATAGCCTGATTCAGGGCCTGATCTCAGCAACCCTGAGACCGTCATCTGAGCTGAAATCAAGAATCACATACTCAACCAACTGAGCTATCCAGGTGCCCCCCTTCTATGAGTGTTTTAATTCTGCTATCATATTCTTAAAATCCAAGAGCTTCTCTTCTTTTTTCATGTAGGTGAAGTCTTCCCTTATCTCTCTGAAACTGTTAATGTATTTTTCAAAGTTTTTGCTTCTTTTGTAAACTGTGTTTTCTCCAATTTTTTTTTCCAGTTTATTTGTTTGGTTGTCTTTCATGTTAGATGCTTTGCTCAGGTGTGCTGACCCTTGTCATACATATTTAACTGAAATGCAGGTGAGACGCTCCGAGGTGTTGGTTTGGTATTCACTATAGGCTTCAATGTCTGGTAGCCTGGTGGGGCAGTTTGTCGTGCAACAATGAGAATCAGCGTATTTTGGGATTTCCTTTTGGGCTGGTTGTTTGGTAGGAAAAGAGGATAGAGGACCCAGGAGGGTTCTCAGTCTTTGATAAACAGTTATTTGCATACCTTGTTTTTGCTAGATAGGTTAGTGTTAGTGTTAGAGTTTAGGGATAGGGTTAGGATATGTGCCTGCAGTTCAGAGACCTCTCCAGAGAATAAAACCCCAGACTTCCCCTGGAGTGAGAATCAACATGGCAGCCATCTACTGATGAGGCAAGAACGGGCTTTGGGGCTCTAAATACTTCTTAAGTAGGTATTCAGTTGATCCTTCTGTTTTTAGGTCTACCTTCACACCCATTTTCAGAAATACTAGCAACTCTTAAGTGTTTGAGGTCTTTCCCAGGATAACTAGGCTGCTTCTTAGCTTTTTTGTCGTGTGTTTAGGAAGCCACTTTTTCAGATTTAGGGTTAAGATTAGGGTGAGGGTTAGGGTTAGGGTGTGTGTCTGGTATTGTACAGTCAGAGAGACCTCTCCAGATGGTTAGAGTTAAGGTTAAAGGTTAGGGGTTAGGGGATGGAGCTTAGGGGCTTGGGTATGCCTAGTGTCTTGGAATTTAGAGACCTCTCCAGAGTATAAATTCCCAGGATTTTCCTGAGGTTAGAATAGACATTGCTGACCTCTTAAGGAGCTAAGGCAAGGAGGGGATTTGGTGCTCTAAATATGTCATAAATAGATATTCAGTTGGTCCTTCTGTTTTTATCTCTACCTTCACACCCATTTTCAGAAATACTACCAATTGATAAATGTTTGTGGGGTCTTCTCCAGGATAAGTAGGCTGCTTGTCAGCTTTTCTTGTGTGTTCTGAAGCCATTTTCTCACATCAAGGGTCAGGGCCTAGCATTGGGGTTAAGATTAGGGTTAGGGTTATGGTTAGGGTCACGGTTAATGCTAGTGTATGTTCCGGGTGTTTTGCAGTTCAGAGACATCTCCAGAGGGTGGCAGTTAGGGTTTGTTTTAGTTAGTGTGTATGGTTAGAGGTTAGGGGTTAAGGGTTGTGGGTTGTGGATTAGGGGTTCTACTATGTTCCTGGTGTCATGCAGTTCAGAGATCTCTCCAGAGGTTTAGGATTAAGGTGAGGATTAGCATTAGGGCTTCAGAAGTAGGGTTTAGGGATTTGGGTATGGACGAATATCCTGCAGTTCAGAGACCTCGCCACAATGTAAGTACCAAGACTTCTAATGAGGTAAAAATAGACATTGCAGCCATCCTCTGTGCTGAGGCAGGGAGGGGATTTGGGGGCTCTAAATGCTCTTTAAGTAGATATTTAATTGGCTCCATGTTTATCTCTACCTTCACACCCACTTTCAGAAATATTACCAGTTCTTCAATGTTCAAGGTCGTCCCCAGGACAAGTATGATGCTCTTCCGCTTTTCTTATCATGCGTTCAGAGGCCACTTTCTCTGATCTAAGGTTACAGTTAGGGTTTGGGTTAGGGTTAGGGATAATGTTAGTGCATATGCCTGTTCAGAGTCCTTTCCAGAGGCTTAGGGTTAGGGACAGTCTTAGGGTGAAGGTTAGGGTTAGAGGTTAGGGATTGAGTGTTCGGTGTGAAAGGTTTGGGTCTTTGCCTTGAATCTTTCAGTTAAGAGACCACTTCAGAGAATAAGATCCCAGAGTTCTGCCTGGGTGAGAAGAGACATGTGAGCCTTATATACAGCTGAGCTAGGGATGGGATGTGGGGCTCTAAATACTCGTTAAATGATTCTCAGTTGTCTTCTTATCTGTAACTTCACATTCATTTTCAGAAATACTACCAATTTTTAAATGTTTGGGGTCTTCTTTATGATAAGTATGATGCTCCACAGCTTTTCTTATATGTTTAGAAAGCCACTTTCTCAGATCTTGGGTAGCGTTAGGTTAGGGGTGTTAGCCTTAGGGTCAGGGTCAGTTTTAGGCAATGTGCCTGGTATCCTACAATTCAGAGACCTCTGCAGACAGTAAATCCACAGACTTCTGCTGGGGTGATAATAGACATGGCAGCTATCTACCGATCTGAAGCAAGGAGGGGATTTGGGTCCCTAAATACTCTTTAGATAGATATTCACCTGGTCTTCCCATTTTCATCTCTACCTTCGCACACAGTTCTTAAATGTTTGGCATCTTCTCCAAGAGAGCTAGGCTGCTTCTCAACTTTTTGTATCATGTATTTAAAAGGCACTTTCTGGGGCGCCTGGGTGGCTCAGTCGGTTGAACGTCCGACTTCGGCTCAGGTCATGATCTCGCGGTCCGTGAGTTCGAGCCCCGCGTCGGGCTCTGTGCTGACAGCTCAGAGCCTGGAGCCCGTTTCAGATTCTGTGTCTCCCTCTCTCTCTGACCCTCCCCTGTTCATGCTCTGTCTCTCTCTGTCTCAAAAATAAATAAACGTTAAAAAAAAATTTTTTTTTAAAATAAAATAAAATAAAAGGCACTTTCTCAGCTCTAGGGTTATGGTTAGGGTTTGCATTAGGTTTAGCGTTACTGTTCTTGTATTTGCCTTGTATCCTGGAGTTCAGTGACCTTTCCAGAAAGTTTGGATTAGGGATAGTCTTAGGGTTAAGGTTAGGGTTTGAAGACTTTGGGTGTGTGCCTGGTATCCTGCTGTTGACAGATCTCTCCCAACAGTAAATCCCTGGACTTCTGCTTGGGTGGGAATAGACATCGTAGCCATCTATACTGCTGAGGCAAGGAGGGGATTTGGTGCTCTAAATACTCTTTAAATGGATATTCAATTTGTCCTTCTGTTTTTATTTCTGCCTTTGCATCCATTTTCAGAAATATTGCCAATTCTTAAATGTTTGGGGTCTTCTCATGGATAGCTAGACTGCTGCTCACCTTTTGTTTTTGTTTTTTTCTTCTTCTTTTTTTAATCAGAAAAACTGTGCTTAGAAAGCCCCTTTCTCATCTCTAGGGTTAAGGTTGGAGTCAGGATTAGTGTTAGTGTTAGGGTTAGGGGCTGTAGGTTACTGGTTAGTGGTTAAAATTAGAGTTAGGATTATGGTTAATGTTAGGGTATGTCCCTGGTATCCTGCTATTCAGAGACCTGTCCAGAAGATTAGTGTTAGGGTTAATATTAGGGTGAATGTTAGTATCAGGGTTGGAGGTTAGGGCTTAGTGGTTATTGGTTAGTGGTGAGGCCTTTGAATATGTGCCTGGCATCCTGAACTTCAAAAACCTTTCTGGATGGTAAATCCCCCAACTTCTGGTGTGAGCATAGACATGACATCCATCTATGGAGCTGAGGCAAGGAGGAAATTTGGGGCTCTGTATCCTCTTTAAATAAATATTCAATTGGTCCTTCTGTTTTTATCTCTACCTTCACACCCATATTTAGAAATACTACAGATTCTTAAATTTTGAGATTCTTCCGCTGGATAACTAGGCTGCTTCTCAAAGCTTTTCTTACCATGTATTCAGGAAGCCACTTTCTCCTAGCTAAGGTTAGTTTTAGGGTTAGAGTTATAGTGAGGATTAGGATTAGTGTTAGTATTAGGGGTTAAGGGTTAGCGGTTAGTGTTAGGATTATTGTTAGGGTATATAACTGTTATCCTGTCGTGCAGAGACCTCTCTAGAGGGTTAGTGTTAGGGTTAATGTTAGAGTCAATGTTAGTATTAGTGCTAGAGGTTAAGGGTTACTGGTCATTGGTTAGTAGTTAGGGCTTCATATATGTGCCTGATACCCTGAAATTGGAAGAACTCTCCAGACAGCAAATTCCCAGACTTCTGCTGATGTGAGAATAGACATAGTATCCATCTACAGAGCTAAGGCAAGGAGGGATTTGGGGGCTGTAGATACTTTTTAAACAGATACTCAATTGGTTATTCTGTTTTTATCTCTACCTGCACACCCATATTTAGAAATACTACTAGTTCTTAAACATGTTTGGGGTCTTCCCCTGGATAACTAGGCTACTTTTCAGCTTTTCTTATTGCGTGTTCATGGTCACTTTCTCCTATCTACGTTAGTTAACTTCCATTCATCTTACTATTTTACAATTCTTTTCCTTTATGTTCTCTCATTCTCTTTTTTCTAATGGTTTATGACTTTAGAAATTTAATTTTTTCCCATTCCAATGGGGTATTAAAAATCTATGAACTTTCCTAAAAATTCTTCTCTATTCTTTGTCAAAAATATTTAATCTTCTATACATATACATTCAATCTTATTTTATGATTGAAGGTATGCTTATATGAAGACTCAGTTCTTGCCATTTGTTATCATCTGTTGAGATTCTCCCACATAACGGATGGGTGCCATGTTAACTTGAAAGGAAAACGTACCATTTGCCTGACAAAATGATGGAATGCCATCCAGGGATTGTTCGTGGAAACTTTGCCACCCTGCTTCTTCCCACCTGAACAGGATTTGAAGGAGGACTGGGCTCCTGTATTGACTTTTCCACTTACTGGCTCTATGACTTGGGAAACTTTATTATTCTGGGCCTCTGTTTCTTCATTTGTAAATTGGGACTATAATACCTTTGTATGTTTATGTAAAATCACAAAATCATGCTACCTGGCTCATAGTGAATACTCATCGAGTGTCTGTTGAATTGTCCATCTGAAAATATTATAACCACCTATTCTAACATTGACACTGTATTAAATAAACATTTAAAGAAAATCAGCTATTTTGACTTGTAGAATGTTTTACGATTTTTTTTCTTAATAGGTCTAAAATTTAGCTGAAATATTTTTTCTCATAAAAATTTCAAAATATGCCAACATCAAATAACAAAATAAGATAATTTTAAGCATTTTTATTTATTCATTTATTCATTTTAAGGAGCGAAGAGTAAGAACTTGGTAAGCTTACCTAAACTGTACTGACGTAATATTTCTTTTATCAAGACTGATACAATAAGTCTTGAGGTAAATCAGCATACTAATTCAATATAATTGTGATAAGGATTAGAAAAATTCTACTTAGTGTGAGTCTTCAGTTATAGTTCTATAAATATGAAAATGTTAATATTTCTAATAACCCATGATATTAAGATAGTTTATATTTATTTTTTCTTCCTGCCTTTTCCCTTGCCCAAGGGAAAACAGCCGCTTCAGATCAGAAGTTCACATTTTTACTTGATTGATTGCAGTAAACTAGCAAATGATTTACCTACATCCGGGTTCATCTTACTTTACTCTGCAGTCTGTTTAATGTAAATGAGTATTTCTGTAATGGAAATTTTAGAATTGCCCCTCTGCTCTGTAAAATTCTTCAGTGACTTCCCTTGGTCTAAATCTTTAGGGTGGCATTCAAGACTTTCATGATCTGACCCTCTTCTCCCTTTAGATGTCTTCACAAGCCAGTCCTTCATCTCAAACTTTAATCACATCTCTACATCTTTCGTGTTTTGTGTACTCCGTATATGTCAGATTTCTATTTAAAAACCTGCTCGTCGTTTGTGTTGGGAAGATCAAAGCCCTCCTTTCCCCTGTGACAATAATTTTCAGTTATTTTATAATTGCTTATATAACTACCAAATCCCCTTACTAGATGTGAATAGTTTGGAGTAGTAGTAATTTTTATTTTAGTCCTTTTTTTTTTTTTTTTTACTATGGATGCATAAGCATTCGAAGTTTGTTGATGGGGTGACTGTATTTTTGGCAATTTTTAAACATTTTGTTTTATAAAATAGTAATTGTCATAATTTTACATAGATAAAATTGGGCAGACTCCAATTCAAATAATAAATATGTTTTACAGCCTTCAGTTTGGAAACCTGCAGAATTATGATCGCCATGTTGGATGTATCCTTGAATAAAAATAGAAAATACTAGAATATGGAATAATTGTTTTCTGAATATAACTAAGCAATTGTTGGCTGTATATGACTACAGTAAATTAGAGACTTTAAAAATACTTTGTAAGATTTTGTTTGAATTCCATGCTCTTCCATTTTGAAGTAGAAATCTATTCATATGCTGAATTTAGCTAACTTGCAGAAGCATACTAATAGTTTTTTAGTCAATGATTTACAGCTTTGGTAAATTCTCATTGGTATCAAAATTTATTTTTATTAATAAAACTATCAGAGAGATTACACAGGAAAAATGAGGTTTAGTGAATTCAAAGAACTTTGGGCAGCTCTTAATGCCTGGAAGCAAAACTTCATGACTATTGATCAAGACCAAAGTGGCACAGTGGAACATCATGAATTGAATCAAGCCATCGCTGCTATGGGTAAGAATGTTAAAATTCTTTAGAATCTATCCAGATAATTGTTCTTTGATGAAATGAATCTTAACTGTTTTAATTTGTTAAGTGACAAAGGAATCTATTATTTCACCAGCTGTTGCCCAGTTTGATTTGAAGATTGTAGATGAATTCTGATTGAAGACTTTTAACAAAACCATTTTATCTATTTTTTTTTTCAAAAGATGATCTTTTTTATACATTGTGGTTGATAAAATTAATTTCTGAATTTCCTCTGTTGAGTATATTAAAATGCATTCCTCTAATTGTGGGTAACCACCATTTATAGTGTATTCTTTTTTAATTTGCTGAGGTGTCTAATTATTTATTTTATTTTTGCCAGATTTTTGGAAGTATTAATATGCAGTGTTATATTAATTTCAAGAATACAGCATTTCTATTTGTATCCGTATAGGTGTTCAACAATTCTATACATTACTCAGTGCTTATCACAAGTATATTCACCGTCTGTAACCATACAACATATATTATGATCTTATTGACTATGCTGTATTTTTCAGGGTGACTTAATTATTTTGTTTAAAAAATTTTTTTAATGTTTATTTTTGAGAGAGAAAAAGAGAGCAAGAGTAAGAAAGGGTGGGGCAGAGAGAGAAGGAGATACAGAATCCAAAGCAGGCTCCAGGTTCTCAGCTGTCAGCACAGAGCCCGACATGGGGCTCAAACTTGTGAACTGTGAGATCATGACCTGAGCTGAAGTTGGATGCTTAACCGACTGAGCCACCCAGGCACCCCTTTTTATTTTTTTTTAATGTTTGTTTATTTGTGAGAAAGAGACAGAGCACAAGCAGGGGAGGGGCAGAGAGAGAGGGAGACACAGAATCTGAAGAAGGCTCTAGGCTCTGAGCTGTCAGCACAGAGCCTGATGCGGGGCTCGAACTCATAACCAGCGATATCACGATCTGAGCCAAAGTTGGATGCTTAACTGACTGAGCAACCCAGACGCCCCTGGGGTGACTTAATTATTTCGTAACTGGAAGTTTGTACCACTTATCTCCCCTCTGGTAACCACCAGTTTGTTCTCTATATTTAAGGGCCTTTTTTGTTTGTTCCTTTTTTGTTTGTTTTGTTTTTTAAATTCCATATATTTTTGAAACCATATGGTATTTGACTTTCTCTGACTTATTTCGCTTAACATAATACCCTCTAGGTCCATCCATTTGTCGCAAGTGGCAAGATCTCATTCTTTTATATGGCTGAGTAATATTTCATTGTATATATGTACCACATCTTTTTTATCCATTTATTGGTTGATGGACACTTTGGTTGCTTCCATAATTTGGCTATTGTAAATAATGCTGCAGTAAATACAGGGCTGCACATATCTTTTTGAATTAGTGTCTTCCTTTTCTTTGGAAATATTCCAGTATTGGAATTACTGGATTATATGGTATTTCTATTTTTAATTTTTACTTTATGTATTTATTTTGAGAGAGAGAAAAAGCAGGGAGGGGCAGAGAGAGAGGGAGAGAGAGAGAGAATTCCAAGCAGACTTCCCCATTGGTAAGCCACATGTGGGGCTCGAACCTACGAACTGTGAGGTTATGACCTGAGCCAAAATTAAGAGTCTGAAGCTTGACCATCCTAGCCACCCAGGTGCTCCCCTCTATTTCTGACTTTTTGAGGGCCCTCCATACTGTTTTTCACAATGGCTGTACCATTTACATTCCTAACAACAATGCAGAAAAGTTTCTTTTTCTCTACATTTTCACCAATACTTGTTATTCCTTGTATTTTTTTATTCTAGCCATTCTGACACATGTAATGGGATCTTTCATTGTGGTTTTGATTTGCATTTCCCTGATGATTAGGAATGTTGAACATTTTTTTGTTTGTCTGTTGGCCATATGTTTATCTTCTTTGGAAAAATGTCTGTTTGGGTCTTCTGCATATATTTCATTGGATTATTTGGGGATTTTTAGTGTTGAGTTGTCTAAGTTCTATATATTTGGATATTAACCACTTACAGGATATGTCATTTGAAAATATCTTCTCCCATTCAGTAGGTTGCCTTTTCATTTTGTTAATGGTTTCCTTCACTGTGCAAAAGCTTTTTATTTTGGTGTAGTCCCAGTAGTTTATTTTTGCTTTTGTTTTCCTTGCCTCAGGAGACCTATCTAAAAAAATGTTGCTTCAGCCAATGTTAGATTACTGCCTATGTTTTCCTCTAGGAGTTTTGTGGTTTCAGGTCTCATATTTAGTTCTTTAATCCTTTTTGAGTTTGTGTATGATGTAAGAAAATAGTCCAGTTTCATTCTTTTGCATGTGGCTGTACCATTTTCCTACACCATTTGCTGAAGAGACTTTTTCCCATTGTATGTTCTTGCCTCCTTTGTCATAGATTAATTGACCATATAAGCATGGGTTTATTTCTGAGCTCTCTATTCTGGTCTTTTCATCTATTTGTCTATTTTTGTGCCAGTACCACACTGTTTTGATTACTGCAGTTCTATAGTATATCTTGAAATCTGAAATTGTGATACCTCCCACTTTGTTCTTCTTTCTCAGGATTACTTTGGCTATTTGGGGTCTTTTTAGTTCCATACGAATTTTAGTATAATTTGTTCTAGTTCTGTGATAAAATGCCATTGATATTTTATAGGGGTTGCATTGAATCTGTATATTGCTTTGAGTAATATGGACATTTCAACAACATTGGTTTTTCCAATCCCTGAGTATAGAATAGTATTCATTTGTGGTAAGAGCTCTAATTTGATAGCAAAGGCTTATCTCAATATATTACTGGTTTCCATATTATACTCTAGCTTTTCAACAATAAAAACCATGTTTTCTAAATTTTCCTTCGTTTTCTTATGTGGTTAGTATACACAGTATATGCCAAAATACCTCAGAATGCAAAGTCTGCATTTTAGAGTATTTTAAAAGAATGTAACTTTATTTTTATCCTTTCTTTGGTAAGCTGAGGTTCTCAGTCTGCTTTCTTTCAAAAGTGGTAATATAAAATGGTGTTTAACCTGCTTTTACAGTTTATGTAGTATTCCTAATTGTGTTTACCCTTTGATTTTTTTTACACTCATTTCTAAACAAAATACAGTTGTAAGAAAATTAACCTTTTGAAATTTAAAATCTGAACCCAATGCAAATTATCTCAAATTCCAATTTAAAGAAGCTAAAGCTAGTGATTTGTTTTGTTTTATAATTAGACATTTTAATTTAATAGATGGTCATTTTAGAGACAGTCCTGGACACATCATATATAGTTCAGTTAAAGCATTAATACCTAATGGATTAAACTCGATCCTTAATTCAACATAATGTAGAAAAGGTACTATAACCTTAGGCAAAAAAGAAAACTGCCAAAGAGTTCACATAGGCATTTGAGTGCCATAGAGAGATATTGTGGATTATTCAAATTTAAGATCTTCAGATACATGTTAAAATATTCAAATTATTTTGCTGAGAATGCTATGGGAAATAATAAGAATTTTATCATTACACATTCCGATCATAACTCTCTACTAGGAAGCTTAAAATGCGTTTGCATATAATTACATAAGTTTCCATATTTTACTTCTATTAATTTATACCTTTCCATTTATTTATTTATTTATTTATTTATTTATTTATTTATTTATTTATTTTTAGCAAGTTCCCTGGATTGTAGCTACACATAAAATTTTCTCTACATTTATTATTGTTTTCCTCTTTGAGTAGATTGTCTTCTGTCCAAATCTGCTAATATAGTAATATATAAAGACAATAATTCTAGGTCAGCATCCTTCACAGTAAAGTCTGCACATATTGGAAAGTTGCTAAGAATAGATCTTAAAAGTTCTCATAACAAGAAGAGAAAATTCTGTAACTATATAGGGTGACAGGTGTTAACTAGACTTATTATAGTGATCATTTTGTAATATATGCAACTATGGAATCATTATATTGTACATCTGAAACTAATATAGTTATATATGCCAATTATACCTCAATGAAAAAAAAGGCAAAAAGGAAATAAAGAATTTAAGTGATAGCAAAAATCACTAATAATCTTTCCTTGATATTCTTTAAAGAACTATGAAATTACAGAATTGAAATATTGGAGCATTAAAATCTATAAAATATTCTAGACATTATTTAAAAATAAAAATATATTCTAAAAATACAAAAACATAATTTTGTTTTTTCTTAGCTATGACTTCATTACATCTAGAATTTAGATGTTTATGTACCACTTAACCATTAGTAGTAAAGCCTTTGTCTGATAAGTTTGAATATGAATGTGTTTTATTTTTAGTATATATTTTTATGGAATGAATTTTGGAATTTTACTTTTTGATTGTTTTTAAAGAAAATGCAATGCTGTGATGTTCTTATGGTGTTTGGTTTTAGAAGTTTTAATCTGTTAATTCTTATTTCTAGGTTATAGGTTGAGCCCTCAAACATTAACTGCTATTGTTAAACGGTACAGCAAGAATGGCAGAATCTTCTTTGATGATTATGTGGCTTGCTGTGTGAAGCTTCGAGCACTGACAGGTATTCATCATTTAAAAATGGGTATAGCGTTATGTAGCTATTTTTCTTTTTCTTTTTCTTTTTTGAAATTACTGATTTTTTTAAGTTTATTTATTTTGAAAGAGACAGTAGGAGAGGGGGAGACAGAGGGTGACAGAATCCTAAGCTGGCTCCGCACTATCAGCACAGACTGATGTGAGACTTGAACTCATGAAACCATGAGATCATGACCTGAGCAGAAACCAAGGGTCAGACGCTTAACTTGCTGAACCACCCAAGTGCCCCGTAGCTATTTCTCTGAAAAATATCTCTTGTTTTCTTCGACAAGTTTGTAATATTATGTATTTCTCACCATTATTCACTGTTAAATTTAATCAGTTTTAAGGCTTTAAAACTTTAGCAATATTGTGAAAAAAAATTAAAAAAAACTTTAGCAATATGAATACTGAAAGATTGTTGTAGCTCAGTTTTGGGAAGTTTTCATGTCTCAGTTGCCTGGGATATGAAATCACTTGATTTAATTGAGTATGAAGAGAAAGAGGGAAGATGGCAGTGGAGTAGAAGGACCCTAAGCTCATCTTGTCCCATGAACACATCTAGATAGCTATCAAATTATTCTAAGTACCCCAGAAATCAACCTGAAGATGGACAGAACAAACTCCACAACTAAAGGGAGAGAAGAGGCCACATCAAAGAAGGTAGGATGAGTGCAGACATGGTTGAGGGGAGAAATGGATCATGGGTGGTGTAGGGAGGAGGAAGCTGTAGTCATGGAGAAGGGTGAGAGAGAGAGGAACAAATGGGAATGCATAAGGAGAATGTTTCCCCAAAGCATTGGCTTGGAAAATGAGAGAGGCTGAATTTCACGAGTTCTTGCAACTAGCAGGGCTTGAAGCTTAGACTTTTGAAGGTCAACAGACTTGACTAGGATAGAGTCCAGAGGGTACTGCACTGCTCCTGGAGAGAAGGCAGGCACACAACCTAGGGGCAGACAGCATGGAAACAGTGATTTGAAGAATGCTTGGGGTTCACAGTGGGGAGAATATTCACTCTTCTTGCACATCCCTGAGAGGCAGCATTCACAGAGACACCTCTCCAGGAACAAAGGAGCCAGTTGGTGTCATTTCCCTCCCCCACCCTTAAGCATAAGCACATAGCTGCATGTGGGAAGTGGCATAGCACGTACACAGGCTGCCTGATTTCCTTATACCAAACCTGTGGGGTGGTTTCCTTATACCAAACCTGTGCTCTAGCAGGACTCACTTCTCAGTCAAGCATGGCTTAGTCTCAGAATGGCAGGCTCCTTCCCCAGAAGACCAGCACAAGCCCCTGCCTCCACCACATCTGACAGAAGAGTTCTATACAGCCTCAGTTCTGGTGCAGGTGGTGTCAGGACTCATTAAACAAGCAGACTAGAGCACACCTAGTTAAAACTTGACAGGTTCTGGCCAGCGACCAAACACTGCCCACAGCAGGTAAGTAGAACCTCTACAGATGACTGGCCAGAAGGATAGAGCAGCCAAAACATAAGAGCAGAACTCACACAGCAAACATCAGAGATACTCCTTGAAGCACCAGGCCCTGGATACTACATGACCTCTTCTTCATAAAGCTATTACTGTCAGGAGCAGGAGAATTAACTGGCCTTTCTAACACAGAAGAAGACCGAGACTTAGACAAAATGCCAAGATGGAGGAATTTATCCCAAATGAAAAAACAAGATAAGGCCACAGCCAGAGATCTAAGCAAAACAAATGTAAGTAACATGCCTGATGGAAAATGTAAAGCAACAATCATAAGGTTACTCACTGGGGTTGAGAAAAGAATATAAGACATCAGGGTGACCCTTGTCACAGAGAAAAAAGATTTAAAAAAAGAATCAGAGATGAAAAATGCAATAAATGAGATTGGAAATAGGCTTGATACAACGAACAGCAGGCTGGAAGAAGCAGAGGAATGAATTAGCTATATTGAAAACAAAATGGAAAATAATGAAGATGAACAAAAGAGACAAAGAAGAATTATGGAACATGAGAATAGACTCAGGGAACACAGTGGCTTCATCAGATATAATAACGTTCATATTATAGGAGTCTCAGAAGAAGAAGAGAGAGAAAAGAGGGCAGAAAATTTATTTGAACAAATAAGGGCTGAAAACTTCCCTAATCTGAGGAAGGAGACATCCAGATCTAGGAGGTACAGAGAACTCCCATCAAAATCAACCAAAGCAAGCCAACACCAAGACATACTATAATTAAATTTGCAAAATATAGTGATAAAAAATCTTAAAAGCAGCAAGGCAAAAGAAGTCCTTAACTTATAAGGGACAACCCATAAGGCTAGCTGGAGATTTCTCAACAGAAACTTGGCAAGCCAGAAAGAAGTGGCATGCTGTATTTAAAGTGCTGAGTGGGAGGGGCGCCTGGGTGGCTCAGCTAGTTAAGTGTCCAATTTCGCTCAGGTCATGCTCTCAGAGTTCGTGAATTCAAGCCCCACGTCAGGCTCTGGGCTGACAGCTTGGAGCCTGGAGCCTGCTTCGGATTCTGTGTCTCCCTCTCTCTCTGCCCCTCACCTGCTCACACTCTGTCTCTCAAACATAAACATTAAAAATAAACTGAAAAAAAAAATAAAGTGCTGAGTGGGAAAAATCTGCAGCCAAGAATACTTTATCCAGCAAGTCTATCATTCAGAATAGTTGAGTTTTCTAGACAAGCAAAAACGAAAGGAATTAGTGACCACTAAACCAGCTCTGCAAGAATATTAAAGGAGACTCTGAGTGCAACAGAGAGACCAAAAGTGATAAAGACAAGAAAGGATGAGAGAAAAATCTCCAGAAACAATGACAAAACAAGTAATAAAATGGCACTAAATACATTTCTCAAGGACTATTTTGAATGTAAATGGACTTAACACTCCACAGTCAAAAGACATAGGTTGTCCAAATGGATTAAAAAACAAGACTCATCTATACATTGCCTATAAGAGACTTGTTTTAGACCTAAAGACACCTGCAGATTGAAAGTGAGGGGATGGAGAAAAATTTATCAAGCAAATGTCAAAAGAATGCCAGAGTTGCAATGCTTATATAAAACAAATAGAATTTAAAACAAAGACTGTAATAAGATATATAGAAGGGCACTTACATCATAATAAAGGGGACAATTCAACAAGACTATCTACCAATTTGCAAATATTTATGTACCCAACATGAGAGCAGTTAAATATATAAAACAATTAATAACAAACATAAAGGAATTAATGATAATAATACAATGATAGTAGGGGACTTCAACATCCTGACTTACATCAATGGACAGCTAATCTAAACAGAAAATAAACAAGGAAACAATGTCTTTGAATGACACTCTGGACCAGATGACTTAACAGATATATTTGGAACATTCCATCCTAAATCAGTATAAAACACATTCTTTTCAAGTACATATGAAACATTTTCCAGAATAGATCACATGTTAGGTCACAAATCAGGCCTCAATTACACAAAAGGATTGAAATCATACCATGCATCTTTTCTGACTACAACACTATGATACTAGAAGTCAACTACAAGAAAAACAACTTGGAGAGATCATAAATATACAAACATTAAGCAATGTTGTACTAAACAATGAATAGGTCATCCAGGGAATTAAAAAAAAAATACGTGGACACAAATTAAAATGAAAACACAATGGCCCAGAATCTTTGGGATGAAGCAAAAGTATTGCAGAGAGGGAAGTGTATAGCAATACATGTCTATCTCAAGAAGCGTAGAGCCAGAAAAATTAATCCTCAAATGTTTGTAGAACCACAAAAGACACCAAATAGCCAAAGCAACCTTGAAAAAGAAAAGCAAAGCTGGAGGCATCACAATTCCAGACTTCAAATTAGATTACAAAACTATAGTAATTGAAACAGTATGGTGCTGGCACAAAATTAGACATATAGATCAATGGAACAGAATAGAAAACCCAAAAAATGACCCCACAATTATGTAGTCTGTTAGTCTTTGGCAAAGCAGGAAAGAATATCCAATGGGAAAAAGACAATCTCTCCAACAAATAGTGTTGGGAAAACTGGACAGCAACATGGACCACTTTCTTATACCATACACAAAAATAAATTCAAAATAGATTAAAGACCTAAACTGTGAGCCTTAAAACCATAAAAATTCCAGAGGAGAACACAGGCAGTCACCTCTTTGAAATTGGCCATAGCAACTTTTTTCTAGATATGTCTCCTGAGGCAGGGGAAACAAAAGCAAAAATAAACTATTGGGACTTGATCAAAGTAAAACACTCATGGGGTACTTGGTTGGTTCAGTCAGTAAAGCATTCAACTCTTGATTTCAGTTCATGTCATGATCTCATGGTTTCATGGGTTTGAGCCCCATATCGGACTCTGCACTGGTGGCATGGAGCCTGCTTGGGATTCTCCCTCTGTCTCTGCCCCTCCCTCCCTCACATTCTCTATGTCTCTCTCAAAATAAATAAATAAGCTTAAAAAAATAAAAAAAATAAAACACTTCTGCACAGCAAAGGAAACAATCAACAAAACTAAAAGGCAACCTATGGGACTGGAGAAGATATTTTCAAATGGCATGCCTGATAAAGGGTTAGTATCCAAAATATATAAAGAACATTATAAAACTCAACATCCAAAAAACAAGTAATCCAATTAAAAAATGGGCAGAAGACATGAATAGACTTTTTTTGCAAAGAAGGCATCCAGATGGCCAACAGACACATGAAAAGATGCTCAACATCACTGTTCACCAGGGAAATACAAATCACTACTACAATGAGTTCCCCACCCCTAACAGAATGGCTAAAATCAACACAAAAAACAACAGGTGTTGGTGAGGCTGTGGAGAAAGGGGAATCCTCTTGCACTGCTGGTAGGAATGCAAACTGGTGCAGCTACTCTGGAAAACAGTATGAAGGTTCCTCAAAAAGTTAAAAATGGAACTATCATACAATCCAGTAATTGCACTATTAGGTATTTACCCAAAGAATACAAAAATCCTGATTCAATGGGATACATACCCAGATATTTATAACAGTATTATCTATAGTAGCCAAATTATGAAAAGCCCAAGTATCCATCTATTGATGAATGGATAAAGAAGATGTGGTATGTATACACAATGGAATGTTACTCAGCCATCAAAAGGAATGAAATCTTGCCACTTGTGACACAGATGGAGCTAGAGAGGTTCAAGCTAAGTGAAATAAATCCATTAGAGAAAGACATATACCATATGATTGCACTCACATGTAGAATTTAAGAAATGTGCAAAGGGAAAAAAGAGGCAAACCCAAGGAACAGAGTTTTAGCTATAGAGAGAACAAACTGATGGTCAACAGAGGGGAGGTGTTTGGGGGGATGGGTTAAATAGGTGATGGGGATTAAGGAGTGCACTTGTGATAAGCACCCGATAATGTGTGGAAGTGTTGAATTACAATATTGTACACCTGAAACTAATACTCCACTGTATGTTAACTAGCTGGAATTTAAAGAACAACTTTAAAAAAACCTTAAAAACATTTATTTTCATTTTTATTAATTATTTTGAGAGAGAGAGAGCACAGGAGCAGGGGAGGGACAGAGAGAGAGAGGGAGAGAGAATCCCAAGTAGGTTCTGCACTATCAGCACAGAGCCTGACATGGGGCTCAAACTCACAAACCTCAAGATCTTGACCTGAGCCAGAGTCAGATGCTTAACTGACTGAGCCACCCAGGCACCCCTAAAAAATCCTTTTTTTAAAAAATTGAAAATGAAATTAGTCATTTTTTAGAACCTAGGGGCACTAGGCATTTACAACTATATATTTAAAATTGTAATAAATTTTTGTTTGTTTAAAGATTTCTTTAGGAGAAGAGACCACTTGCAACAAGGGGTTGTGAATTTTGTATATGATGATGTAAGTATTCTGGTATTTACACTGTTCCCTAGATGTGTTCATAATTGTTAAAAAAAAAAAATTAAGAGGTCTCTGATACCAATAATGGGAATAATATATTTTATAGACCATATTCCTTTTCTGAATTTATCAGCTAAATGCAAATAAAAGGTTAAATACTTGTCTAAATATCAAGTTGACATTATATTATAAAGGTACTTCTAAATTTTATGACATGTTTTTGGCAGTTTACCTTTCAAATCATTTTTAAGGGCAAAGCTACCATTTTTATAAAGAGTAGTTTATTTTTTGGTAATCTTCAAGAGGAAATTTTCATCTATGATGATAAATTATGAAGCTGTTCATTTCTCATTTCAAATGGTTGCAATTAACCTGATTCCAGTGTTTTTTTTTTTTTTTTTAATTGAAACTAATTATATTTCACATGTACTTCAATGTTTCAAGGTTTTTGTTTTGTTCTTGTTGTGAGGAAGTTAGGGAGTCAACACTTCCCTGCTAGTACATACTGGTTTAAATTACAAACCTTGGAAACTTTAAAAATTCCCCCTCTTGTGAAAATGTTTTCATGGAGTGTAATTAATCAAAAGCAAAAAGCCTTTTGTTGTTACCAGCTGATGATTTTGCTTATGTGTTAGTTTTTGCAGGGTACTATGGCAATTTGAATGTCTAGAATTTTGAAAGCTGAAGAAATACTGTGAATTTTTTTTACTTGGAAGACATGAACTGGACTACTTTGAATTTAATGCTTTTTTGGCTTTTCCATGTTTCTACCTTGTTATAAGTCTGTCCTATTTCTATGTGTTTTTACTTTAGTGCATAATTTAAAGCAATACAAGAAGTGTTTTTGTATTTGGAATAGTAGTGCTTTTAGGAAAGCTGTTCACTTAATATATCTTAGTATCATAAAACATTGGTATATGATGAATTGATGTAATTACCTTTTAGCCTTAATTTTTAACATTGTAAATCCAGAAGAATGTATTTACAAGATAGATTATATAAGAAGCCAAATGTGAAAGCCTAGATAAAGCTAATGTATACTTACCTGAAGGTTACAAATTATACATTGAATTTTTTTTCCTCGTTGTTGGTTTTGAAGGTGAACTAGAAGTCTGGATTTTGTGCCATATTTGTAGAAGGGTTTCTTTATTCCTTGATTGCATAATTTAAGAAGAGAAACTCACTGGTCTTTGCCTATGAAGAAGAAAATCGTAGTTCCTAAAATTTTGTATTATGTCACCTTAAGTAGACTGCAAATTAATATATAGAGAAATAAGGCTATAGGAAGTATTTTTTCCTTTATTTTTTTCAGTGTATATTTTTCTTCAATATGCTTTATTATCTTCTGTGGAAAAAAAAGTTCTTAACAGAACATACGTTTTTTCTCTGCATTTTTTTTTTTTTTCATTAGTGATGACCTAGAGGGCCTAAAATGGCATCTTCCTTTTAAATCTAGACTTTCTGGAAGTGACACGTATTTTTAATGAGATGTCAACATTTCAATGTATTCTATTAAACTAAATTGTTTCATATATAATGCCAACTGTTTACAAAGTTAAAAAAAATCAAGTAATCTACCAATTTGTTTAGATATTCAGAAACTGTAAGTTCACCTTTCTTGACAACATTAGCCGCAGGTTTTGGCATTGCTAAACTGGCAAGGCGTTGAATGCAGGTGTGTAATGTGGGGGGCACTGACCACAGCAGGCACCACACCCTGTTTCAGAGTGGCATCTCTGTGGAAATTGCAAAGTGGTCATCACATCCTTAGCATTTCAGACCCCTGATATGAGCTGTTGTAGTTAATCCTGCCCCTTTCCTTGCAAACACTCTTAAATCTTTCTTAATGAAGATTTGAAACACCATGTGTTTTTCTTACACCTTAACTGAATGTCTTCCAGCTTCAAATGCGAGTACAAATTGACGTAATTTTAGTATGACTGGTGACCAAATTAATTATTCTTTTTAGAAAATTCCGGGTTTCTTAAAGGATGGAGGATGAATGGTAGCATCTTGAAAAAAAAAAAAGTTTCGTAAACTTACAGAATTTTAAATCCACTTTTACTTTCAACAGTCCTGGAAAGGAAGTATTGGGTAGTCATTTTCACGTTATATTTTTATGTAATTAGCTGTCAGATTCATTTGGTCAGCAGTATAAACGTGTGAATAAATAATCCATATACTTTTGTCCTCTGGCTGCTAATTTTTTTTCCATGAACATATATTTGATAATGTGAGAGGATGTTAACTGAGGTATAAAATAAAATACAGTATTCTAATTAGAAGTGTTGTAGAAGAAACTAATGTAAACACACTCTTACATCATTCATGTTGAATGAGGATGATAATATGACTCAGCAGCCTGGTATCTTAACATCCAGCTTACAGGTAATTGCATTGCTGTACCGTTCTGACATCAGTTATAATATTTCTTACTTGTAAGCTAATGGTTGAGGCTAAAAACTTTAAAAATGATATATGATATTATTCATTTAAGTTTCTGCCAAATGGCACTTTGTATTAGAACTCTTCATATGATTCTCTAACTCGTCCTTTTCCAAAGGTGTTTCTGTGAATTTTGGTCATGGTCAGTCCGTGAAGCCGTTTCAGTGACCAAACATATTTGGGAAATTCTCACCCTTTTCAGGGAGCTTGATAAAGCCTAAGGTACATAAAATCCTGTTTACTTCTGTTTGACATAGTTCCAAAAATTTTTGACCACAGAACTCCTTTCTCTAGCAGAACTAATTTTCCATGCCAATCCAACTTGTCAGACAGTTCTTTTGCACTGTCCATTAACTAGATAATCTCATAAAACGTTAGGCATAGAGGATATTTTAGATGGAGTTTTTATAACGAAATGCAACTCACTTTTTGATGCTTTAAAGATAATTGATGTAAACAGACATCCATTACTAAAGTAAAAATCAAATAGTCTTATGATGAACAAGGACTGGAATATGAATATCGTATGGTAGTTTGTACTGGTTAACTCACACCCAGTTTTCTTGTAAAGAGTAAAATATTGAATAATGTACACTCTTAACATCTAAGTGCTTTTATTTATACAGTAAACGTGTTTCCATGTCATTTTGAGAATTTTTTAATAAACATTCAAATAGCTTGCTGTAAAGTTTTGTATCATACAAAATCTGTTAACATATATGAGATGCTTCAGTTCAAATAACAGTGCAGTTAATTCACCTCCGCCTAAAAAACTGCCAAATGGTTCAATGTCAGATATTGCACTTCTATTTTGAGTGGCAGTTTACACCTTTTAAATTATATCAAGGGGAAATAAATACTGTTGGAATCTTAATTTGGTCCACTTTAAAGTAATTTCAAGGACTGTGCTCATTTGATCTATTTAAGCATGCATTCAGAAACAAAAAGTAATTTAAAAGTGTCAAATAATATATTTATTTCCAGAAAAGGTATTCACCCTGGAAGAAAGTAGAATTTATTAATGAAGTTCAAAGTCTGTGCAGTTTAAAAAATGACAAACATCAATTTATAATTCTTTCTCTAAGGAAAATATACAAATCAAGTTCACTTGTACTCTTACGGCATTACTAAACTGGACAAACTAAATGAATACAATTTGTCAGAAATGTGCTTTTCTTTTGTACTTTTGACAAATTCACAGATGATATGTTTTCTCGAATTTGTAGCAGTTTTCTGGGAAATTAATAGGAATAAATTTGTGAACATCTGGTAATTAAATCTAGTGAGTAAAAATCCAAGACTTCTTTCACGTTAGCATTTTTCTTTTCTTTTAAACTTTAAAATGCAGCCATGGGTGTTTTATTACTTTGAAACTTGTATTAAAAAACCACATCTTTTTGATTTTGTAAGCACTTTGAAATAAATGTACAATTCTGAGCTATCATCTAAGAGTATGTCTAGACTTTATAATAAAATTAGATGACACAAAGAGAAAACAAATATTTAAAACTTCTGTTATAGTGATGAATGCAGAGAAGATTTTAAATGAATACTGTTTAGGTAATTTGTAGTATAGAATAAGGTTACAACATCATATATGTCCATATATTAAGTTAAATATTTCCTGTAATTTAGAATACTGAGCACAAAACTACTTTCCAGCAAAACATCAGGACACTTATGAAAAATTTGTCTGGCTCACTATCAACTCATTATTTGGATGCTGGGAAATCTGTGCTTTTGTTTCTTGCCATTTCTTTTTCTACTTGTTTTAAAAAACTTATTTTACCGGCATCTAATAAAGAAAAGAGCCTTATATTGCTTAACATTCCTTTTACCCAGGTAGCTTGGCAATGTACAGCTTTGTGTATTATTTTGTGAGCATTCAGGAATAACTTCAGGTGTGCTTCTGTAAATCTGAATGTAGAGTAAGTACACATTGGCAGCACTCCTACATTACTGTGATGCACCAGACAGTTAGGGGGTGAGGAGGGTCCTCGCCTATGTGCTACTTACATTTCCAACCCTTCCACAACATCAGAGACGGTGGCGATTTGGAAAGCTTACAGGAAATGAGAATTTTGGCTCTGTCATCATTTAATAGCTATATTCAGAGACAAATATGCCAGGAATTAGTACCTTCATCAGATAACACTGTTGGGGGGGGGGGGGCGGATCCCAACATTTTCCCTTAAGCATGAAAATATAAATATGTGCTTTGCAGATACATGCAGTCATTTGCATTTTAGCTGGCTATATTTAATCACATTTATATTGCTATGATAACTGAAATTTCAAGAGATAACCTGAACAGATATGTATGTTCCAGAAAGATACTAAATAAAGATCCATATTCTTTTGAAAATTATAGGCCATATCAGAAAACTTTCGGGTTAGCCGAACTTTTGGATGCATATTTAATTTCCCAAAGCTATCTAAATGCATCACCCTCAAATCTCTCTTCTGGCAAGAGATTTTAAGTTTTTAAATAGCTTATTCATACTTTGATTCTTTTTCTAATCAGCCTCACTTAAAGGTAACAACACGTTTGTTTCTGCTAATCTATATTTGATTTGGTTTTTCATTTATTAAATAGCGAAATGTTCTCTTGGCTTCTTAAACCTAAAAAAATGAATGGTGGAGAATCTAAACCATTACTCTAAACAGAGTAAATAGTCCTTAGCTTACAAAATGCCACATTATGACCAACTGATTTTGTGGAAAAGGTTTCTCTGAAGATAGATGCTTTTTCTTAAATAATAGATAAATGATTCTAGGGGAGGAATTAGAATATATGAAACATAGGCAAATGAAAATAATGTTATCTGGATATTTTCATTCTTGACGAAAAAAATGAACCATGCACGCATTATACCAAACGTGTCCCATGTAATTTGAAGCCTGCTCAGTTATCAGAAATTTTAAATAATGGAACGGTAGACGTTTTAGTCAATTACCACTGTGTGCTTGACAGTCAATAGTAAGTGAAATGTTTTTACAGTTCTTCAATTTTAGACGTAATGCTTTTACCACCCAGTCCAGTTTACTAGTGTCCCAGTGAACTCCGTAAAACCGCAGTGGCACTGTTGCAATTATGGGATTTCGTGAAGTACATCAGCACCACCATGCCTGTATCTAGCACTCTACCTAGTAAAATGTTGGAAATAGTTGGCTTCTCTAATAAAAGCTAGCTAATGAGATTTACTTTCTTTTTCCCCAAAATAATTTCTTTTACAAATTCTTGAATTTTCATGTATAAATAGATCAGAAAGTATATGCTTCGTTCTTAAATTATGTATATATACTATATTTTCAATACAACTTGTACACTTTTAGCTACCAAAAATCTGCAACCATTTTTACATGAAATTTACATTTTTCTTATTTACAGTTATTTGTAGGTTATTGCAAAACTAGTTGTGCAAGTAGATTACACTGCCAATACCACATACCAATCTTTGAAGAAAATATTTGCTAAAAAATAAATATATCCGCACAGAGTATTTCAAAAGCGTCATGATTTCATGCTACATTATGTGCATAAAGACTAGGAAAAAGTATGTGTTTTGGTAGATTGTTTCATTACATTTAAAGCATTCCAAGGTACTTACTACTTAACCAATGTGAGTGAACTTCTTTTTATCAGATGACTGACATTTTCAAATGATTACACGCATTATTTTTTGAAATGTATTATTGAACTGGCAAACATTCTGGTATATATTTTTCTATCAAAATCATAGAATGCAAATTTCAACTAGAAGGAGGTGTGTCTAATTAAAGTCAGTAGGTACCCCAGAGATGAAAACTAGGGATTCCTCGGTGTTTTTATGTTTGGAAAAAGGGTGCCATATTCAATGTTATTGTAACATTGTATCTTCTGAAGAGACTGTGGAGGAGGAAGTATAAGATGACCAGTCCTTAAATTTTACTCCAAAATAAATGAGGTTGATGAGATGGTGTGGAATTTTCTTACATATATTCAGAATACTTAATACAGTGTCAATACAAAAAGTGTATGATTTAAGTGCTAACAGGTGTGATTATTTTTCATTTAGAAATGATGCATACAAGGGAAACACCAAAAGTGAAGGTTAAACATACAGTGTTTTAAAACCATAGGTGTACCAAATTATTTTGTATCTCTCAAAATATAAATTCACTAATGAAAGTCACAAATGTCATGACTTCATGACTACCAGTTAGGAATTCAGCTAAGTTTTGACATTAGCTTTTCAAGAAAAATCATGTTAAATTTGCCACTTCTCATAATAAACATTTTATTGGGAGCATTTCTCTAATACTTGCTACTCATTTAAAAGTTTGATTTTGATTGCTAAAACAATGAAATCGGTCAGTTGATCATATGGTTCTGTGTTCTTAACATTGCATTCCTACAGATGTTTCATCCTATTCATAGTGATAATGTATTTTAAAAAATGTCTTGTTAGTCATCTCTCTCAACCTCCACTTAATAGTTTATATAAATAGGCCTTGTGATAATTTCTTTTCATGCTGTCAATTATTAATAATTCATGTCTTCTGTGAATTTTCTGTATCGTATATTCTTAGAGCAAGTGTATTTGTACTACAGAACATGTAATGAATTATTCTAAGGTTGGGCACTGATCAGTCACAGCAACTAATACCTTACAAAGCATTTTAAAACATCCTTTTAGTTTTTAAAATGGTAACATCACTTTGTTGTAAGTTAAGTGGAACCCAGAGACAGAAGCTTTGAATGAGAACACTTAAGAAGTGAGGGGGTAAGGGGTAAAGTACTGCATACCTAGAAAACCATCACAACTCAAATATAGAATTCTATGGATGTTGGACACCGACAATTTTTGACAAATACGGGGATGCTATAGCAGAGGATAGCTTTCCTAAAACCGGTGTTCTCTTACTCTGAGTAAATAGATCTTTGAGAGCCGTGTGAGAATCACTGTATAGATTTTTGTCAGAGTGGGAATGCTGTCAGTGTTGGGTAGGGGGAGGAGCCATGGAAGGTTTTCAGAAGACCTAGGTCATGCTACGGCACTGCCACCATAATGACACTGTATTTGTGATGATGCACAAGTCACATAAAGAGCTTATAGTTACATGGTGCTTTATGGTTTACAAAGCACTTCCATATACGTACTTCAGAGGCTCCCCAACACTCCTCAAGATATTTAAGACATTGCCTTCATAATTTTGGCTACTGGGGTTCACCGAGGGTTTGTCCTAAAAGTGGAGATGGTAGGATTTTAATTCAGGTTTATGACACCAAGTCTCTTGCCATTTCTACCATTGCACACTGGACTTAGGCAGTCTGTTTAGCATATCTGTGCATGATGGTGTGGGCCTAGAAGCCTGCAAAGGACCACTACAACTATAAATTCTATTTTCTGAGAAAATAGAAAGTGTATTCTCTTTCAACACTATTTTGAAAATGCATTTCCAAATACCCATCTGGGAACTACGTCATGGATCTAAAGAGGGGCTTCCCCAGTGAGCCGGTCTTTACAGACCACTTTTTAGTAGCACTGAATTCAACAGATCACTGATTCAGAGTACACAGGTTTGTAACCATGACATTCATACTCTCACTATCATTATAAATAGTATTACTTTAAAGCTAAAAACCTAATAGTGCAAAATGCAATTAGAGAAAACAATAGCTACTCTTGTGTCTTCTGAATCAAAACCTTCAGTCTTGTTAATGGCTATTTAGCTGGAGGCATAGCACATTACCGAAAAACTTTATTGTGGGAAAAATTATTTGTCTTCCTGATTGTTTTTAATATCGTGGTCCTGGATGAGAATCAAAGAATCTAGCATTTTAGGGGCACCTATGTGTGCCAGGCACTTTACTATATGTTATCTCACTTCTTCCTCAAGCTTCTTTGAGGCAGGTATCATTATCTCATTTTTACAAATTCAGGAAAAAGACTCAGGGAGGTTAATTAAATTGGTCAGGGTCACACAGCTATTCATGAGAGGACTCCTGAGACCCACGTGGGTTTGACTGCAGAGCCCATGCTCTACGTTAGTGATTCTCAAAGTTCTTGTGTTTATGGAGATCATATAGAAGAGGGCTTGTTAAAAGATGATTGCTGGGTTCCACCTCTTGAGTTTCTGAGTCAGTAGGTCTGGGTGGGGCCCATGAATATGCATTTCTAGCATGATCCCTGGCTGTTTTAGTACTGCTAATTCTAGGCCTACATGGGAAGACATCATCATCTGTCTTCCAAGTGCCTCTGAACTTACATGATAGACACATTTTTCTATCGTGCAAAAATCAAGATCTGAAATTTTTTATAATTTATAAAAATTTTGATTTGCAGTAGGAATCTCCTCAAATACATTGTCTACTTTTGGTTTCAATCATGGATAAGCAATTTAAAGACTACTATGTTCCAAATCAGTGTTGCGACTCATTTTTAATTAGATCTCCCACATTCCTTTTTTTTAATCATGAAAAGCCTTCAATGGAAAGATTTACCTGTTAGAATGATTGTTTTAGGTATGCCGACGAGGTGATAAACTTTTTCCTTTGATAATATATGAAGGGATTTTAAATGACATCTGGTTAAAGAAATGGTTCTTTTAGGCTTTTGGGAACCACTGTTAAAGATAAACCTCCAAAAGGACCTGTAAGCAGCTGTCATATACATATATCCAACCTCACTCCAAATGCCACTAGGCCCTGATACGATACCCATATCTTCTGACTGGAAGAGTGGGAAAATTCATCTCTGATGACCAATCCATTACCATGGACATAAGAAAAGGAGGCTGTCCCAAATTTGCCCCTGCCTTCTCATGTCTGTTGAATGGGTGAATTTTAATTTAAAAATCCTGCAAGAACATTGCTTCAACATTTTTCATTCCTAGTTTCCTTATTAACTAATTAGAACATGGGACTCCTCTCTAAGGTAAAATGATATGTCCCGCTCTCTGCCCAGCAATAACAGCAGGAAAACAACTCACTCAGATAAACTTCAGATTTTAGATGGAATTTTATTTAGGCCTGGGAACCAGATCTCACTATTTTTAGGTGGAAAGCATCAGTTGTATTAAGTGCTTCGAATTACCTAGGAGGACAGCAGTGCTCCTACTGCCAGGACTGATGGGCAGTCAACCCTGCCTCTCAGGAGGATCGCCAATGCAGGGGTGAGACTGTTGGCCACAGCAAGCATGACAAGTGATTTCAGGCATTGGACCTTTGACTGGGATAAGGAGATGCATTTTGTAAATTAAGATAATTGCTTTGGTCATCTCTAAGTCAT
Source organism: Felis catus (assembly GCF_018350175.1). Lineage (NCBI taxonomy): Eukaryota > Metazoa > Chordata > Mammalia > Carnivora > Felidae > Felis > Felis catus. The sequence continues at coordinate 151,584,782 of NC_058375.1, forward strand.
TTTAACCATTGAGCCTCTGACATTTCTGCCTAACTAATCACATGTTAGCTTTTCCAGGCTCTTGTTAAGCTAATATCCTAGAAGAGGGGACCTTCTTAATCCTGTCCAATTCTCTGAGACTTAGATTTTAATATCAAGGAATTATTTTATGTCAAAGCATTAAGAGGAAGAATGTTTGTTTTATGCAAAACTTGAAGCAAGCTGGAAACTTGTATACTATTCCCCATCTTTCCATTCCCTCAAGCTCAATTATTTTTTTTCATGCTCAGTTTTTATAAAGAAGTATAGAGGCTTTATGTGGGATTTTATGCACGTCACAGCAAGTGTTGGAGCTGAAGCATCCACTAATCAATCAGATCTAAATTCCTCACCTGCCAAATCCTCACTCTCTACAAATGACAGTCTCTGGTGAATTCATTCTGACTTTCCCTGGAGCTTAGGTCGGCAATCCTTATGAAATTTGTTGCAGCTGCAAAAATATGCCTAAATATAGATATAAAATCCTCAAATAGTCCTCTGAATCAACATCAGCCATTTGCCTCCCCCAGCTAGGCACCCATAAATGTTTGTTGAATGAAGGAAAGAAAGCAGTAGTCCTTAAATTTGTATCTGCCTAACACCAAATGGTTTGGGAAGCTAGTTAAACTTGTTCTGTTTTTTACTGAATTGACTAGTCATTTTGCCATACATACTTTATCGCTTATGTTTTCTTTTTTTTCGAACATTTAGCAGGGATAAGAATATGTTCACGCCTACAGATTGCCTCCCACACATGTGACCATTTAAAAATATATAGGGGGCAACTTAAGGTCACTTTCATCATTTTAAATAGTGCAATAGCTTTGTAAATTTAAAGGAATTGCTTATATTTGAAACCAATAGTGTCAAAGGTAAAAGTAAGTCAATAGATTACATTTCTATCCTGGAGGGATGGAAACTAATCCATTTAATAATGTGCACAGATATAATATTTCTTTAAAAATATATGTCGGTGTAAGAATTATTAAAGAAGGAAGAAACTTGCAAAAAATTTCAAGATTTCGTTCAGAAGGAAAGGATATAATAGATCAGCCCATAATAAAATTAAAATTGTACTCAAAGGAATTGAAAAATAAAACTTAACTAAAAATTGACAACTCAGAATCTTAAATTAACTTGCAGTTTTTTCTGTATCCTGATTTTATGAGAAGCATATCGTACTCCCTCCGAAAAAGTCTAACAGTTAAAGATATTAAAATATGTTCCACTGTATGTTCTGATATTCTGGGGTCCAAATATATTCAGCCCAATTCATACAGAATGCATTTTCATATAATCTTTGATTAACAAATGTGTTTGAGTAACTGAACAAAACAGAAATTTTACTGCTGGTGTCTTCATTTCCTTTACAGGCAGGTACAAGCATATTGTTTTTCCACAGCTGGGATTAAATCGAAAACCGTGGAACAACATATGCTTAAATGGGAGCTAGTTTTGCCATGCAAATCCACTGGGTTGCACATTTTTAAAAAAGAACCATGTGTGTCCACTCTTTTGCTCCAATTCAGGATTGCCCTAATATATGAATCAGAGGAAAGCTGTAGATATCACTTTGTGTCAGTCACACCTTGGCAGTTCTTGAGAAGACTCCCTTCCCCTCCTCAAAAAAAAATAATAATAATAAAAAGAGAGAGAAACTTGTTTCTACTTGTTTCTAAATATGCAAGGAAATGTGCCAGTGAGAAATATGTTAGGTAGTTTGTAAATGCAGTTAGAGACAGAATTTTAAGTCGAAAGTCCTTTTTGTCCTCATTAAAGCTGGCCTATATTCATGTATTTGGAGATGGACACCCAACGTGATTGAAGATTCAGAACTCTAAAACTATTTTTTTTTTTCAGTGTGGTGAAATGGATGTAATTAACTATAAACCTCTCAGAACAGAAGGGTATCTGTTCTGAGTGACTTAAGTTCCCTTTCTACCCCTGGAACTTCCGTGACTTTAGGATCTTCCATGATTTGCTTCCATGAACAATGTCACCCCTTGGTTTCTTACTTGCTTGGAAGGCATTTTCATAACAAAGTACAGGTTTAGTAAAAGTAGTAAGTAGGAGTCTCCATGCAAGAGAAATTGGAGTTTCCTAACATGCACATGATTTTAAAAAAAATAAATAAATAAAAATAAAATAAGATGCCTGGAGATGCTGGCAGTTTTAACATTTGGAACAAAAGAGTTCATATGTATATTTACATCCTAATTGCTCAATTTTACCTTACAAGCTTCAATTTAGGAAAATATACAGTACTTTTGCATATAATGGTACCTTGTGAGCCCCTGAGTCAAGTAGAGAGGATTTAAATACAAAAAAAGGAAAACAGCCATTAAAAGCACTTACATTGTATGTGGAGTAAATAGTACAAAATGATTATTTCCCCGGAAGACCAGGATCAGAAACATGCCTATGAAGACCCAAGATTCCTACAGTGCTTAGGGATGAATCTGTCAAAGAAGGATGCCTAATTGGATGAAGGTAAGTTTTTCTTTGCCGCGGGTGAAGCTCTAAAGAGAGATCACTGTCTTGTTTTAAAAGTGAAGTCAAGTTGTCTTCCGAAGCTGTGTTCAGATGCACCCCACTTGAGAGGGAGTCTTTGGATTTAAGTTTAGATTTTTCGAGGTCTAGAAACTCAGGACACTGAGAGAAAGACAAGAAAACACGGTTTTACAATTCATTTGGACAGATTTCTAAAATTACACTCACGAAATCAAAATACGTTTTATTTCCCCATTAATCTATGATTAGTGGTATTAACCAAACTTTCCCTCCCAAGGCCGGATCAAGGCTTTGGAGGTTGGGCATCAGTTTATCCTAAACAACCATTCTAAGAACTTTAATTTTGCACTGAAGCCAGATCAGATTCATACAGATACATACACACAATTTAACATTGAGTTTGAGTTTCCAGATGAGTTTTAATTCAAAATTCAAGACAAAACTAAGATCAGAAATGTGTGTCATTTGGTGACTAGACAGTGTAAGGAGGAGAAGGAAAAAAAACAAACGAAGGAAAATCACCCATCCTTGGTCAGAAAATATTACCTAAATCCACTGAAAACAAAGAACAAAGTACACAGTTTTGCAAGATCGGAGACATTCAAAACTAGCTAGGGATAAAAAAATTTCTACTTTCATATCTCAGGAAGATTTCATTATTTTCTTTCTTCACATTTCTCCCTGTTATTAATGTAGCTTAATTTCCCATAATATTTTGCACTAAATTTCCAAACTTCTAAAAAAATCTTACAAGACTGTGCTGGGTGCACCTTCCTTAGAGTCAGTTTGGCTATTCGGCTTAAGTAATTAAAAATAAATTGCCACGCAGACCTTCATATTAACATAAGTCAAAAGGCCTTAGAAGTCTTTAGGGGCATCTGGGTGGCTCAGTCCGTTAAGCATCCAACTCTTGATTTCAACTCCGGTCATGATCTCATAGTTGGTGAGATCGCACCCTGAATGGGGCTCTGTGCCTACATTGGGGGGGGGGGGGGGCTCTGTGCCAATCCCTGCTTGGGACTCTCTCTCTCTCTCTGCCCTTCCCTTTCTCTCCCAAAATAAATAAACATTTTTTTAAAATTTATTAAAATATTTTTATTAAAAAGACCTTAGAAGTCTTCAGAGGCAAGATAAAGGACACTTTAACATTACTCCTTTTACTATCATCGAGATGTGAAAAGTTTAGAGATCTCTGGTGATGGGTGGGGCACAAATGAGATTACTAGTCTGATCTCACTGGAACCTCAGATCCTCTGTGGACAACTGCTCTTTCTCCTCCCCTTACTTCCTTCTGGAGATGGTGCCCAAGAGCACCTCTTGTCACCATAGTAAATTACAGACCATTCTTTGAAGTGCTGTTTGGACCCAGGGCTACAGCTTTCAAAGCTCTACCATATGTAAACTCAAGCAGATTGATTCTTGAAAAGAACTTTTTCTTAGGGGGAAAAAATTACTAGTGGTTTAAAATCATTCTTTGAGGTCCACTGTTCTCAAACTTGAAATAAACATAACCAAGGGATACGGGCATTTTGTTTCAAAGGGACACATGTACCCCAACGTTTATAACAGCACTATCAACAATAGCCAAAGTATGGAAAGAGCCCAAATGTCCATTGATGGATGAATGGATAAAGAAGATGTGGTGTGTGTGTATATATATATATATATATATATATATATATATAATGGAGTATTACTCAGCAATCAAAAAGAATGAAATCTTGCCATTTGCAACTACCTGGATGGAACTAGAGGGTATCATGCTAAGCGAAATTAGTCAGAGAAAGACATATACGACTTCACTCATGAGGACTTTAAGATATAAAACATGAACATAAGGGAAGGGAAGCAAAAGTAATATAAAAACAGGGAAGGGGACAAAACATAAGAGACTCTTAAATATGGAGAACAGAGGGTTACTGGAGGGGTTTGGGGAGGGGGGATGGGCTAAATGGGTAAGGGGCATTAAGGAATCTACTGAAATCATTGTGCACTACATGCTAACTAACTGGATGAAAATTAAAAAAAATAAATGAACAGAAGAATTATTGGGGGGCTGGTTTAAATTCAAATTCTAGGGGCTATTCCCAGAAATTTAATGGAGCAAAAACAGATGGGGATGAGACCTTTATTTTCCCATAGCACCCCAGATGGTTCTGACTCATGTGGTCCCCAGAAACACCCAGAGAGAGACTCTCGTTTATACAGCATCTACACTTACTTGTGAGGAAGGACTGAAACTTCGATCAGTCTTGATGGATGCTGCTGGATGGCTGGATCTCATCAGGCGAATAATGGGTCTCTGATACTCCGCTCCGGCAGTTACCATACTGTAGGCGGGGGGCACCACAGTGGTTTGTTTCTGCAGCAACTGTAAGATGGTCTGGATGTCAGCAGTCATTTGGGATTCAAGTCTGCAGGACAGACACAAATGGGGGAAGACAGTCCTAAAATAGTCCAGGATTGCAAAGCATTTGAGAAAATTCAGTACCACCAACAAGCAGAATTATGGTCCTGCTTTAAACAAGAAGGACAGGAGAGGGAGCACACAGATTCTCTCCTGGCTGTTGCTCACTTTCTGTGTTCCACTAGTGGTTCTGATAAACACCATTGCTTTCCTGCTTTCCTGCTTCTTTAATAAGATCTTAATGGAAAAGCAGCTGAATTGAAATAGACTACATTTTTACAAACAACCTTTATTGATTTCAAATGTAAAACATACTGAGAATCCATTGTTAATGATAATTTTCCTTGCTTTTTAATCAGGCTTTGCCAGTTTCTTGAGAACGTTTTGTTTACTCTTTAAATATGGACTTGGTAGCACATTTCTTTCATAGCTGCAACAATTGTGTAATTTCTTATGTATTTCAAGTTTACCTTTATTTTACCTTGTTTCTGTCCTATTCACAGTATTGCATGTTATTCATTGCATTCTTTTTTTAAAAAAAAATTTAAATTTACCTATTTTTGAGGGGAGGAAGGAGGAGCAGAGAGAGAGGGAGACACAGAATCCAAAGCAGCCTCCAGGCTTCAAGCTGCCGATGCGGGGCTTGAACTCGTGAACTGTGGGATCATGACCTGAGCCGAAGTCGGACGCCTAACCGACTGAGCCACCCAGGCGCCCCCCATTGTGTTCTTTATTGTTAAATGCTGTTAGATGCTAAATTTCTAACCAATTTACAATTCCAGGCCTTTGGCATTTAAGAAACAAACCAAATATACAAGTTCACTTGCTTCTATGACCCATCTGGCTTGCAAGATGCCAGTCTGATGTTTTTTTCCCCAAAGCTCAGAAGGATCCAACTGGCCTGTTAAATTCATTCTCATTTTAAATTAAAATTCGAAGGAAAATAGCAAAATACAATAGGACTAATTTTCTTTTTTTGCATGTGTTAACAGCACTTTAAAAAAGGAAAGTTTGTGGGCATAAGAACAGAAAATTTGGACTGTATGCGTCTTTAGAAAACTTTAAATCTTACTTGTGCTATTTTGTCTCTGAATGAAAGATGCAAAGAGAAGGTAAATCTTACCAAAATTTTAAAATCAGAGAACTAATTTTGTCCAATTATATACATGCTGCATTTGTTTGTGACATTTGAAGTGGAAAGAACTTAGTCTTTGATTTAAGAAAAGGTCATTTTGTTTTTCTTTTTAGTTCTTAATCCTGCCACTACAGATCTTCCTCCTGAGAATAATAATAACATGATTCGTACAGGTTTTCTATACTTGGTATACTTAACCATATAGCTTCCTGTCTTCTAAACCAAAAGCTATAAATTATACATGATTGTGCCTCACAAATGTCAAAACCACACACTGAAATGAGACAAAAAAAGGAGTTATCGACCAGTTTATTTATCTACTTGTTACCTGTAGGTCTGATCTATTTCTTTATGGTGCCAACTAACTGGAGAAGACTTATTATTTTGTTGTCATACGTCAATTTTTCCTTTCATTTCTCAAGCTCCAGTTCAAATTTTATCTGCACCCGAAACTCTTTCCATCTTGGACTCATTCAGAATTCATTTCTCCCTCCTTTGCACCCCCAAAGAAAAGTCTGCAAACAGACTAATGTTTAGTGAGTGGCTTACAAAGTATTTATTACATTGAATATAAATGGACGTGGGGGTGGGAGATGGAATAAAAATTTCAACACATGGGATTCAAAATGCAACAGAGAATAAAAAATCATGATACTGTTTTTGAGTCCTTTATCAAACAGCAGTGGTCTCTGAGAAACGGGATCTTGATATCATGGATTCTATTTGAATAGTCTCCATGAGGAAGAAATCTGTTGGAAGGTGGGTCTTCAGTAATGGCAATGTACTACTGTAAGTGGGGCTCATGCATGCAAGAGCTCCCCGTGCAGGTGAAGTAGCAGGTGCAGGGTGAGAACTGAGACTGTGTGGACCACTTCTGTCAACCTGACTTTGTTGTTCGTTCCGGGAAAACCTTGCCTGAAAAAAATAAGACTAAATATAAACTTCACTTCTTGAGGAAATTTCTATAGACCAACTCATTGGAAACAACAGTCTGCTCATCTGAACAAATAATTTGTTTATCAAACAGATTTTATTTATTCAGATTTGCTTGAAGATCTTCACCTCACTGTGTCCCTCAACCTGGATTATAACAGCATGAACTTTGCCCAATTCCAATTAGTTCCCAGCCTTGAAGGGCCCAGATTTCAAAGTCCTAGGAATGTCCTACTTCCCCTCCTGAGACACCACTTAGGCTCTTTCAAGATAGCATTCTCTCTTCCTGCAGTAATTTTGAATACTTAGTTTTTGTTTATTAACTGGTTATCTGATATTTTGGGTAGTTCAGTGCAATGGCTTGAATGTTTATATACTCAAAATTCATATGTTAAAATCTTAACCCCCAATGCGATGGTGTTAGGAGGTAGGGTATTTAGGATGTGATTAGGTCATGAGGGTGGAGCTCTCATGAGTGGGATTAGTGTCCTATAAAAGAGACCCCAGAGAGCTTCCTTCCTTCTATCTTTTACCATATGAGTACACCCCAAGAAGACAGCCACCTATGAATCAGGAAACCAGCCTCACCAGACACTGAATCTGCTGGTACCTTGATCTTGGACTTCCCAGCCTCCTGTGTTGTGAGAAATGAGTCTCTGTTGTTTATAGACCACCCAGTCTATAACCTGGTTTTAAATTTTTTTTTTTTTGGTCAATGAAAGGTACTGAAACATGCCACTTTGGCATATTGATTATTTGAGTTGTAGGCACATGAAAAACAGAAAGTGCAGAGAGAAGCTTTCTCTGAACTTCCCTTATCTTCCTAAAAGCAGATCCAAAAGGAACTCAACTGTGATAAATTCACTCCTCTGGTATTTCATCAGCAAGAGAAGATTGGCTCTTGTCACAAGAGAAAAGACTGGAAGCCGACACCACACTGAGACAAACTTTTTCACAAACTACCATATCTTCTACCTCTTCTTCTGACTGTCCATTTACCTTTCCTAAAAATCATTTACTCTCCTCTAAGAGGCCTATGTCCCCCTACACTTTCCCTTAACAAGGTGGTGTCTAATCCCGGATTCTAAGCGACCTTGGGGATTTACTCATTTTCCTCTGTATATCTCCCATGTATACATGAGGGCAATGTGTTAAATAAACTTATTTGTTTTTTCTTGTTAATCTCTCTTTAATTACAGGGTCTTAGCCAAGAACTCAGAAGGGTAGAGGGAAAAATATTTTTTCTCTCCTACATCAACATAACTATTCAGCTGCATAAAGTAAATGCGTTCATGCACTTATTTAAAGATCCACAATATACCAGGCACTTTGTTGGGCAGGAAGGTGAAAAGGAGAACATGATGATGATATACGTAGAATTTAGTCTAAGGTGCTGAGAGAAGCTGACCACGTAGGAAGGAAAAAAGAAGGAAGTACATAAGTATAACACTAGGTGAAGCACATGCTCAATGCCATACTAACGGCACACACGTAAATTGCTCTGGATGATCTGTAAGACATGAAATCATTATTAAAAGCTTTTACATGCTCCAGAGCTCCCTACCTGTAGTGTGGTCAAAGCTGGGCGCTTGTTAGAATGGAGTTCTAGATCTACGGGACTTAGAATCTGCATTTTATTTATTTATTTTTTTAATTTTTTTTTTTAACATTTTATTTATTTTTGAGACAGAGAGAGACAGAGCATGAACGGGGGAGGGGCAGAGAGAGAGGGAGACACAGAATCGGAAGCAGGCTCCAGGCTCTGAGCCATCAGCCCAGAGCCCCACGCGGGGCTCGAACTCACGGACCGCGAGATCGTGACCTGGCTGAAGTCGGACGCTTAACCGACTGTGCCACCCAGGCGCATAGAATCTGCATTTTAATAAGATCCCCAAGCGATTCCCATTCACAATAAAGTTTGAGAAGCCCCGTTTTAGGATCAAGTGCTATTGCCCTAAATATGTATGTCTGTAGACATAATATATAAATATGTAAGAACCTTCCTTTTGTAAACCTTTAACCCTACATATAGTTTAATGGTCATTAAAGCAGGAAAGTGGTAGCAGCAAAGCTGATTCAAGATAGACCCATTTATATCTGTTCTTATTGCACAGTTTGCTTAATATGAATATTTGAAGGAGACAAACGGGGTTGTGATTCACAGTTCTACATTCGAACAGAACGCTGAAGCTAAACAGGGCAGACCCAATTCCAGAAAATGTCCCAGGATTCCCATTCAAAGTCAAAGTTTGAGCTGAGTTACCCTCTTCAAACTTGTTCTTTATACTTTTGCCTTCGAGAGTAAAGTGGAGGAAAGATGTTGGAGACGCCAGTGCAGTAAAAATGTAATATTTTGGATTTCAAATCCAAAAGAGGCTAAGCTGAGTTAAGCCATAAAATGTTTGTTGAAAATATTGGAGAGAAATAGAAGTAAGTCAAAGTGAGAAGTAGATCAAAGGACATATAGATGCTGGGACTATGTCAAAATAGATGCCAAGATAGATTTTTTAAAAATATGTTTATTTTGAGATGAAGAGACAGAGAGTGCACACACGTGCATGCATGAGTCGGGGAGGGGCAGAGAGAGAGAGGGGGAGAGAGAATCCCAAGCAGATCCTTAACGCTGTTAAGGCAGAGCCTGATGTGGGGTTTGATCTCATGAACCGTGAGATCATGACCTGAGCCGAAATCAATAGTTGGACACTTAACCTATTGAGCCACCTAGGCGCCCTAGGAGAAATTTAATTGTACTTTAGAGATGAAAAGTTTCATATAAAAATCATAATAAGTAATGTAATAAGATAACAATAAAAATTATTATTACTAATGGGCTATTGCAAATCAAATGCTCCTCGATGGGTGTGCCCTTAAGAGTTTATACTTTTGGCCCCGGGACATATTGCAGACATACGTTTTCAGTAATCTCCGACTTATCTCAGCAGCGATGATTGGTACCCCTGAAAAGGCAACTAAAGGGATCCTAACACCTTAACTTTAATCCTGAAGAAAGGACTAAAGGAAGTAAATATAAATAAACTAGGAGAATACACTCAGGAGGAACACCAATAATAAAGTAGAGTTCATTGTTCATCAGATTTCACCTAGCTGCTGGTACAACCCCTCCCTGTGTGAGCATCTACAGTTTCCACATATCATATCTTAGTCCTTAAATACCATTGCAGGTGTGTATGAGTCAAAGACAGAAACTGAGGCTAGAGAACCATAAACCCTGTACATAGTTAAGTAGCAGAGCTATGACCTTAATCTAGGCTAACCACAAGTATTTTGTAAAGAAATCACCGCTGTCACTGTCAATTCACTTATTCATTCACTCATATTTATTTAATTAATTAATTAATTTATTTATTTATTTTTATTTTTTTTTTCATTCACTCATTTTTATATCCCCTCAACAAATTGAACACATTTTATGTCCTGGCAGTAAAGAAATGGACACTTATTTTCCCTAAGTCACAGGAATCAAAAAATTCAAGTCCAGAGATCACACATACCAATTTTTATGTGTGTACAGTATATATTTTTGTGTATGTTGTGGCTAAAGGATCAATGTGACTTGGTAAACAAGGCAAGGCGAGTAAAAAAGCAAATGTATTAATTAAGCCACTAAATATGCTTCTCTGACCAATAATAAGTATTACCATGGCAAGTTCTTATACTTGAATTAGGGATTGCTGACCCTAAGTAAATGACACGATACTTTAATCTTCTCAGGTATGTTTCAATTTTATAAGACTTGCGTTTGGCACTTGAAAATGGTGTACGGACCTTAGCACCAGGAGGTTTTAAATTCAACTAAAATCCATGAAAAGACAGACTACAAAATAAATCTTTAGCTCCTGCAATATTTTCGTACTTTTGTTTGAAATGAACAAATTTATTTGAATTTACAAATCTGTAGATTTTCTATTTGTCTGTTTTAATTCCTAATTTATTTTTTTGTGGCAATGTATATGTGTGTGTACACGCATTTTAATGTGCTTACTGTATTGTTTGTCCGTATTCATTTCTGGCATAAACATTAAAAAAAACCCATGAAAGATAGATATAATGGATAAAGCACATAGGAAACATTAAGCAAGTCATTAGTAAACCAGGAGCTTATGTGGTGTAGGCAAAACTCATAGGACGTGTTAGTTAAGTATAGATAATGAGTAAGTAGCTTGCTAAACGTGGAGAGAATTCATAAGGTGTATTAAATACAGACAGCATGCTAGGTAACCTGTAAGACCTTCCAAAGATAGAACAGAAATAGGATGTAACAAACCAGAGTGTGGCTTACAGAGACAGAGATAGAAACAAGAAATTATTCTCAAGTCAACTCAGGACAGACAACTGTCACCCCCAAATTTGGCCATCCAGTGGTGACACACAGCATAGGCTCACTCCAGCTCCACATGGGCTTTACCTACAAAGAGCAAATAAAATACATAGTTGTTGAGCAGACCAACTGGAGAGCCACGGCTGTGGCCAGCATATCCAGCCTTACATCTCCGTGATAGAGCAAGTGTGTGTCACTGGAACAGATTTTTTTGTCTGTGGATGCTTTGTGCAAACTGCCACTGTAGTCCTAGTCACCACACATCAGGGCAGGATGATGCAGCATATATGAACATGTCATAAATCAGGATTCGGGTAGTGTGTTCCTTTTACAGCGCGTGCACTTATTAGAAATGTGTTAAGTATCTCATCTAGCTTTCCTCAACTCTCATTGTATGTTTTTTTTTTTTCAATTTAAAAATTTTTTTTTATTTTTTTATTTTTTTATTTTTGAGAGAGAGACCCAGTGAGAGCGGGGTTGGGTCAGAGACGGAGGGAGACACAGAATCTGAAGCAGGCTCCAGGCTCTGAGCCGTCAGCTCAGAGCCCGACGTGGGGCTTGAACTCACAGACTGCGAGATCATGACCTGAGCCAAAGTCGGACACCCAACCGACTGAGCCACCCAGACGCCCCTCTCATTGTATGTTCTACATTGGTTTAGTAAATTGTGTGATTTGAGCATTTTAGTTTAAGCCATGAAGCTTTTCGTCTATGAACACTGCCTTGCCTGGTGGTGTATTCAGAGGCTACCTTTGAATCAAGGTCAATTCCCACGTGAAGCACAACTAAAGCAGTGATATCATACTCAATCACATATTTTTTTTCCTGACTTAGTGACCAGTTTGATTTTACTAAATCTACACAGATTGCGTTAAGGAATTCCATTCTCCTTAAAACCAAAATTCATGCCTCATCTTAAAAGGGTATAGATCAAAGACGGAAGGAAAATGGAAAAGATCTGGGCTTCAGCGCTGTGCTATTTTTGATTCAAATACATTTTTCACATATTGACTGAATATCTAAATGTTGAAATAATTTTGTCTATACTTAAAAAAAATGCCATCACACATAACTAAGCTACCAGAAACAACCAAAAGTGTAAAAGCAGGATTAAAAGAGGGTGTTAGTAAACAAGCCAAATATGAATTATTTTGAGGGACAAAAAGGATTTTTCTTCAGCAGCTGGTGTGGGTGATATACTAATTTTATGACAAGTAAAGAAAAAATAGGATCTATGTTGCCAGGAGCATGACGTGTTCTAAATAAATGCTCCTTGCAACACAGATTAATAATTCTGTCAACTTGTAGTCTTATTTTAAATAAGTGAGCATATATGAAAACTACGAGACTATGGTAGTAGGAATTTGCTATTTACAAGGAGAAAAGCTAGACCCCACCAAGGGTTTGAGTGATGCTCTCTCTTTGCCTTGCCGTTACTTGTACCTGTTAAGTTGTTCTTGAAGCAAATCTAATCTTTGCTCCACTTCCCCGTAAGTGAGGTCACTTTCGGTTTCAGAGATCCCCCAGGCAGCTCGCTGAAGTGCTGAGGGGCTAGACTCATCAGCCTGAGTCTGCGCGTTTTCTTGCTCCCAGCTTCTGGTGTCAGCGATATCTGTGGGAAATAGCAAGATGGATGTCAACTTCTTTGGGTGCCTCTTTGCCTCAATAATACAGAGACTTCTATAAGATAAGCAGGAAAGGACCTCAGAGTAGAAGCCGAAAGACCCAGGAGAGTGATTCAAGGACCTGTCCAGGGGCCACAACCAATTGGTAGCTGAGCCCTACCCTCACCCTGCCTGCCACCTCCTCTGTCCATTTCCATATGAATGAACATACAGGAGGGCAAGAGTTTTGAACGTGATTTTGTCTCTGATTAGACAAATTAGATTACTTGGGAAGAAACAGCATATTTTGCTTGTTTTACCGCACCTTGCTTTGTTGCACCTCATAGATCCCGGTTTTTACAAATCAAAGGGTTGTGGCAACCTTGCGATGAGCAAAAGTCTATGGGCTTCATTTTTTTTTTCCAACAGCATTTGCTCACTTCGTGTCTCTGTGCCACATTTGGGTCATTTTTGCAATATTTCAAACTTTTTCATTATTATTATATTTATTATGGTGAACTATAACTAGTGATTACAGCTTGCTGAAAGCTCAGATAAACTTCAGCATATTTTTAGCAATATAGCATTTTTTTTTTAAGTACGCTTCACACCCAGGGCAGAGCCCCATATGGGGCTTGAATTCATGACCCTGAGATCAAGACCTGAGCTGAGATCAAGAGTTGGATGCTTAACCGACACACCTCAACAACACAGTATTTTGTAACTGAGGGACTGTACATTGTTTTTTAAACAAAATGCTATTGCACATTAAAGAGTGATAGTCACTTTTGTTGCAGTTGTCTGGAACTGAACCTGCAATCTCTCTGAGGTATGCCTGTACTGCTTTGCCTTGCATTTAAGATTTTAGGGCCGTTCTCCCAGGATAATCAGCATACTGTGTGATTCAGAATGGGCCCAAGGAGAAAGCCACAGAAAAGTGCCGAGCTTCAGGGGATTCCCTTGGGGCAACTCACCTCATAGTGGAGCCCTTAAAGATGGCAAGCGCATTAAATGTCCTGTAGGCCCACTACATGTTTTTATCTTTCCTTGTAGCTCCTTCTGCACTGCCCTTTACTATAGTCACGTTAATTTCCAATATGCTTTCTTGTGGCGCTTTCATTTAGAATATTTTTATGTTTCTATACTTGAAACATACCGCTTATCTCTTCAAGTCCACTTTTCAAGTGCTCTCAGTCTCTGTTGTGTCCCAGACACTCTGCTAAATGTGGAGGAATTTAAGGCAAAGAAGACAGGCCCTACACCCGAAGAATTTGGTAGCAAGGCTCTGATAGTTTTCGTACAGAGATTCATCTGTTGACTAATCTTTTAATTTACAGCTTCTCTTACGATCTGTGCTTGCAAGTTATCACTATCTGAGGACGGATGTAATATCTTACTTTTCCTCTCATTTATACCATATACTTTGATGACTTTTGCTCTGCTTTCTTACCCTCTACATTCCACAAGAGAGCATATAAAATGATTAAAGGGTTGGAAAATAAAGCCCATGAAAAATTACTCGTGGAGCTGGGAGTTTATTTCAGGGATAAAGAAGAAGTGACATCTTCTCACTGGGAGGGTTGGTAGGAGGAAAAGAGTATCTAAAACTGGTCTTCATTTTCACATGGAAATAGATTTGAATTATAGAAAGTGATTTTGGTTTGATAGAAAAACTTTGTTTTTCTTTTCTTTCTTTCTTTCTTTCTTTTTTTTTTTTTTTTTGGACACTAGCTATGATTAAATGCGAACAAAAGTTATATAAACTTAAGGAATTTATATCCGCAGCTATTTAAAAAAATGGGTAGAAAGTAACTGATTTGGGAAGATTAGGTATGATTCTAGAAATAGGGAACAGGATTTGCAGGGCTTCTTGTAGTCCCTTTCCTGCAGTTTCTCCAAAAGTACAGTCAGATAGCTCAGAAGCATCCCCTCTCTTTAAGGAGCAGAAAGATCTCTGTATTCTTTCTTCATGCTTTTTTTTCTATCCTTATCTCTTTATCATTGAATACACAGAAATTTCTCTTAATGAGAGGCCTACAATTGCTGTCTCATTTGGGTGAAGCTGTACCAAAGGAAGCAGCAGCTTCAAAAAAAATTTTTTTAATGTTTATTTAATTTTGAGAGAGATAGAGCATGAGTGGGGGAGGAGCAGAGAGAGAGGGACACACAGGATCTGGAGCAGGCTCCAGGCCTGAGCTGTCAGCACAGAGCCCGAGGTGGGGCTCGAACCCACAAACTGTGAGATCGTGATCTGAGCCGAGGTCGGCCGCTTAACCAACTGAGCCACCCAGGTACCCTGGGAATCAGCATCTTCAAAGACAGCATTAGAAAAATAGAAGGTCGGGGTTCCTTGTTCTCTTGAAATGGGCAACAGATCTCATAGAGCTTGTTAAGCATTCCAGAACGGCTCTTTGTGATTAAGGCTTCTTAGCCTATGAGATCTTTGGTGTTTTGTTTTCTCTTTTAAAGGGACAGTATATGATCTCTTTTGATATTTTACCAAACACAACAAAAGGAAAATGAACCTAGAAAAATGACAGTGCTGAAGTTTTGGGTAATAATATATCAGCAGATTTTCACTGAAAAGTATGATTTGCCATTCACAGAATTGTGACTCTATTTAAAAGGAAAAACAATAATATAATGTCTTAGTACACCAGTTTTTCAATTTTGGAGCAGCAATGTCCAACATTTAGGGCACACATATAATGGTTTGGGGATGCCAATCCTTGTCTCTGTCTAGCTACCTGCTAGCCGGCTAGGAGGAATCTTTACAGAAGACAGTAAGAATCGATAAGATGGAAGTTACATATTATGCTCAGAAGTTTTGTGCCAAGAGAGCGTATAGAATTTCTGCCTGTGCTTAACAGCTCTTTCATTCTCAAATCATGTATAATAAATTGATTTTTAAATAACAATGGTGAATCGCATGCAATAAATTATGTATGATTATATATATATTTTTACTGCTCAAGAAAAAAACTGATTATCTTCTCAGCAGAAATGAATAAAGTGTAAACTATCAGATAAAGGCTTCCTTAATTGTAATTTACTTTTTTATTAAAATCTGGCTATGCATGATTAGCTTGTTTTAACAGTAACATAGAAAAAAAGTTCAAAGGGGAAATCCTGGTTAGTGGTCTTAATCAAAATGAACATCCTTGTAGACACTTTCTAAATATAGCTCAGAAAGAATCTGCACTTGGTTGCCTTGGAAAATGTTGCTATAGTTGCAAGACGCATTTCTGGAAATGGATGAACAGAAAGTAAACTTTCACTTTGCTCTGGGTACACGATATTTCTAGAGTTAACTTTTGGCCTCAATCTGAGTAGGGTCAGAGTCCACTTAATTTGCTTTTTTTCTTCTTAGTTTTGCCAAAAGGTGCTCTTCTGTGGGATTCAGCATAAGTACCAGGAATGTGAGTAAATGGAACTTCCTATTGATGACAAAACTAAAATTTGCGGGGATTTAGTAGTTCAAACTGTAGCAGTTACAGCTACATCCTACGTATTATTCAAATTCTCAAACATTCCATAATACTTCCCCTTAAAAAATCATTAGGGAATAAAATTTGCAGTGAATGAAGTTTTAGAATTCTCCATCAGTTGATCACATTAATTAACCAGGTTAACCATGTGTCACAATGCTATAGGCCATCAATTATTTTATTCAATTGGCATGAATATTTAGCTATGTATTTCCATTCAAGGTAATGATTTATGACTTGAATAGGGATTGAATTGTACATTTCTGAAAATTAAAAATCTGGGGATATTAAGATTATTTGTTAGAATACTTTTTTTATTATGCACGTAAAATAGCTAATTAAAAATAATTGGAAGAAGCGGCCAAGAAAAATACAAGATGAAGAGCATGACAATTCACTGTCAGCAAGAGTCATGATAAAGTCAAATAAAGTCCCCCAAATATATCTTCAGTGCCCTTTCACTTGAGACGCTACAACTCAAGAAGAAAACAATGGAAAGTACTTTTTAAAAAATCAAGTCCACATGATGCTGACTTTTGGAGAAGTAGAGATGGCTCAGTGAGCTCTTCAGAACTTCTGACTTCGATGATACAACCTTTTCCTATTTTTAGCACTTCCCAGAATCTGATTTCATAAATAACTAAAATGGGACATTTGGTAATCACATCGAATATTCCATTCTTCCATTGTGATAAATGAGGTACTATTTTCATTCACTTCATCAAGATTTTAAATTGTCCAGAGAACATTTGCATATATTCTTAGCTTACTTCAACACAGGGTCATGGCAAAAGCTGATTTGATACACGATAGGGAAAGATGTAAAGCCTAAACATCCAAAATTCAATGAAACGATTATTGCTAGGTATAGTCACTTCCAATAATGGTGACAATGATACGCAATATTTATTTACCTGGTGCCATAATTTTGCTATCCTGCCAGGCCAAGAGCATCCTATTTTTCCTTCAATTCTGTTACATTCTTTTGATTTTTTTGGCTACGCATTCTTTATTTCTACATTTTTATAGCTCTATTTGTATAGGCATTTTATATATATACATTCAAAATTAAAAGGTTAGGAAATAAAACCTGTGAGACAATACTAGACTGATTTAGGGATTTTATTTCAGAGAAAGTAACTTATGCATGTTCTCCTGTTCAATAATTGCAATCAACTATTGTTGGTTAGAAAATGTTATTGTATTTGAAAGAGGAGCAAGCTGGGGCACTTGGGTGGCTCAGTCCGTTAAGCATCTGACTCTTGGTTTCAGCTCAGGTCATGATCTCAAGGCTCATGTGTTCAAACCCCACATCTGGCTCTGCTCTGACAGTGCGGAGCCTGCTTGGGATCCTCTCTCTCCCTATCTCTTGCTTGCTCTCTCTTTCAAAAATAAATACATGAACTTAAAAAAAAAAAGCTGAGCAAGCTGAGCCTTAGTGGGGTCTGTCAAGTCACTTATTCAAAGACATAAAGGGGGCAAGTGAACAAAGCAAAGAAATAAAGGGAGCCAGGTTGGGACCCAAACGCCTGTTCTTGCACCCACTTAAAGGTTAGATTTAACCACATCTGTAGCTCTAGCTCCTGTTATGCTAAGTTATTTGTTCTTCCATGTGATAGTTCTCAAGTTTTCCTAAGTTTCCCATCCTTTAGAACCAAATCGGCATACATTAATTAAGCATTATTATCCATCTCATGCATATTTTCTACACCCCCCCCCCCCCATATTCCTTCTGGTAGAGATGTTAAACAAATGTGTTTAAATGAGTTGGATAAAGCACATACTTTATTTACGGGCATTTCTTCCCATTTCTTCAAATTCCCTATAAACAAATTCTTCTTGGCATGTATTACAGCGTTACTGCATTGGCTTTTCATGGTATAAAATGGCTGACTTGGGAGTGAGGAATAGGTACAGAGGGTACATATAAAAATCAACTGGTTAGCTCTCTTAAAATACCCATTAGTCCCTCCTCTCTCTTAGAAGCACAATTGACCTTCCCACAATGTTCTACGTGACATTATGTTAAAGTTCACTGCCACAAAAACCTATTACACTATCAATGTTTAGAAATAATTAACACTGTTCCAGAATTGCACAAATGCTTCGTAGATGATCTGAGATCTGAACTCTGCAAATATTTCATGAAGTTGAAAAAGATTAAATTAACACGTGTCAGTACAGTTCTTGATTTGTGAAAAGCCACCGTTTTACAATTAGCACTAAAGGGAGACAACGTGACTCCTGAGAAACTTGATTACCTTTGCAAGAGTGACTTCTTTTATCTATGTGAATTCTTCCTGAGGTTGGGACTGTTTCTTCAAAATGGAGTCCAGCTGCTTTCCCTATTCCTGGAGGAGAATCTACTATTCCTGAGAAGAGAGGCTTTTGTTCATCATCAATGGATGAGATGAAAGATGAAGATCTGCTTTTTTTCTCTTCAAAGTGTTTCTTGGAACTCTGATAATGTCTTATGGTATCTACAGAGTCTTCGGGACCATTTGTACTGTTCCCTTTGCCAAAATCTATCAAAAAAATTATTTTATAGAAGATAATCAAATGTGAGACTCTATGCATATTATACTGTCTAACTATACATAAACTGCCTTTTTAAGAGTTATGGCCTTTAAATAATTTTAACATAGAATTTCCTTTAAAACCACCAGAAAGGATGTTCATTCTCCTTTTCCCATTGAGAATGTAGCTACCTAAGGAGAATTTTTTTAATTCAAAGGACATTAGAGTATCTTTGTGAAATACATATCTGTTTCAGAGTTAAAAGAATATCTGCAATAGCAATAATGTTTATATCTCAGAAAAAAACGATAACATAACCTTATTTACACATGCTCAACGGTCATTTGTATTCTTAAAATCTGGTGCACTATCTCTTTAAGGAAAGGGAATAGGGAGGGAAAATATGTCCCAATTCTAAAATACCACGACTATGCACCTTGTTTGTTTTTAGCCTTCATGCTCTCTCATGTGGCAGCCATTCACGCATGGCAAAGGTCAAAACAGGAAGCCTCCTCGTAGCAAAGGCTGAAGGGATGAATTTCAACCTTAGTTCAATGTATGTAAAGGCCTTGACATTCCAGGTAGTTTGGTCTTGTGGCATATTGCAAAGAATATAAAGCTTAAATATAGTAATTAAGGTGAGTTTACCTAATTACATTAAAACCAGCAGTGCATATTGGCTGTATTATACTGAAATGTCAGGATAATTTTAGCCCTGAAGGTTGTGTTAGAACATATTTCAGCAGGAAAAGCTCAAAAAGACAAATCCTGAAACTTGTTTCCATTAGTGTCCTGGGGAGACAGTATAATTCTCCATCTGCTTATGGTTAATAACTAACCAACACAACTCCAGAAAGTATAGTATTTTCAACAGAAATGGCTAAGACGGTGTCCCCATCTACTTAATGCCTGATTGCTTACTCTCTTATTTATGGAAGAGGCCAAATGAACTGATTTAAGGCCACTCCAGATAAACTACCAACGATTCTTTAAAATTCTTATATGGCATAGAAATTAAACATAGAATTTTTCCTTTTTTTAAAAAATATATATATCATAATTTAAAATCTGAGAAACCAGGGACGCCTGGGTGGCTCAGTCGCTTCAGCGTCTGACTTCAGCTCATGTCATGATCTCACCGTGATTTGAGTCCCACATCGGGCTCTGTGCTAACAGCTCAGAGCCTGGAGCCTGCTTCAGATTCTGTATCTCCCTCTCTTTCTCTGCCCCTCCTCACTCACTCTCTGTCTCTGTCTCTCTCAAAAATAAATATAAACATTTAAAAAATTAAAAAAAAAAAAATAAAATCTGAGAAACCAGAAAGCAGCCCAAGGTAAAAAATGAATAGAGTTTAAAAATCAACTTGATGTGATTAAGGAATTAGTTTATGTCCTGTCAATTAAAGTTAAATGTGGCAAAACCAGACTGCTTAATTTAAGATTTCACATTTGCTCAATGATTTCATCGTTGAGCAGAGAAGATCACAGATCGTTCTGGTTTCCAGCATTGTGGGCAGCATTGGTTTCTCGGTGTCGCGTTTCCCCACTGAAGCGCTAATCTAACTGCCTGTAAGTATTCAGATCAGCATTTTCTTTTCTCTCCAGTGACACGGACATGACCCTTCTTAAACTTCTAGAGTTCATTATTGTCATCTCACCCTCTGTTTTTTTTTTTTTGGTTTTAACTTCTCCCCTCCTGAAAATTTGATCCACATTCCCCATCTTATGAACATATTTCATTCCTCAAAAATAATAATTGTTTCCAATTGTATGCTAGTAGAAGTAAAAAAAAAAAAAAAACAAAACAGCTTTCCTTTTCTAAATTGTCCTCACACTTGCTTAGTGAATTGCATCAGTTTCTGGTACAGCAGATAGGTGCAGTTTGGGGCAGCAGTGGGATTTGAGTCAACTCTGGCTTGGCTTCTCATCTTCTTGAAAATGCCTTTTTAAAAAACACTTGCATGGAGTCTTTTTCCAGTATATTCAAAGGTAAACTGAATTAACCATCACTTCTCATGCCTCCAATCTAAGTATGGATAATGCTAACATGGGTCTTTGTCATGAAAGTACCTCACAAATTACGCAACCATTTTGTCTTCTTGGCTTCAGAGGTCTTGGAGTTTTCTGTGGATTTTCAAATCCTCCCAGATGGTAAATGTTCTGTCCTTCCTACTACCTGGGCCTCGGTCTTAGTTTAACTATGACTTGATTTTGGATGCTTAGGCACAAATTCATCATATTTTTTAATTGAATTCTAACTTGCTGATTTCAACCCAGGACAAGTATTTGCGACATGTGGTGAAGGAAGGATCATTATTTTGTTCTCTTGTAAAACAGAACAAATTACTTAAATTTTTTTTTTTTAATTTTTAAATGTTTATTTATTTTGAGAGAGGGAGAGAGAGTGAGGGGAAGGACAGAGAGAGAGTTTAGACACAGAATCTGAAGCAGGCTCCAGGCTCTGAGCTGTTAGCACAGAGCCTGACACGGGGCTCAAACCCACGAACTGTGAGATCATGACCTGAGCTGAACTCTGACGCTTAACCAACTGAGCCACCCAGGTGCCCCAGAACAAATTACTTTATATACATGGTCTCTAACTCCTATAGTAAAAATTCCAGGGAAAAGCAGAATCATGAGAGAAGAAGCAAGAGTTAGGTATCTTTGAACTTTTCCAATATGTAAGGAGAATTACCCCACATTTATTCTGGGTTCACTGCCATTGGATAATAAACCAGCTGCTTCCTGGAACACAGGCCACATGGACAAGTTTCTTGAATGCAACCTAACTGCAACAACATTTTCTTATTCCTTATTAGACAAGTCAAAACTTCACATTTTATCATATAAAATGAAAGTTGAAAAGACAATTTATTTATGGCTTAAAAATGGAAACTGCTCAGGGTTAAGCTGGAGGTGGGTTGAAGGAATACATGAAATTAGGCTAAATGTATTATAATTAGCCTCTGGGTACCTCTAGATTTTGATGGACTGTTCCATTTCTGTTTTTTTTTTTCTAATTAAACTGAATTCTTTGATAGATATTAAATAGTATTAGATACTGTTTTTTCTTAATACTAGTTTTTTCTTAATGCTATTCTTATTCTATGTAGAAATAGTACTCTGAAGTAAGCTGAGGGAGTTTTACATTTTCCCCTTTGCTAGAAGTGAGATTGTATGTTTGCTCCTGTTCCCACCATTTTACAAAGAAAAAGTTTTGCTTGTTGATCTGGAAGCAAATGCTTATGCTCACTCCATCTTTTATGGAACCTTTATCTCAGATTAATGACCATTTTTATTCATCAGACCCGATAAATAGGTGCAAATTTTGGTCAAAGGGAGGCATTTAATGTGCCCTGTCAGCATTCGAGTTTTGTATTTTCTATTGGTAACAGTTTTGGAATAAGCTGAGCATTTTCCAGCTAGATGCATTTTAAAAAGTTATTCCATGAAAAATTGAGGTCTGAGATAAATTTTTTCATTTTATTTCAAATACCTTAGTTCCTCTCTAGCTTCAAGGAATGTTGAAAGGGGACTAGCGTCATTTTTCTATACAAATGCAAGATAAAAAACATTTAAGCTATCTTAAAAATGAAAATAAGCAAATCACATTTATATATCACTAAAATGCATAACAAAAGCTAAC
This sequence comes from Felis catus, assembly GCF_018350175.1. Classification (NCBI taxonomy): domain Eukaryota; kingdom Metazoa; phylum Chordata; class Mammalia; order Carnivora; family Felidae; genus Felis; species Felis catus. The sequence continues at coordinate 151,607,379 of NC_058375.1, forward strand.
TACTGTTCGTATTGGAGGAGATATTCCAAAAAGATGCCAAAGTATACCACCAACATATTTAAGGCTTAATTTAATAGAATTAAATCACCTTTATTCTACAAAAATAAGTTCAACTGCATATATTTACTACTTACTTCAATAACTTTCATACTACTATACCACTTTGATACTGCATATTCTGTGCATAGGAAGAGTTGTGCAGAATATTCCAAATATTTAGTCACAAAAACCTTATCGGTTAAAACATACATGGGTGTGAGTGTGTATGTGCATATCTCATGTGCTATTATACATGCTATTGTACTTATAGACTATGTATTTTATAAAATAAACACAACATAAAATCTTAATTATTATTCCCATCACCCAATGAATCATAGCGTCATACTCTGAAGTAAGCACAACTTAACTCTGGAAACTACTTTAATCCAGACAATTTTTTAGCACGTTCCAAATGACTATACCTCATTTACTTCTGTTCTGTCCAACCATCTTAACAAGTCCTTAATAAAGGCCACTAAATAGGTCACTAAAGCATCATTTTTCTTCTTCACTTTCTGTAACAATGACTTTATTTCCATCTCAGGAACTGTAGGACCTCTTCCTACAATGACCTTAATTAAGTTGGGGGGTTCCGGGGCACCTCCAATCCAGAATTTCATGAAAGAAAGAGAACTACTTGAAGATTACAAAAAAAAAAAAAACACACACAAGATATTCTGAAACTCACGCCTAAACTAACAACTCTCTCTTGTTGAGAAGTAGGTTTATTTCATCAGAAGAAATGTGAAGCTCATGAGGACAAGCACGTTTATTAACACATTAATTCTAAGAGGTAAGTCCAAAATGTCTAGCGTCTATTTTGTTCAAGTCAACTTGCCAGAGATTCTATATACCTTTTCTTTTTAAATATTTTCTTTCTTTCTTTCTTTCTTTCTTTCTTTCTTTCTTTCTTTCTTTCTTTCTTTCTTCTTTCTTTCCTATTTTTAATGTTTACTTATTTTTGAGAGAGAGAGAGCACATGCAGGGAAGGGGCAAAGAAAGATGGAGACACAGAATCTGAAGCAGGCTCCAGGCTCTGAGCTGTCAGCACAGAGCCCGACGGTGCAGGGCTTGAACTTGTGAACTGCGAGATCATGACCTGAGCCAAAGTAGGATGCTTAACTGACGGAGTCACTCAGGCATCTCTTAAATATATCTTTTTGAATGTAAGCTCCTTAACAACATGTAGTTGGCATGATTGTAAGGGGTAGGGGGCGGTAAGGATTGAAGTCTGAAGAGTTCTGGTGCCTTAAGTAGATAGTGGATGGCACTGTAGGACTTAGCCTCTCTCTCTATCCCCAGTGCTCAGCTTTGTGTTCTTCTGTCTGGTTCTTGGTGCCTCTGCTGAGTGATTCAGAATCATCGGCGCTCTTGGATGTCTATGTTTCACACAAGCAGTAAACAATCGATGCATTTCATGGGCAGCTTTTAGTTGATGTACTTAATTTTCTAAAAGTTCCCTGTTCTTCATACTAGTGTATGTGTTTTTCTCTTACACATTAATTCTACACCAAGATATGTATCAAATGAGTGGCCACTCATTTGTGGAACATTAAATTGAGTCCATGAGGACTAAATTGCTTTCAGCAAATTTTATACTTGCTGTAGTGCTATGGAGTCCTAAAGACTAGTGCTAAAGTCTAGAATCGGTTCTCAAGCTGTGTATAACCAGAGTTAATTTGTGTTTTCTCATTGCCCAAATCATGCTTACTCACTGACACACCAGGAAATTTCAAAGAGAGGCAGGCAGGCAGGAAGGCATATCCCTTACTATCTACACTTGATATAAACTAAGTCTCATAGATTAAGACTGTGATTAAAGGAAAAGTTTCCAGAATTAATAGAAATGTCTAGTTGCATGAGCACAATATACAATATACACGCTCTGAGGGCCTTATCAGGAGATAAAAACAGATTATTTAGCTTGAGACTGAGGAAACTAAACAAGATTGAAAGGAGATTTAATAAATCTTCAACTGTATGGGGAACATTATTATATAGACACATTTTCAAGTTTTCTTCATCTCCAGAGAGATAAAAATAAGAGATTAACACCAGGATAAGGGATTTTGGTTAAGCCTACAGAAAAACAGCTTGACAGTAATCGTGCTGATTTTAGAAAAAGTTACCAAGAGAATAATGAAAGACACTGCAGAAATAAATTAGCACCTATCCGAGTGGCTTATTGTTCTGCGATCAGCTAGAGGACTCAATAATTAGCCCAATTAAGCAAATATGTATCAACCATTCTTTGTTAAAGGAATCTACATTTTTGTAGAGAAAAAAGACAATAAGCATTAACCACTGTGCAGGGCATATTTTGACAATATCACCAAAGGAAACTGACACAGGAATTCATAAAAGGAATAAAATCTATATATTTGGGCAAATCAAGAAAGAGTTCATGGTGGGGAACATCTCTCTACTTCTTAGATAGATGCTGCCCAATTCACGAATTGCTTATAAAACCAATTACATCTCTCTAAAAAAAGAGAGAGAGAGAGAGAGAGAGAGTTAACGTTGAATATATCATTGGAGATTAACCATGACTAAAAAAAAAAAAAAGGTAATTTTGGACGGTGGATGAAAACAGTGGTGTGGTTGCATGTGCCTATGCTTGAGGATAGGGAGGTAACTTCTGATTAAGGGAATGGCAGAAGCAAAAAGACACATGATTTACATGGAAGAGAGGGAAGTGAAGTTTACTCGAAGTGTAGTGAGTGTTGAAGCTAGTAGACAAGCTTCCCGAGGGAAAGAATTCAGAGAGAAAAGGGCCGAGGAAAGAACTTGGATGAAGGCAAAAGAAGAGAATCAAAAGGAAGATGCTCAAATTCTATTTCATTATTAACTCGCACTTTCAACAAATATTTGCTGAATACCTGCTGTGAGACAAACACTGAATAGTCTTTAGGTGACTTATAGGTGACACAACTTATAGGTGACTAAATATTTCCCACCTTTATAGAGTTTATAATCTAGGGACAGATAACATCAATTAAATAATGATGCCAATGGACATAGAAGTACAACTGGAATTAATGCTGCAAAGTAGATGAGCTGCTGGGAGAAAGCCAGATTAGGGTTGTTGAGGGAAGGGGAAGTCCTTAGAGGGCTTTAAATATGGGCATGACATAAACATAACTGCATTTAGAAAAAAAATCACCAGTGGTCCAGAAAATAGATAAGAGAGGGGCAAGTTAGATCTGGGGAGGTGAGTTGGGATGCTGTTTCGGTATTCCATGTGACAGATTATGGTAGCTTGGCCCAGAGTTGTGGCTAAGAAGGTGGAGAGAAGTAAACTAAAGGGACCTCATTTGAAAACTAAACGAACATGTGGGGCACCTGGGTGGCTCAGTCGTTGGGCGTCCGACTTCGGCTCAGGTCGTGACCTCGCAGTTCGTGGGTTGGAGCCCCGCGTTGGGCTCTGTGCTGACAACGCAGAGCCTGGAGCCTGCTTCGGGTTCTGTGTCTCCCTCTCCTTCTCTGTCCCTCCCCTGCTCGCACTCTGCCTCTCTCTCTCAAAAATAAATAAACATTAAAAAAATTTAAAAAAAAAGAAAATAAATAAACGTGTAGTGGAGAAATAATAACAAGAATTGATGGAGAGGTTGAGAGAAAGTCACCTCCTAGATAGATAATTGGATTAGTGCAATTGATTGGGTTGTGGTTCCATTTAGAGATCTGGTAAATGATGGAGAGAGGTTTCCAGAGGGCCATGATGAGTTCAATTTAGGGAATGTTCAGTTTGGGCTGCCTTTGAGATTTCAAGTCAGTGGTTTGTTTTTTTTTTTAATCTTTTTTTTAATGTTTATTTATTTTTGAGAGACAGAGTGCAAGCAAGGGAAGGGCAGGGGGAGAGTGAGAGAGACACAGAATCCAAAGCAGGCTCTGGATTCTGAGCTGTCAGCACAGAGCCTGACACAGGGCTCGAACCCACCAATTATGAGATCATGACCTGAGTCGAAGTCAGATACTTAACAGACTGAGCCACCCAGGTGTCCCACAATTCGATGGTTTAATAGGCAGTTGGATATATGAGATTGAAGCTCAGATGGTCTGGGATTACAATGTGAATATTCACATCTCTTATGTGAGAATATAAATAAACTCAATATAAATGAGATCACCCAGGAAAGAGTTCGTCTAGAATGAGAAGAGAAGAAGAGCTAGGGCCATACCTTGAGAAAATCTAATAACTAATAACTGGTTTAGAAGATAATGATCCTGTAATTCTCCTCAGGGAATTACTGAGCATAGAAGGAAAATAGGAAGAGCGCAGTAACACAGATGCCAAGAGAATATTATTCAAGAAAAAGAGGGGACTTGTTTTAATGAGAGCCAAATAAGGTGAAGAATAGAACACTTATTGGATCAGCATGGGAAAAGTGTAGATGCTTCTCCAGAAAAGCCTTCACTCATCTGCCCACGCACAATTAAATATACCTTCATCTGGGTTTCCATCGAGGTTATTCTGTTACAGCACCTGCTGTTTTTATTCAGAATTATAAAAGGTATGTGCCATCTCTCTTCCTAGGAAGGGTAAGGGCTGTTTTACACAATTAGTTTCTCAGAAATTGAGTAGTTCTTTAAAAATGTGAAATGTTAAATATTTTTTGAATACATGAGTGAAACATAAAGAATTGTTAGAAGGGCAGAAAAACCCAGAGACGAGTAGGAGTGGCAAGCACTTCAGAGGGTGTAAGGATGAAGAGACCTAACAAATACCACCTTCATCCATGTCACACACGCCTGTGAGAGGGTTTAGCACTCTGGCTGTCACAAGGGTCCTTCTTCCAGAACACTCTGTTCAAGACTTTGAGTGTAGTTATTCATCTGCTATTAATTGGTCTCCTTTTTTTTTCTCTCTTTTTCTTTTTTAACCAACCTACTCTATATCTCTATCTGTGGTGTCCCTGTAGATATCAGATGGCTTTGCTGAATGCCATCATTGATAACTATCAATCAGAAAACACATTATTAGCTACTGAGAACAGCAAAGGATTTGCCTTTCTAAAATCCAAATGAAACTTACCCATGAAATCAGTAGTAAATGGGCATTTAGTAAGAGGAGCTAATCACCACATGCTCTACGTTTAAATTTTAGAAATAAAATGCATTACCTTTGTCTCCTTCACTATCAAATGAAAATTTCCTTCTTCGTAGCTTACAGTTGTCTCCTTCAGAATCATTCACAGACTGTGATCGTAGTAAGAGATCAGCCTTTGTTAATGGACATGAAGATAAAATGGAAGATTATTCAATTTGAACATATTATCAGTAACTTCTCTACTGTTTCATATCATTTCAACTACTTTGAGACTTAACTATTAGATTGCAGGCAAATAGCTACAATACTTTGTTTCCTGGTTGCCTCTAAATTATAAAATGGACTAATAGAATAATTCAGGTAGTTTCACCATCTGATGGGGAAATCATAGTTGTATAAGTTATTTATCAGAAATGTTTAGGAATAATGTCAACATTTAGAGACAACATATTTCTTCATGTAGAATGTATTTTATGTAACTTGGTAAAGTTAAAATAAAAATAATAATTAAAAAAATTGCAGGGGGCTCCTGGGTGGCTCAGTCGGTTAAGCATCTGACTTTGGCTCAGGTCATGATCTCACGGTTCATGAGTCTGAGTCCTGCATCGGGCTCTCTGCTGTCAGCACAGAGCCTGTTTCAGATCCTCTGTCCCCCTCTCTCCCTGCCCCTCCCTTGCTTGTGCACACACTCTCTCTCTCAAAAATAAATAAATGTTTAAAAAAAATTCAGAATCTGTATTACAGCAGGGAAAAAAGTGTAAGCTAATTATAATTAGCTATGATGTTAAAATACATGGTAATGATTACAAAGTTAAATTTCACAACAATAAATACAAAGTTAAGTTCAATGAACACTATGCTGTAAGCATTTTCTTATTTTGAGCTATTTATTATTTCTCCTTCCTCCCCTTCTGGAAATTATGATCATTTCTGTAATAAGAATGGAAGCTCCCAAATAAATAAAACAAATGGAAGTTCCTATTTTCTTTATTTGCTTGCTGCTTAAACTTTTTTTTTTAATGTTTATTTTGAGAGAGAGAAAGAAAGTACACATGTGCAAGGAGCAGAGAGAGAGAGAGACAGAGACAGAGAGAAGCCCAAGCAGGCTACACACTGTCAGCACAGAGCCCAACATGGGGCTCAAACTCATGAACCGAAAGATCATGACCTGAGCAGAGATCAAAAGTCGAATGCTCAACCGACTGAGCCATCCAGGCTCCCCTGGTTGCTGCCTAAACTTTTTATGTGAAGAAGTTATCTGGGGAGTCTGGGTGGCTCAGTCCCTTAAGCGTCCAACTCTTGATTTTGACTCAGGTCATGATCTCATGAGATCAAGCTCCATGTTGGGCTTCACACTGAGTGTGGAGTCTGCTTAAGATTCTCTCTCCCTCCCTCTGCCCCTCTCTCCTACTTGTGTTCTCTCTCTGTCTCTCTCAAATACATAAATAAATAAATAAATAAATAAATAAATAAATAAAAGAAGTTATCTTGCTGTTCATCAAGGCAAAATCAGAATGAGGTTGGTGACATTAAACAGATTTTAATAAAGTACTGAATTCAAACCATTATAAAAAATATATGCTCTTGATAACTTGAATCTCTTATCACCTAGATATTTTTCAACTTCAGTGTTTTGAAAAGAAGCTATTATCTGAGCTGGTGCTTCAGATCATGAAATGGTACCCTGGTGACCTTACAAGTTTATCCTCTTTAAGTCTCTCACAGTACCTGGGAATGACTAATTCTGGGGAGAATTAAATCTACTACCTTTTACCTAACTATTGACTTGAGGATTTTTTCCTTCCAGAGAGTATATTAGTTAGCATTAACAAAAAAAAATAAACAAGAAAAAAACCCAAAAAACAAACAAAAAAACCCAAAAAACAAACAAACAAAAAAAAAAACAGAAGTTTTAAAAGCCCTAACATTTGATTTCTGGCAAAAAGCTATTTAGAATCAGAGCTGAGGTGATGGGGTTTTGGGGAGGAAAGAAGGAGGAATAAACTAGTAATAAATTGTAGACTGCAATTCTGTATTCTTAGCATAGTGATGTCATAAAGACACATTTTTAATAGTAGTAGAGAGTGAAAGAGACAAAGGCTACACTCCTAAAATTCACTCAAGGTTAAATTATGTGTAGAATCATTTAAAATATTATTTCTACTAGACCATATGCTATTCATTCTATAGCACTAATTTTGACTCAGGTTTAAGCCTGATTCATTTATATTTCTGTGATTTGGAAATTGTGTGAAATATGGACCTAAAACTTGAGTGAGTTTAAATGTTTCATTTTTATTGAAAAGACATTGCTAACCCATGTGTGGTATAAATAATAGCTTGGAGAATATTCTAACTCTTGTGTAAAATAAGCTCTTCTAGGGGACTTAAATAGCCTAAGATCATTCATATCTTACAAATAATTGGCACACTCAATATAAACCAAGGCTATTTTAAATCAAGTATGTCACCTAAGTGTTTCTGAAAGGTCAAATTTAATTGACCTCCTTGAAGTTATTCAATATATTTGAAAGTAATTAGACAGAATTCCTTCCCTATAATTTAGAAATTCCAAAATAAGAGTTGGTATCCAAATATTCAGAGTTGGTAAAGTTTTGCTATATTTTGCTTGATATTGCAGAAGAATTTTGGCAATCCAAGAATAAAATAAAATGTCATAAATCCAAAAATAAGTAAACCATTAACATATACCTTTGCACTCTCATGCCTTAGGTTAAAAGTCAACTCTAAGTTTGTGAGAAAGTGGTCGGAAAACTCGGGATACATATCCAAAACCTCTAACAAGTCTTCTCTCTGGATCTTATGCAAGTCACAGTACGTGAGAGCTCTTACATCTGCATTAGACTTTCCAGGTTTGGCATAAAGATGAACCATTTCTCCAAATATGTCGTTTTTCCCTAAAAATAAATAAATAAATAAATAAATAAATAAAGGAGGTAAAAGGAATGTGAACTTAATGCTTTCTTTCTAAAAATACAAGGGGACCAGTGACCAATCCATGGGCCAAGGAATTCAAATGGAAGATCCCTTGGCCAACAGACACTAGAGCCTCAAAATTCCAGTACCTCCTACTGATTGCCTCAGTCATGTTTGTTTGCTGAGTGGTATTTTACCTGTTAACATACTGGTCCTGATATAATGACTATTATTTCCATGTTTTGATTTTTTGGCTACATGCCTAGAAATGTAGCAAATATGTTTTTAGTCTGCTATGCCTTACATGGCTAGAAAAGGGTCTTGCCATCCAGTAGGTGTGGCCCAATTTTGTCAATCCAGGAATATGAGAAAGGCAGCAGTGAGTCAGATTCACAAACTTTCTATCTCAGGATGGTCTCCAGGGGTGATGGCAGACATGGGGGTATAGTGGCACACTTTCAACACTTAGAGGACTAGGGGTATAATTTGGACATACCTTGTTTCCTTTACTAACCACTTTCAGATTTGCCCGTAATGACTCTGTCCAATTATTGAATATATCTAGCTTTATTTACAGTCTTGCTTTTTACCAAATGGCCTTTACTCTAAAAGTGTGTCCTCCTTGCTTTCTTGCCAAACCTGGGATTATCTCAGTGTCTGGCTTCTGATGGGTTCTCTTCATCCCCTCTCCCTGGCCACATGCCACCTACTTTTCCAGGCTTTGTTTAATACTGAGGATGATGACAGCAACAACAAATGCTTATTAAGAATTAAGTAGGTGCCAGGCACTGTGTCAAATGCGTAGGTGAATTATCTCATTCAATCCCTAAAATAACTTCATAAGGAAGTTACTCTCTATTATTTAAATACCATGACTATGAAAAGAAGATTGAAGACGTAAACTGATTAGACCAAGGTCACCTACTTAGTTGGGTGAAGGGAGGGAGAGAGTAGCCATGTTTAAATCCCATGCATTCTGACTCCAGTCAAAACTTTTTCACACTTGATATGTTTATCTCCTCCCAATATTTTACCTGAATGTCATGGCCATTTAGGTTTTTCTGTCTCTGAATGTCAAGACACTTAAAAATTATAGCTGTGAAATAAATGCTTAATATCTACCAATAAATTATCTATCATAGATCTTTTAAAGATCATCAGTGTAAAATGGTACTTTCTTATATATATCTTGAAGCTTCTTTTCAGATTTAGAAAAAACTTTTTGGATCTGTTAAGTTATTTTTTGACAGACAAGCTTATATATACCCAACTATAGAAACTATCAAAGACTTTTAAATGATAAAATTCTAACCAGTCAAAAAATGCTATAATGTTCTTATTTTAAATGTGAATTTAATGGGTAGAAATCAGAGAGCACATCTCTATGACAGAAGCTGATATGGGAGAGAATATATTAACTTTGTTTTAAATAAATACTTAGCTTCAAAATGGAACGAAGAATCATAATTTGTGAGGATTTTAGGTGCAGATTTGCATGGAAATGGGGACAGAAGAAAAGAATCTCTTGAAATTCTTTATAGTTTTAATACTTCAGTATAGATATTGTCAAAGAAAAGCTCTCAACTAAATTCAGCATGGGCTTTGCATCTTAATTAGTTTACACGACTGTAAAAATGAGCAAAAACTAAGCCAGTCAGCGTGTACTGCTTAACTACACTCTAAAATTACTGTTTTATAAAGCAAGAAGTCTTGTTACCTCCCTGTAGAAGGTGGGGCAGGCTCATTCTAAGATCAGGAAAGCACTGAAGCATGCTTCTTCCCTGGCAACATACAGAGCAAACTGTCAAGGCCGAATGTGGTGAAAATCCAACTTACTATGTAGCCACTACCTGATTTATGTTTTTACTCTTTGCCTTATGCATCTTGTCAATATGGGATTTTAAAAAACCGTCATTAAAATAAAATGATCAAAATATATAGGAATCACTCAAATTTCTTTGTCCTGTGCTAGGCCATACTCTGGTCCTACTAGGCAGCAGAGAAAACAGACAACATCCTGTCCTTTTGGATGTTGACATCAAGAATCTAGTGAAAGGAAGTCATTGAATTACATGTTCATTATCTAAATGGACCTGGATTTAATCCACAGGAAAACAAAAAAGTGCAAATGTTCACAAACATTGGGAGTGGATGTTCCCTCAGGGAGACTGGGTCTTAAGGCTGCTGGCTAGGTGTTAGGGACGAAACACTGATCTCCTTTCTCTCTGCTTCCTTCCTCTTCCCCACTCTTCTAACAGTCCAAAGAAATCCTACAAGTTCACACTGACTAAATTTGCTTTCGAAGACACAGATTGGACAGACGGACATTCTTTTGCACCCAAACCAGTTTAATTAGCTAGTAATTTTAATTTCCTCAACACCTTTATCCCTGAATGCTAAGTTCATAGCTCATAGTTCATAGGTCATAGTTCACAAGTAAGGACTATGTAATTCCATTTGGTGGGACACAGCAAGTAAAAGTGCAGAGCATACAGATGAAACCTATCAATACACAGACACAGTTCATGACAAGGCATTGGCACATGCTAGCAAGTAACCCACAATGGACACATTTTATTTAAGGTGTTAAGGGATCCGAAATGAATCCAAGGCCCTCCAACATGAAAAGCGAAATGCTGACTCTTTTCATACATTTGGGTTCTGATGTTTAAGTAGCTTCCAAGAACTAAAGAGAGTCATGGAAGTCATTGGAGGAAAAGCGAGATAGTCAAGAAAACGTATTTTCTGCAAGGTCAATTTGATTTGAATTGAATTTTAAATAAAGCTTTAAAATTACTATCAGTCTTAAATAGTACTCATAAAGAAACAGATCAATCCTTTTTTTTCTATCATTTTAAAATACACATTGCACTAGCTAACAACTGAATCTGTCACCATCCAGTTCTAAAACACTCACCCAGAATAGCTACCACAATGTCATCTTTGAGGATTTCGATGGAGCCTCTAGATAAGAAATAAAGTGCAGTGAGAACATCCCCACAGTGAACCAGGGTGTCTCCTGGAGGTGCATGGGTGGTCTTGAACTTCATTGCCAAAGCTCTAAGGCAACCTTTACTTGCCCCCCGAAAGGCTTTGCAGTTTTGCAGCAAAGTCTGGTTGAGGTGTAGACAAATATCAGCTTGTAAACATTCTGGGAAACCCTTTAGGACCTGAAGAAAAAACATAAAGAGTTTCATACTACCAGTGCACAGGGTACATCCACCTGAAATAAAGTATATTTCTTGCTCCCAGAACTGCAGGTGTAGTCATTGTCACACGAGTTCTTACAATGCTTCTACCTCTCCAACCTTAATGAATACTTGGTTTGCTAAACATGTCAGAATTTTAACTCAAATACTTGTTCTCTGAATTAACTGCAGGCATTCAGACTCAACACAAATGCTGTCTCATTAAAATGTGATGCCGATGTTTCACACTGCTTCTCATTCCCTGAATTATGTGAGGTAGCATCATACTGTGCACATATATAATGCAATGTGACAATTAATAAGACATAACTAATGAGAGGCGGTACAGCTAGGAAGACAACCTTTTGAAGGAATCTCAAGTCAATTTGGATTGCTATCTCTGGTATACATTTTAATTATAATTAGTAAAAATAATGATCCTGAAATAGCCATGGCATTTGTAAATGTCATATACAAGAGAGTGCTCTTAGCTAACAGTACGTGGAATATTTATGTTTCATATGCACACTATTAATACTAAATATTTTGATTAGCACTGAAAATAGAGAATGGGAAGGATAACAGCAAACATACTTTAAAAGTATAGTTCTGTTTTCAGAAATGGAAATCGTGCCAGAGTTTACAATGCAAACATAAAGCTTCTAACAGCACTACTGTTTTGACAACTTATTCAGTAACTGATTTAAAACTTGTAGAAGAAATTAAATAATAACTTGTGACAAGTGCTACTCAGTTTAAACGGAATAAAATTGTATATTATTTTATAAAAATCCCCAGGATATGGGCCAAAGACACTCAACTCTTACTTCTCTTTGTGTGTCTTAGTTATCTTGGGTGTCGTATCTAGATTTTAATTCTCATGTTGACTTTCCTCTGTCATTAAAAATAAATCCATTTAAATATGCTTTGGAGTAGAGGGAGGAGGCAGCACATAGTACCTAATAACGCAATTTTAGGATTTCCTAACCTTTGGGTCAACCTTGCTATTTCTGTCCAATAAAGCTAAAAATAATCATGAATCATTTGTACAGATAATTGAAATGTATATGGTCCATAGGAGAACTTCAACTTAGATCATATTTGAGTTACCTTACACTTATTTCTATTTTATATGTTAAAGCAGCCACAGGTCTACTGCATCTGTAGGACCACTGTGTGATGCAATTGGTCAGACCAGTTGTGGTATCAAACAAACGGATCAATTAGAGACCTAAAACATGGCAGCCACTATCTGCAATCTTGTTTCCTTCATGGTAACGTCACCCATAGAAATGCGTCAAGGGTGTTTTAGAAGAAAACTCACAGAACATGAGTTCTGGTCATGAATTTGCCACAGGATGACACTTGTGCAAGTCACTTGATCTCTCTGTGTTTCTTTACCAGAGAATAAGAGCTTTTACAATTTTGAAAATTGCCGTAAGTTACCAATTCATAGTGTGCCAATTGCTAGATACCGCTTACCCAGCTCCAAATATCTGTAGGAATTCAGAGATTTGTCCCGAAGTTTCTGTATTACCTGGCTCAGACCTGAAAGAAATGAGCCTTCCTCTGAGTTCCTGGGCACTCATCTGAACCTCTGTCTTTAACTCTCCCTTTTAGACTTTGTCTACATGACTGGACTTCTGCCAGATTTCCTGCATGGACGGAAGACTTCTCCAAAATGATAACTTGCCTAGTCTTTGCCCATTTTTGCTTTGGGGGGCTAGTGGATCTTTCTGCGCTCTGTCAGATCCTACACAACCCAGCTCCTCTCCTGGAGCCAACCCTCTGGTACGTCACTGATCCCTCCTACCTGGGATTCTTTGGCAAGTTATGCTAGACTAGAATTGAGTGATGTTTGTATATGGTTTTCTGAAATGGGACCACTTTATTTGGAGGTGTTACAGTAGGAAAAACCCCAGTTCACTGGTCTTCCTGCACACTTTTCCTCCCTGAAGCCCATTGTTGTGGTCTTGGCATGATTCTCAGATGTCCCCAACCAGGTAAAAATGTAAAGGGCCTCACACCAAATAACAAGTTAGACATATTTATTTTTCTCCTAAGATTTCGCTTATTTATAATAAGGCACAAAAAGACATTTTATATTTCACATAAATGGGGAACTAGCACTTCTACTATAATAGTTGGAATGAGATTATTGAGCTTATAGCTGCTATTTCTGGCATTTTCCTGAAGTTCCTCCATTACACTTTCTGAGTATAGCTTGCTTATAAAAGGAAAAACTGTGCATGTGTGTGTGCGTGCACACGTGTACACAGGTGTGTATGCATGCTTTGAATTGGAAGGTACAGATAAGATAGACATAGGGACTACTCATTTCTCTGAGCACATTAGATGCGCTATGGAATCAGACAGGCATGCGCTGAAGTTCTAGTTCCATCACTTACTAGTTGGGACTTTGGTTGATTCAATTCAATTTCTTGAGATTCAGTTTCTTCAATTGTAAAAATAATTAGTAATATCTACCTCACAGGGTTGTGCTCACGATTAAATGTGATAATGTATGTAAATCATCCTATCCATTGTAGATGTGCCATAGACAGTTTATTTCCGACTCTTTTTTGTCATACATATTTGTTGTTCCTGAAGAGCTGGTAAATTATCTTTAGCCAGAAATTGAGATATGCAACATCCAGTGTATTCTCCTTGGTCTCTGGTGAATAGAAAATTCACCACTAACTTTTGTGTTCCATTGTCTCAACAGAGTTTAAGATTTCTTTTTTTCCTCTCCTCTTTCTAACTTCTGTTTCCTGTTTCTGACGTGTGTTAAATGTTTTGGCTTATTTGCACTTAGGTTTTCACTGTGAGTGTTCTTAAATTCTTTTTGAGAGTAGGCATTTACTAAATTAATATAAATATATTATTGGAATTCCAATATTCTTAGAGACACTCAGAAGACCATGAAAGGCTCTTGGGAAAGTCTTTCAACTTCATTCTACTCTCTTCTCAAGTGTCCTTGTTAAGTGTCATTTTCCTAGCATTTATCCTGTCAGATGTGACACCCACTGGAAAGACTGGTCTCAAGTTGGAGGTACCATAGAGTTTCATGGAGAAGTCTTTGCTTGTCCACAGAGAAGATACACACCTGTTAGTATGAAGGACTTGTCCAGATTAAGGAATTGTCCTGTGGGGTTAGTCCTTCACTGACTTTCTTGATTTTCTTAAGTCAGCTGTGTAGATCACTCAAGTAAAATTCCATAGAAGTTAATATTTAGTAATTGAATGTCTTACTAGCCCAGAGATTTAAATGTCATACATAAGTCAGCAGCTTATGTATGAATCTGGGGCATGCCTAAGTAAAGAGACTTTATAAAAGCAGAGTTAAAAGACAGAAACACTAGAGAAATAGAGGTAGAAGAACACTGGAAAGAGTGAGGAGAATGGGGTAGGTTTAAATAGTAGTCATTGGAGACACCCATTTCCATTGGTCCCAGCAGTGTTCCCTTCCTTACTTCCTACTGATTCATTGTACTTTTATTTGTCAGTTTTAGTTCCTCTGCTAAATTCCCTGACACAGAACTTCCTCATTTAACACTCAAATATTGGCATTTTTACCAGGCCTAGAAGATCTGGTAGTAAAGGGTAGCTATGTCAAACACACAGGTACAAACTAAGACACAAGCTGGCTTTGTGATTGTTAAAATTCTTTCTTTTTTTTTTTTTAATTTTTTTTTTCAACGTTTATTTATTTTTGGGACAGAGAGAGACAGAGCATGAACGGGGGAGGGGCAGAGAGAGAGGGAGACACAGAATCGGAAACAGGCTCCAGGCTCTGAGCCAGCAGCCCAGAGCCTGACGCGGGGCTCGAACTCACGGACCGCGAGATCGCGACCTGGCTGAAGTAGGACGCTCAACCGACTGCGCCACCCAGGCGCCCCTGTTAAAATTATTTCTACTCCATGCAATATAACCTTCTCTGTCAAGTTCTGAAGCTCTGAGGGTACACAGCACCTTTCACTGTGTATCTTGAGTCATTATTTATTGAGTTAATTAGATTTCAAAGACCAAGGAACATCACAGAGAATCAAGTTCATGGCCTGCAGCTTGGAAAAGTAGCTCTCACTCTTTTAGCAAATATGTAGTAAGTATCTACCCTGTACCAGGCACTCTACTGGGTATAGAAGCATAACTATGAAAACACACACACACACACAAAACAAACAAAACAACAATAACAAAAAACATGTTCTGAAAATATCCCTGAAAATTTACCTAAAGCCCAGATTTAAGTGCCCAGATTAAAATATATATATATATATATATATATATATATATATATATATATTCAGAATTTCCCATTGTTTGCTCTGCATGGACATTTATAGCACACATTTGGACATTTATAATAGACATTTATAATACCAATGGTTGTTCAAATGAACCCTCAAAATACAGTTAGTTAATTAGGTGAATGAAAAGCTCTCATTTAACTTTTCTAATATTTGCAGTTATGAGGGATTTTTTAAACTTTCTGATGCTCCAGAAAATTTTTTCAAGGCTAATAAAAATCTCATGTCTTTTTTATGGTATAAGGTCACTTGAATATTTTACAAATGTAAGGTTATCTCCCCTTTACTTCACTTTATGTGAATAAAACTCTTTGGGATCCTCAAATTATGTAAGACAAATGAGACATTCATTCTTTTGAGTTTGAAATGCTTTCTGTGATTGTTAAAAGCAATCAACCCATAGTTTAGTATCAGAGGACCCAAAGTTTAAGGGCATTCAAACAAGGATAACCCAACAATTACAAAATACAATAGCATGATCAAATCAAACTAAAACTCTGAAGAATCACACAAAGAGCAAAAATGGAAATAACTATTCCATTGTAGGCACCTATCAAACATGATTAAATATTAATTCAGACTATTTAACTTTACACTAAACTTCTCTCAAATGTGAATTTGCTGACACACACCTAATGGAATAAATACTACAATACTGTTAATATTTGCAATTATGCAGTGTGTGAAGTCAAATTTCTTCCACACTGAGCAATGAATACAAAATTTAGAAAGGAATGGTGGCTGAGGTTAATATAAACCTGCAATTTCTGATTTGATATGAATGTGCCCATCAAAATGACATTAGTCTCATTTTCTTTTTAGTAAGCAGATCTTAAATTAAACTTTTATACTTAGGTCAATAAAAACAATTATAGTACCTAATTTATGTATTGGGGTTTCAGTGAAAAACAAGTTTGGCTCAAGTCTATGACAGATTATAATCAGAAAAATGTGTCCAGGGCTTCCATCAGTGGAGTCTAAGAAAACAGATATTAATGAATATTAATTAAGATGATTATTATTGTCTTTTATATGAAACTATTATATCATCCTTCAGGGTGAGGGACTGCTGTCCATTGGATTTTGCTCTGGAAAAAGTTCTCTTGTAATCATACTTCAATACAACTTTGTCTTTTAACAGTAACTATATGTCTGGTGGGTAGGGCAGGTGACGTATAGTCTTAAAGCCACATTCTCTTCCCCATCCAGAAGTTTAAGGCTTCCCTTTATTCTATGAGTCTCCACGGTCCTGGCCTCACCCCTATGTGATTAAAGGAAGGTAGAGGTTGCAAGAGAGAAATGTAGTTAGTTCCTCAATCAACTTTTACCTGGATGCTGATAGGTAAGGATTTTCAAATTAAGTCAAATATTCACAATATACTCTATTATTCCTTCCTCAAATTTAAGATACATGATTCAATGTTTGCTGTTTATTAGGCTGGACTGCCAAATACTCTTTTATGGTGGATACACTTTCTAAATTCTGTTAGAAGAAATCAACAATGGAGTTTTTTTTATGAAGATGTTCTCCAGACACCATCTATAGTGTTTTAAACCCTCTATGGGCTCTGGAAAGAATCACAATGTATTTTCTTATAGATATCCTCTATCCAGATAATATTGGAAAGTTGGTTTATGTTGTAATGAATGCATTTTTATTTGTTTCACTTAGCATAGCTGCAGAGAGGAACATTCCTAAAGGCAGGCTGAAAAGAGCACCGTTGAAGAAGACAGTCTGTGTCAAATGATTCCCCTGAACAGCAAATTAATCTTATGAACAAGTTTGGTAACTATGATAACTCACATTAGGAAATTTTCTGAGGGGCTTCTCTGGTTCATTAAATACACTTAGATCTTGACAAATTAGGATTAATCAAAACACAAATTAGCACTCCCCTTGAAACACTAATCCTCAAGTGTGATTATCAAATAGATGATGCAGGCAATATATTAAATCTTAAATCTCTGCCCTTAAGACTTTATAGCATTTTCTGATTCTGATAGAATCACTGTTTGCCATGTGGGCATTCAGCATTTGATAAATCCTTACCACTTACAAGATACTGAACCTTGCTTTTGTTGTTTCTAGAAACTCATGCATTCCCTAATTTTGAGGTCATCCCAGATCATGTTATTGCTACGGTTATGGTTTATCATTAAGGAATAGGAAACATATAGTTTTCATCTTTCCTTGGAGGTTACATGTTTAATACTTCATGTTTACCCACTGATCATGAAAAGTGGATTGTTTTAGGAGTTATAAACATTCAAGTGTATGCAGCTGTGGTCTGAAGCTCAAACTGCTTTGCTATCTGCTTTCTTATTTTACCTTCATGTGACTAATGAGAATAAGGAGTTATTTTATTGTATAAGGATACCATATCTGGCCAGATTGTTGGCAAAGCAAAGTATCCTGCAATCCATGATAGGGGGCTTTATAAACCTTGAGAAAATTAACTAATTTTAAAAATGTAACTTTTCCACATTTGTCATGTCACATGGTTACATCATTTAGAAACAAAATCATGAACAGAACAGAAACGTGCCACACGCAGACAGGGAAACCAGTGTCATAAATCCTGAACCACTTTTGATACAAGTAATGATTCCTTGAAAAATGAAACAGTTTTCCCTCCTGCTTCTTCTCCTTGCCTCTCTCGGTTAACAGCATGATATGTGAGATGCGTCTTTGCTTCCAGAAGGACAACTTTAAACTGACTCCGATTAAGTCAGGGCCAAGGATGAGTTGGAGTGTGGGTAATGATGAGTAGGCAGAAAGGATTTATTGCTTTTACATCCATGTCCTTGTTACCCAGATTCTGGAGTTCTGCTGACTCAGCAGAAGACTGATTATTTTTATTTTATTTTATTTTTTAAAAGGTGCATTAAGATGTATGCAGTAAAATCTCAAGGGAAACCCACGGAACCCACTAGGTTTTCTTAAGGTAACAGGAGGAACCTAGATACTGAGAAACAATTGCAGGACCTTCCCCTGAACCGAACTCCTTGAGAGAGGGAGCAAGGGCAGGCATTAACAGAATAAATTACAGTGGGGTCTATTGGATGCTTTGAAAACACTTCTTCCAAAATGGATGAATTGTAAATGACCTGAGCTTGCTCACAAAGAAAGGAAAAGGGAGTGCAGTCTGCCAGGTAATGAAAAGAGTGATTTAAGTACCACCCTGTACTTGATATGCTGTTTTGAACTTAAACCTAGTTTTGTTTTCAGAAACCTTTCTCATGTGATAATATTTTAGAATCAAATGTTTTGATTCAACTTTATGTAAAGCATAGAGAGTGGTGATTACCTCATTTTTTATATGTGAAAGCTTAAATATAAATGCATTAGGGATTTTATTTGTGGAGGAACGAAGACTTCAGACTTAGTCTAGGGTTCCTTCAACTATTTGACTTACCACAGCTGTCCATTACACTGGATTTCTAAAGTTGCGTCTAACGTGGTGACAAAACGTTCCCCATTCATTTCATTTATTGGTTTTTATCAATAATTAACAAAGAATAGAAATGTAGCATAAATGTCATTTTCACTCTGTACCAGTTAGGGTATTTGTTCCTTCGAATGGTTAGGGTCAGACAACAATTCCAATTGTTTCCTAGAAAAAGTGATGACTATATCAGCAACTACCAAACTTTTCACAAAATAGGAGAAGCTTTCAAAATAGCAGAAGTTCTCTTCCTCCACCTATCTGATTCCTCTTCTGTGAAATGTATTGATTCTTGCTACCCCGGCACTCTAATAAATGTTTCAGATATTGTTCCTACACATTTCTACGACTGCCAACTGAATTTTAGACCAGCTGTGCGTGTTCTGAAATCTATTTATGCCAGCTGTACTTGTTAGTGGAATCATGTAACTTAATCATGTTGCACATAAAATAATAAAATATGTGTAAAACAAAAGAGCAGTTTCCTTCATCCCCATGAAAATAAAAAGCTAAATGCTTTGGAAAGACTTAATAAAGATGAGTCATCTTAAAAATTGCAACTACAGATTGTTTTTACATTAAGTGTACGTGCTTAAACATTTATAAAAGTAGAAATGTTATATAGTCCATTAACTCTGACTATAATCCAAAACGTTTTAAAAATTATTAAAACATGACCAGAAAATCAGAAATACATGGATATTAAGAACCATACTTTATGATAACCTTTGGATCAAAGAAGTAATGCAGAAAGCAATAAAAGGAGAACAAGTCATACCAAAACCAATGCAACCACAGAAAAGCTTGCATTGAAAGGAAAATGTACAGTCTTAATGCCTTCGGTATTACAGAAGAAAGACTCCAACAATAAAAGACCTTAACACAATCTTGAAAATAATAGACCAATCCAAAGGAATAAAAAATGGGGAATTAATGAGGGCAAACTCTGGAAATAAAAAGAATAGTGGCAAGTATAAATTAATGCAAAGGCTAGTTCCTTGAACAACATCCAATGAAATTCATAAATCTTTTGAAAGCCTGCTAAAGGAAAGTAGAGAGAACAAAACATACAAGTTTAGGAATGAGAAGGCAGATGTACCTGCTAATACAGAAAAGACTGGGTTAGAAGTGAACCCTACATGCCATTTTACAACTCTGAAAGCCTAGATGAAATGGACGAAGGCTTCACAAAACAAACATTACCATATTGGCCATGGAAGAAAAAGAGTAAATAAATACCTAGTAGAGTTGAAATGGTGATTAAAGACCTATATGAAAACTTCCAGGACCACATGGTTTTACAGATAATTTCTTTCTAACATTGAAAGAGTATATAAGTGTATGCCATATCAAAATAGAGGCAAAATTCTAAGTAATTTACTAACCAACAGAATCAAAAAAGAATAAAAAACTCAGTGACCAAGTAGCGTGTATTTCAGGAATGCAAAGATGTTTTAAAAGTATTAGTCTTAATGGTGAAGTTATTTTTATTGAAGTCAGCTATCCCTATTCAAAATTGTTTCAGAAGATCTAGTGAACTAAAAATCATAATACATAGTATTTAAAAAGAGAGAATGAATTTCTTTCTTTTTGATGCTGATATGACTGCACACCTAGAATATCCAACATAAATGCTCAAGGAAAATCCTCCAAAACCCGAAACCAAACCAAATTACATTAAACTAAGAAAAAGTCCTATCAAAACAATGTAGGGAATGTACTAGGTTGCTGTAAAGAAGATAGTTTGACTCCTTATTATCTATACATAGGTAAAAATGGAAATGTGTAATATATGTCATTTGTTTAACTGACTATGCTGTACAAAGTTGAAGAATAAATTTAATAGCAAAGATAAGAACTTCTTTAAAAAAAATTTTTTTAATGTTTATTTTTGAGCGAGAAAGAGAGACAGAGTGGGCGTGGGGGACAGGCAGAAAGAGAGGGAGACACAGAATCCCAAGCTGGCTCCAGGCTCTGAGCTGTCAGCACAGAGCCCGACCCAGGGCTCGAAACCACGAACCATGAGATCATGACCTGAGCCGAAGTCAGACGCTTAACTGACTGAGCCACCCAGGCGCCCTCATACATTCTTTTTTTTTTTTTTTTTAATGTTTATTTATGTATTTTGAGAGAGAGAGTCTCTGCACTGTCAGCACAGAGCATGATGTGGGGCTCAATCTCACAAACTGTGAGATCATGATCTGAACTGAAATCAAGAGATGGACGCTCAACTGACTGAACCACCCAGGAGCCCCAAATTATATACATTCTTGACATTGTTGGTAAATCTTGATATTGGTTACAATTTCCGACTCTCATTAGCCAGATCTGACAATCTCATCTTGGATTATCTCAAATGTCAATGTGGACTTTGTTGTAATTGAATGAAAACAGTCATATATCTTATCTGGAAGAATAAGAACTCTTAAGTAGCCAGGGAAAATAAGAAAAACAAGATTAGTTAGGGTTGACCTACTTTGTCAGATATTAAAGCATAGTATAAAGTCACTAAGTACAAATTATTATATTGCCATAGGAATGAACAAATAGAGCCAATTTGAAAGTAAAGATACGTATACCAATTATATCTGACAATTTAATGTTTAAATAAGATGGTATTTTGAATCAATAGAAAAATAATGACTTATTTACATTCTACCTTCTATTCAGATAAAGAAAATAATCTACAAAACTACATTTCAAACAGAATACAGAATTTTCTTTCTAATCACACAACAAAATTTACAAGCAAATCTGGGACACTACTTGTATAATCCATATGTTTCATAGGACCTTTGAAAATCAGGACAAGATCTCTGAACTATATAAGTTGACTAACTGGACCATATTTAAAATAATTAAAAAAAACATTTTTAATCTGTAAGATATTTTTAACAAAATCAATATATTGAAAAGAGATTAGAAACAAATTGCGATATAGATGACAGACAAAACACTATTATCTATAATTCACAGAGATTTCTTATAAAATAAGAAAAAGGTAACCAAAAAACTATGCAAAAATGCTACGTATAGGTAATTTATATCTTGATTAACCATACGTGCTTTATTATAATGCTGTGACCTCAGTGTTTTGTGTCTATTGTTCAATATGAAGCACTGGTCATTGACAAAGCAGACGAAATTAGAGTCAGATTCTGGGCTAAAGTGCCCATCTTAAAATACGACTAACACCCCAATTTCCTGGCATCCACACATAGTGATTCCACTGTTAGAACAAGCTGAGGGTGGGGCGCCTGTGTGGCTCTGTTGGGTGAGCGTCCCTCTTGGTTTTGGCTCAGGTCATAATCTCACAGGTCCCGAGATGGAGCCCTGCGACCAGCTCTGCGCTCATGGTGCAAAGCCTGCCTGGGATTCTATCTCTTTCCTCTCTCCCTGTCCCTCCTCTGCTTGTGTGCACTGTCTCTCTCTCAAAATAAATTCATAAACCAAACCAAACCAAAAAAAAAAAAAAAAACCAAAACAAAACAAACAAAAAAACCAAGATGAGGGCTAGTAGAAATGGAGCTCTATGATTCAAATACAAGAATTATACCTGCACAGAATGAACCTTTGACTTATCTTCTCACCCTGGTAGATGTTTCTAGCTACTGATATGTTTCAGTTCTGTGGTGGTGTAAAGCACTGTGATCTAAGAAGATTCCAGTGGAGTGGGAAAAAAATGAACTGCAGCACTTATATAAATGATTTAGCACAGCTCCAGAGTATGAAAATGTGCTGGAGCCTGAATAAGAATGATTCTTATCAGTTCTTAAATTGAGTGTAGACTTCTGGGGGTGACCCGCCTGACCAATAGGAGCCCCAAGATGCAAACAAAAAGAGGTTTTTAAGGAACATCTGCTATAAAAGAGGCAAGGATTATATATTTTTTCCACTCACACTCATCCACACGGATAGCATAATGTCTAAACCAAGAAAACAATTAAAAAATATGTCAATTCCTTAAGTACTACTGCCTAAAGACTATAAGAACAATTGAACTGGATGAACTTACTCTTGTTTGCTTTTACCCCTAAAAACTGATATAAAAAAACTCTGGCATCTGTTTGGATGTATATTAAAAAAATAAATAAAAAAAAAAACCACCTAAACTCTGACATAGTGGGTGGACTATTAATATATCCATTTCTTTCTTTCTTTCTTTCTTTCTTTCTTTCTTTCTTTCTTTCTTTCTTTCTTTCTTTTTCTTTTTTTACACATCCATTTCAATATAAATTTCCAGGTTCCTGCAATGTCTCAGATAATTCTCCCACTAAAGAAAATACTGGACTTTATTTTGTGAGAAATTGTGAATGGCTTGATTTCATTAAGTTTGATAAATGCTGAATTACTCTGATATTTGAATTAAAAGGGACTTAAAGTCATATTTACAGAATGTTGTAAAGCTAAATTGTGATGCCTTTCTGTATTTTTTTAAATTATAGGCTAAATCTGTGTTGAATAGTAAGTGACCTCAAACTGAATGGAGTTTGAATTACTCCTGTGCTTCTAGGACTCCAGAGAAAGTGTTTGGAAACGCCATCACATGCTCCAGCAGGAGGAGGTGCACTCTAGAGTTCTGTTTGAATAGTACCATTATTTCAAAGAGCTAAAAAAAATTGGACACATTTCCACTATCCTATTGTTGGGAGAAGAACATTACTAATGAACGGAAGAACTGCAATACGTTCACTGCCTCAGTGTGGTGTTTTTGCAATGACTATTTTTTCATGCGTAAAGCCCCAGGCCACGTTGTCATTTCCCGTGGTTCAGGAACCACCGAAGATAAAATCCCACTGTTAAGAGCTCCCTTTGCACAGAAGCAGCATGGTGCCAGCCGTAAATAAGTCCTTCTTGATAATGGTTGGAGACAAGGATGAAGTGACCATAATCATTTGTGAAACATGATGGAGCACATACCATTTGGGACACGAAAATACCAGATGCCTGTCTGAAGTCTGCTATTGTGCATGTCAGGGGGCTCCAGATGGCACTTACTGTTCTGTGTGCTATTTTTGAGACTTTAGAGTAAGTAGCTTGGTAAAAAATAGGAAAGACATGCACCTTGCCCTTTCTAAAGCACATATGGTTCAGGTACTGGCTACACTAGGCAAGCACGTGTGCTAGGAGATTTCTTGCTAGCGAGAAACTTTGCTGCCTACACAGTTTCTGTAGAGCCAGGCAGTTTCTGTTAACTAATCAGCATGCAGATGAAAACATCTTCTAAAGTACATTGTAGACAGCTATTTTAATACAACTCCTAAATAGTACCTAGGTATTTCCTTACAGAAAACTAAAAGATGTCTCACCAGTCCTGATGGGATGAGCCCTGGGTGTTGTAAGCGATGAATCACTATATTCTACTTACTGCTGAAGCCAAGACTATACTGTATGTTAACTAACTTGAGAATAAAAAATAAATAAATAAATATAAAAAAAAATAAAATAAATGCAGGTTTTTGCCAGTCTCCATGCCCCATTTTCAAATGTGTGAATTTACTCGCTAGTCTGTGTAGAGAAGCAACATGTGTGTTTTTTTTTTTTCAAATTCGGCAATATCTGCAATGCTTTTTGCAGGCTGACTGCTGGTTTTGAAACTATGCTTTTTTGTTAAGAATATTACCGGTCAAACAAAAAAAAACATCAATGCAAACTATACACCAATATGAAAATTGTGTTGTGCTCTTGGTATCTTTAAATGTAAGTGATTTTCTTCTCTGAAGAATTCCTAGAATCCTTGCCTGCTAGAGGGGTAAATATGAGGCCACCGTATTTTTAATCATGTTTTTAAAGTTTATGACTAAAGAATCAAAGGTTTTCCATTGACCCTATTTATCAACTTGGCTGCATAAAGGATCCTTAGAAAAAGTTAAAGGGGCATGAAAACAATACGGTAACAACAAGCCATGCTGTTCTGTATATTTTGCTTAACATTTCCAATGGGGTTTAATGTCACAAGGACTGTTTCTATATGAGTGGCTGACTTGCACAGGACTGAAAGAGCTCATCATTACCTTTCACTATGGTGTATCAAAATAGACTGTGAGTGGAGGAGATTTATATAAAGGTCTGGCATAGATGAAGTCATTTCAGTTAGCATAGAGAATGGGTACAACAAAGTATTTGATGGCGTAGAGTTAGATCATGGATGCAGAAATAATCAGTGTTTGTAGTTAACAATTAAGTAGAGAGTAGTCAGCAGTCAGTAGTAGTCGTAGGTAGGTAGTAGTTAGCACTTAAGGTCAATAGGTAGAGTTAACAAATGATTCTCTGAGGGATAGCAGAGGAGGTGGAGAAGAGCCGTGGAAGGAAACCAGATTTTCACTAAGATGCTTCTTAGACATCACATCAACTCCAAGGAGTAAGAATTTCTATTAAACAATATGCTTATTATTTATTTGTCTCTTCTCCATTTTGATTGGCTTTGTTTGTTTGGGCTATTATAAATGAATGATTTGTCACTCCGAGTCCTATTTTGGTTCTAAGCATTTTTAGCCTACTCAGTTGACTCTTGAATGAGATCCCTAAAAGTTCTCCCCACTTCTTCAACTCTTCTCCTATTTTATACCTCCTTCTTTCTGAGGACTCAATCTACCCTATGCCTAACCAAGGAGATTGGACCATGTGGTGCTAATACCATTGAGTTTTCTCCTTTTCTCCTCAAAGTCAGTGCCTTTACCCTTTTTCTGTTTGTACCTGCCTGTCTTTAAGGAAAACTTGTGTATCTACCCTGCTGAAACATTCATCCCACTTCCTAGGTTCTCATTCCAACTCCTTTCTATGTCTCTTTCTCAAAAATTTCTCTATTAATACCTCAGGATAAAAAAAATGTCAGTTGCTCTCTTTCTTCCTAAAATAAATTAAACAAAGTTGTTTCTGCACTACCTGCCTTAATTTTCTCTTGTGCTTCCCCACATATGGGACTCAATTCCTGTCCTAGTGTTTACCTGAAATGGTTCCCTTCTGTTCTCTGTCATTGACAATTCACCATAAAAGAACCAGAAGCTCACTACAGATAGCAAGGGAGCAGGCAGCAGGTAGGTTTGAATCTCCATCTTTAAGCAGAAAATCTCCCATAGTAATTGTTGCATATGTTTAGCATATTTGAGTTCTGGTGCTTTAAAAACATTTGACGATGACAAGTTTCATGAAATTACAAAGAGGTTAAGTGACTTGTCCAAGATGAGTGGCAAATTGAAGAGCTGGTATTTAGGTCTTCTGAATGCCTGTTCTTATTTTTTTATATTATTAGGCATAACTAGGGGGGCATTTTTAAGATAAGAAATAAAATTCTCCCTCAGTTGTTCATAAAGGATTGTCTCCCATGTCAATATAATTTTAAATTATGAAGTCGTTTCTGTCATGAATGATTTATTTCCCTCCCTCCATGATGATGTATAGAGCCTGGTCACATGGCCAGGCCCTTGCGTGTAATATGAAGAAATTTGACTCTATACTGACTTTCAGTTCTTGACAATGTTGTAACTAAAATCGATGTGGGATAATGTCAGAAAGTTTCAGACTGGGTCAGAGGACAGCTTTCAATTTGGGAAAATCCTTGAGATACCCTTTCTCAATCTTAATCTGAGAAAGTATCTCCTCCTCCTAACTGGTCAAATTTGGAGGAGTAGAAGGGAGAGAGTTTTTCAGAATTGACCTATAGACATTTTTGAAAAAATTGTCATTATTCCTAAGCTTGACATCAGATACAAAAGAACACTATCCTTTCTTTAATTTCATTATCTTGACTCTTTTCCCTTTGTACTCTGAACCATTTGGTTCCATTGAAAGGGAGCCCATAAATGTCCCCAGAATACTTTTGGTTCTGGAATATTGTGACAGTAGCTATTTCACAAAAAGCAAAAGATCCAGGGAATAAGAAATATGGCTGCACATTTTAGGCCTATTTCCTATGTTTTGAGTTCTGTCAAGGAATCCCATGTTTTGGGTTATGAAAAATAATTTTGAGTCAGTTAATACATGTAATTGGAAACCTTATACCTCATTTTGACATGGTTGGACAGTAAAAAAAAAATGACCTGAAATGTTTCACGAGAAACTATGTCTAAGGTTGTGCTTAAATGAAATAACGTGAAATGCTGATGTAAAATACAACAGTTTGATGTACTTTACGTATCACAATATATAAATTTAAATCACTTTAAATTATTATTAAATTACTATTTGGTTAACAATAAACTAACAAGACACGGGGATTATAAGAATGTGGTTTTAGAGGTAAAAAAATCTACTTTGTTTTTTTTAACCTCTCAATAGTCTAAGAGTACAGTTACTTTTCTCTAACTTTGTTTTGTTTTTTGCACATTGTGTGTAACAAGCAGGCATCTTCCACTTGCTGAGTTTTCAGTTATCTTGCACTTTGATTTTTTTACTCACTTTGCAGTCACAAGATGAGAAATGTAGACACTGTGTACAAACAAGAAGTTCGTGCAAAGTCAAGCTCTCAAAACCACATGCAAGACTCAGTGGCACATGGTTTCGAGCTTACACACTCCAGGATCATGTAATTACAGGCATGCAGATGGAAGGAAAGTAAAGCACCTACATCATGAAAATAGAGGATGATGAAAGAGAATGACATTTTCTTTATGACAATTATCTAATGCAAACCGTATACCCATAACCTTTATCAGAGTGGAGGAAGGAGCAGATAAGTGACTTTTTGTGGGGAGGGGGAAACTGTATATAAATATTACTAGAGGTCAAGTTCTTGTTAAACTTAAGGATTTCTATTCTGTACTTGGCCTCTTCCAGGTTATCTTCTCCAGGTCCTTGCTTTGTATTTCCTTTGCTACATCATGCAAAAAAGATCAGAACTAACATTGGAAATCACTTAACAAGCTCTAAACCTGACAGATAACAAGGGTGTTCTCCACAATTTACACGAGAATTAAATTGGATATAAATACCTCCTGTTCTTACCGGTGGGTGTTGTGATTCCATGTATTAAGGTGTGAAGCAGACAGGAAAGAGATAAATCTTTCATAAGTACATTGTAAATAGGCAAGTGGTATATAAACCATATTCATAGGTAATAGAGTCAAACAATGAAAGCTAAATAGTTGTCAAAAAGAGACTTTATCACAAAAATGGTCACAAAACTAGTTATATGGAGAGGGGATGTACAATATATAATTGTTTTATTACTGTTAGTGAAATAATCTGGCAGTATGGAACAACAAAATTGAGTGACACGTGTTCTAATTAAAAAGTCTTGACACTGCTTCAGCCAACCCAGAGTTACAGAATCCCCAATAGTTTCTGAATGCTGGTATCTTTGTTCAACAATAATACAGATGGATGCATCGAAAGTGATAAATTGGTAGGTGCTTTCTTATGAAATTTAAGTTATATCTTAGTGATATAAATTTATCAAATGAATTTTCTCAAGTAACTTTGGGATAATTAGAAATAACTCATGGAATTCAGTTATGCTTTTATATGAAATGTACTAATTGATTGGCTTATCAAATGTCAATTTTTATACCGGCATGTCCTTACTTCTCAGTCAAATACATCACATTTGGCTTTAATCTGCTTACATGGCTTTCAAATTGGGCAACATTTGCCATGCCTTCTGCCCTTTGACTGCTAATTTTGAACCTTTGCTTTTTTGTCAGAATATTACCAGTCAAATAAAAAATGTCAAATTAAATTGGATAGGCTTACTTATGCAAAAATTGTATTATGCTGTTCATGTCATTAAATGTGAGTGGTTTGATTTTCTGAAGAATTCTTAGCAACAGGGTCCTTGCCCACTGGAGGAGTTGACACATGGGAGGCCATCGTATTTTTAATCTTTCCTAATAGATCTGTGATATGCCATAGAATTTGGGCGTGTCACATAATTTATCTGTAGGAATCAGTCTCTGTAGCTATACAGGTAGGCCAAGAGAATGTGTGCAATTCACCTAATAATAAAAAGAGCTCTTTATGCCATGGTGATGTCCTTAATTATGTTGATTTTTAAACATTGATTGACGTGGGAGGAATTATGAAAAGTGATTGTTGATGTTGAATTTGCTTAAAAGTTATGAAGAAATCCATATTTCCTCCTTGAAAGGAAAGATGCATTAAACCAGGTACAGTAAAAGGGCACATAGTTAATTGTTGTAAATATAGAAAAATTTGTCCTTAACAGAAATATGAAACTTCCAATCATAAAATGTTTATGGCATGCTGAAGTTCCCTAACCTCTCCCACAAATCCTCAAAATGTCCTGTTTTTTTTTAAAGGAATGTTAACTTTGGATTTCTGTTTGGGGGCATCAGAGTGATTGTTACTATTTACTTGTCAAATCTTAACACACATGGGTCCAACTATTTTTTTGGGTGCTGGAAGCTAGGACAAGTGCTGAAAGCCCAAATCCTATGTTAATCATGTTCTCCCTAACCAGAAGTGGGAACTCTACTACACAGTTATATCAGTTTGCATCATGTTATAATGCCTTTGCCACACAGTATAACTAGATATAGCACCATGCAATGCCATGAATTGAGAATGAGAGACTATCTCCAGGGGAGAAAATAAACATCCGAGAGGAAAACAAAAGCAAGGGGTTCAAAGCTGGTGAGACTGGCTTTCCCATTTGAACTGTAGCTATAATGCCTGAAGTACTTCCATTTTGGAAAACAGAAATACATACCATGTTCATGTCAATGCCATTGGTGTATGTCCATGCATGCTGGAAATATTCTTCAAGCCGCTGCCTCAGAGGGTTGGGGATTTGGTGAAAGCGAATGAACTCTTTTACTCGAAGCATCTGCATGTGGTACCTGGCAGTTCCCGAGTATAGTCTTTGGATAATTGCAGATACATTTCCAAAAATGCTTGCATACATTAGTGCTGGATTGGATAAAAAACAAAGTTATAGGGGAAGACTGCACTTGGGCATTTTTATATCTTGTCAGAATCTCAAGTTTGTAGATTTTTTTATGATCTCAATCCAGTTGTAAAGATTTATCACTGGCCAATGGGGAAAAAATTAAGTTAAGCCAATATTATAAATTTTATAAATTTGATAATAAACCTGGAGAGGAAAAGTCTCCAAATTCACCATGGATTCTAAATTAGAATATAAACTCAGATTGTTTACATTATCAACCTATGATCTGGAATATTGACTACAGAGATAAAATGCCTTTAAAATAAACATTTTCTTTGTAATGTAATAAGGATATATGTCACAGAGTTACCACAGATATGTTTTCTGGAGCTGGATTAAAATGTTTATTTTTAAACTGTGACATCTCTGCCTCTCAGACTCAAACCTAACCTTTTAATATTAAAAATCTATTATAAATCTCAAGATTATTTTGAATACTTCGGTTTTGCTAAGGAATGATACATTGTTTTAAGGAACTCATACTTTCCTTATTTATTTGTATACGATTTTTAACCTATTAAAATTCAGTTTTACAGTATTTTTACATGAGAAACAGATATCTCAGGCTTGAGTATGAGGACATCATTTTATTTTTGTAGAAAAAAAATAGAATATACATTTCCCTTTTGTCTGTGAGAAGAAAGAACTGCAATGAGAATCCTTGCTATATGTTCCAGTACTTATGTAGAATACCCTTTTCAGTGTTTTCCGGGCTAAATCTTTGTGATTTAACATAAGTTCTTTGAGTATCTTCTCTTTCCTTTTATGTTCGTATTGTTTCCAATAATCCTAAAACAGTGCTGTATTCTATACAGAAAGTCAAATCATGATACATGGACCGTATTCTGGTCTCTGGGCATGTGCCAGAACTGTAGAGAGAGGGTGGCATATGTTTAAGGCACTGGGCCTGCAATATCCTGAGCACGTGGTAAAAAATGAGCACAGTGTTTGATTCAATTGTATTCAACAAACACATTCCCCACCCGCCCCCCACCAGCACAATACACTTTACAAACCTTTACTTCCATAAACCCCTTAATCGTTTTTCAAGTAGATTTTGACCAAATTTGGGTTAAGCATTTTAAAACAACTTATCTTCTTGGTCATTTGCTTAATTTTCCATCTGATGTTTGTCTCTTGGTTCATATGGCCTTGTATACCATAGTTATCTCAAGTCAGAGAATGCCATAGAGAAAGGAGTGGCCCTTTGTTTTTATCTATTTAAAGAGATGAAAGTTGGGGAGATCTGTTGTGAGCCTGACCTGGGATGTGTGAAGGACAGTAATTCTCAGTAAGGTAGACAAGCTGTTTAGACTCATGCCTAATTTGAGTAAATGAGTAGTTGATTAAGAAGAGAGTTAGCAATACTTGCCTGAAACTGATTCCTGTGATCCAAGGAGATTCCTGTGAAAAATGCATTTTACTCTTCCTAACTGTAGTGTCAGAAATATTTATGCATGCTGTTGTGTCTCCAAAGTATCTATCATTTTCTCAGGAAACAGTTATAGGTAGCACACATTAAGTTCATTTGATTTCATCAGGGGGACATAATCAATGCCAGTTATTTTTTTTTAAATTTTTTTAATGTTTTTATTTATTTTTGAGACAGAGAGAGACAGAGCATGAGCAGGGGAGGGGCAGAAAGAGAGGGAGACACAGAATCTGAAGCAGGCTCCGGGCTCTGAGCTGTCAGCACAGAGCCCAACGCAGGGCTCGAACTCAAGGACTGTAAGATCATGACCTGAGCTGAAGTCGGACGCTTAACCAGGTGAGTCACCCAGGTGCCCCTCAATGCCAGTTATTTTATTTAAACCACATAACTACTTGGAGGCGGGTCAGGGAAAGCATTCTTAATTCGTTTGTAATACATACTATGGTTTCATTTCTACATTGTGGCTTTATCTCCATACTGCTATGAAAATGAACCAAAACATTAGTCTGGGTCATAGACAGGTATTTCCATTCATTGACAAAATGGCAAAATCTAGATTAAAAGCATGTAGTTTAATATATGAATAACATGTATTTCTCTTAGGCAATTCTATGTGGTGGCTTTTTAAGTTGTAATGAAGGCAAAAATTATTTTTTCTGATTTTTTTTTCAGGAGCAACTGGAGCCGTAAGCAAGAAAGAAGCACAACATAGTTATATTCTTTATACATTATTCGGTTAATGCTTAACAATTGGCATACGAGTCAAAAGTAAGATGGCAAATATGAATCCAAATATGAGTCAAAAGCAAGATGGTAGACTATATAAAGGCATTTCCCTCTTCAACTCAATATTTTATTTAGCTTTCCTCAATAGATGTAATTTCACCAGATGGTTTGTTTTAGGCTTGGATATTATAGAAACAAAACAGGTATATCTTAAAACTTCCTTCAGCACACCACACCTAAAATCTGATACGCTAACCAAATGAATGTGTTTAGTAGGCCATTAAACATTAGCTGAAATGTACCGATAGAGCAAATACACGTTTTCTACCTAATACACAAACTTTTAAAAAGTTTTAACCTAAAAAATTAGATGTTATAGGTGTGTAATTTACATACAATAAATTAAATAGGTGTTAACGGTACAGTCAATTAATTTTTACCAATGTATACGCTGCTATAAACACAATCAAGATATAGAACATTCCATCACCCCAAAAGATTCCCCAGTGTTCGTTGGCTGCCTGCATACTCACTTGAGAACCTAGACAACCACTAAGCTCCAATGTATGTCATTAAAGATTAGTTTGCATTTCCTAGGTTTTCATATAAATGGAATCATGATGTATACACTCATTTGTGTTGACTTCTTTTGTTCAGCATGTTTTTGAAATGCATCCTGTTGTTGTATAAATCATTAAAATGTTCTTTTCTTTTCTTTTTTTTTTTTAATCATTGTGCAGTATCCATCCAATGGCTCTACCAGTTCAGTTCACCTCTTCTGTTGACAGAAAGCTCATTGTTTCATTTTTGGCTACTATGAGTAAAACTGCTGCGAACATTTGTGTACAAGTCTTTGTATGGGCATATACTTCCATTTCCCTTTCAAACACCTAGGAGTGGAATTGTGTGGTATGTTTAACTCTATAAGAAACCACGCGACTGTTTCTCAAACCTGTGTCAATTTATACTCCCTCCGGCAATATGTGACAGTATCAGTTGTTCCCAAACCAACAGTTGGTATTGCCAGTCTTTCATTTTAACCTTGTAGTGGCCATGTAATACCTCACTAGAGTTTTCATTTGCATTTCCTGATGACTAATGACATCTTTTCCTGCACTTATTGTCCATTAATTTACCTTCTTTTGTGAAATGTGTTTAAATCTTTTGCTACTTTTTAAATTGAGTTGTCCTTTATTACAGAGTTGTAAGAATTCTTGATATATTCCAGATACAAGACTTTTTTTTTTTTTTAGGTCTAAGTATGGAGAGTATTTTCTTCTAGTCTATCATTTGTTCCTTTTCTTAATAGTGTCCTTGGAAAAGCTGAGGTACCAATTTTGATGAAATACAATTTATCAAATGTTATTGTATGGCTCAGGATTTTTTGTTTCAGTTTTGGTAATTTGTTTCACTAAGGAGCTTTTCTATTACATCTAAATTGTCATATTTATTATTATAAAGTATTTCATAATCTTATTTTATTATTCTTTTAATATCTTTATAATGGATAGTAAGATCTTTTCTTTCATATAAGACATGTTAACTTATGTCTTCTCTCTTACCAGTCTAATAGGAGGTTTATCAATTTTATTGATCTTTTAAAGAGCCAGAATATACTACCATTAATTTTCTCTAATGTATGATTTCTATTTTATTAACTTTTGCTCTTATCTCTGATATTTCTTCTACTTATATGTTTAATTTGCTTGTCTTAAAATAGAAGCTTAGATCCTTGATTTTTAGATCTTAAGACAGAAGCTTAGATCTTTGATTTTTAGATCTTTTTTTAAAAAATATAAACACTTAAGGGGTGCCTGGGAGACTCAGTCAGTTGAACGTCTGATTCTTGATTTCAGCACAAGTCATGATCTCATAGTCGTGTTATCGATTAAGCCCCACATTGGGCTCAGCACAGAGAGTGGAGACTGCTTGGGATTCTCTCTCTCTCCCTCTCTCTGCCGCTCCCCCAACTTATGCTCTGTCTCTAAATAAATAAATCAACTTAAAAAAAATAAAAACACTTAAAGGTACACATTTCTCTCTGAGCACTGTTTTAGCTGTCTCTTACACATTTTGATACATTTTATTTTCTGGTTCCCTCCCCCATTTTCAGGGAATCCACATACACATTTGTTAAAGTGCTTGGTATTGTCTACCAGTTTCATCATTTCTGTCAATTCTGGCTCTGAGCTTCATTTGTTTGTTTTATTAAGATATGATTGACATATAGCATTATATTAGTTTCAGAAGTACAAAGTAATGATTTGATATTTGTATACAGTGAGAAATGATCACCAAAATAAGTCTACTTAATATCCATCACCACAGTGACGAGAACTTTTAAGATCTACTTTTTTAGGGGCACTTGATGGCTCAGTCGGTTAAGCATCCAACTTCTGGTTTAGGCTCAGGTCATGATCTCACAGCTTCGTGGGTTAGAGCCTCACACCAGGCTCTGTGTTGACAGCACAGAGCCTGCTTATGATTCATTCTCTCTCTCTCTCTCTCTCTCTCTCCATCTGTCTCTGCCCCTCCCCCCCCCCTTTTCTCAAAATAAATAAATAAACATTAAAAAGTAGCCTAAATTTTTTTTTGGTAGTTTAGGAGTGCCTGGGTGGCTCAGTCGGTTAGGTGTCCAACTTTGGCTCAGGTCATGATCTCGCGGCTTGTGAGTTCGAGCCCCATGTCCAGCTCTCTGCTGACAGCTCAGAGCCTGGAGCCTGCTTCGGATTCTGTCTCCCTATCTCTCTGCTCCCCGCCCCCCCCCCAGCCCCATTCACGCTCTGTCTCTCCCTCTCTCTCAAAAATAGATAAACATTAAAAAAATTTTTTTGGAAGTTTATAAATGTTAGTTTAAAAAATAAAAAAAAAGATCTACTCTTCTAGCAAGTTTCAAATGTACAATATAGTATTATTAACTACAGTCACCATGCTGTACATTACATCCCTATTTGTTTATTTATTTATTTTTTATTTATTTTAATAACCAGAAATTTGTACCTTTGATTCCTTTCACCCATTTTACCTACTCCTCACCCCAGTCTCTGGTAACCACCAATCTATTCTCTGGATCCATAAGCTTGTTTTTGTTGTTGTTGTTGTGGTGGTGGTGGTGGTGGTGGTGGTGGTTGTGGTTGTATGTTACTCTACTCAGTTAACTAAAGTGTTTTCTCTTTTCCTAAAATATGAAAATTGTCTGAAGAAACCAAGTATTCTTCTTAAGGAATCAATAGAAATAGCTTAGTGCTATATTTAAGAAGGAAGGTAGGAAAGAAAGGAAAAAGGTAGGAAGAAAGGAAGGAAGGTAAAAAGACTGCCAACAACCCTGATTTAGGGATTAGAGATTGGGTATAGGCCAAATAAAGAACTGGGTTTTCTTTAATTTAAGATAATTCACAGGATAAATAGTAGTATGTATTTAACAATCCTCACAAGTGATGGGTATTCCCTAAGTGGTGAGCAGGTTAAACTTCAGTGCATTTGAAAAATTCCTTCTTGCAAATTCTAAGTTTCAACATGCAGGTTCTGTTTTCTTTATGAAAAGTATATATATTTTTTTCTATACAGATATTTAGGTAATTAGGAACAGACTTTTAAAAATTTTGTT
Source organism: Felis catus (assembly GCF_018350175.1). Taxonomy (NCBI): domain Eukaryota; kingdom Metazoa; phylum Chordata; class Mammalia; order Carnivora; family Felidae; genus Felis; species Felis catus. Next base: position 151,643,020 of record NC_058375.1, read on the forward strand.
TGCTACCTGTTTCACTAAGATTGATAATCTCTGTAAAGTATTTACTGGCAGTTGTAATCACAGAGTGGGTGGGACTGTGCTTGTTCCGAGAGATTTAGTCTCTCTGGAATGAATTTTTCCATTTTTCCCAGTAGGTCCCTCTTCATTTCCTTCTGGGTACAAGATTACGTCTGTGTTTGTAGTACAGACTTAGCCTGCATCTGTAGAATATCTTGGGTTATTTGAATATAATACCATTTGCCTATAGCAATCCTAGCATAATAAAAATACTAAGACATATATACGAAAAGTAAATTTTAAATACAATGAACAATAAACTGGGTGAATTGATTTAAGTTTCATAATAAAGGTTATCTAAGTATATTTCATTAGTTAATGTGTTAACATTTAAAAAGCAACTCTGGATCTGTTTTCATATTTGTATACAATCTAAGGATGATGCCCTTTTTTAAGCATTCAAAATCCATTATGCTTTTGTCAATTGCTGTTTGGTATCAGCAAGGTTATCTTTAGTGACTCCACAGTATGATTTTTAAGAAAAATTATACATCTTTTTTAATGCGTTTTTTTTTTTTTTGCTTCTTATTCCAAAAAAAATATACCTCATTAATGACACTGATGTCATCATCCTATTACAAGGTAAAGAGCAATAACTGAAATTTGGCCTGATGTCATAGGAAAAGGCATTTTTAGTCAGTAAGTGGTGAAGAATATATATATTTGTGTATATATGTGTATAAATGCAGATACATAAGAAACATTTCTATTATTTCTATGTATTTTACATAGAAATATATATTCTATATAGATAGAAATATATATATATATATATATATTTCTATCTAGTAACGTAATGTAAACTAGTCTTTCCCATTGTAATCTGACCTCAGCTTAAAATAGAAAATAACCATTGGTAACAAATTACAGACACTTTTACAGCAGTAAAAGTGAACTGCAAGTCTCAGTTCCTGGATCCCAAGATCCATGCCACTCCAGTTTTCAGTTTTTGGTTTTCTGAAGTCCTGAAAGTCCTTCAGTGTCTCCCTTTCACAGAATCAGTTTTGATAGAATATAGTACCCATATATGTAATCCCATTATCTCTACAGTTTTCTATAATTTTTTCTTTGCCTTATTCTTAATGCTCTAGAGATATCAATTTTGTGATATTATCTCATCCTAATAGATAACAAAAGAGAAATCTACTTACAGCCAATCAACATGACACAGATTGAAAAGATTTTCTCCGAATTGGTGTTAGGAGACACATTCCCGAATCCTACGCTGGTTAAGCTGCTGAAGGTAAAATAAAGTGCTGTGACGTATTTGTCTTTAATGGATGGTCCAGAACTTGAGTCACTGTCATTGTAACGTTTCCCAATTTGTTGTCCTAAGGAATCCAACCATCCGATTTTGTCTGTCAAGTAGGGCCTTTCTACATTCCCAATTGCATACCAAATGCAAGCCAGCCAGTGAGCAATCAAGGCAAATATGCACATTAAGAGCATTAGAACAGCAGCGCCATATTCTGAATAGCGATCAAGCTTCCGGGCCACTCTCACCAGACGAAGGAGTCGAGCTGTCTTCAAAAGACCAATTAATGTTGTTGTCTGTGGAAACAAATGTGTATGGTCAGAAACAGTTGGCAAACAACTCAGTGTATGTTCCTGTGAAGCAAAGTAGGTAGAAACAGGTCAAAACAAGGTGGTAGCATTGAAGATAAATGCATATTTGAATGAAGTATTAAGGTTAGTTTTTGTTTGTTTTAACTTTACGTCTGCTTTGGAAAATACTTTGAAAGTGTGTGGTACATTCATATCTTGGCATGCAAGACCCATGGGACAGACACTCCATCTGTCTAGCTTTATGCTCTAACCAAGTGCCTTGGAGATAACGAATAGTCAGTAAATCATTCATTCACCAAGAAACGTCCCATGTGTTACTGGTGTGACTAGCAAGTGCCTACACACTGGGATTATAGCGTTGAGCAAACAGATGTGATCACTTTTATAATAGAAAGATATTTATTTACTAGACGAAATGCTGTCTCTAGTGAGGAGAAATGAGGTCCACTGTCTCGAGGGGAGAAACAGATGTTTTTTAAAGAAACGAACAATAGGATTGTTTAAAGAGTAAAAAAAATGTGACAACAATAATAAGACAAAGTGGTATGATAGAGGGTATTTGAGGGCATGAGTCAGGATGGAGACTGCTTTGGAAAGAAAGGCCAAAGAAGAACTTGCTGAGGAACTGATACTAGAATTGAGAGAAACCTGCATAATGAGAAGAACCAGGCAAGCAGATAATTGGGAAACTTATTGGATGATTGCATGTATGCCTTAGACACTATATTTAAATTCATTTTTTCCTTCCCAAATGTGTTAAGTTGATAAATTGTTTCTTGAAGTCCCAATGATATTACGTATTTTTCTTTGGGGTGTGATATGTGTAATTAATTGTATGATTATTACTGACCAGGTATCTAATGATAGGACACTTCTATATAATAACAGGATACTTCACTGGTTGTTTGGATTTGAAATCTGATAAGTACAAATTACAAGTTCATTTCTTAGGTTTCCTAAATAATGTCAGCTATAAGTACTATATAATTCACAGGGCATATAATTATTCCATAGTTACATGGTGTTTACCAATCAATTATTGAGTCATTTTATGTGTTCATTGTTGGTGTTTATTTTGCAAAGTACATCCAACCACATTAAGAATACTTATATTTTAATTAAAGAAATAGCACATTGCAGAACTATCACCCTCTATCCATATTGATTTGGTGGGAGAAAAGCACTAAATATTAAGAAAAATAGTTTCATCAGAATTCTATAATAAGTGTTGTAGTTTCTTTCTTTTTTCTTTTTCTTCAGAGTGGTCACTAAGAGGAGGGGAGATCCCTTGGTCTCCTCTAAATTCTTTTTAAGTTGTATTGGACCCTTCTAGAGGTGAGAGGAACTTGTGTAGTTGGGATGTGCTTATTACATTTGGGCTCTGGTCTTTGTTCGTTATGGGATGTGTGAAGAAGTGAGTCTTCTCTGCTCCCAATGTTGAATTATTGTTTTTCAAGGTGGAATAAAGAAAATAGCATTTTTTTCTTCACAAATGTAAGAGTATATCTCTTCTCAACAAATAAAGGGAGAGTCTAAGTTATTATTAAGTAGTTTTCTGGAAGAAAAAACTTTCCATCATTTGAATTATTAACATTTTAGATGATCAGTTTTTTTTTCAAATTTCGTTGGTTCTTTGTTTCAAGTTTTTGTTTAAACTCTATTTAGCTAACATATAGTATAATATTGGTTTCAGGAGTAGAATTTAGTGATTCGTCACTTCTAGGTAACACCCAGGGCTCATCACAAGTGTCCTCCTTAATACATCACCCATTTAGCCCATCCCACACCCACCTTCACTCCATCAACCCTCAGTTTGTTCCCTACAGTTAAGAGTCTCTTATGGTTTTGCCTCCTTCTGTCTCTTTTTTTTTATGTTCTTTCCCCTATGTTCATGGGTTTTGTTTCTTAAATTCCACATATAGCTGAAATCATATGGTATTTGTCCTTCTCTGACTTACTTAGCATAATACACTCTAGCTCCATCCACATTGTTGCAAATTGCAAGACTTATTCTTTTGATGGCTGAGTAATATTCCATTGTATATATAATGGAATATATATTCCATTATATATCTATATCTATGTCTATATCTATATCTATGTCTATATCTAAATCTATATCTAAATCTAAATTTATATCTATATCTATATCTATATCTATATCTATATCTATATCTATATCTATATCTATCTATGTCTATATCTTTACCCAGTCATAGTCAATAGACATTTGGGCTCTTTTCATAATTTGGCTATTGTTGATAATGCTGCTATAAACATCAGGGTGTATGTGCCTTTTTGAATCAGTATTTTTGTATCCTTTGGTATAAATACCTAGTAGTTCAATTTCTGGGTCGTAGGGTAATTCTATTTTTAAATTTTTGAAGAACCTCCATACTGTTTTCCAGAGTGGCTGCACCAGTTTGCATTCCTACCAACAGTGCAAGAGGGTTCCCCTTTCTCCACATCCTTGCCAGCATCTGTCATTTCCTGTGTTACTAATTTTAGCCATTCTGACAGGTGTGAGGCAGTATCTCTGAAGTTTTGATTTGTATTTCCCTAATGATGAGTGATGTAGAGCATCTTTTCATGTGTCTGTTTTAGCTGGTAAGTTACATATTGGGACTTTGGAACAAACAAATGGATGTATGAATTCTGTATCCATACCCATCTATCATCTTGGAGAAGTTGTTTACTTCATCTCTAGACCTCAAGTTTTTCATCTGTAAATGAGCATAATAATGCCTCCTCATAGGTTTGTAGGTAATGCCCAGTAAATAGTAGCTTTTTGTTCTTATTTAAGTATCTCATAAGCTTTAGTTTCTATCAGTAAGTGGGAACATTATATTGTAAAATGGATGGATACATACATTTTCCAAATGCATTACTTCGATATCTAGAATTCCAAATGGAGGCTTTTCCAACACTGGTCTTGGCATCCTCAGGAAATGGGTGGGAATTTTAAAGACAAAAACATCATCTACATGCACTGATTGCTTGGACTTTAGTAGCAGGAATCACTGGTTCAACGTGTCTCTTTCTACACTTCACAGCTTGTTTGTGTGTTTATATTTCCTCCATGCTCTGTTAGCTATTTACTTGTGTTGAGAAATCAGAAATATTGAAAATTATTGCTTAAAACTTCTTTTCTTTGGAAGAAAAATTTTCTCTCAACCTCAAAATAAGTGAAATATAATGAAAATTCTCTAAGGTATTTGGTTAATGAAGTGAAATGCTTCAAAACAAATGAGATGTTTTAATAACATCTTGTGATAATAAGTACTAATGACTCTTCTGGCTGCCAAGATAGTAAAGCAAAAATGATGTTATATAATCCATCTGCTGTGTAGGCCAGCTTCCTCCTTTTTCTCTCCCTTCAAAGAAACATCTGATGTTTCTTCTAGGATTATATCAAAATAAGGCAAAACCTAAATGACAGTAAGTTCTCTAAGCAGATAAGTGAATATAATTTATATAATAACACACAAATGACATCTTTTCTGGACAAAAAAAAAGCTTAACAAATATGGTACACGATGAAGTCTCAAACCAACTGACATGATACTAAATGACTGCAAGGGTAGAGAGAGGGAGATGAGGGGAGAGGGAGGGAAGAAGAGAGAGAAAAGAAGAGAGAGAGAAAAGAGGGAGAAATTTCTAAGCAGTTGTTTTATCTTTCAGTTGCTTCTGAGGATGAATGAAAATGGACTTCAACAGTCAAAGCCATTCTCTTGTGATTCCATAAGATGTACCCAAGCATAACTACATATGTTGTTTGGCAATGTAACAAATGACTTGATCTTATTTGTATTGTTATCAAGATGCTGCTAACACACCTGGGCTTTCTTCCTTAGCTACTGTTGTGTGCAGCCTATCTTGTAGATAGATGACACGAGACTGCAATAACACTTTTCTTCTTTAAATTTCTCTTTAAAGATTTAAAGGGGTTTTCCCATTTTACACAAAGGAAAAACGACTGCAGCAAAATCTCAGAGAGCAAAGACTAAAGAATGATCAGTTTCTTCTTGCTGATTTGTTGGCGACTGTTTGTCCCTTTGTTTACTTCAATGTACTATCTCCGTCTTATGCACAAATGAAAAATGAGACCCACAACTACCTTATAGCTGTGTTAACATCAGAACATGGCTGAGGGGAATGTTTTTGGCATACATGTTTCTCTGACCATATATCTAATTTCATGTAATACTCAGCCATACTATGTAAATTTATTTTGTGTTTTTTTTTCCATTTTTTTAAAATAGAAATAAATCCATCCTTACACTTATCACAACAATTAAAAAAACAGTAGAGGTACAAAGAATCTTAGGTATTATTTTTTAACTTTCCACTGGTATCAGAAAAAATATTGTCTGCTTTTTGCTACTTTGGGTAGACTAACCAAGCATAAGAGCTCACAAGAGGTATGTGTGATTATGCACTACAAAGATATCATGACAATAAATAAGATGGAGAAAGAGGTGAGCGACTTGGTAGTAGATGGAAGCAAGGTACTTTGTTTTTTGGCCATGCCCATGAATTGCAGCAAAAGAGACATAGTGAACTCTAATAAGTCATGTCTCTGCCTCATCAGTACCTATGCCACTTCAGAACTCCCTTCACTGTGATTGAATGGTATTTCAAACTCTTTTTGCCTGAATGCCACAGTAAAGAAAGTGTACTTGTTTAAGACTTGTATTTTTAATGTATTTTGTCAGAACTTTTAAAATGTAAAATGATTTTTCCCCTGGAATTTCAAATTATTGACATTTTTGGGAGGCTGAAGCATATCATCCAATTTAAATTTTTTTAAAGACCTACCCACATCCATAGTTTATTAAAGCCCTGGATACTTTCTTATACTGAGGTAGAAGTTAGTCTCCGTTATTACGGATGACTTTCTTAATGAAACTGTATTTAAAAATATATCCTCTAAGCAAGTGAAATTTTGTAAACGCATTAGATACCAGACCCAGACTCAAGATATTTTCAAATGGTTCAGGCAATAATCTCTCTCAGTGTAAGTGGGATTCATTTTAAAGACCTGAAATTAGAATAGGGGATTTCTTGCTAGTGTCCAACAATTCTCTACTCAAGAATAAATTTGGCTACAGTCAAACTGGGAAAGCCTCCTCAATACGAGAAAGTCTTATGCTCAATAATTTTTCAAAATAATTCCACCTTTTTTAAGTGAGCACTTTTAAGAATCTTACGTGTAAAATACTTTATTTCAGAGGCTTACTCTTCACAACTTTCGCCTGTAGTCAGCGGACAGAATTATTCTTTTATAAATGAGGAAATATAAGTATGTGATCTTCAGTGTTGTCTACGGGACTGAAAGAATGAATCATCGTTGAAAATCTCTACTTAATCCATCATTCTGTTCTGTTTGTCAAGAAATATTTGGGTTCAAGTGGAGAAATGGGAACACTTAGTGAGTAATACATTTCATAACTCTGCATTCCTGTTTTGCTTTAGATTTCATTTCAATTCCCTCCTAAGCCCTGGTACTTGTATACACCATTCCATGAATTACTTATCCAATAAAACCCAGTAATATTGAAGCTAGTTTCAAGTTCCTTCAGCTTGAGCCACATTTTTTCAATATTTCTAAGGACACATTCACTAATACAATAAAAAAAGCCATATTTGAATATGTAAAAAACCTTAAGGAAATCACCTAGCTTATCCTTTCCTTATTCGTACCAAAACCTCACAAATCTCTGCACAAACTGTGGCTTTCAAACAGAAGGTTTTACAACCTGTCTGGGACAGTCACTCCAATATTTAACAACCTTTACTGTCAAGATGCTTTTATACTTATTTTGTTTATAATTAACATTCTATTTTTGCTGCAGTTGGAACTCACTTTCCCTTTCTTTAGCTACAATAACATGGAAAACTGGTCATCAAGTGATTTTAAGACAGCAGTAAGATATGTTACAATGAATAAAAAATTATGGATGTTGTATTTTTAAAATGGAAATTTGACTTATTTTGAGAAATATATAACCAAAAATTGAAACATATCATCTCTAGCAAATTGTAGACAATAGATGACATATACATGATGAATAAATGATCAACTTAGTGCAAAATATATTTTTTGATGGAATGTTCTTATCTTTCCTTGGTTCAAAAATTACTGCACTGGGGATCCTGTGTCTCTCACTTGTCATGCCACAAATTTCGGCAGGCATGACCGACAGCCTCAAATACATGCCAATGAAGACATCCGCCTTAACTCCCAAAGAACTATCTAAAGAGAGATGCAGCCACTTTATGTGTAGAAATATATTACGTTTACAGGTCTTCATAATGTATTTTTTTATTTAAATTTGAACATGAGTGTGTCTAATGTTTTAGCAATTCACTTCTAACAAACTAATGGTAACTACTGTAGAAATCAGGTTCAGAAAGAATGCTGACAAGATGATCAGAATTGCTATACAGATACTTCCTAAGTTTTTCCTTGTATCCATTCTATGATGCATCTAACAGACTAATGAAGCAAACATACCAATGTGAATAGAAACTCCTCTTTTCTATTAAAATTTCCCCCAAAGAGCACTGTAAATACTTAGGTTTCAAACACCTTGCCTGCATTCAGGATTCATGAAAAATAACAGTAACGTGGGAATGGAGAGAGGTTGACAAAGCAAACGATGAATCAAAAGAACACCAATTTTCAGGAAAGGAAGAGGTTAATGAAGTGTGTAGCTAAAGAGAGTCCTCTAGATTCTAACAGTTGATCTATCTGAAACTAAGATTTGCCACAGATAAGCAAAATATGGGAACACTTGAGGCAGATAATGAAAAGTTGAGTTTTTGGAGACTGAGCCAATAGTGTTATTCTCTTGCATCAGGGGTATTGAGATAATTTTCTATGGATGGCATCATACTTGATGATGTAAAAATTAAGAAATAGAGAATCCCTTCCTTCCTGGGTCCGACTGGATGGCACTGACATCAGGAAGATACTAATGACACAGGCAAACCAAGTTATTGTTAGTATTCCTTTCTTAAACATTTTTTTTTAATTTTTTTTCAACGTTTATTTATTGTTGGGACAGAGAGAGACAGAGCATGAACAGGGGAGGGGCAGAGAGAGAGGGAGACACAGAATCGGAAACAGGCTCCAGGCTCTGAGCCATCAGCCCAGAGCCCGATGCGGGGCTCGAACTCACAGACCGCGAGATCGTGACCTGGCTGAAGTCGGACGCTTAACCGACTGCGCCACCCAGGCGCCCCTCTTAAACATTTTTTTTTAACATTTAAAAAGATTAAATGGTTGTTTTGAAAAAGTGAGCAATTCTGCTCATGTATCTGCTTCAGTAAAAATGTATATGTCAAACTGTCCTCAGCATTGCTAGCATGTATGTATTATAGCTAAAATAATATAGATCCAAAATTTGTAAAGGTTTCCTTCTTCAGAGTTGAATGTAAATGAAACTGAAGTGTCACAGTCGCTTACCACTTAGAGAAATTGGCAAGGAAGACATTAATGTTTAATTGGCATTGACAAAATTGTTTTCTCTAAGGTTATTCAAGATGCTGTGATGCATAGAAAACAACATTTTAATAATTCAGCTAGAATTAAGCAATTACGAAATCATGACTGTTCTTATATTTAGTTTTAAAACACTCCTTCAGTTGATTATTCATGTCTTCATTTCGTAGAAATGTTCAATATGAGCACATGAAAGCCCTCTCCTGGACTTCCTCTTTGTCCCAGGTAAGGCCACCAGTTCTTGGATATCTAAACAGCAGAACCGTTCCTGCCATTTTTAAAAATGCAGGTTTCAAGGCTTTACTTTAGACCTACCAAATATGAATCTACAAACTTTTTTATAAGCCCCACACAGAAATCAGTGCGTGGTCCTGATGGGGAAACACTGATCTAAACCAGTCTTTACCATGATTTCATCTAATTTATGTGTAATTTAATGGATCTCCCTTCTTTTTCTTATATTCACATATATATCTTCTAGATGCTCATGGAGTCCTCGACTTGCCTACATGCCATCTGTACTCGGATGACTGATAGGCATCTCAAACTTCACATGGTTCAAACAGGAATTTCTACCCCATAACGCACCTTCTTCTCCCCAGGCTTTTCCCATTTGGATACAAAAGTGGCCACCTATAAAAGTCGCTTACGTAGTCTCCATCCTCCAAAATATTTCAAACAAGAAGAAAGAAACAACAAAATCTTTGAACCATCATTAATTCTGCTTTTTTTTCTTACTCCAGCAATATTTAGTCCATCAACAAGCCCTAACAGCTCTCTTCTACCAATTTCCAAATGTATTTACATCTCTTCACCTCTATTGCCACCATGTGGTGCAAACCCTTGTTGTTTTGTCCCTGCTACATTATAGCTAAAGCTCTAATATCATTCCTCTGCTTCTACTCTGACTAAATTTTCTGCAGACATCCACCATGGGGTCTTTAAAACTGTCCATTATATCATATTATTCCCACTCATAAGGCTCCACTGCAGCCAGAATAAATACCAAATGTCACTGCTCCTTGTGATTTGGTCTCTGTCTCTGCATTCTCATATCTTAGCACTCAATGGTTCAGCCTAGCTGCCACTGGCTTTGTTTGTATTCTAACACATCAAGCTTGTTCCCCAGTTCATTTTCACTAGTGTTTCTTCTGCTTGAAATGCTCTGCATGTGTTTTCACGAGGCTCGTTTCTTTGGATCAAGTCTCAACTCAAACGGCACCTCCCCAAAGGTCTTTCCTAATTTCCCCATCCAAATTAGCTACCTACTGAAGTTGCACTGCACTACATGGCTGTTTTCTTGTCAGTTCACAAAGTTCTTAAGAGGAAAAACAAAATAGCCTCTTCCTTCACCATGTGCAACCTTCTAATACCGCTCTTTCCTCTTCTCTTTATTACCAAGATTCCAGCAGGAGGGAGTCCTACTCCCTGCCTGTTAATTTCTGAAGATACTTCAGTTTGGCTTGTGACCAGTATCTGATCCATTTGCTACCAATGTATACTGAATTGACACACCCAGTGACTTGTTTTCAGCCTTCATCCTACTTTATATATTTACAGTATTTGACACCATCTTCTTGAATTTTTCCTTACTTCCTAGTTGAGTGAGGTAGTAGAAGTCCGGTAATGCCTACAGTGGTCTCCAACAACAGCAAAAATCTTCTGTGTCCTATATAATTTTTCAATGTATCACAGTCATTTGTATGGGCAAAAAATGAAATTTATTTACTAAGCGTCACTGGGTTTTAATATAACAGATATTCACTTTTGCACATTTTAACATTCGTGAAAATATCCAGGAATTTAGCTACCATGTAAACTGAGAGATAATGAACTAGTCCAGTTTGGACCTTCATTAACAGGTGTTTGCTATTTCAGGAAATTACATCTTCAATGATATCAGGTCTTGTAGTACGTGTGTACTGTGCATATACATGCACATATACATGCTCTGCCAGTCTATGAGCACTATGAGTCTATCTCACAGTCCTGAGATTTCTAGGTATGTTAATATATGCATGTATATATGTATCTACCTGCATATATGTATGTATACACATAAAAACCTATATAAGCACATACATATATATTCAACCCTTATGTTAAGATGAAAATATAAAATAAACCAATAATGTTCAGTTTAATGTTTAATTTATTGCTCAAATATGAACCTCCTCATTATAACTAAGTACAAGCATCTGCTAACTCCATTATATCATTTAATGTAGACCTATCTGAAACATTTACATATTCAACTAGGTATTTTATGAACATTTATTTCTTCTTTATATTAAGGGTGGACATTATATTTTATATTTGTGAAATTATATGTATAAGAAGGCTATACTATCTATGACTCTTATTTAACAATAGTAAAAAGGGGCATTATAAAATATTTCTTATATTGGTTCTGATAAGACTGGGAACTGACGCTTTATAGCTCCATGCTTCTAGTGGGCTTCCTCTGTAACTGGCTTGGCTTTCCTAAACTCTCTACCTGAAAAACTTCTACTGGCAATCAGGAACCCTTCCTTCCATGCTCATATGTCCTCCTGTACCTAACATTATGAAAGCATTTATCAGATAGTACTCCAGCTGCTTATCCACTGCTCTCCATTCTAGACTGCAAGCTCCCAGACAATGGGATCTTGTCTTACTGTTTTTGTTTTGTTTTGTTTTGTTTGTGTAAATACAGGATCTAGCCTGTTGGCACATAGTTTGTTCTTAATAAATGCTTATAGAATGAATGAATCCACCTGAGTGGAGGCTACCATAACACTTTCTGGGAATGGCAAAATGAATTAAGTCAATTCTCATTCAAATTTGTCAAAAAAAAAAAACTACATGAAATTCTAACTGGTAAAGCAGATAAAATCAAGCCAATCCTTTTTAGTGGAGGTGGATGGCTCTGAGTCTTATCAGTCTGTCTTGATGTCAACTCTTGAGGGCCTCTGAACTCAGTCCAACTCTCTCAGGCACCTCTGTGATACTCCAGTTTGAAAAACATTGCACTGGATAATTCTCATCAGAGTGACCTCTAGCCTAATGATTTTAGGATTTGTAACTTAATTTGGGGTCAAAAATCCCCAAAAGTCTTTTTTATTCTATACTCATATGACGAAATGTCCAAAAATAGTTCCTTTGAATATAAGAGCTATTTTCTCTGGAAGCATTTTTCTTTTTCTTTTTCTTCTTCTTCTTCTTCTTCTTCTTCTTCTTCTTCTTCTTTGCAAGAAACAAAATGCATGCTGTATATTTTTAATACTATTATTACATGACATTATACACTTTTGGAAAAGTATTATTCTGAAATATCATTATGTACTGAAAAGCCTGATTAAGAGTTTCATTACAATTATATACTATAGTTTGTATATAAAAGAAGTATCTTCTTTATTACTCTTGAGAAATGTATGAAGTAGTCCAATCCATCACAGGTATTATTATTACCTCTCATAGCTGACTCAGCCCAATAGCTGATACCCTTAACCCCCTTCCAGACCCATCCCTGCACTTGCTACCTTTGATGCCCACATACTTTCCTCACAATATGCCTCATGTTCCTGTGCTTTGCAATCCAGTAACTGTCCTCAAAATATTTTCTTTCTGTCTCCCATTTCTTCAGGTTTCCTACATGCAACTAGCTAATCTAATACTATTATATGATCATAGATAATAAATATTTGTTGAATAAATGCCTTATTAAAGTATTTGCAAATTACTGTGGTAATGTGTAAGTAAAATGTAAGTAAAATGTAAGGAAGACTTCATTAAGAAACACAGACTTTAATCCAAAGGGATGGGAAGAAGAGGAGTAACCTTTGGCAAGCACATATTATGTACCTAGTACTGGGTTAGTCTCTTCATATATGCTGTTTTTATTTTTTTTTATTAAAAAACTTTTTAACATTTATTCATTTTCTTTTGAGAGACAGAGAGAGACAGTATGAGTGGGGAAAGGCCAGAGAGAGAGGGAGACATAGAATTCAAAGCAGGCTCCAGGCTCTGAGCTGTCAGTACAGAGCCTGATGTGGGGCTCAACCCCATTAACAGTGACATCATGACCTGAGCCAAAGTCAGACACTTAATGGACTGAGCCACCTAGGTGCCTCATATGCTGCTTTGCTGCTTTATTTTTAAAAAATCACAAGAGCCTACCTTTCACCATTTTACAGAAAAATAAATGAAATCTTAATAAACTAACTATCTTGCCAAAATATAGCAAGCAAGTGGCACAGACGAATACCAAACCCAGGTCTGTCTAAGTCCAAAGTCAGAGCTCTTCACCTATCAGATCACATCTTAAAAAAATTGAGAGGCAGCTTTGGGAACATGGGGGAAGCCATGAAAGTACACAGGAGTGGAGAACTGGCATTGCTTTCTTTAGGCAAACTTCACTTTTTCCTTGATGATATATGGGAAATGTGGTCCGGAGACCATTTTTTTCCAGAAACTATTTCATCCTCTACTAATGTGAATCACATAAATTTTCTCCTGTTTCAGCTCTCTTAAACTCTTGCCTAAAATAGTGATTATCTAAATTGCATAGGTTAACTTTATTATTTTCAAGTGATATAGTAATGGGATTAAACAAGTCAAATGCTGCATCCTAGAAATTCTACCTTCATGGTCATCATCAGCATATCCAAATACTCACTGGTTTGATTATTATGGATTAAATCTCATCAGTAAAGCAACTACTCTTAACAATCCTATTTACTTACTTATTTGTTCATCCATTCTTCTATTTCACCAAGTTGAAATTTAATTTGCTGTTGGTGTACATATTTTAAAGTTTGGAAGAGTGAGACTTTATTCTATTGTTTACCAATAAGAACATATTTGGTTTAAGTACATGGCTCACCCATTGTAAGAAACTCATAAAGATAAATATCTATAAAGAAGTATTTCACTTTCTTCCCTCTTACTTAACAACCAAAGTTAGGAGTATCTGACATGAAAAATTCAACTGGTTTAAGAGCAGCTAACTTTTTTTGAGCATATTTCTAAGAGTTTCACATGCATTATCTCCCTAGATCCTCAAATTAAAAATAAGTAAATAAAACAATGTAAGCAGGGGGGTAATATCATCCTTACAGAGGAGGAGAGTCAGGCTTGAGGCTTTGTGTGAGGTTTGTAGAACCAGGAAGCATATATTGTTCATTGCCCTGCTCTTAACTGCTCAGAGTTTGACAGGCAGGGTCTGTAGGACAGAATTTACTTCTAAAGCAATTGTTCCTCTTGGCAGAGGAGGATTCCTTAATCGGTCAGGGAGCAAACATCTGCAGAGGCATTTTTGATATTTGATCTCCTCTTGAAAAAAAAAAAAGAAAAGATGCAGTTTACCCTGAATTTTAAAAATTCAACACACTGAGGTTATCTTTTTTAAGTTTATTTAGTTACTTTGAGAGAGAGAGAGAGAGAGAGAGAGAGAGAGAGAGAGAGAGAGAGAGAGAATGACCTGGGAGGGGCAGGAAGGGAGGGAGGGAGGGAGAGAGAGAGAGAGAGAGTGAGAGAGAGAATCTCAAGCAGGCTCCAAACTGCCAGCATGAGACCCGATGAGGGGCTCGAACTCACAAACTGAAAGATCATGCCCTGAGCCGAAATCTAGAGTCTGACACTTCACTGACTGCACCACTCATGAGCCCTCACATTGAGGTTATCTTTCCCAAGCCATTCCCTTAGAATTACTTTCACATCTTCTGTAAATCCTTCCATGACAGAACCCAGGAAACTTATTTACAATAAAAATCAGTGGCAATTAAGTGGAGGGGACATTAGGAGAACTTCTTTTGGATAAAAGAACCTTTTGAGAATCTGATTAAAGTTATGGACTCTCTCCAGAAAATGCACACTGTACATGTACTTGTCAGATTTCCTTGAAGTTTCCAACTTTATAAGATATTGGGGACACAGAAGTATTTTCCAACATAGATATTATTTAAGAGAAAGAGTTTTGAACACGACATTTCAGGAGATGCCTCTTCTACATAATTTGAACATAAACTAAGCTCTGGCTGTCTCAAACTGCAATTATGAGTTAAGAAAGAAAGAGACTTTATACCCATGAAGTTAACATGTAGAGACTTTACATTCGGGAAATGTGTTATGTGTTATGAAACACTTTTCCTACAGTCTGTTTTCTTGGTTAAAAGATAAATAGTCTTTAGTATCTCTTAGTAGAAAAAGAGAGAACTGTGAATTGTTTGCACTGGCAAAATTGTTCCATTTCATTTTATAGCATTTCCAATGAAGTGAATTTCATCTCTGAGATATAGGACGTTTGTAAAGCAACCACTTGTGGTTTTTTGGCAGTCAAGATAGATGCACTTTGGTAATTGTGATTTTTCAGAAAATAAGAGTCTTAAGCAGCTCTTACCTCATCAGAACCAGATCCAAAAATCAGCAAGTCAAAAGGAATTGCTGCCACCATGTCGATCAGGAACCAGCCTTTGAAGTAATGTATTGCTATTTTGGCCGGGTCACTTACCACTTCTTCATTCTGATTTACATACGTGGTTCTGAAGTTTATTAGAATATCTATGATGAACATAATATCCACAATCAAGTCCACCACATTCAAAGGGCTACAAGAGTAGCCGCATTCTCGTCTTTTCTGCTCTTCTCTGTCATTGAGGAGAAAGGCTGCAGAGTAGGGCGTGAATATAGCAGTATATATGACCAACAGCAGAATAAGCCAGTCCCAGACTGCCTTGAAGGGGCTGTAGTGCAGTATTGTAAACTTGTTGATACGTGGTGTCTGGAGTTTATATTCTGGCAGGACATCTGCTCCTAAAGAGAGAACCTGAACACAGAAGAGAACATTACACAGTATATAAAAATGTCATTATGTAACCTCTTAACCTATAAAAATATTAAGGTAATTAGACGTCAAAATCGATTAGGAAGAATGCATGTAATTGTGACATGTGTAAGTAAGAAAAACACGTACATTGAAACGAACCCAAATACCGCCCCCCCCCCACTATGTGGCATATTTGACCCCAGAAAACTCCATTGGTATTTCTTGCTAAACATGATTTGCACTGAAAAGGAATGGATATTGTCACTCTGACAGCAAGGAATGGTTACGGGTTCCTTTGGAACATACTACTACTCAGAAATAAAAACACACACCCGTTTTTAGAAAATCATAAAATCAGACTGATACACGAGTAATTCATTTTCAAGCCTTAGAAAGGATTGTCTGTAATGAATAGAAACAGCCTACTTGGATCCAGATTCATATTTAATTTACACATATTTAATTTATAATTAAACCCTGATAAATTAAACTCAACTCATTGAAATCTTTAATTACAATTTTTCCACCTGCAATCTGTTTTTAACCTTGGGGGGGGGGGGTTGCAGAAAACACAAGAGATTAAAATAAACACAAAGGAGTCTTTTTCCTAAAAGGTTGACAGAATATTTTATAACCTGGGGCAAATGTACTTTCACCCAAACTCCTCCATCACATGTAGAGAATCACGAAAAGACAATGGTGCAAAGAGATGTTCAGAATATCGATCTGGAAATGTTGCAAGATTATTATCACCAAGGGGTACGTAAACCCTGAGATTTGTTCTACATAACAAGACACTGGGTAAAATAAAATAGCTCATCTTTTAGAGTCTTGATTGATCTGAAAAAAATGAGCACTCAATTTGAATCATAACCCAGTAGAAAATTTCATGAGTTGGTAATTTTTTTAACTTTTTAAATGTTTTATTTTTGAGAGAGAGAGAGGGATAGAGTGTGAGTGGGGGAGGGGCAGAGAGAGAGAGAGAGAGAGAGAGAAAGAGAGAGAGAGACAGAATCCAAAGCAGGCTCCAAGCTCTGAGCTGTCAGCACAGAGCCTGATATGGGGCTTAAACTCACAGACTGCAAGATCATGACCTGAGCTGAAGTCAGACACTTAACCAATGGAGTTACCCAGGTGCCCCCATGAGTTGGTAATTTTAGACTAAGTTTCAAGAACAAAGCTCAAAACAAAAAGGTTACCTAGCTACCTAGAAAATGTAATTAGTCTAAATATACGGGTTTACAAAAAATAAAAAATTTTGATGACTCCACAAATGGCACATAAAGACATGTTTTAAGGGAGCAGTGAGTTATTAATCTTGTATTAGGAATATCCCACCTATACACAATGGCCCTATTTCAGAGTTAATTTCACTAAATAAATTTTCTTAGGCTAGATTCTTGTAAATACAGCTAATATATGCTCATCTTTGCAGTATGAACCTCAGGCAATCTCCTATTGGTTAGAGAGTATTATTTTTGCATTCTTGATAATTCTATCCCTGTAGGTTTTAACTTGATTATAACAACATCTTAGGCAAATTTCATTCTTAAATCTTATTTTCATTGTCACATTCCACACCTTTTTTCTCCACATATAATGAGTTACCATTCTTATTTTAAAAAAAACTTGAGAAGTATAGTAACAACCACAAGTGAGGTACAACATGATTTTTAAGTATACCAGAAGAGTTCAGTTAAAATAGGCAAAGATGTTTGAAGATAAGAGCTAAACTGATTTAATTCAGTTAAAAAAATAAATAATAATAATAACAAATCAATAATAATAATGAACTTAACCATTTTTTCAGTCCAGAGTAAATCTGAACAGGAAATAGGGCTTTATTTTAAGCTATTATGAGAAAGGACAGGAATTAATTATTGGTAAAAAAAAGAAATCTAGAAAAAAAAGTGATTTCATTGTTTCTGGAAGACTAAAAATCTTCAGAGTCCAAGATTTCAATCTCGATCTCTAACTCTAAAGAGGAATATGTTTGGAAAATCTGTCAGTTGATGAGTGCAAACTGATAGGACTCTAATCCTGTAACGGTCAGTACAGAAAACAAGCCTATAACATTTTGGTCCAGAAAGAATGGATCAGCTCTTAAGATGTCATTATATAATGTCCTTTTCTAAAAACAAAACAAAACAAAGCAAAACAAAAAAAGCAGGGAAGATTCGGAGTGTAAGAAGTAAAACCCAAAGCCTTATTTTGCCTCTCAAAGTCATCTAAAACATGGACCTATTATATCTTTCCAGTTCCCTCTCTCAGTAGATTCTTTTATGCACTCTGACAAGTCTTGGCTAAAATTTTTGAACTGTGGAGATCTTACCAAATCCCTAAATTCACAAATATCTCTCATTAAAAAAGGGTATATAGTTATTCAAAGAGAATGCCCAAAAAGTCATTTTTAAAGAAAGGGATATTTGTCTAAGTTTGTTTCCTGCTTAAGTGACATGCCCCTGATACCAACCTCCCACAGAGGGCAGTTTGAATACTTGTTTTAGCAGAAGTCTAAGTTAGAATGCATTCAGCACAATGGAGCATCCCCTGAGAAGTGAAAACTGTGGATGGAGCCCTTTCCATCCCACACATGCAAGCATTCTTTTAACAGTTAGATAACCACTGTGCTAAGAGCTGGAGACTGAAACCTTGGGAAGATACTGTCCTAGACATTGCAGAGTTTACAGTCTACTGGGAGAAAAAGACATGCAGAAAATGGGAGCCCTGCTGAGGTCCACTTGGTTCATTTCTGGGGTTGGTGGTGGTGCTGATGAAAGGGGCCTCTAAAGAGGACTTTGAGGGAAGGATGTCACTTGAACTAAGACTTCAAGTGGGAAGAAGAAAAGAATGCAGCTGGGGAATGAGGATACTGGCAAGGGAAGAATAGTACAGGTAGAGGAAACAGAATGAACAAAGGTAGGGAAGCATGGAATAATCTGTTGTGTGTTGAGGAATTACAAGCTGCCTTATGCTGCTGATGGATAAAAGGCAAGGGAAGTTGTGGTGGGGATGGCAATGCCGAGAGACAGTGACAGGCTGTGGAAGATCTAATGTGATAGGGATATCTAGCTTTCTCCTATAGGTCAGTTTCTCACACTTGAATAAAGTACAGACTCCTTTTAAGGGAAAGATACTTATTACAGGATCTCAATGGTAACGGCTATTATTTTTATTTATAGTGTTAAGGAAATACATGCAAAAGTAAAACGAAGTTAAAACTCCTTATGTTTATACCTCTTAATATGACTGTTGTGGGTTGAACTGTGAATCCCAGAAAGGTATGTTGAAGTCCTAATCTCCAGTACCTGTGAATATGACCTTAGTTGAAAAGAGGGTCCTTGTAGATGTAATCAAGGGAAGACGAAGTCATCTTGGATTGGGGTGGGCCTTGATGCGATAACTGTTATCCTTATAAAAAGGGAAATTTTGGGGCAGAGACACAAAGAAACAGAGGGATGATGCCATGTGACAATGGGGGAAGATATAGCTGCAAGCCAAGAAACACAAGGAATGGTGGTAGCCACTAGGACCTGGAAGAAAAGCCTGGAACATATTCTCTCCCAGAGCCTCCAGGAGGAACCAACCTTGTCAACATCTTGATTTTGAACTTCGAGCCCCCAGAATTGTGAGACAATAACTTCTGTTGTTTTAAGAAATCCATTTTATTTTGCTATGGCAGCCCTAGAATACTAATACAATGACAAAAAATGACAATAGATGAATTACAAAATATTTGCAAGCCAATGAATTCAAACTACCATCACTAATTGAGTATTTGACACATCTGTAAGTCAAAAACTGTTGGTGTTTGGCTACTGTGTGGGGTTTGATCTAAGGGGTAAAATATTTTTCTCTATTCTTAACCTCAGTGCCTTTATATCAGGTATGCTGTCAAAATACTTCAAAGATTGGAGTCCTAGGTGGCTCAGTCAAATGTCCAATGCTTGATTTTGGCTCAGGTCATAATATCATGGTTGTGAGATTGAGCCCCACATTGTGCTCCACACTGACAGCAAAGGGCCTGTTTGGGATTCTCTTTCTCTCTCTGTGTCTCTCTCTCTCTCTCTCTCTCTGCTCCTCCCCCTTCTCAAAATAAATAAATAAATAAATAAACAAAATACCACTTCAAAGTTTTTACTGTTATTTTAGGGTAATCTGATCTAACTCTTAATTCAAATTTTTCTCCTACTGGGCTTCAAAAGCCCATTTAAATCATGTTCCTTCATACTGTATAAAAGTCTTCGCTTACCTGAAGTTCAGTTTTGCTTTGGGGCATTATTAAATTTTAAATTTAGTGATTATCTACTCAAATGATTTTTGGAACCGCTTCAGAAAGTTAATCCATTTGTTATATTTCAATATACCTATTGATAGCTAACCATTGAAATTTGATAAATATAGCAATGGAATGTGTTTTGACAATGCATTTGCAGTAATTGGTATGGTACCAAATTATATGGTACAAGTTCTTTTGATTTCTGCATGGGTATGCCTGTGTTATATAATCATTCAATTCTCTCATGAATTCTACTAGCCAATCACTTCAAAACTTTTATTTATAGAGCATATTTTAGCACCATGAGGTCTCATTATAAATCCAAATGTGGTCATAGGCACTGAAGTCAGGTAGCACTCTGTTATTAAGTGATTATCTTACTGAGTCAGATTATTTTGTTGTTTTGAGCTTTCACCAACATACACAAATTTTTAAGATTTTCTGGAGGAACTTATGGCTGTTTGAGAATATTCTTTTCTGTGAATATTGGTTTAAGAATTGTTAAAGGTTACCATACAGAGAAGGCAAGGTGACCAAATTTAGTTTTAGATAAATGCATCTGGCAATGGAAAGCGGGAGGAACCAGAGGGGGCAGGACTAGAGGCTTGGAGATAAATTAGGACTTTGGTATGGAAGAAAAATAGACAAATGCAGAGAGATCAAGAAAGCCTGTATTAAGGAAAGGTGGCAGAGATTGAGAAAAGGACACTTTTGAGAAATAAATGCATCTTCAGATAAGGATGAGGAGTAAGGAAACATTTGTTTCTTTGTGGTTTCAATGAGTTTTATTATAGCCTATCACAGTAATATAAATCTATGAAGGCTAACCCATTTATGGAATAAGGCAAAGAGTTCTAGACTTTACTTATTTTATTTTCAAATTTTATTTAAATTCTAGTTAGTTAATCTACAGTGTAATATTTGTTTCAGGAGCAGAATTTAGTAATTCATCACTTACATTATAACCCCAGGGCTCAACACAAGTGTCCTCCTTAATCCCTATCACCCTTTAGCCCATCCCCCACCCACCTCCCCTTCATCAACCCTCAGTCTGTCCTCTATAGTTAAGATTAAGAGTCTCTTATGGTTTGCATTCCTTTTTTCCCCCCTGCCCTTATGTTCAACTGTTCTACTTCTTAAATTTCACATATAAGTGAAAGCATATGGTATTTGTCTTTCTCTAACTGACTTATTCTGCTTAGCCTAATACACTCTAGCTCCATCCATGTTGTTGCAAAAGACAAGATTTCATTCTTTTCATGGCAGAGTACTATTCCATTGTGGATATATATATATATATATATATATATTTGGGATTCTCATATATATATGTGTGTGTGTGTATATATATGTATCTACATATATATATGTATCTACATATATATATGTGTATCTACATATATATATATGTATCTACATATATATATGTGTGTGTGTGTGTATATATATATATATATATATATATATATATATTCTTCTTTATCCATTCATTAGTTGATGGACTTTAAATGTGAAGATCTGGGTTTAAATTCCAGATACATTTTTTTCTTGTAAGTAATTTAATCTCTCTGGATCTACACTTTTTTGTTTTGTCTTGTGTTTTCATCTGTGTAATGGAGATAGAATCTTTGCTCAAATTACCTCTCTATACAGAGCTACCATATCACATTAGGTAATTTCTATAAAAGTAGCTGATAAAATGGGAAGTATTTACATAAAGTAATTTCATTATTGTTTAGAATTCTAGGCTTACTTAATTATATCTTGATTCAGACAAATCAACTATAACCAAAACATTTATGGACCAATTGGAGAAAGTTGGACATTGACTAGACATTGATAATATTAAGGAAATGTTTAGTTATCTATTCTCTGGAACACACTAAACCAAAACATAGTGGCTTATAGAGTGGCTCTCTATGGATGAGAAATTTAGGCTGTGCTCAGTTGAGCCATTCTTCTGCTCCATAACAGTGTCAACTGGGGTCCCTCAATGATGTTTAGGTGTGGCTGAGCTTGTATAGAGAATCCAGAAAGTCTTAACTGATATTTCTAGTACCTTGGTGGGGATAGTTGTAAGGCTGTCCTCATGACAGATGCTGGAACAGCTGGGTGGCTCTTTTTTTCGAGATAAATATAGATATAGATAAATATAATCCAAAGACATGTATCTATATTTACTTATCTAGATATAGAGAGACTTTTTATATATACAGTTTTTATAGAAACTGTGTGTATATATAGAGTTATATAGAGAAACATATAATATAAAGGCTCTGTGTGTATGCATATATATGCATATGTGTATATATATACATATACATAGATACAGTTTTTATAAAAATTATATATAATTTCTTCATATAGTCCCTTTTCATGGCACTTTTCCCTATGGTCTCTGCAGCAGGGTAGTAATATGTCAATGTGGAGATTCAGTTCTCCCAAGAGAGAAATAGAAACATCCAGCCCTCTTAAAGTCAAGGTCTAGGTATAGTACAGCATCATTTTTGCCATATTCTATTAACCAAAGCAGTCACAGGCCAGCCTAGATTCAAGAATATGGAGGAGTAGACTTTACCTTTTGATAGAAGAATAGCATAGATGCAGAAGGAAGGAATAAATTATGGCCATCTTGGAAACAAACTGTCACAGGAATTATTGCCAATTGTTTTTAGGTGTGATGATATTGTGGTTATTTTTTACTAGTATTTACTTTTTAGGGGTACATAGTGAAATATTTTATGGATAAAGTGCATTTGGGAGTTTGCTTTAATATATGGAATAACTGTGGGGCATACATTCCAAGACCCGTGGTGGATTCCCCCAAACTACAGACGGTACTGAACTCAATATATATATATATATACACACACACACATATATAATTTTTTCCCTATACATACACTCTTATGATAAAGTTTAACTTATAAATTGGGCGCAGTAAGAGATCAACAACAGTAACAAACAATAAAATAGAACAATTGTAATGACATGCTGTAATAAAAGTTATGTGAATGTGGTCTCTCTCTTTCTCAAAATATCTTATTGTAGTTCACTGACCTTCTTGTAAGGAAGTAATAACATGTCTATGTGATTAGATGAAGTGAGATGCATGTATAGGTATTGTGACATAACATTAGGCTACCATTGGTCTTTTGTGATAATCAGACGATCAGACAGAGGGTCATCTGCTTCCAAATTATGGCTGACCATGGGTAACTGAAACTGAAGAAAGCAAAGCTTCAGTTTTGGGGGTGACTGTAATCCAGAGAGGTGGAATGGAAGGCAGAGAGAAAGTCTGGTTATATGTAGCAACGTTAGCCATATGTTGACTATTACTGAAATTGGGGGGTGGGCATATAGTATTCCTTTTATTTTCATAATAGTCCACATTTTTTCACAATAATAAAAAAAGGAATTTTAGAAGTTCAGCCAGAAAAGCCTAAGATAATTTGAGGATGTAGTTTCCTGATGGAAAAAAAAGAACTGGGTCTGCACAAATCACAAAGGCTCACTCTTATCAGAAATGAATTGGTTCCTTGCTGGGTAAGCTTGGATTGCTGTTTTTACAACAGAATGTTTAATGTGCTCTCTGTACATCTCATTCATATTATGTCGGCCTCCATCCATCTACACAGACTACACACAATGCCAACTTTGCCAGCCTTCAAATGTTTGCCTTTAAAGTCCTGTCAAATTGGTGGCTCAGACAAATCATGTTACACGAAGACAGTTGAACATGCTAAGTCTGCAGATGCTCATTCCTGTGAGTATACTTGGCTACTTTGTTCATTAAGTTAGATTAAAAAATACAGCCACATCTCAGAGACCCATTAGGTCAGACCTTGTCTTGAAATACTTTTACTTTATTAACAATTCATATTCAAACTTCAAGCTTTCATTCTGGATTGGCATATGTATGCTTTTGCATTTTTCCTCCTTAATGCTGCCACTAAACACAATGTTTATGTTAGTTAATGTCATTTTGGTAAACATTGGCATTATATAATCCTATTATAATCCATTTCTAGGAAATAATCTATATTGAGAAATCAAACGGTTTAATTTCTTTTTTGTTTAAAAAACATGACAATCAAACATGATGGGAATGCAAGCTGGTGCAGCCACACTGGAAAACAGTATGAAGATTCCTTAAAAAACTAAAATTAGAACTACCCTATGACCCAGCAATTGCACTACTAGGCATTTATCCACAGGATATAGGTGTGCTGTTTCAAAGGGACACATGCACCCCCATGTTTATGGCAGCACTATCAACAATAGCCAAAGTATGGAAAGAGCCCAAATGTCCATCGATGGATGAATGGATAAAGAAGATATGGTATAGATATACAATGGAGTATTATTTGGCAATCAAAAAGAATGAAATCTTGCCATTTGCAACTACGTGGATGGAACTGGAGGGTATTATGCTAAGTGAAATTAGTCAGTCAGAGAAAGACAAATATCATATGACTTCACTCATATGAGGACTTTAAGAGACAAAACAGATGAACATAAGGGAAGGGAAACAAAAATAATATAAAAACAGGGAGGGGGACAAAACAGAAGAGACTCATAAATATGGAGAACAAACTGAGGGTTACTGGAGTGGTTGTGGGAGGGGGGATGGGCTAAATGGGTAAGGAGCACAAAGGAATCTACTCCTGAAATCATTGTTGCACTATCTGCTAACTAATTTGGATGTAAATTTTAAAAAATAAAAAATAAAATAAAAATAAAATAAAATAATCAAAAAAAACATGACAGTAAGAGTTCTTTCATTAATTACAGTCTCCATTTGCCTCCTTGCAGAAAACTGTGAGTTTAAAATTTCAGTACAGGGGCACCTGGGAAGTTTGCTTGGTTAAGCTTCTGGCTCTTTATTTTGGATTAGGTGGTGATATCACAGTTTGTGAGTTGGAGCCCTGTGTCAGCTTTGTGCGCTCTCTCTCTCTCCTTCTCTCTCTGCCCTTCTCTCTCTCTCCCCACCCCCCCCAAAAAAGAAAAATAAAATAATATAATGTCACTTCATACTTCTTTGGAAATAGAATAAATATATAAATCATAAGTCACAAGTAAGTTAATACTAATCATGAAAGTGCTTTAGAGCCATTATGTTGGAAATGACATAGTAGGCAGGCAAATATTTGTTTTAAAACTGTGAATAGGATTCTAAGGTGCCAGTGATTGAACAGACAAAGGCTGCTACACAATCTAGTACGTTTCCTTAAGAGAGCCAACTTCTCCCACACATTTGAGAAATAACATACTTGAGAAACATAAAACATGATTAATTGAACTATTATAAGGATTCTCTTTTAAGAGTGAAAGAAAAAGGGAAAAAACCTCTCACTATATAAAAAGGGGAACTCCATGGTCTCCAGAAAGACACTTCTATTTTCTCTTCCCTGAAACCACCAATTAAATGTACAGTTTAACACAGACTAAAATATGGTTTTCTTTACCAAATTCAGTTTTTCTTCTTGCTTGCACATTGCTATTTGTTTAACCTGTAACAGTTCAGTGTTATATAAAACCAAAATCTTTATACAAAATAGCACTATTTATTCAATGAAGATCTACTGCGAGAATTGTGTGCGAATACCAGGATTAATAACTACTCTTCTCTTTTGAAAAGTGCAATAGGGAACGATTAAGCTTTCCAAAAGATTATACAGTACTTTTGGCAGCTGTTAAACGCCATGCTGAGGTGTTGGTAGAAACTGCTCATCTGTTATTTATCCTTTACTTGGGACTTGCAGTTAACTAATAGGCTAGCTGTATTTTTATCTATCGGAAAAAGTAGTAACAAAATGAATCAGAGAGGTAAGATAGCATCAGGAAAGATTTAAATTCCCCTGGCTTTTCAGGGGATGATTTAACAAGTCCAGCAAAATCTGAGTAATTTTCCTTAAAACAGGCAGCCCCACTGATGATCACCCAAATATTTAAATTAAAAGATGCAAAAGATCCACACAATAAAGTCTGTCACATCGGAAGCTTTTTAAACAAATAAAATATAGGACTTAGGTAGTAGAAACACTGCAGCTGTTCATAATCAAAGAATTTTCTAAGGCTTAGGTTAAAGTAGACATCTTACAATTTGTGCCTGTGTGTGCATGTATATGTTTGCAGGTATATCTGGCTGAGTCGGATGACAGTACAATTTTGTAAAAATCAGAGTCATGTAGGCTCAGTTAAATG
This sequence comes from Felis catus, assembly GCF_018350175.1. Lineage (NCBI taxonomy): Eukaryota > Metazoa > Chordata > Mammalia > Carnivora > Felidae > Felis > Felis catus. The sequence goes on from NC_058375.1 coordinate 151,669,441, forward strand.
TTACGATTAGTGTTTTGTTTTGTATGTAATATATATGCTAGTAGAAAAAATATCTGCTGCTCAAATTTTGTGACTCAGTATGAGAAAGAGTTTAGATAATATCTTCAGCATTCATAATATTCATAAATTACTGGAAACATATGTCTATTAAAAAATTACAGGTTCTTTCAGAGCCATAAACTCTTAACTCTCACACCAATGGCCAGCTGGACACGGCCTTTGGTTTTGACACCCCACTTCTGGGGTGATCGTGGCCGATCTGGGGAGCTCGTGGTATCACCTTATTGCTGATACCAGATGCTCTCTGGCCTGTTTGCTTCCTTGCCTCCTCTCTCTTTCTTTTCTTGTGGAAAATTCACACATGCACTCTTCTCTCCATTTCTTTTATCTTTATTTTTAAATGGATCTGATTTAAGGAAAAGGAGCACGTAGCACACTAGTTTGTAAGTAAACCTTTCACAAATGCTTTTCAAAAGCACAGATAACTAAGAAACAGACTTAGAGATGGGAAAGGGAGATACAGAGTTTAGCTAGGATACCTGGAGGTAGACGTTCCAGGTGCTAACAGGAGAAGATGCCTGGAAGATAGAAAGTCTAAGATAGAACCCCCAAGGGGGGTGGAGCTCAACATTTCATCCTGGATAGGCAATGGCTGAAGTTCTGGAAAGTGGATTCATTTGCCAAGAGAGTATAAAAAGAGAGAGAATATACTGAGAATAACTGAATGTGGGAAAAAGAAAAAGGGCATAGCCAGTATTTCTGGGGCTTAGCATGGTGACTGGAATACATACATAGTAAGTATGCCAAAGAGTGGGCATGTCTGTAGCTCAGAAAGAGAGAGAGAGAGAGAGAGAGAGAGAGAGAGAGAGAGAGAGAGAGAGAAAGGGAATGGAGATGGCAATATGGAAAATACATGAGAGAAAGGATTATGGTAGACAGCTGCTGTGCACCAAAATTTGTTGTTCTTCCTTCCATAGATAGAGTTGCTGCTGCTAGAACATGTCTGCTTAGCCCCAAATGACATTCCCAATCCTATTTGAATCTAGGTATGTGTATGTGTCTGATGAATAGCACTTCTTGGCTGAAGCTTCAAAGAAGCAGGTGTTATCTTTTCCTGCTCTCTCTTTTTCCTTACATTTGGTAAGCACAGATGTTTCCGAGGCCTCGAGTCCTTAAATCCAGTGGAATGGTGGAGCCTCAAATTCAGGAAACTTTGTCACCAAATTACAAAGGGAAAGAAAATCACTCACTGCACAGGAATATTGGCTTCTGCAATTGCTTGAGCATGAAATATAATACTGGGTAAGCTACAGTAATATGGGTGTTTATTAGTTCCAGCAGCTAGCATTACCCTACTACTTGGATCTTCCTTGGAATATGCTGCAGAGATTAACACGGACTCCCGACAGATAACTCCTACACATTTTATCAATGCTTTGTCTTTGAGAAAGAGGGCAGTTAATACTGAATATCTTTCACATTAGTTACCAGGCTCAGTACTGAATTATAGCATTCAATTCTCTCAACAGCTCTTTTAGATAAGCATAATTATCTCCATTTTTATAGGGTAAGAAACTGACTCAGAGAGACTGAATCACTTATTTGAGTTCTCAGAGCCAACTATAATATTATCAATCATAATATTCTCTAACTTTATTGAATGCCTATTATTTACTGAAAATGATATGGGCAGTATCTCATTTAAATGTCACAGTTGTAGGTATTTATTGTGGGCAGAACTGCATCCCCAACCAAAAGATATGCTCAAATCTTAACATCCAATACCTGTGCATGTGACTTTATTTGGATACAGGGTCTTTGCAGATATTATCAATCAAGTTAAGATGAGTTCACACTGGATTGAAATGGAGCCTAATCCAATGTGACTTCTGTCTTTGTAAGTAGAGGGAATAAACACAGAAGCAGATCCACAGGAGAATGTCATGTGGCAATGGAGGCAGAGATTGGAGTGATGTATCTATACACCAAGAAACACCAAGACTGCCAGCAACACAGAAGCTAAGAGAAAGGCACGGAACAGATTTTTCCTTAGAGGAGAGGGAGAACATTCTTCTGCTGGTAACACCTTGATTTCGTTTTGAGCCTTCAGAACAGTAAGTGAATAAATATCTATTGTTTGAAGCCACCTAGTTAGTGGCAATTTGTATGACAGCCCAGAAAACTAAGACAGTGCTATTGTCTTTTTCACTCTACAGATGTGACTACTGAGGTTAACTAACTTCCCAGAGCTGTCTGGTTCCACAGTGTCTGTTTTCTTATCTAAGCAGTATACCAATATTCAAAATATTTTTTAAGGGAATAAAGTCTGTGTTTTTTGACCAGAAATTCTGTTTCCAGAAGAAGAAATTCTTTTCTTTTTTTTTGTTTTTTTTTTTTAATTTATTTTTAAGAGAGAGAGAGAGAGAGAGAGAGAGAGAGAGAGAGAGAGAGAGAATATGAGCTGGGCACGGGCAGAGAGAGAGGGAGACAGAATCCACCAATCAGACTCCAGTCTCTGAGCTGTCAGCACAGAGCCCAACGCGGGGCTCAAACCCATGAACCACGAGATCATGACCTGAGCCAAAGTCAGACGCCCAACCGACTGAGCCACCCAGGCGCCCCAAAGAAATTATTTTCTAAGGGTCTGTGTGAATGTTTTCATAGTTATCAAATACTTTCTAAAATCCTAATCACCTGTGACAAAATAGTAAAGAGACTCATGTAGAACCACTTCTCGTCAAGAGCCTAAATGCCACTTGTTTGGATGGATATACACGTGTAGGACATTGAAAAAACAAACAAACAAACAAACAAACAGAAATGTTAGATGGCCATGATGGCACCAAAGATAAAAACAAAGATAATTTCCATGAATTAGTAATCCATAATCTGTCAAATATTGCTGAACAGGACAGACTCTGGACTGAAATAGCCCTGTTACATATCCCAGCTCTGCCATGGCCATTTCATTTTGAGCCTTCAGAACAGTAAGTGAATAAATATCTATTGTTTGAAGATAGATAGATAAAAACTCACCCTGAGGGAGCACTTGGGTGGCTCAGTTGGTTAAGTGTCCAAACTCTTGGTTTTGGCTCAGGTCATGATCTCATGGTTTTGGCATAGGGCCTGCTTGGGATTCTCTCTCTCCCGCTCTCTCTACCTCTCCCTCACTAGTGCTGTCTCTGTCTCTCTCAAAATAGATAAATAAACCTAACAAAAAATAAAAAAATAAAAATAAAAATAAAAGATCTCCCTGAGTATTAGATTCCTTAGTAGCAAATTAGGACAGCAATATCTTCCTCACAGGAAACTGTACAATAAGTACAGTACACAACAAATGTATAAATTTCCACAAATAATTCCCGTCTCACCATAAACACCAAATAAGTGTTATCATTATAATTTCCAGTGTTTTTAGCTTGAACAACTCAAAATTTAATTATAGATAACTTTCAATGCCAAATGGAGTTATTGACTGAACCAAGTTCTCTGAGGTGACCCTTGGAGAAGTCAATTATGCAAAGACAGAGACAGCAGAAGACAGATGGTTCCGTTTCTTGATTGCATGTAAGATAGCAATTTTTCTTTGTTTATGAACAACTCAATTATGCTATATTGACCCATGGGCCAGGCCTAAAGTGGTGATTTAGGAAATCATCTGTTTTTTAAAAGACCTCAAACACTTTGAAAGGACCCAGTTCAAACAAATGATAGGATATTTTTTTTCTCATAAAAAGATGTGTCCTAGACATAGAAAACATCTAGTTGATTTGGTTGGAATGCTTTCACAAAGAACTGAACATCTGATGGGTGGTTGGTGAAAATTACTCTTGAATATCTTTGAAGAGTGTATGGATTTCTCTATTTTGCTGCAAATAATGGAATGCTATTTCTTTAATATGAATTCAGTAAGTATTTATGGAATCCCTGTCAGTTTTTAAACTTGATTATTCTTCCCAAGGATCCTATAGAAATGATATACACCACAAAATCAGTACGATGATCTCTGAAATTCTATAATCCTGTTCTTTTTTTTTTTACCTAACAGGTTGTTTACCCTATTATACTTAATTAGTGTGATTTTACTGCGTCTGCATAATCTGCAGGTCAAGGATCAAGGTATTCAAGGGAAGAAATTGGAAACCCTCTCCACAAAAATTTCGGGATGGGGAAATGTAAATGTGTATGTACGTGTGTGAATAGCACAGTGAATTATCCTGAGATATATAGGTGGGCTTTTGTGAACTCCTTGAAATTATCTAAAAAATATGAGATTGGTGGTGCTATTTACATCTCAGGCAATATGTGTACATGTCTTTTATCAGAGTTTCAGGCATCTATGACCTACAAGTATTTATAAACTCCCTGACTTAGGTCATGAACTTTTATGGGTCTCTGAATCTCTTAGGAACACAAACACATTTAGAACCATCAAGTGAAAGAAGGAGACGCAAAGAGAGAGGCAAGAAAAGTAAGAACAGGAAATGTTTAGAGAAAAAAATGAAGCAGAAGGTGATGGCGGTGGCACTAACAGGAAACGTGCTCAAAGTTACAGTGAAGACAGTGACTGAAGCACAGTTGAGCTGTTTCTCTATTATTGATAGAAATTTTCTGAGTGTTTACGGGGTGAATGGTCTGTTAATTCTCAAGCCTGTGTTTTGCTTTTAAATAACTTGGTTTCAAGGACAGTTTCTCATTCCTGCTAAATTTTCAAATGAAGAATGTCTTCCTGTCCCAGATGAGTACATTCAGTTACTAAGCGGCCTTAGCAAGTGTGACATTGCTACCAAATTTGTAGTTGAGAGTCTTACTTGGTTGGGCCAGGTCTGTTGATGAAGTGGTACTCTCAGGCTGCCTTGCTAACACAGGCAGGCGCCGGTGATGTGGCACTATCCCCTGACTTGCTGAACCCCTGAGAGTGAAGGCAGCTGCAGCAGTCCTTCGCTCCCTGACCAGGGCATTCTCTGGCTCCCAGCCTAAAGCTGGCTGACATGTGTAGACAAAGCACTCACCTACTGTCTTCCTGAAGCCAATGGGCCTGTACAGTCAAGACATTTTCTCTGCTGCCTTTCTGAAGACTGAGAGCATGCCCTGCCCCCTACACTCTACAGCCGCCTTGTTAAAGCCAGTGGGTATGCACAATCCACACAGAGGACTCCCCTTGATTTCGCCTGGCCATGGTGGCCAAAGGGGATGGTGTTCCTGAGCTCCAAAGGAATGTAACAATTGGAAAGACAGTTCTTAGCAGGCCACCATCCCCAGGGCACTGCACAGACAGTAGACTGAAATACAAACCCCATCTTCCTGCGAAAAATGCCTATTTACTTAAACTGGAGCTTCCACCTGAGGGACAGTCTTCACGTTTCCCACATATCTAAAAGCTAAAGAGGTGCTCCCAAGGAACATAAACAGGGAGACACTGTTCTTATACACTGTCTTGGCCTCGTTACCACTTGACATGACTTCCCAGAAAGGAGCTGATATGCTTGTCTGGAGCCCCTATTTCTACAACTGTCATCCAGGGGACATGTCCAGATTTCTTGGTCTGGAGGCTAGCAGGGATTATGATTGCAGCCCCACAGGATTGTGTATATTCTTATATTTCAAAAGCTGCTGTCTGTGGCTCAGGCTTCCAATCAACCTGAAACTAGGTGCTCAATGAGATTCCTCCCCTTGGATCACTGGCAGGTGTTGAAACACCCTCAGTACAACAGAGGTGTATCAAGAATAAATCAAGTGGTTTAGATGACCACAAAGGTTTGAAAGACAAGCTGAGGGAAAGATTGAATGAGAAGTTTCATTACCTGCACAAGGCCACTCCTTTGATACTGAGGGACGTAAATGTTTTGCTACATAGAAATACATAGAAACAAACACAGAGAGTCCAGCAAAATGAGGAAATGGAGAAATATGTTCCCCCCAAAAAAAGAACAAGATAAAACCTCAGAGAAGTAATCTACCTGACAAAGAATTCAAAGTAGTGGTCATAAAGATGTTCAGCAAACTCAGGAGAAGAATGGATGAATACAGTGAGAACTTCAACAAAGAGACTATATAATAAAGTATCAAACAGAAGTCATTAGATAAAGAATGCAGTAACTGAAGTAAAAATACCATGGAAGTGCTCAACAGTAGACTGGATGGAGAAGATATGCAGATAAGTTAGCTGGAAAAAGAAACAATGCAACTCACCCAGACACAGCAAGGAAAAGAAAAAAGAATTTTAAAAAATGAAGATAATAAGTGACCTATAAGACAATAGCAAGTAAAATAAAATTCACATTGTCAGGGTTCAAGAAGCAGAAGAGAGAGATAAAGGGACATAAAACTTATTTGAAGAAATAATGGTTGAGAAGTCCCCTAACCCAAGGAAGGAAACAAACATTCAGGTCCAGGAAGCACAGAGTTCTAAATAAGATGAGCTCAAAGAGATTCACACCAAGACATTACAATTAAAATGTCAAAAGTTAAAGAATCTTAAAAACATCAAGAGAAAAATTATTACATACAGAGAAAACCCTCTATGGTTACAGCAGATTTCTCAGCAGAAACTTTGCAGGCTAGAAGGGAATGAAATGACAGGTTCAAACTTCTGAAAAGAGGAGTGCCTGGGTGGCTCAGCCAATTAAGCATCTGACTCTTGGTTTCTGCTCACGTCATGATCTCATGGTTCATGAGTTCGAGCCCCACATGGGGCTCTGTGCTGACAGCACCGAGCCTGCTTGGGATTTTCTCCCTCTCTCTCTCTCTCTGCCCTTCTCCTGCTCTCTCTCTCAAAATAAATAAGTATACTTAAGAAAAAAATAACAAAAACAAAGTTCTGGAAAGAAAAACAACTACCATGACAAAAAACTTCCAAACAAGAGTACTCCACTTGGCAAGGTTATCATTCAGAATTGAAGAAGAGATAAAGAGTTTTTCCAGACCAATAAAAGCTAAAGAAGTTCATCCCTACTAAAAAAGCTGGAGGTACCATGCTCCATGATTTCAAACTATCCTACAAAGTTGTGGTAATCAAAACAGTTTAGTATTGTAATAAAAACCAGCACATAGGCCAATGGAACAGAAGAGAAATAAACCCATGTATATGTGGCCAATTAATTTATGACAAAAGCCAAGAATATATATACAGAGTAGGAAAAGACAGACTTCTCAATAAATGGTGGTGGAAAAACTAGATTGCTACACATAAAAGAATTAAACTGGACCACTATCTCATATCACATACAAAAATTAACTCAAAATGGATTAAAGACTTGAAAGTAAGACCTGACACCATACAACTCTTAGGAGAAGATATAGATGAGAAGCTCCTTGATGTTGGTCTTACTGATGTTTTTTTGAGTTCTGACTCCAAAAGCTAGGGAAACAAAAGAAAAAGTAAAAAAAAAAATGGAACAACATCAAACTAAAAAGCTTCTGTACAGCAAAGAAAACCATCAACAAAATTAAAAAGCAATCTACTGAAAGGGAGAAGATACTGCACATCATCTATCCAATAAGGGGTTAATATCCAAAATGTGTAAAAAACTCATACATCTCAATAAAAAAACAAACAAACAAAAAATGCAAAAAGACAATGTGATTGAAAAATGGCCAGAGAATCTGACTGGACATCTTTCCAAACAAGACATACAGGTGGGCAACAGTCACATGAAACGATGCTTAACATCATTAGTCATCTGGGAATGCAGTTCAAAGCCATAATGAAATATCACCTTACCCTTGTCAGAATAGCTAGGATCAAAACACAAGAAACAGCAAGTGTTGGTGAGGATGCAGAGAAAAGGGAGCCCTCATGCACTGTTGGTGGGAATGCAAACTGGTATAGCCACTGTGGAAAACAGTATGGAGTTTCCTCAAATGTATGGAGTGATCTAGCAGTTCCACTTCTGTGTATTTATTCACAGGAAATGAAAACACTGATTCCACAAAATATATGCACCCCTATAGTCATTGTAGCATTAGTTACAATAGGCAAGATATGGAAGCAACCTAAGGTGTCCATCAATGGTTGAATGGATAGAGAAGGTGTGGTGGATCTCCACAGTGGAATATTACTCACCTATAAAAAAAGAAGTATTTCCATTTGTGACAACATGAATGAACCTGATGGTTTATGCTAAGTAAAATAAGTCACATAGAAAAACAAAAAGGACATGATTTCATTGATATGCAGAGTCCAAAAAACAAACCAACAAATGAAACCAAACCACACCCAGGCCATAGATACACAGAACAGATTGGTGGCTGCCTGAGGGAAAGGGGATGCGGTGGCAAATGGAGGAAGGGTATCAACTGAAGTACAAGCTTCCAATTATAAAGTAAGTAAGTCATGGGGATGTAGTGTGCAGCATGGAGAAAATGTCAATAATACTGTATTAATTTTGTAAGGTAACTGATCTAGACTCATAGTGGTGATCGTATCACAATATACACAAATGTCCAATCACTATGTTGTGCACCTGAAATTAACATAATATTGTAGGTCAAGTATAACTCAAATAAAATGGTAAAATATCTTGCCCTCATGGAGTTTACCTCGCAAGGAAAGTTTCAAGAATACTAAAATATTATCCTGGAAAATGGATATAGTAAAAATGGGTAACTTGTAGTTTTCAAAGAAATTGTTTAAAAATAAGACCCCTAAGCAGGTCATGTAGGTCTCTTGTGTGCAGATATTAAATAATATTGAAGGCATATCTTACTTTTACTGTTATGAGTACTGTTTGGTATACTAATCAGTTGTAGTGTACATAATTATGCTCTTTGTGTAAATGCACAAATCTACTATGAGTCTACAAAACCTTGGGTCTAAAAGTGTAGGAACAATATGCTTTGTTTTAATATCTTCGAGAATAAAATTTTAGACAAATAGCACTCTCCCTTTTATACCAAGAATAAAATCAATTTTTAGAAATATAACTGCTATTGACACTAGGTCATAAGGTTATAAACCATTGTTTTAAAGGTATTTTTTCAGTACAGGTACGACAAAAAAGGGCACACATATGGTAGTTAAACTAAATTTAGAATGGTTTGGTGTTAAAAGAGAAATTTCTATCTAAGTTGGATTGTTGTTTAATAGAGCATTCTTGGAGATTAAATTTTTTTAAAGAAAGAAATATGACATTCATGCATATTTAAAAGACTTGATGTAGAAGCAAAATTTTGTACCAGGGATTCATTATCTTCCTATTTTTGTGCATCTTCTTGCAAGGATCGCTTCTTAGGAGGTAATTTATCCTGATTCTAAGTAGTCCTGAATTCCATTTTGCCTGATATTATACTCTATATCTCATTAGAAATTCTTTTACTTTTACACTAAAAAAATTTCTAATATTTTTGACTCCTCTCCATGAATCTGATAATGTCTGCCTGAAACAAAACGTATTATGCATGTGACACAGAACAAATAGAAATCAAGCCAGTTTATGCCTCCTGATGATAAGTATCGCTTTCTCTACAACCTTTATCCTAACAAATGTGTAACAATATGATCATGACCATGCTTCCTTCTCTTTGATTTCTTTATTCTTGCAGATTTTACATCTTATTGAGTGAAAAAATAAATGCCAGTTTCTTTTCAAATACAGCTAAAAACTGTTAAATTTATTCTCTTGTCTAAGTCATGCATCAATAGCAAAAGACGTGTATAACTTCCTTTGAGACCGTTTGTCAAATTTTACGTAGAAAACAGAATCAGTGTTCTTTCACATAACTCATTTCATAAATAACCCTTCTTAGTAATTTTGCCTTTTTGATAAATTTAAACCTCTCATATATAGAATAGGCAGTGGACTCCATTTATTATTGGAATCTAAGTTGGTAGTTCCCCCACTCTTGGATTTTATAATCTGGTAAAATTAAAAAAGAATTGGAGCACATAACAAGGTTGCCAAGTATTTCTCTAATTCACTACAAATGTAAGGAAAATCAACCGTCTTTCTTTATCCTCAACATTTCATAAAAGAATGTTAATATAAGGGCAAACTCTTAGAAAAAAGGCTATTATTTTAAATGAGTAAATTCAGCTTTATGAAACTTTGTTACACTGTTTCATCTTTCTCATTTTGTTGTGGACAGTATAAACTTCCAGCAAGCATTGCTCTGCAGGCCAGAGTTTAGAAAAATTATCATGCAATTGGCTCAATTAGAAAATACATGGGTTGAATTAAGTGATCTCTAAAGTCTTTCCAGCCCTAACATAGTCTAAGTTTCTGATTGTTACTGCATTTTTTGTACTGTAAATTACTCTGCTAGTTGGGAGTGGTTATTGTGTTGGTGATATTGTATTCACACTCTATCATAAAAGGAAAGAATTCCAATACATGACTGCAATTTTTAAGCATAAGATGTATCCTATACACTTATTAGATAGGCAATGGCTGTGATAGGGCAGGACTTCATAGAGGCAGACCACTGAGTACTAAGATTTCTGCCCAAGTGTATTTTGTGTTAATTGAAATGTCCTAGAGTGAAAGCTGCCTCAGATTAATTATTTTGGTCACAAGGATATTATTCTGTACAGGGACAATTCAGTTAGTCCTGCTGAGTAATGGTGTGTACTGTATTCTTGAGGGTGCACGTAGGAGCTGACTATAGCTAACTACGTATATTAATATTATACATTGATCCCCAAACCCACTAAGTACCATGCAAGTGTGCATCCTACTATGCAGTCATGCATCTCTTTCTTTTTCATCTTTTTTCTACGCATTTTTAAGCAGCTACGGATCCAGAAAAGGCATCTATTTTCCTAGAAGATAGACTGGCCACCATTCAATTATTTTTCAAATCCATCTTCAATATTTGCTTTTTAGAGTGTTCCTTTGAACTAAACTCAACCTCTGAAAGTAATCAGACTTTACCCAGCATGGCAAGAAATCAAACTTAACATCTCAGTAGTGTCTTATCTCTCTGTTTAATTGAATGCATCTTTTTCCTTGCCACTGTAAGTTCAGTGGTTAGGGGGTAAGCTTATAACTGTGATGCAAATGAGTGTATAAATATAGTAGCGCTCACACTCGCGTGTGTGTGTGTGTGTGTGCGCGCGCGTGAGCTCATGTATCAATGTTGGTATGTTGGCTAGAGTCCTAAAATAGCAAGAGAGAGACACTACAGGTTAAATGTGGTAGGAAGCTTTGGTTGGCAATATCATATCATGAAAGAAAGCTTAGAAGACATCAAAACCACATTGCTGTGACTTACTATACATGCTGTATAGTCATGTTTCATGGTGACTAGTTTAGGTTCCATATTCAATTTAAGGACTGGCAATGGGCTTAAAGTAATGGGTGCTCAGCCAGAATACTCAAAATTATCTAATGTCTAGGAAATTTGGAACAATTTAACTGGCATTAGCATCATAATTAAGTTGTGGAATGAAGAGAGGTGATTCTAATATATTAAATATTCAATAAAGTAATAGTGAATGATTTTAAAGGGAGAAAGAATCACTTAAAAATAAAGAGATCCATTGCTTTATCAACTTTTGCCCACGTCTGTTCTTGAGGGAAAGAGGTGGATTACCATAATCAGCATATCATTTACAAATAATTCTATACGATTCCATGATAGGTTTTAATTCCTTCTAATGATAGTGGAGAAAGCTTTGATCTGGGAATTCACAAGATATTAAAAGGAAAACCATACAGCCTAAAGAATCCCCCACTGACTGAGGACTGGAAAGCTATGTAAATTGCCTGGCTTTAGGGAAGAAGTTAGTCAGCAGACGTCATGTCACAGAAAAGCCGAAAGTGATTCTTTCACCGAAGGTTGTGAAATCAATATGTCAACTGAATTCTAAATGTAATCTGCCATGCTTGATCAACTGGCAAGCTTGTGCATTTATGTGCCAGGAGCTGACTCTGTCAGCTGCTCAGGTGTTCTGCTGCCCGTACCTCTCGATCCTCCCCATCTTGGAACAGCTACCCTGGTAGTGCAGCAATGGCTGCATTTAATGCTTTTGGTTATTGAACCTTGGTGACTGTTTAAGTTGGAGGAGTCTGTTTACCGGCCACCTGATAGAGTCCAAGTTGCAGTGAGAGAAGAAAAACTCAGCAGCAATTTCAAAGTATTAAAATAACTGGGACATCCAAATAGAAATAAAAATACCAATACGATCTGAACTTATGCCTTTGTACTATGGAATATAAAGCCATTATGCCAATATAACTAAAAGTTGTACATTATCTAGTTTGCGGTTAGCTATTCCAAATTATGCAAGATTATCAACAAATGTCTTGGCAGAAGAATTTAATTTAATGTCCTATTTATATATCTTGGGGAAGCTATATATTCTTTATTATAATGTCTTTGAAACGTTAAGGTGGCACGTTATGGCTAAATACTCCTATGATATTTTTTTATGTTTTAAAAAGTAAAGTCTTATAGACTAATACAGGATAACACATTTGAGAGCAAAATAGTATTTTAATGTAATAGCTAAAATATCAGGTAACATTGAACAATGACTACTTTTGATCTTGTACCGAAAGTGCTGCCAGAGGTGGTCCTTGCACTCAACTTGTTCTTGAACTGACCTGGAGAATGAACATGCACACTAATAATTTTCATAATGTGTGCCAAGGGCCAAACAGAATCCATCAACTGCTGTGGGGCCATTGAGGAATGCTTGACAAGGGTGCTATTTGAGTACATCTTAAAGGGTAACTGGGATTGTTTTTTTCAGTTGGAAATGAGATGCTTTTCAGGAACACTAGTAAAGCTTGGAGACGCGCTCATCAAGACCATTCAGCAGGACAAGGGCTATGATCTTCAAGCCTTTCTATGTATGAGGATTACCTATGAAACTTGTCAAAAGGCTGATTTCCTCTCCTCTGCTCTCTGAATCTAGGTGAGGCTTAGGAGTTTGAATTTTAAGAAGTGTCCATATTGAATCCCAGGCAGTTAGTTTTTTTGTGTATATATTTGTGTGTTTGCATATGTATGTATTTGTGTGTGTGTGTGTGTGTGTGTGTGTGTGTGTGTATTCTTGTGTGTGTGTTTGGTATGTGTGCGTGTGTTTGTATGTGTATGTGTATGTGTGTGCATGTGTTTGTGTGTGTATGTGTGTGTAGGCAAAGGAAGAAGGGGGTGTAGAGATGGTGTGGATGGAAGGGGCTGTAGGAAGTAGTTTGAGTGCAGCCTTAAATGCCTATCTGAGGAGTTTGGTTTGCGAAACAATGCAGTTATTACAAAGGTGTTGACTTCAAAAGCCCAAATAAAAGGAAATCAGTAAAAGAGATATAGGTTTTCATCCAATTTGTGTGTTAAGAGCTGCAAGCAAAGAGAAACATGTTCTTTGATCTAAACAAAGAATAGCAGTTCGTGCAGCAGTCTCTTCAAAGTCATAGCTGAAATATTCTTATGGAACCAGGACCTGTAGGTGAAGGTATGAATAAGTGAGGGCAAGCAGTAGTATTAAGAAATGGAGAAGGAAGGAGGCTGCATCAGAAATCTCTCAAATTGCTTGCTTAGTAAATTCCACCACATATATTGGGGACATACTCTGTGCCAGTCACCGAGCTAGGCTCCGTAGATGTAGAAATGTAAGATTTATTCTTTCTCTTGAGGAGCTCACATTTCCACAAGGCCATAGAAAAATAGACAATGACAACACAGTGTGATAAGTACTATAAGCAGTTAGGCATGTGAGCTGAGGGAATACAAGAAGATGCACCTAGCCCAGGAGGAAAACTGAACTCCTAAATTGAGTATTTAAGCATAAACAAAAGTTCTCAGGTAAAGGAGAATGGGGAAAGGCTTCCCAAGCAAAGAAAACAGCCTTATAAGAGGTCAAAATGGCCTCCTCACTGTAGGTTGGTTTAGTTAGTTGCATGATATGTTGTGAAATGGCCTCAGATAAATGGAAAGTTATAACAACTTGTTCTTATTGAGGTCTTACTATGTGCTAGACACTGTGTTATCTCAGGTTTTGACAAAGAAATCAAAGCCCAATGAGGTTAATAAACTTGCTCAAGGCCATAAAACTGATAAATTGTGGAGCCTGGCTTTATAGCCCATGACCTTAGAGACCATCTGATATTGCCTTTATGCACCATACATAAAGGGTCCTGTGTGTCATATTAAGAAGGTTTGACATTCTCCTGAAGACAGTTAGGAGTTGTTAGATGACATATTCAGATTTGCAGTTTTTAAAGACCACTTCACCATAGCAAGGGTAGGTTGATAGGAGGGGATCAAAATTAGGCCCTGGGTCTAATTAGAGGTGGTTGCTATAATTCCAGAGATAAATGCTGAGGTTTTAGACTAAGAGAGACCCTCAGTGTGGTAGGCTGCCCCTATGATGATGGTCTCTGATGATTCTGCTTTCTGGTATTCAATGTCTTCGCCCAATCGCTTCTCTTGAGTGTAGGCTTGACTTACTGACTTGCTTCTAATGAACAGAATATGGTGGATGAAGTAGGATGTCACTCTCAATATGAGGTTATAAAAAAACTGTGGCTTCATTCCTACAAGTGCTCTGTCAGTCTCTCTTGGATTGCTGCTCTGGAAGAAGCCAGCTGCCATGGTGTGAGGCAGTCCTGTTGGGAGGCCATGTGAGTGAAGTCAGGAGAAGATCTTCTGAGGTCAGTCATTAGCCTTGGGAGTGAGCTTGGAAGCGGATCCCACCCTAGTCCAAGCCTTGAGATGACTGTGTGCATGCTGTCACCTTCTTGCAGCCTTGTGAAGGCCCTGAGCAGAGCCACCTAGCTAAACCTCTCTTTGATTCCTGACCCACAGAAACTGAGATAATAAATGCTGCTTGTTTTCAGTCACGAAGATTTTGTAATTTATTTCTCAGTAGCAGCTAACTAAAACATCAGGAGTCATCACATATACCACCAGCCCCTGGAGATACTTGGTATAAATGTGGCAGGTTGACACTATTTAATGATGCCATTTGTGTACAGAATACTACGTAGGTGGATTTTTCCAGGAGGATATTACTACCTCTAATTGACAGTAAAGGCCTGAGGAATTCAAACTGTTTATATAATCTGTTTTTGTCTACTTTTCTGACAAAATATATTTTTTGGCATCTCCAGCATAACTTTGGAAGATCTGAGAGTGAACCCTTATGCGAGCTAACATGGCATGAAGCCAGATAATGGGGCTTGAACTCCCAGCCTCCACCCAAATTGCCCCTCGCTCTGGATATCGAGCCAGTTCTTTATTCTACATCCGGGCATATGGAAGAAACCACACTGTTACGGTATAGTTGTTGTAACACATAGAGTACAGCCAAGTAAGTGACTGTTGAGACATACAGCGAATGCGTTTTGATATGGATGAGATTATTATGCACTCTTATGGTGGAATTTCATGACTGCATAGTATATTTGTAACCCTTGAATAACTGCTTTTCATTACGTATTCTCCCCCAAACAGTTGACAAAAAAGAGAGCAAATTTAAAATGGAGTCCTTGAAGCCCCGCCCCCCCATGATGTGTATTTCTCAGTCTTATGAGTCATGAGCTGTGTGCATACAGTTGGCTCAGATGAGCTGGCACCCTTGGAACTGCAGCAGCTGGGCTAAACAATTACCAGGCTCTGACTGAGAAAATTTCCCATGGGGGACAAAGAGCCAGCTGGGTATTGCTGATGCTTGTCTGGTGGACGTTGTTAGTTTGTACGAACACTGAAATTCCCAGGGCAGCAATCATTGGATGAGATAACTCAGCCTAGAATACATTAACCCAGAAAGCTGCAATTGGAGAAGACCCTTTTGAGGGGGATCTCTGTGCCTTCAGCAAAGCAAATTGGCAAGCCTTGTCTTGACCATTTAGATCCTGGATGAAGCCCCTGAAGCTTGGCATCTCATTAAAGGAGTCTGGCACCCATTAATGAAGTTCAACCTATCAAGCCTCAGTTTTCTCAATGTAACCTGCTGAAATAATGTCCTGAAACTTTCTGGTCAAAATTACACCAGAGTTTTATATACAGAGCAAACTTCTAGTGCTAATCCTCTAAGACATATTCATTATACCAAAGGCTGCACCAAAATATTAATATTTGCCTGGATTACTGTCAGATAAGAATATCTCAGAGCATCTTAATACATTCAGTGATTCAGAAAAACTCATTATCTTGAGACTATCATTTACCTTGTTATGAAGACAGAGGGTGAAATGAGGTGATTTTTATAGTAGATTTTATATCTTTAATGTAATATATATTTCAAATAAAGGTTGTAAATCTTAAACTAATGAAGCACGTTCTTACCAGTTCATTTCAAATTACTTCCATTTTGCTAAGTTATATATCATTTACTCTGTATCTTTAAGATTATAGATTCATTAGTACATTTATTAATACATTTAAAAGCTTGTTTAAATACAACTAAATCTTGAGATAATTGATCAAACAGAGGTTAACCCCTATACTATCTCTAGAAAATGATAATGGCAGAAAGCATTTTATGCCATTCCCTTAGAAGTTGAAGAAAGAATAGCTTTCCAGAGAATATTTGCAAATGTGAAGCTTCAAAAAGTAAGATCCTGTTGTTACCTCTGGTAGAAACATAACTTCTCAGATGTAAAAAGTAGTTATGCATATAGTTAAGTTCCACAATTGCAATAGAAGCTTTTATTGCAGCAATAAAAATGTGCATTGGTCAGGGGCAGAAGACACATCCCTGAACATCTTTTATGTTTCAGGAATTAGGAAACAGGACATCTAAGGCTTAGGCTAGCCACTTAAACCTCATTCACAAGCAATAAGAAGAGAAAAAAAAAGGATAAAAGAAAAGTTTGCAATTTTTGCCTGGGACATGGCAACAATTGAAAGCAGTATCTTGAAAGATTTAGGGCTTATGATCATTCCTGTTACTCTGCAGAATTTCCTGCCATGATGTCTCTTTCGGGTTGAGAGCTCTCCTCTCCTAGCTATGGACTTACCCAGCAGGAGACTAAGGCCCTGCAGGCATCACAAGTGTTCAGAGTTTAATAAGCCCTTGGAGAGTAAAAGAGCAGAGCATGCAAGAGGTAAAGCCAAGATCCAGGATTTGTGGAGTACAAAGGAGCCCGGCACAGTCTTACTCCTTTGGCTCTTTTCCCAATTTCGGTCCTATCTTCCACGACAAGCAGACTTGAGAAAAAAAGTCAACAGGGTCTTCCCTGTAGGCTTCAGAGATAGGATAGGGAAGGGAAGGTTTTAAATGAAGGAAGTTTTCCTGTTTTGTTGTTGTTGTTGTTGGTGGTGGTGGTGGCGGTGGCGGTGTGTATGTGTTTGTGTGTGTGTGTGTGTTTGTGTGTGTGTGTGTTTGGCAGGCCCTAGAGAAAGCAGCTTGTCATTTCTTTCTTTCCAGGAAATAATATTGATGCACATTTGAAGCAAAATATTATATTTTGTTCCAAGAATATATTTTATCAATAATCCTTTCTTATTTTCAGTTTAAAGACTTTTAGTATCTTTCAATAGAAAGATATTACTGGGTGAAATATTGTTTAGATCTTAAAAACCAAATACTACTAAAGGTTTAGGAGGGGCTTTGGTGGAACTCTGGCCCCACTTTGCCTCTTCAAATATATGCCTATTCATATATAGCTATCCATGCATCCATGCATCCATTGGACATTTCTTGAGCACCTACGATGTATCAGACATGGGGAAAACCATTAGAAAGAAATATGACACAAGCCCCTGTCTTCACCATGCTTACATACTCGTGGGAGAAGGCAAGCAAGACACAAAAAACTACACAGATAAAGATTTGATTACAATTGTGATTTGTGTAATAAATGATAAAAGGAAGGGGCTATGAGAGTGTAAAACTGAGTGAATTTAACCCAGTCTGGTGAGGGTGGGGCAGCCGTTCTTGAAGGAATGGTATTTGGGTTGATGTGGGCTAGATATGTTGTTGGCACACGGAGGTGAGACTAGAGACAGGTAGGGCTCACACGCCTGGAAGAGCTGCCTGGAGACTTGCAGTCATTCCCTGGACCTAGAAATCTAGGCCTCTCTTGTAAGAAGCATTCACCACCTCCCACTGATACCCCATCTCTTCCCACTTAGTAGTGTCTTTACAGCTTTGGCAGCTCTGGTGGTTGTCCCATGTGGATGATAGTATTAGAGACGGAAGTGTCCGACAGACTGTCCAGCAAGCAGCTGTGACCTGCTTAAGGTCCCAGAGCATCATGTGTTACCATGGTGGTGAACATCGTATAAATTTAATCTACTTGTTTGCTATAAAAATCTCAAGTTTAGTAAGAATTATTTGTAATTGGCACATTCATTCTGTGACTCTTCTAAAATGATCCTTGATCATATTTTGTTGGTCTCTAGCCTTACAGGCTGAATGGTTCCTTAATTCATTTTGCAAATTCTCCCCTCCACTCCACTTCAACTTTAGAGAATGCTCACAACTATTTTGAACCAGGTCATCATCTGAATTAATGCAAATTAAAAATTGCATAAGTCTGAGTGAATTTGGTTTTTATGGCTTTATTACACATTGTAGATCCCCATCTTTCTGGTCCAATAGGAAACCATGGAATCAGGAGTCATCGCAATTCTGGTGCTAATTTAATTTCAGACTTGCTTGCCTCTAGTCTAAAGTAGGCCCTTGGGCAGTTTAAGCTCCTGACCTACTTCGGAGTTTCTTTTATGCTCTGGAATGTAGCACATTTTATAGAGCAGGTTAGACTCTAGAACAGGTCATTAATCACTGTAGCTCCCTGGGCTTTCCTTGCGCTTTTGAGAAGGAAGCAGAACTGATACAAATAAAACATGTGGGAAATTTTTATTTTGAAAGCTTCAGATCTGTTCACAGAAACCACGAGGGAGGGAGATGTACTGCACTCTAAATTTAGGTAAGTAAGGATGACTCAATTACTGGAAAATGTTAACTTCCTCTAACAGGGATAGGGAATCTGAGGATCTAAAAGTCTTCTTTTCAATTATATAAAAAGTTTTTCAATATCTTGAATTTATATCTAATATTTATTGATAAACTGAATATAGATTATTTATCTCTTAAAACTAATGTTAACTTTTGATTAGCTAAAGGATACCGTTACATATCAATTAAAGGTTTTAGTTTATGTTTAGGGGTAGTACCAGGACTTGGATTTTTGGTGAAATAGAAAGCTTATGAACTGTATATATTCTTGTGGATTCCAAGCAAGCACATTTATTTATTAATGAGAGCAAATGATCAGTACCCAAAACACAACTCAAAATTCAACTGAAGGAGAAATTCGTGCTCACAATTTAAACATAAATCAAGTAATAATACATATTTTACTCTTTGTTTCAATTTTTATAGATTAGAAATGGAGTTTACATGTATACTCACAGGATAGATAAGCACTTTAAGGGGTATTCATCTGAGGGAACTCAGAAAGACCTAAAATAATTAGGTATGGAGAATAAAAAGTGTGAAGTCACAACGATAACTTTTTTGAGACTGGAGTGTGTTCTCGTGCACCCCTTCTCAATTCCACAGCTGGGGCTTGCCTCAGCTCACCCTCATGTCCACATGCCTTCTCCACACTTCCAAACGCTGCTCACCATTCAAGGCCCACTCTGGTTTTCCATGAAGTTTCTCCTGACTATGCAGATATATCCTTTCCCTGAATGCTAACTGCAAATATAGTCTGGCCTATACAGGTTACTCTTTAATCATACAGAGCTTACTAGTATATTCTCCTATTATGTCATATATTACAAATAGTCTTCCTACTTAGACTCATCAGAGGAAATCACTGTGCATACTGCTTCTGTATAGCAGACAGTGTCTTATATGTCATAGGTACACAACATATGATGTTCCCAAAGGATAGAGGCAGTGGAATTAAACCTGAGATACAACATTAAAGAATTGCGTGTGTGTGTGTGTGTGTGTGTGTGTGTGTGGTGAAGATTGTTCTTACTCGTATGATGACTGAAGTATGTATAGCTGGAATCAGATTTTAAGAGCTGAAGAAAAATATTTTTACCTACCTGGGAATGCCTTTGGAGGGGTCTAGATAGAATCCCTATTAATGCCACTTTTTAAGTTCTATTAATTTCTGACTCTTTGTCTTTCTTAGAATAGAAATAACTCAGGCTGGTCCTCAAGATAGAGGGATGGAATTTATTTTAATTTCTACTTCATGACATTCTCATCTTAGATTTTATTTGAAGGTATTGCAAATATAAACCGATATTTTGTGAAGAATGATTTTGCCAAGGAGACCATAATTTCTCAAGGGTTTAATGAAGCTATTTCAAGATCTTATGGGAGGAAAGAAAATCTCTAGTTGAAGGCAATCATTAGATTAAGCTATAAAAATTGAGTTCTGGTTAGTTCATATAAGAATTATTTTTTTAAAAAATGTAGATTTATTGAAATGTTAGTGTTTTAAACAGACACCTGTGGTGTATTGCACTTTTCTTAGTTTTCCTGACCAAATACTACCCTGTAAATGGTTCAGTTTACACTAAACACAGGAAGACCATCTGCCACATTTATAAATTTATTTTGAATAACAATGAATGCTCCTTCATCAGGAGAAGACTGTCTTACTGAGCCCAGAACTCCTCCTGAAAGGGAAATGATAATGGCAGGGGGTTGAGTGATACCTGAGGAAGGTAGTGTGGCAGGGAGTTTGGAAGGATACAGACATAACCAGAAGGCCTGCTTCTTAAAAATAGCTTTTCCTGGGCTTGTCATCCCTTCATCTCCCTCCCTGGCCTTTCCATCAATAAAAGATTCATTTGAGTTAATGAGTTTCTCCTGCAAGATGCAAATGCATCCCAGTGAGACCAAAACTCCCGGTTTTTCAAATAGCTTTTTATATGAAATACTCCAATCAAATTAGCAAAATTCAGAAAACATGGATTTTTATTATAATGAGAAAAACTGGGGGAATTTATTTTTAACCGATATTGTATATTACTATAAAACACTTGGGTAGTCCATTGGATAGTCATCCAGGATACAGA
Organism: Felis catus; assembly: GCF_018350175.1. NCBI lineage: Eukaryota > Metazoa > Chordata > Mammalia > Carnivora > Felidae > Felis > Felis catus. The sequence continues at coordinate 151,690,375 of NC_058375.1, forward strand.
GGGAGTATTTTGGAGTGGAATATAGACCAGAAACAATGTTCTACCTAACAGAGTAAGAAGTTATTAGGTGCAAGGAGGTCAAGGAAGAGGAGGCAGGAAATAGGAGGGCAATTCAGAAATGGAAGCTATGTCACCATACTCTACCTACACTGGCTTCTGGGGCTTTGCTTCACTTATTTCACTGGCTTGGAAACCTCTGTGTGAATGTTTGTATGTACTGTGTGTCCTCACTGCTTATGTCTCTAGCTGCTTCTGTCCACCTTCTCCCTTCATATTTCAGTGGAGGCACTGCTGCCTCTTACTCCTCCACAGTAGGTTAGATGGCCTTTCTCAGGTCATGCCTTGCTCCACAGTATGATTTTTATCATACTTTTTAATGGGTTCTGTTAATCTTTCAATCTTTGTCTGCCAACCTAGATGGTGGGGATGTGTTACCATTGTAACCAGACTTTCAACACAGCAGCCTGTTCAAGAGTAGATACTCGGTACATACCTGAAGAATTAGAGAACCGTTTGTCATTTTGCCTTGGGCCTGCCACTAAACATTTAGTGAGTGCCTACAACAAGGAAGAGATAGATCATCCTTACTCAGATCCTAATTACGAATTCAAGGCAGAAGGATCAAACAGTGTAGCTAAGAACACTGGCAGTATTAAGGGATGGGGGCTGGAATTTGAATCCTGGTGACATTCTTTTATCTCCATTTGGAAGCTAATGGTATCAGAGTCTCTACCTCTTACAGGTCAGCCCAGGTTAGTTCTGTCCAAATTGCTCTATCCAGTCCAATGTCTCCCTATCATTCCTGGCTCTTTTCCCATTGGTCAACAGGAGGTAACAGGAGAGGACAAGGGGGAGTAGAATTAATTTTCATGTCTTATTTGACCCTCCTGACACTTAGAGGAACTTAAAAATGTTAAATGAATGGATATATGAGCTCCTTATTTCTTATTGCCAAAGTATTATCAGAAATTAGAATCTTCTTTTATGAGTGCCAACAATATACTATATGAAATAGCATTTTATTGAGCCTGACTACCAGTTGATGAATGAGCCCTGTGTTAGGTCTTTAGGGGCATATTTTAAAAAGGTGTTATAATCCTATTGTTCAAGGCATAGTTAGAAAGATGAAAAAAGTCATTATGAAGGCACACATACAAATAATTATCATCTCTCTCCCTCTATCATCTATCAATTATGTATGTATGTATGTATGTATGTATGTATCTATCCATCCATCTATCATCTATCTACCAAGATATATAAAACAGCATGAAAATAAATTGTTTATTTTTATGAAAATAGACCAAGTGCCTTAGAGTTTAAGGATAGGAGAGATCAACGCAAGCTGTGAAGGCTGACATATTCACCTGGAGATGCTATGGATTTCAGAAATGGGTAGGACTTGATATAGAGAGAAGAGGATGACAATGTTGCAAGTGTAGGAATCCTGCCAGCAGCCCTCCAGGTCTTGTAAGTAGAAAAAATGGAGACTTAAGGAGACTCTTTGCTCAGAACAGACAGTATGTGTTGGTGAGGAGTAAGAACACAAGTGGCAAGAAAGGGGAAAGCATACGCGGTGTGAGGGTGCTTTGAGGAGAGAAAATATTCAAATGTCTTCTGCAGTGTGTGTGTGTGTGTGTGTGTGTGTGTGTGTGTGTGTGTGTGCGCGCGCGCGCATGCGCACACGTTTTCCAGAAAGATGAGAGGAGTCAATTCCAAAGGATATACTGAAGTGAGTCGATGTGGGTGATAGTGCAAAAAAGGAATTGCCTCATTAAAATACCAAAGTTTTCTCTCTGAGTCAGTGTTGGGAACAACTGTTTTAAACAATGCCAGTACTTTTAAATAGCTACATTAAACTCATTGTTTGAAGCAGAATCAAGATGCGCAGGCAGGTCACTCAAGTGAAGCATTAAGCCAAAGCACGAAAAGAGAATATTATTGATGTCTGTTGCTTTCTGCAGCTACAGAAACTCGGGGAGTTGAAAATGTTCCAGAAGCAGGTTCTCCTAACCTTCACAGATTAATCAGGAATCTTTCCTTCCTCTACTGGATAACTACACCAAAAATAAATGTTTCCCTAAAAACTTCAAAGTCTATTCTTAATGTTTTCTGGAACACAAAGTGAATGTCAAGTGCCAAGTGAATATAATTATATCCCAACTATTAGCAGGTTAATTTTCATATGTTGCAATTGAAAATTCGTGGAACTGTTATGTACCAGTAACTGTGTTCTAGGTTTTTCCTCAAGGGTTGAGGATAGGAAAGGACTCTTACTAATAAGGAATTAACTCTTCATAAGCTAGGGATATAAAAATAGCATGCAGAACAAAAAATAAGGTATATTCCTCATTTTAATATATTCTCAAATTCCACTCTTGACTCATAAATTTTAAAATAGCTAATTTGATATTCTATATGGGTAAGAAACAGAGATGTACATGTTAAAACATAGAATATATTTTTAGGGGCGCCTGGGTGGCTCAGTCAGTTAAGCATCTGACTCTTGATTTCTGCTCAGGTCATGAACTCACTGTTCGTGAGTTTGAGCCCAGCATTGGGCTCTGTGCTGAAAGAACTGACCCTGCTTGGGAGTCTCTTTCTCTCCCTTTCTCTCTTCCCCTCCCCTGTTCTCTCTCTCAAAGTAAGTAAATAAACTTAAAAAAATAGAATATATTTTTTAAAGTCTTACCTTAATTTTATAATTAAAATCAATAATTATAAAATTTTACATTGTAACCTCTTCAAATACTGTGGACAAGGAGCCATACTGGTTAAATCAAGTTTTAAGCTATTTCCCCTACCCACAAGGCACCTGTTTCTCATATATTTCTGTATATTGTTTTGTGGTCTTTTGATAATAGATTTTAATTTTAAGTATAGTGCAAGAGGGATTCTGGAATGTCAAATTACTGCTCTTGACCTCATTTGGGAATCCTATTTTTCAATGATAAAACTAATTTCTTAAGGAACAGAAGTTCACTGTTTTCTTTGTTCACTTTTTAAAGTTCTTGTATATTGTGTTTCTTCCTGATGATATCAATTCTACATTTGAAACTGCTGGCACAAAAGTAGCATCAGATTTTTTTTCCCGAGAGTATTCTCAGAACAAATGAGTAATAACAGTCTAAATTTTAGTGACTGTGTTTAAAAAAAAATTGTTTGCTTTCCCACATAGTTAATTTTCAGTCTTATTCTTGAGACAGGTAGTAGAATACTCATCTTCAAAAAAGTAGTCTGTTTGATTACTTGGTTTTAACTAGTTATGAAGACTCACATTCAGTGGTGCCTACACTACTTGGACAATTTATCCTGTAAAGAAGAGGGTTGGAGTTAGAAGTTGGACTAAGAGGCTGATTAGATTCTGGGATCCTGCCAGTTTCGTGGAAAGGAGAGTATACAGGAATCAAAATGGTCCTGCTCTCAAGTGGGCATGTCAAGTGGAAAAAATCCTGGACTCCAAGTCCAGAAATGAAGGTACGAGTCTTGGGTATTCAGTTAACAATTTGTGGGACTCTGGATAATTCAGTTATCTCAAAATTCTCTATAAAAATAAACTCTTGACTAGAATCAATGAAAAAGTCAGAGATTGCGATAAAAGAAACCACAAAGTAAATAGTAGAACTAGAGCAAAGTTTAATGTCTGACCCTTTCAAATTCTTCAAAACATATACACACATATGAAACCTTAAGAGAAAGTCAATATATAAAGCCACTTGGAATGAAGTGGATCTGACCAACCTGGCCATAATGTGGGGGTCCCAGAGGTCCTTCCCTTTGGTCCCATCCTGCTTCTTGGCACCTATTACCCTACGGAGCACAAGTTACAAAACTATTGGAACAATTATATTTTGTAAAGGAGATTTCCTCCAAAATAGCACTAGAGTATTTCTCTATATTACGTTATTTTGTCTTTACTGCTAAAGCAAAAACATGGTGAAGAAATCAGAAAGACTGCCACTGTCACGATGTACCCCAATCCAGTCATTCAACATGTAATAATGTTTTTATTGGCAGTTTGATATGCTAGACAATATTGCTGGCTGGAAATAGGAACTAAAAAAACCTACGTCTCTGGTATCTTCCCTGAACTTAAAAAAAGGGGTCGGTTTCAAGATTCAGGATAGAACAAAACTGTCTCGTTGAAGGCAAGATTCCTTCAACTTCCCTCTGAAAAGATTGTTTTCCCCTCTGATTCTAAAGGACTAATTTGGTTCCAAAATGCAAAAAATTTTGAGGAAATCTATGTAAGAAGCATATTCAAAATCTTAAAGTGACTAATGAGAAGTCTAGGCAGAGGGGTTATTTTAATTCATCATATAAATAATATAAAATAATTCTAAAATGTAAAAATATGGTAATGATTTCTCTTTTTAATATCCAGAAAGTTAATGCCTTAATTTTTACCCACTTTCAAGTAATAAGTTGTATTCAGTAGACAGTAATACTTGTCCTTTGGGAAATACTTCTTCTTTTTTCCAGTTAGCTTTATACTGAAATCTCATGGTTGCAGTTTGCTGTCCATTTACTGGACATTCATTCATTAGGATTTATTCATTCATTTTTGTAGAAGGAAATATAGGCAAAGGAGGGGAGGAATCTGTCTTCATCTGAGACACAAAGTGGGCTGTTAGGATCTGATGATGGTAGAAAAATTGCAAGGGCACACGAGGTAACGTAACAGTTTTGGAAGTAATTCAGGTGCCTGCAGGTAGGAAAATTTAGGGGCCTGAAATCACTATTCTCCAATACCAGCCCATGAATAATGGATATAGCTATGGGCATAATTTACAAATGACAGTTTATCACTTGGAACAGGATGGCATAGCTCAACCGACAGGTGCCAGTCAACTAAGAAATAGTATTAGGATATTTCTCTCAGTACATCTTTTCTTCACTCAATTTCACCTAACACTGTTGCCATGAACTGAAAATCAAGACTGTGTTCCTAGGAATAGTATGGAGATTTGTCAGCTTGATTCTTCACTTCAAATGTAAGAAGGATCAATAGGCACCAGGAGCTAGCTGCAGACCATTTTTAAGTATTTTCTGCTCCATCTGGAAAGGAGAACTGAGACACCAGAATGACATAGAAGTGCCAAGGAACTGTGGAAAATGGCATGTTTATGTGACCTGGTTCACCTCATATCACAGGCCACCTCATCCCTTCCCCACCATTAAAGTGATATCGTGATACCACCAACCTCCAGATATTGGAACGAGGGGCAGAAAAAGCAAGTTCTCCATTCCCAACAATATGGCCACTAAAACACAGCAGGTCAGCCTCAACTATGGCAGCCTCAGAAGAAAGACACTTGTTAAATCTCTCCTTCATGATCCTGCACTGCACATTTTTTTCCATTTCTAAGTGATTCTAAAGAAGTAGGCTTCAAAATACAGTTATATTTGAAACAGCTGTATTTAAAACAGAAAAAAGGAATAGAGATGGGATTTTCTCCAGCTCCTCTAAGCTGAATTCTATATGGTTGGAAAAGAAACCTAGGCAGACTTCATTAAAATAAGGAAGAAAAATGTACTTAACATGTACTACCTTCTTCCCGTCTCTATTGTCTCCTGCCGATCCCAACCTTGTTTCTTTTAAAAGTTTTAAGATTTCTATCACATCCACGTTTAAGTTGAACTACAGTGCTCATAGTTAGCCACGAAAAAGCCTTTTGTCTGGGCTGGTATTTCCTAGAGAATCTCCCCTTAAATATGAATTCCTTAGAATATCAATACATGTATTATATATAAACACATTAGAAATGGTTTCTGACGGGGCATCTGGCCAGCTCAGTCAGTTGAGCATATGACTCATGATCTCTTGCTTGTAAGATGGAGTCCCATGTTGAGTGCAGAGTTATTTAAAAATAAAATCTTAAAAAAAATAAAAGCAAAAAAAAATAAAATAAAAAAATAAAAATGGGTAAAAAGATGAAACATTGAGCTAAGCAAATATCCATCAAGCAAACAGTCATCAAAAATATTGAGTAAAAGTTGTACAGATTTCTGTAAATTAGGACTTCTGAAAACTTCTAATGTGCTAATTTGCTACGGTATTCCCGGGTCGGGGGGGAGATGGCAGTGGTGTTATTTGAATAAGAAAAGTTTTCTGCTAGGAAATGCTTGTGAGACCAGTGTTCTGAAGACACTTTGGAGCACTCCAGCCTATGTTCTCTAGAAAAATGTTCTTAAATGGAGATTGTTTCTTAGAGGGTTTTCCAGTAAGTGAAAATGGCAGTAGTTTCTCTTGGACTCAGTAGTTTGCCTATGAAAGTAAGTCTGTTTCTCCAATATGAATTGCATAAGTAAGAATTAATATGTTTTTATTTCATTCAGAAATCTACAGAAAGAGATACACCTACAATAACAATAAAGAAAGATAAAACCTAGCCTTCTACTTGGGTTTTCCTTTTAGTTTCTTTAGCTGCATAATGAAAGGGTTGAGCTGCATCCATATTTCCCAAATTTGTCTCATCTTAAAAATGTGAAAGTAGAGGTTGCAAATGGAATGGAGATTGCTAAAAATCAGAATCCTTGGACTCCACTGAACTTTATCGATTTTCTAGGGAGTGTATGTGTGTTGGGGATGGACGGGAGAAAGAGAGAAGTGTTCCAGATGATTCCATTGATCAGGAAGTTTTGAAAAAAACCTAGGGAAGATGTTATTTAAGTTTCTTTGAATATTAAAATTCTATGAAGATTAACTGCTTTTTAATGAACTCTTTTAAAGCAATTGAGTTTTAGAGGGTTTATTATCTAACTACATAGTTTCCATTATAAATGTGATTTCCACAATATAGAGAACTAGGGCTAGAGGGGATAATGTATTACCCAGGATATCACCATCCAGAAAATCAATGGGATATTTTATTTTATTTTATTTTATTTTATTTTATTTTATTTTACTGTATTATTTGGGATTTCCTTTCAAATAAGATTCCATGGTTGAATTAATTTCTTAACTCTAGGGACAGTTCACAGCTACTTAACATTACAAGACCTTGTGCTGCCTGGTATGAGACAATGGCATGTCTGCTCTGGAATTTCCATAGCTGATAAAAATCCTTTGCCTGATTCTCATCCTGTGAAACATGAAAAATTTACTCCTTCTGCCTACTCTCATTAGGCAACCCACTTTGAACTATGTTTGTCCCAGCCCCTAGGCTATGAGGGCAAATGAGCAAAGAAACTCTCCTTTCAAAACTTCCTTTCTGTCTCTGGGTCTGACTTTAACCTAAGGCTCACACAAACTGGAGGGATTAAAAACGAAACTTCTTGGCAACAGATATCCACAATCTTTCTGTGTCTCTGTTGCCGTAGCAACCAGGCTATCACTATGTATGCTGAGCCAAATTATTTTTACCTGTCTTTTGTGACCACTGGTATTTTGCTTCTTTTCTTCAAGCATCTATTTTCAACATGTTTTTTTTTTGGCTGACAAACTTTTAAAGAAGGTGATATTTTCTCCTTCCTTCATTTAGAAATATATGATGAAAGTACAAAACCAAACAGGTGTTTTATTTATTTATTTTTTAAAGCAATCATACCTAAATGCTTGCTCTACAAGCGTTGGCTCTTAGTTGCCATTAGGGCTTCATATGGATGCTGTGCTTCCTCATCTAGAGTATGGAGAAGTATGACTTTTGAACTAATTAGGCGTTTTAAACCGAAATAAACTGTATTTTAATGTAGAACATGTCAGCAAATAATGATCAGTTTTGATATGCATATAGTATATAGTAAAAAGAGATAATTAATGTTGCTTTTTAAAAATCACACATTTCCCTTTTCAAAATTATGAACATCTTTATTTTAAAGCAAAAAACATGCTTTTAGTAGTCAATGGCTACTTAAATGTCTATAGTTACTTTTTATCTTTTTCTCATCATAACTTAGATAGATAGAATATATTTATTTGTCCAGAGAAAACTCAATGACATAATCCCGGATCTCAGAGATCAAAGCTTTGTATTCAGTAAAAGACCCTTGAAGGTAAAGACCTTGACTTACATATTTTTGTATCACTACTGTACATAAAACTTTGACTTACAGCTGGTAAGCACTCACAAATATGAAATCCATAATTATCCTGATGAATGTGCTTTATTTTTACTTGCAGATCCACAAATACTGTTTTTCATTTCAATTTCCTTGTATAGACATAGATCAAACCCAGGATAATGGGAAAACACTAGACGAAGATTTCTGTTTTGCTGAGCCAAGTTTGATAGTATTCTATAAATAACAGTAAGATAATGAATGCAAAACCAATGTCATATTAAATTGGAAGTGTTCAGAGGCAATTTTGGACTCCTGCATTACATTTCAAATTTAATTTGGAATTTTGTGATTATTACTATTTCTGGCAGTTCAAGATGATCTGTACGGTTTTATTGAGGTTTGCATGATTTTATATTAGTTTAGGCAAGAAATGAAGTTTATGAAAACATTTAAAACATACTGTAGAAGTACTGTGACTTTTGTTTTTTGTAATTTCATGAGTGAAGAATCAATAAGGCTTTATAAAAATAACTGTTGAATTTAGACTTTTTAATTAAATGTAATTTTTGATTCATGACATGATATTATGGTTTATAATAAGAAACACGAATTTGGTCTTTCTCCCTGTTCCTAGCACAGAGCTCTAAAACTCTTGATTTTCCTAAGAGAAGAGAATGACAAATGTGATTTTGTTATGTTAATGAGGTGACTCTGGAAAGCCCCTAGGTCACCTAAGGTCACCTGCAGATGGGGGGCTGGTCACCAGAAGATCCAAAGATGTGATTAAAGTTGAAATTTTCAGTCCCAGCCCCTACCTCTGGGGGGAGGTGGGGTGAAAATGGGTTGGAGGTTGAATCTATAACCAATAGTCAATGAGTTAATCAGTCATGCTTATGTAATAAAGCCTCTATAAACACCCAGAAGGATGGAGTTTGGAGAGCTTCCAGGTTCCATGTACCATGGAGGTACAGGGAGAGTGGTGGGCCAGCAGAGGGCCTGGAAGCTCTCCACCCCTTTCTTCATACCTCACTCTTATGCATTTCTTCCATCTGGTGGTTCTGAGTTATATCCTCCTATAATAAACTGGTAAACTTAAGTAAGTGTTTCTCTAAGTTCCATAGCTGCTCTAACAAATAGTCAAGCCCAAGGAGCAGGTCATGGGAACCTCCAATCTGTAGCCAGTCATGGAGGCACAGGTGACAACCTAGACTTGAGGTTGGCATGGTGGGTTTGTAGGGGAAGGGGGAGTTTTGTGACACTGGGCCCTTAACCTGTGGAATCTGTTGCTATCCCCGCAGGTAGATCGTGTCATAATTGAGTTGAATTGTAGGACATCTAGCTGGTGTTAGATTCTGAACTGGAGTTAGACTAATAACGGCATTATTAATGAAAACTATTGCTACATAGAAAACCACTTTTAATTTGCAGTGGTGTCAGAAACATATGTTTTAATACTGTCACTGAAGAAAGTTGAGGATTAAATTTATCCAGTATGAGGGAAACTACAGTAAGTGTTAAGAAGTTTTGTACTGTTAAGCCTGAGATGATAAATGAATATTTTTGCTTTACTGAAGCTAACTGATATACAAAAATTATATGCATTTATGATTTTAAACATTAACTAATAAAATCAACACTATCTCTCTATTATAAACCAATCTCCATTTCTAAACAAGTCTGGAATTATAAGTATTGTTTAGGGTTTCTGTCAAAAGTAAATATAAGTTTAGAGCCACTGAAAAACATGAAGAGATAATAAGCATATTCGCAATGGACAACATTCAATGGCAAATATAAAGCCATAATCTCTAAGCTCCACTTTATGTCAGTAATCTCTGTGTAATTTTCCTTTTCCTGAGCGGCATGCTACCAACAAAAGCCAAAATCTTTTATCCTAATCTCAAAAGTAGCCTAAGCAAAATGGGATATAAACTTACACAAAAGATAATGCTGAAATGAAGCTCTCCTGTTAAGGATTGTTTTCTTTTGCTTTTTGAAGACTTTCAGGAGTTCTGGAGAAAATCTACCATATTCTCTTTCCTATTTCTGTAGACTCACTTTTCCGGTAAATTGCTATTAAACTTTCAGATTAACATTTTGATGAAATGGCCAAATGTTAGGGTTATATCCAAATGGCATCCTAACTTCTGAGTGGATCTAGGAGGCAAACAGGGAAACAGAATCATAGAGAGGGGGTACTTTAGAGTACTTCAAGTTTGGAGTCCTATGACCTCAGTTTGAAGGCTACTTCCATCATTTCCCATGTGACCTGAGCAAGTTGTTTCCTTTCTCCAAGCTTGATTCCTTTTCTATGAAATGGAGATGATAATAATAGTACCAAGTCACAGGAAGGACTGTTATGTGGATTCAAATTGACAATCCATTAAACCACTTAGCATAGAGCCTGGCGCATAGTGAATGCTCAATCAATGTCAGCTATTATTAAATCTATCATAATTCTATTTTCATGCCAACAATACACTTAAATGAATCCTAAATAATGGGAATCTATTCTGGCTTTAGAGTTCTATGTGGATTTCACGACTATATGGCTTTTAAACATTCAGAGATTTCTTTCTTGTGACCTAAGTCTCTAATTAGTCCTAAAATTATTTTCTTGAGTAGTCTCTTTTAGTTAAGCTATGGAAAAATTATACTTGTGGACCAGCGGCAATTCTTTTCCCTGTCATCTTTTCCCCAAATTAAAATCTCCTAGTTCATTTAGGGCCTTTCATATGTCTTATTCTTCTGGTTATCACAATATGAATGTCTACTAAATTCATCAGACATGCCTCCTAAGTAATAATGCAATAAGTTGTAGAATTATTTGGTCATAATTTGGCTAGTATTGAGTCAAAAGGAAATGTAAACTACTTTTAGTTCATAATATATTCTTGTAGCATTTATTACATTAGCACTTTAAAAAATGCTATCATTATATATTGTTATATAGTGTTTTTCTGAGTAGTTTATAACCCCTAGTACTATTAGTGCTAGTTTTCTACTTCTGTGTCTCTAGTGCCTATCTGGCACATAATGCATATTTAGTGTGTGTGTGTGTGTGTGTGTGTGTGTGTGTGTGTGTGTATGTGTGTGTGTGTGAAAGAGAGAGACACTGATGTTTAACCTGAATCCCATCTTCGTCTTTGCAATGGGCCACTTATTTTGTTTTCCTTCTTTAGAGCCTCCCCTCCCCCACTGCATTTTTTTGATGTGGTCATTGGTCAAGGGGCTATACTTCTACAAGGATGAGCACAGGACCCATAGTGGCCAACAGAATGCCACTTTCTCAGGAATATAATGGACACCAGAGGAGAGAAGGCCCTTCTCATCAGATTACCAACTGTGAGTATTATGTGAGTCAAGAGAGTCTGAGGTTCTTGCTTTATCAGATGTGGAGAAAGGTCAATATAGAAGAAAGCATGGCTGAGAGGGAAAGAATGTCATCAACTCTTTAAACAATGAATGCAGCAGCCACGGCCCAAAGCAGGTCTGTCCTTGCACTTTTTGGTTATGTGACCCAATAAATTCCCTCTCCTTCTTTCATATTCCGCCTAAGGTGGTTCCAGTAGGCTTCTTTTATATTCTGTTATGGCACTGACTGACTGATAAAGTCTCCTGTGACCAAAAAAGATTTGGAACCCATAGTGCCTTTTTCTTAAATCTTCCTGATATTCTTATGCATATCCAGGGAGAGTGATCTACTACCAAATTTGTAAAAGCTGAACATGACAACATATAATATATTTTATCCTAAAATTAGCATAACATTCGAAGTAGAAGTAGAACTAGCCTCAGGAATAATGAAATCATCCAAGAGTGCAGAAGTTTGGTTTCCTTGTATTTAAAAGGGGGCAGATATAGCAAAGAATTTTATCCTCAAATGAGAACCACAATTACATGGTAAAGGCAGATCTTTATTCTTCACTCACCCAACTTTTATTCCAATCCATTGTTCTCTCTCCACTACTCCACTGCTATTTGATAGGAATTAGCCAAGTAAGGCCCTGTCTCCTGAGGACGGACCCGACTACACATCAGCCTGTACCAGCTAGACTGCGGTTAAAAAAAATCCACATCTTCTGAGTTAATTTCTATTTTCTCCAATTAACAGAGAAGGTCATATAGAATATCAAATAAAGAGATGATGCATTCTAGAAGTATGCCTTATGAGACCAGCCAATGAAAGGGGTCTCTGGACCAGAAACAAGAGTCAGATTTAGAATATTGCCTGAAGGGAGAATTTGGAAGGCAAGCATTTGTTTTGGGGATTGTTGACGAAAACACATACTCTTGCTTAATTCTCTCCAATGCCTTCAGTGGTTCATTTCCAAATCTTTTAAGAGTCTTCTTATATGTTGTATATATCACGCTAGGCACTAAAAATACAAATACCTCATGTTTCATTCCTTCGCTGGTACTCACAGTTCCACAACTATGTCCTATTCCAGATTCTCATTCTTCGCCTTGAAACTTCTCAAGCTTCAAAATTTCTCTAAGAGTTTATATTCCCCAACCACTATCCCAAACTTCCAATATAGGTACTGTTTCCTCTTTCAGTACGTTTTGCACTCTGTTGTTTACCTATAGTGTAATCCTTTACACTGCATCCTAATGCCTAGGTATTGTACTTGTCTGTTTCTCTCACACATCTAAGGCACAGTATTTGCTTTTTCATATGAATTCCCAGAACTTACTAGCTCTTAATAAATGCTTGTTGAGTGAATAAACAAACACATGAATGCATACATGCATGCATGAATGAATGAATGACTAACAGTATGGTCTCTACTCTGAAGAAACTCAGTCTAGCTGGGGAAGAAATAACCATTAGGCTAATTAGCAACTAACCATTGCATAATAGAGATACGATCCAAATATTGACAGAGTATAACATGAGCAGAAATTAATTGTTCCTTTGATTTTGTGCCTTTTTTTTCCTCGTGTCTGCTTTATTGTTTGTGCTCAGAGGAATATTTAAAACTCACTGTTGAATTATCTATGAACAAAACCCTGATATCTTTGAAGGAAGGATTACCATCCAAATCTATAAATGGAATAAAACAAATAAGAACATTAGATAAAGAAAATACTGCTGGCTGCCTACAGAAATGCACTGAGACTATCTCAATAAGGAACATTTCCACACAGGCCTAACAAAGGGAATAGTAAAATTATGGCTTAGTTTTTTTTAGTGACTAGAGGACCATTGTTATATGTTGGGAACATGGAAATTCCAGAGATAGCTATGATGAGGAAGCTTCACAGACATTAAATGAGAAGAGTCCTGCTGTCGAGTGTTTAAACAATCTCCAGAGGCTACCTCTGCAGGAGGAATTTATCAATATGCAATCTCTACCTTGTTTGGTTTGACATGTGGGTTGTTGGCGGGTTTGTTACTGGGAGCTATAGATGACACTAAAAAGAAGAGGGAGCATTCCTACCACCTCTTTTTTTTTTTAGTTTTTGGTCCCAGCCTTTTTTCAGTTCCTCATCATTTTGGCCAGAACCAGATCTGCTTAAATGTTCTGTCTTCAGAATGTCTTCCTATTGCTGTATTTTTCACATTTATTTTAAAGAGTGATAGTTTATAAAACAGGATCTAATTCAAATCTTCTAGCATCCTTAAGATGCACTGTTTTTCATTTGGGGCCCTCTGGAGTCTGTGGTAAGGGTACTACACTATTTGTGTGGAATATGAGAAACTATAGGAAAGAAATGGGGTGTTTCTGTGGGCTTGGGATTACCTCCGTGATAAGGAATGAAGACATTTTTTAAATGTTAAAACAAATACTGTGATATTATGAAAGATGAAGGTAAATATAAGAGAAGAATTTAAAGAGAAAGCATGAGACCTGAAAAGAATGCCAAGCTTTTGAGGTTAGCTGTTGCATTTTACTTTGACTCAAGGCATTTTTGTGAAAAGGTAATGGAGAACCATCTAGAGGGGAAAGTTGACCCTGTCCCAAGCTCGTACCCAGCCTAGCCTCTCCCTGGGCCAGGAAAACACCTGTTTCTAAACACCCAGGGACTTTTGTACAGTTTTTGAAATCTCTTAATTTCTGTGTTATGGAATTATTATAAATAATCATTATAAATTACATATTACAACATAAACATAAAATATATAGTAGCATATGGCATGTAGAATGTCTCATCCGAAGCACAGACCACTCAGGACTATTTTGAACTGAGTCCTGGTCGTTACATCGCTATTTCAGCTAACACATAAAGGATTATTTACTGACTACAGTATTGCTGGCAGTGATCATCACTACAGAAAAAACTTGATCAATTCAAAATCTTTAAGGCTTGGGACAGAGATTGGGGCCAAGTTTACCTATATATTTGTGACAGTTTTTGAAAAGATGTGCTAAGCAAATATACCAAGTAGTGTTTGTAAAAGAACTGTTTACTGGACACAAATTTTAGAGTCACGAATTCCCAACAATGTAAGTGCATTGTAAGCAAAAGCTAGATGTTGCTTAGGTTGGTATTTTGATATAATAGGTACAAATTATTTTTATCTATTCTTTAAAGCAGGACTTCTGCTAGACATTACATTTTTACCCTAGTTCAAATTGCAATATTTATTTGAAAACACTAAAATATTGTTCCTGTGGAAATGTATTATTTACTCTGACTTTTAATCATTTCGGCTCTTTTCCTCAAGTCAATTGACTTATAACTGAGTCTACTTAGTAGAGGAAGTGAACAAAAGGAGGTCACAGTTAAGACTAAATCCCAGTTAGTCACCTAAAGTTTCAACAGTCACATCCATTATATGAAGACACTGTGCTTTAATAATGCAAGAGTTGGCAACAAAACAATAAATGTCCAAACATGATAAATAGCAGGTTAACCACCTCTGCGACAGAGAGAACAACCGTATCAAACTAGCCCATTTTTGCTTAGTCTTGTAAGAGATACAATCACAGTCTATAGTTTTATTTTAAATCTGTCACATTAGAGGGTTACCCAACATTCCAAGATATATTAGGGTGCAATAAATAGCTTACCTTTTTTGATAGTCGTTTACGGGAAAAATAATGTGCTTTATGGTGCAGAGAAGAACCTTAAACATGGTCAATATTGAGAATAAAATCATATCCCACCTGGGTGACTTTCTCTGTCACGTTGTGTGTTCGATCTTTAACCTTGGGTGCAATAATGGTTTTATCTGAAGAAGGAGGGGATGCATTCTTTTTTTCAGTTTTGACATCTGAAAAATTCAGAGTGAGCTGTGGAATCTTGTTAATGGTGCTGTATTTGTTGAGATTTGAATCTGACGTGGATCCCAGGAGGCTTGACTTGATATGATTAAAAGGCCCTAAAAAAATTGGAAAATATTTGTAAAAGCAGGATCAGGAGAAACAGAAGAAGAAAGAGATGGTCCTGAATGACCCGCTAATGATCCACAGCCAGTGTGACCCTGTTTCGGGAGGGACTAAATGCAGCCAGCTGGTACCTGACCACAGGTTTAGGATCACGGTCTGACACATGGAGCAGCACATGGGTGTCGAGGGTAAGATGGGGTCCAAGGCGTGTACCCAGGGGGCAGATGACATCTTTGGCTGTTACTTAACTTCTTTCATTAAGGGCTGGAATAAAAGGAATATAAAACAAAACAAAACACAAAAACCAAAAACCTCCACTCCCTATTATTGGCCAAACTGGTTTTTCAAGAATGTCTTTTTGTAATCCAGGAATTATTCAAGGAAGAGACTTGTCTGTGGATAAAATCATGTTGGCCAGGAAATTTCTGAACAGGCTGTGTCCCCAGCTCCAATGTGTATTACTTTCTTCCCTGGGCCATGACAAATGACAAGTGAGAACCAGCTGTCATGTCATGTGCTTCTACTACCTATGTGAGGTGTTTTACAGAGCTTCTAGGAATTTCAGATAAGAGGGAGAAGGGCAAATGTCTGTGTGTGCATGCGTGTATTCTATTGAAAACTCCAGGATCCTGTGTGAAATTTTTAAAATCTTTCCTTCTTTTCCCCTTTCATTTACATTTAAGACTTTTTTTTTTTTGAGAGAGAGAGAGAAAGAAAAGCCTCCATAAAAAACCATACCAGAAGAATACTTTGGTAAACATAACTTGACATTGAAGTGACCACAGCTAGGTAATGGCTGGGGTTAGTGGTACCTGGTTATTTATTTATTTATTTATTTATCCATTCATTTATTTTCAAACATGCTATATGTTAGATCCCCAGAACTGATTCATCTTGCAGCTGGAAGTCAGTACCCATTTTCCGACCCTGGTCAATTCCCACATTTCTTTCCCATGAAGACAATTTAGCAAGGTTCCAGGGCTCCTGGTTCCCTTGTCGAGGATAAATACACTGACTAGGTACACCTTGAGGTGAACTTACTGTGTGTTGCTTTTGAAGAGTCAGGAAATGCTCCAGAGTTTCTTGTATAATGGGTAATGCAACTTTTACTGATATAGAGCTCCTAAAAATTGGCATCAGGAAGAATTTTACAGAAAGCCTGAGCCCATGACTGTTACTCAGCCATTATTTTGCTGCCTCAGAGAGTGCTTCAAACACACAGACTGCATGACTGAGCTTGTTAGTCGGCACATTTTGCCTTATGCTACTTTTTCTCCTGTTCAGAATGAAACAAATACATTTTAGGGATCAAAAAGTACTTTATGCAGGGCTGAACACTTGAAAATTAAATTTATAGGTGGTGTATTTTGAACCACAATAACAAATCAACTCAGCTAAACTATAATGCTAGTAAAAATAATTGCCATCACCTGGCTGATAGTTAATTTGGAGAGAATTCACATATATTCCTTTATAAAATTTTATTTTTGGTTATTTAAAAATTTGAAATTGTTTTAAGATCATTTTCATCCATACTGCAGACACTGTGCTTCTTGAGGTGCAATTTTATTCACTCCCTGAGTTTTATCCATGATGATGATCAAATCCATCTAGGTGAAAAATGTCATTGAGCAATTTGGGCATTTATTGCCCAGTATGCTCTCATTTGCATATAGACGCTCACTCTCTTTTCTATTTATAAGATAAGGAGAGAAATAGGAGCCAAAAGTGGCACCAAATTAATCTTGCCTTCAGACAGGTGTCTGATAGAAACCCCATTCTCTAGATCTCTCTGTAAGTCTCCATCACAAACCATTGATTTAGTATTGCAACATATCATAGATAGTGTTCTCTTTTTTGTATAATTGTATAATATTATGGCTATATTCCAGGCCTATATCTTAAAATTTGTAATTTGTGAAATATTCCAGGACTTCCAACATTTTAGATAATGTCTTTTTCTCAACTCTATTGTCATATTTTCACTCATTGGGTACTTTTATTGCACACAGGGGTACAGAGAAGAGATTAGAGAAAGTTGAGCTGTGATATATAGTTAAGTTGTGTTTTAAACCCTTAATGTCTATCTTTCAACTCTATTTCTGTCATCCTTCTATGTGGTGAATGTCTATAGCTGACTCTCTACGGAGTTGTTTAAAAAAAATCAGGCAAAAACATGGATGATCCATCACATTAGAGGAGACAAACACTGTTAAATATGCTTTGATTGTCCTTGTAACCAGTTTGAATAAACTCCACTGAACTGGCTACACCAATAAGCACGAGGTCTCAACCATGACAGTACTTCATCCTAGGGGCATTTGTTGGGGACATTTTTGTCTGTCACAATGATGAGAGGTGGCTCAATTGAAAAATTGTCCCATATGTCCAGTGGGCATTCCTGTAGGTGAAAGCCTGTTTACAACGATCTGAGCCTTGAACCTGTTTCACATATAAAGAGTACAATGTACTTTTAACATGATTTTAATATGTGTTGAACTTTGTAGAGCTACAACTACCATGTAAAGGAAAGAGTTTTACATTGTTTGGTTCAGAACTTTACCAAAAGTTGTTCACCATTTTGAAAAATTGTATCACTTGGAGGTACTCTACTTGTGGCATTTGAATTGCCAATACAAAATTTCAGACTTCACGCTATAAGGTTATAGTCTGTGTTTGCAGGTCACGAACAAATATGTAAACAAAGAGATTTGAGTATTTTTTTTGACAGTGTTGGAACTGTATATTAAATTTGCAGAGAATTACAGGAATCACACTGAAGATCATTAATAAAATTTCTTTCAAAAATATTTCATATGATTGTTCTCTATGTATGTAAAATGATACATGATGTAATGAAAAGAAACTATGTAGTAAGAACTAAACATTAACTGATTTGTCTTGAGATTGCCTGTTGGTTTCCAATCTCACGTTAGTAACTCTTCAGAGATCTGCCACAACTTCATCATAATGTCTCGATTGCCATTTCTTGTTCCAATCCATTTTTTAGTCCCATTGTTTAGGAAAGCATATGGTCTGCAAGGCCTTTTTACAATATTGGATAAAGAATATATGTTCTGACATTTGGTGGGATTTCTTTCTTAAACAGTGCAATTCATTAATATTGATGTTATCACATATGAAATCATGTTGACATTACACTGAGCTGTTAAGGGCCAGCTTACTGGTGAGAACATCATCCTTTTTCATTTTCTCCCCACTTTATCTTGGGTTATTTTTCATAATTCAATTTTGGTTATTTCCTGTTTCTAAAATTCATATATAAATAATTCTGGTCTGTTATTGTTTATTCCTATACTGCTTTTTATTTTGTTATCCACTCATATTCCTGCTCTATCATTTTCTCTAGTACTTATCTGGATGATTTTCTCATGTCTTTAATGCTCCTAAAGCCATTTTCTAAAAATGTCTGCTCATTGCATTATGTCTTCTAGTGTAGTTAGTTATATTTGAGCATTAATACATTGAGAAATGTATCATTTTATTATAAACTGCTTTCCTTGTATTCCTCCTTTACATTACAGTTAAAGAATCATGTTGATCTTTTAGAAATAGGTTAACTTATTTCTAAATGTTGTTACAGGATAGTAAAATGAGTATAAAAAATATTGTTGCAAAACAAGGGGACATTGGGTCTGACAGGGCTGAGAAACCACTGGTCAATATATGTCATATGCAGATTTGCTCTCAGAATATTATAACTTCATTGAGTCCATATTTTAGCTTCTCGTATTTACTGGTGGATAACCCTTCAAACTGTTATTCTATTCTGCTTTCTTTTTTTGTAAATTCTTAATAATAGAGATTTAATCTAGGATTTCTTTTAAATCTATATATTTAAAGAATTCAGCAGAACCTAAAATGTTACTTAAAATACTTCATGCATGCTACTTAGATAAGACATTTACAATCTATTTCATCCCATCAACAAAGATCATTATGCTTTTTCCGCTGATTTTGAAGCAGATATTTATTTGCAGAAGTCTGAGTCTGCAAGCCAATGTGCATTAGCTTAGCTTCCTCTAAAACCTATCTAAATTCTAGTGAAAAAATTTCCCAAGATTTTAATTATGGTAAGTATTCACAGTATTCTCGTTTTCACTAATCGTCAACCTAAGCAGATAGAATACGAGGCCAAAAGGGAATAAGCATCAAGGACTAGAAATCAGAACACAGGGTTTCCTACCTCCTAGGTCTATATTCAGAGAGGCCTTGGTTGAGGATTTAAAGGTGAAAGGCAGCCTCCCTGAGAGTGATCATGAACAGATGGGATTTAGGATTCTAATGAAAGAAAGGAGGATAACCTGAAAAACAAAGTAAATGAATTTAAATAAAATAAATGGGCAGAAATAAGGGGAAATAATAGCTTCAATAGAAAGGAATGTAAAACTCAAAGGTGTGTAAGGAGGAATTGATGTTCTTTAGAGAAACATTTCAAAATGGATGACCATTCATTTAAACGTTTCTGTATTCTAGAAGGAGACGAAAAACAGGTGACCAAGTAGACTAAACCAACATCTGGATAAAGCTCTAATATATTACAACTGTCTGATTAAATATAAAGTAGGCCATGTTCCAGCTACAAAGAAATATCCTGAATTTAGAGATCAAGCCAGAGGCTAAAGCAACAACTGGGAAGAATTTTAGATTAAAGATGTTTAAAATTTTTATGATAAGGTTATTTGAATTTATCATGAGTTACAAGATGCTAAAAGAGAATATATTCTCTTTTAGAAGTGCTGGAAATATAGCCAAGGACATCTGATAATTTTTAAAAAATGCTGTTTTCTTTTTTAAAGATCATTGCTCTTGAGGATAAAATGGGACACAAGAAAAGGAGAGAAAAAAAACTTAAGGTTATCACATCATCAGGTCTTTACACAATATTTCTTAGGGCACTGAGTTTATTTGGCTAAAGTTTAATAAAATGTAAATTGCTGAAGTGACTTAACGTCAGAAAAAAAGCAAATGCAGTGTTTAGTAATTGGATTTTGTAAAAGAACACTGGCAGCCAGTTTAAAACTTAGATAGATAAGAAGTAATCATATTATTTGTAGTCCATAATCATATTACTTCTTTGGGTGTGTAACATATAATTTTCAGAAGAAAACTATCACCATTGAAAATCAGTATGCAAATTCTTATAAGATCACAAAAACTTGGCCAGTGTAGCTTATAAGAAACAAGCTGTATCAGATCAGTTGATTTCCTTTGTGAGTCTGATAGGTTTTGTGGCTTGGGGAGGTGAAAGCTGTGATCAGTCTTGCAGATAGTTTTGTTTCTGACTAATATGCCAGATTCACACACAAGATGGAAACTGAACACACTATTGTCAGTGGGATGCAGAGTTCCTTGGAATAATAAGCAGGTGGAAGCAATAAAGGGGTAAAGCTATATTAAGGACCTATTTACTAAGTGGGGTAGGGGTGGGTTAATTTTTATGGATGACTTGGAGAGCAGTATAGGCAGAGAAACCACCACTAAATTTGAGGTGAAGATCGGTTGATGAGTGATTGAGACAGGATTAGGTTCACCTCTCACAACATTAAAGAGATTGTTAACAGCATTTAACGTACATGCACACATAGAAGCAGCAAATGCAATTTATTTGAATTAACTTTTCCAATCCTTGATAATGGGTTACACTTAGATCTCTGAAGTTGTATTTCAAAGATTCATAAATTTCGAGGAAATGCATTAAAGGGAAACAAATTTAATCCTAAGTAAGAAGGTTAAATGGAAATGATTCTGTTTTAGAAGAAAAGACTGAGTACCAATTGCTGTTCTTATAGTATGATATTATATCAAGATTAGACGTAACCAGCTGGAATCTCTGGCCACTCAGGATAGGTAAAGGAGGGAAGAAAATTGCATTTCAGCAAGAAGGATTTAGGTTAGCTCTTGGCGTAACAGGGAGTAAAATAGATTTCCCAAGAAAGTTAGAGAATGGGATCCCCCCCCCAAGATAAAGATTCCTCTACCATTTGTGTCAGAAATTTTGCCAACCACCTCGCCTGAGGGGAATAAACCAGATGCTCCTGAGGTCCTTCCAAATGCCTGCCGAAATGATTTATTTTATTCGGTCAAGAAATTATTTTTGGGTGACTTTGATATTTAAGAACTGTAATTATGCATTTGTACACAAAGAAGTATAGAAATTTGTCTTTTATTTTTTAATTTTTATTTAAATGTGGTTTAGAAACAAAACCAAAAAATTTTAAAAGCGCACTTAATGTATTATTCTATATCTACTTAGCATGTAATTTTTCAGCGAAAATCTTAAAGAGCCAGATACTTAAGTATTTTTTGATAGTTTCAAAACCAGAGTCTGAACAAATAATGAAGACTTTGGAGGATACATTTACATTAATTTTTAAATTAAATTTGCGCATTTTTAAATCTAATTTGGGAGTTTGACTTCATAAATACTAATATGGGAAAACTTCCTACAATGGTTTAGAGTTTCCTAATCCCAAATTCTGACTTTGATGATTCATTTTTATTTAAAGACTACTGGTATTAAAAAATTGAGGGTCAAGGAAAAAGGGTTGGAGATTAAATGGATTTATGAGAGAAAAATAAAAAAAAATGTGGTTTGAATGACAGCTGTGTGAACTACTAGTTTTAAGATAAGCAAGCTCAATTTTCTATTTATTGAGACAAATCAGATTCATTTTTCACTGCATTTAAAAGATCATTGGAAAATTAGTGTCTAATAATTGCTAATTATTAAATGCTAAAGCCAATCATATTTCATACAAGCAAGTTAGCAAGGGGTGTCTGTATTCTGTTTCTTGACATTATATCCTGAATTATACTCAAATCACCATCACAACTGACACTAATTTGTTCTTTTAGAAACCACAGTAGACAGGCCGAGGATAGAATAATCATGTGGATGAAATACCATCCCGGTATTGGAGGTCACCTGCATAGACCCTTTTTGAAGTGCTCGCAAAATAAAATTGGGATGGGAGAAGCTGCCACAATTTCCCGTATTTTCAAATCACCCTGGATTGATGACCAGAAAACAGCTTTAGTGTCTAGTGCTATTAATTCATAAGCATCACCAGCTCTGACTTAATTAGGGAAGCAATTGAGAAATCAATATACAGAACTTCATAGTGATCAGAGTAGCAGTGACATACAGAAGAGGCCAAAACAGTGAATTTTAAATAATGATGGTTACCCGTGGAGACGTGTCCATGCAACATACATGCATCAAATGAGTCATTGTCACCATATGCACACTCACAGCGGCATGCATGGCCTATGTTAAAAGGCTAAGTCCAAATGTTTTCAATTTGATGAGAATAATATGATTACTATATTTTGTGATTCCTCGTACCTACTATGATATAGTAGAAAAAACAGAGGTGAATTTCAAATTTGTAGTCAAATCCAGACTTTTCAGAGGTACTGCCCACTTAAACATTAACCTACAGTACCTATAGGTCATGCCAGTGATTTCAGACTAATATAGGACACAATTAAAAATGACTGAAATGTAATATAGAAAAATAGAAAATGACCATCATGCATGTACAGTTTACTACTACAGTAAGCTTAAAACCATACCCCCTGCCATCCAGGAACGTGAAACTAGTTTTAAGGAAACAAAAGAGGAACAAGTGAAGAGATACTGTCATGTAGCACTTTGATTACTTTATTTAATCTTGCACTCAAAACCTTTTTGGGGCTGAAACAGGCTGATGTGCCTCTTTCATACCAGAATGTATTTAGCTTAATATTTGTTTCTTTCCAAATGGTTTAAATATTTAGAAGCGTTCATTGTCAACCTAGGCTTATACTTGCAAGAAAAAGGAGTTCAGAATCATTTTGGTGCCACAGCTGAGAAAGTAACAATGTCTCCAACAAAATCAAGCCACGATATCTCCACCAGGCACCTGGACCAGCTAAGGGCAGCATGATGTTGCATTGAACAGGGCATACAGCAGGCAAGTGAACATGCCAAGTAAAGGGGCTCTTTGAGCATCAGGTGATGAAATTTGAGTTCGTACATTACCTTTGATATTGCGACCATTGTCTGTTTTGAGCACATAAGGGTAAAAAAAAGAAAGAAATATAAAAAGAAGACTAAAATTATGTTATATACACCGAATTACAATCAGACTAAACAGGATGTGATGACTGAAAATTGTATATTTGAAATTAGCATTTTGTATTATTCAACCAAGTAAAATGCATATACCAAAAATAATATCTGCCATTATAAGCATGCACGTTCAAGTATGTGAATCATTTATCTCATTTATTTTAACTGGATTCCAAGATGGGTATCTTTTATAATTTACGACACTTTGGAGAAGGCATCTCCAGCTGTCTGCAGTTGTGATAAAAACTTTCAGTCTTGTCAGAAGCCAATTTTAGTGTCCCTTCAACCGTCATTTACAAGAAAGACTGCACAACATTTGGTATGTTAAGTAATTGTTTTTTTCATATGGTTTAACCTAGAAAATTAAGACAACAGCTTACCTTAATAAACCAACTTGTGTCACTAATCAGAATTCTATTAACTGCCACTCCCACAAATGTTCTTCCATGCATATTTTGAAAACACCAAATAGTGCTCAAAGAATCATTCTTAGGCAAAAATAATTGTAAGAAATCAGTGAAAGATTTGACTTTTAAAAGTAATGTGAGATTTTTAAGTCTATGTTGTCACAATGCACTCAGTATAATACTTAAAATATTTAAGAAATTCATTTATATTAAGATGGGCTGTTTTCAAATCTCAGAACAAAGTGTTTTCAGATTTATTTTGAGATTAGCAACCTGACCCTTCGATGCATATTTGTTAGTAACAAAATCTGCATTACTAGTTTTGAAACAAACAAGCTTAAAAGAAATGAAGTCATGTCAAAACCAAACAAATATATCCAAGATTTGAAAAATCTGTTCAACATTTGTTGACATGTACAGTAATGCTGTGCATATTTAAAATCTTGGGATATATCATAATTGTTTCAAAGTCTACAAGTGAAGCAATTTCAATAATGTGGTATATTGAACTGCTAGTGTAGACACTGGCTCACATAGAGATATGCAAAACTGTGACCTTACATGACAACTCTGCCTTCTTTGAGGGACCATAAAAAAGCAAATATGGATAGTGAAGAGACCTTGGTTACATAGAATTAACTATCTCCATCAGAAGTGGGGCCCCCAGATCATTAGTAAAGTAACAACTACTTATAAGTAATTAAAAATTATAACAAACCTCAAAATTATAAAGATTTGCAAATTCCCAAAAAACTGACTAGAAGTTATATTATATGGTTAATGCTGCTTTGACATTCTAAGACAGAGCATGCAGTCTGTGCATTGGTGCTAGCTGAGACCTTGTTATTTGTCCGTGACAATATAACTGCAGAAATTAGAGTAAGCGTCTAGAATCTTCTAGCAACTTGTCAGAGTAATTCTATGTCGGGTCAATCTAATAATAAAACAGTTAGGGCTTATATTTTCTATGTATTTTTTTTGAAAATTTCATTTTTCTAATAGTGAATTTTTCTTATATATACAAATGTATTGGTCTGTGATGGATTAGAAAAAATCCTGGTCCTTCACCATAAATGGTTTGAGAAGTAGAATTCTAAGGTACTTGGTAATATAGATTAAATAAAAGGATAATGTAAAACATTATGCACTATTATATTTGCAAATTATTTAAAGTTCTATAAAGATAGCCTATAAAGAAGGAAATTTCTCTTCTTGAATGAAGAAGCAATAATCTGAATTCAGAATCTGGTGCATGTGGGACTTAACCTGTTAACCAGTCACATGAATTCATAAAATTAAAATCAGTTTAAAAGAATTTTCATCATCATGTAGCATTGTGCATCAACTATACCCAAAGAAAAAATAAAAACTTTTAATGTTTTCCATCTTCTTTTGTCAGCAGCTCAGTTTCTGAAATATATCAAATTATGTAGCCATAGGAAGTGTGGTTTCTTCTAGGCTAATCAGTGATTTTGTGGCTAAAAAAACTGTTCTAAAGCTGAAGTATACAATACCCTCTGAATTTATTCACCGATAACCAGACAACCGTAGCATCTGTAAGCAAGTGATACTTTTCTGGAAAATAACATAGCTTTGGTGTGGGAAGAAAATCCAGGATGTCCCCACTACTGAGTGTCCATGTATAGAACCTGAATTGAGAAATCCAGAAATGTGAAATCATCCTTTCCCATAATTGTATCAGCAACTATGTACGAAATGAAGACTACATAAAATGGAAGCAAATAAGTTGAAATCATGAAATCTGATCTAACCTCCTCAGCACCACTGTCAAATCACAGGCGACGTCTATGCCACGCACTGATCATGTGCCATCTAATATGGAAGAATGGTATTAATACTGTAACTCAGGTTCTAGGCAATAAGGCCAATTTCTGAAAAGCCAGTATGATTTCTAAAGATGCTTACACTAACGGGACGAACTAAGCAAAATGTATGTTGGTCATTTGAATCACCCTATTGGATTTATTGCATTTCAGCTATATGATTCATTGCTCAAAGATCAAATTTCAGCAATTTCATTCAGTCAGGAGATATTGAGCATGCAATCACTCCATGGTATGGGGACCTTAGATGACTATTCAGTTTGGAAATTGTCCTTGATTTTATTTTCCTTTTGACCTTCTTTAGACTACAGATTAAAATGGATGTGCTACTGGCTTTTGTACCATATATAGTTTCTCAAACCTATCTGTGGAAAACCCTTCTGTTTTTGTGATACTGATTTATCTCTTTTTGAATTCTTCCTGGCAATTCTGCCTTCTGAATTCTCTTCTGCCTTCTCACCTTCACTGTGGCCTTTAAATAAAGATCCCCACATGATTCAAGTATTATGGAATATAATCATTTTCTGTTGTGCGTGGTTTTGAAACATAGTTCGGGAGCATGGTCCTCTCAATGTGGCACCAACACTTATTGAGTTCCTGCCATGAGACAGGCGATTGTGTTGGATACTAAGGCTGCCAAGCACACTATGCCCCAGCTCCTGCGATGGGGGAGCTCACAGAAGCATACTTATGGCTTTGTGTATCCCGCAGAAATGACAGACTTCTAATGTGGAATAAAGGTAGAATGTAATAAATGCTATCATAATGTGCAAATGCTGCTTTGCACATTAGGGTGTAAAATCATTGAGTTCCTTTGGTTTGGGAAGGGGAAACGGGCCCTGAGGACTGTGAGTGGCAGGATGAGGAGGAACAAAGTAGAGAACAGATATTCCTGGCAGAACAAACTAATGAAGCAAAACAATGTGTGATGCATGTTTGGGAAAAAGCAATTACCTTTGTGCAGGTTTATACATAGTAGGGGAAGGAGTCCTGCAGCAGCTGGAAGGAAGGCTTGAAAAAGAACTGTGGCCAGCTGGCAAAGTGCCTAGTACCCTACACTAAGAGCCCAGTGATCAGATGCATGGTTTAAGAAGAAAACTCAAAAGCAGCAGTGATGATGGGAACGCACAGACATGGATACCGCAGAACAATGGGCCGCTCAGGAACCTGAACTGCGGGATTTAGAAAAGTGGGACTGATATATCCATTCAACAGGTACTCTGAATCTCCGAGCCTCGGGGAAAGCTCGTTGAGTCCACAGACCCATCCTACCACAGGAAAACACTGAGTGGTGGATTGTGGGCTCTGGAGAAAGGTGGTCCTGGGCATGCAAGCCGGCTCTGGAACTCTTTAACCTTGGACGAGTCATATATTTAGCATATCTAAGCCTCAGTTACCTCATCTTTAAAATGGGGCTTAGCAATAATTCCTAACTCACAGAGTTGTTGTAAGAATTAAATCACTTCATGTGTGTCAAACATTTTCAATGCCTCAACACATAGAAAATACTCAGTAAAAGTTGGCCATCATCATGTTAATGATGATTTTTTTTGTCGCTGTCTTTAAAAAAAAAATCTTTATTTATCTTTTTGGGGGGAGAAAGTGCAAGTGGGGGAGGGGTGGAGAAAGGGGGGCAGAGGATCCGAAGCAGGCTCTAAGCTGACAGGCTGACAGCAGTGAGCCCGATGTGGGGCTCGAACTCACAAACAGTGAGATCATGACCTGAGCCGAAGTCCTAAGCTCAACTGACTGAGCCACCCACGTGCCGCTGTCATGGTCTTTTGAGCATTGCTGCTTTCACTACCGGCTAATGTAAGAATGTGAACACAAAGAGGCCAGGGAAAAAGAAACGAATTCTAACTTGTTCTGACTTTGGTTTTCAAGTTTGGTCTTCCAATACTTTCAGGGATTACTTTTTCTCTCTAAGCCTTTCCCCTTCTTCCTTCCTACCCCATCCCTACCCAATCAGTTTATAGCTTTCTGATTAGTCGCTACACCACACTTTACACACCTCTTTCTTTGGAAAGATTTGGTTAATAAGAGTCCTGTGAAGGCACATCACTCCTGCTCAGAGCTTGACTATTTACTAAATGCAGCAAAATTAATTACGCTTGAGATGATAGTGTCATCACCTAAGCACATCTTATATTAAGTATTAATTAACACTCCATAAAGTTGGCAGATGATGGTTATCATACCATTTCAGAAACACAGAAAAGAAGCCAGAAGAAACCAAATTATTCACTAAGGTTCAAAGAGGAAAATCAGTAACACTTCCGGATATAAAATTCATAATTTGTAACTGCTGTAATTTACTCACATTTCTTCCCCCAAGGCATAGGCATTAATGTCAAAATTAAAAACTATGGAAATTACCTTTCATTACCCATTAATATATGTTTCCATATTTAAAAAAAAAAACATACCTTCACTGGCATGTCGGTCTCTAAATATGTTCTTGGGGTGGACACTGAATCCTTCTATATCGTGAACCGAAGAAGCCCTCCGTATACTACAAATGCTTTCCTTCGATCTGGAATGAGTCAGCTGGGAACTTGACTGCAGCATGTCAGGGTACAGTCGGTCCCATTGCCTTTTGGGAGAGGAATGGTCAAGAGGTCCCGATATATTCACCAAAGGGGAACATTTGCTGGGCTGTATCAAGGCTTTTGTATCATCTGCTTCAGAAGGGCTGCAGCTCTCTTTTGTAGGAGACTTGAAGTGCTTCATGGCTACTGAATCATCGCTGTGTTTAGATGAGTCAATTACTACCACATCCGGGTCTTCTTGTGGTAAGGACTGCTTTCTGTAAGTGAGAACTCTCAGACCAGGGAATTTGAACCCAAAAAGTTTCCCTACAAGTGGAGACAGGAAAAAAGAAACACATTATAAGACAAATATATAGATATATACAATCCATATACACATCCATATATACATATATATACTATATATGTACAAGACATATCCCTTAAGAAAAACAAACAAATGAACATCGTTGACTCATATTTAATACCATGTAATAAGATTTATTAATCAATACTGAATTAAGTCATTCACAGTTGGAATGAGAGATATTGTAGAAAATTTCTGAGACTAATTACCATAAAAGTAGTATGAAAATAATAAAAGAACGTTGTCATGTTTCTGATGGTTAAACAGATATACTCCACTGACATGAAAGCATTACTTGGATGACATGACTTTTTTTTGTTTCAATAAATTAAAGACATATTACACATTATTGCATATAACATATTGTTAAAAACACTATACATCCATTTTTAAGGGATTTGGGGGAATTTTACGGGAATTTGAAGGGTGGAATACAGTTTGGAAAGGAAAAGAAGGGATGGGACACCATAGGCAAAAGGGAGGGTACTGGAAATATTATAGTGCATATGTGTGGAGTGGAGGATAGGGGGTGATTGTACTGGAAGAAGGAGGGAATGAGGTGGGGATAAGAAGTTGGCCTGACATATCTAGAAGGCTTGTATAAGACAATACTGTGACTCATGTGTGGATTAGAAAAACAGGGTCAGCTGTTTATGAAAACATTCCTCATTCCATTGGAAAATCTTTAAAGGCTTTACGTTTCAGATAGAGATGTAAAGATAAGAATTTCTCTTTCCTGATATATTTTTTTTTGTTTTTCCAAAATATGAGAATATGGCATGAAATGTTATCCTTATCTCAGTGGATGAGGCTTAGAAGGACAACCAAGTATAAACATTCAAAGGTGAGTTTTAAAATTAAAATATTAGCTAAAAAATGCATAAACTCACTGGCAGTAAGAATGCAAATCAAAACAAAAGCATGTCATTTTCCACTCTTTAATTTAGCAGTTAATTGGAAAAAACAAACAAACAGATAACATGTAGTGATGGCAAAAAATGCTGGTGAGCATTCTGGCACTTTGCTGGTGGGATTGCAAATTGCTACAAATTATTTCAAAAATCATTGTGCAATACCTATTAAAATGAAAACATACTTTTCATTTGACTCAGGAATCCCAATAATAGGAGAGTACAAAGGCACAGAAATAAGACACAGCCTGGATATCCATTAGAAGGAGAATGATTGAATAAATTATGACCTTTTTATACTTTGGAATCTTATAATGCTCTTTAAAAAACATATATATATATATATATATATATATATATATATATATATACACATATATTTTTATTAGAATTAGAAGTTTATTAAAGTAAAAGTGTTAAGTGAAAAAGAGTTTCAGTTTAATGTTTGTGACATTTCATTAAAAATAATAAAAGACTTTATTTGTCTGTAGAAGTTTTATAGCAATAGAGAAAGATGTGGAAGAACACACATCAGACCCGTAATGTTGACTGGCTAAGTGGGTTTGGGAGCAGAAGGTAATGTATTGAATTCTTCTGTATATATTTTTATTGTTTGTTACATCAAGCATGCATGCATTCCTTATAAACTTTTAAAAAACTGATGAGGTAAAACTTTTACTTCTAAAGAATGAAGAGATAAGACATAGCCTCCAAACAATATTGTGTAATTCAAAGCTTGTCTAAGTATTGTCTATGAGAAAACACAGAGTTTCTAATCTCCATTGCTAGTGCAGTGGTCTATGTTCAAATTGCCTGATGGCTTGACAATTACACATTGCTCTTCTAGTCAATCATTTGGAGTCTTTGGGCTACGATATTATCTACCTTATGTTCTTTTAAGTGTCATGGGCACCATTATTTTTAATACATTTATTATGAACTTTCCCTTAGCCATAGGATGGTTTTAAAACATGGGAGAACACTTCCAAAACTCATAGATTTTTCTGTATTTTATTTAAATAATTACTCTTAATTACTCTTCCAGTAAATGTCTTACCTATACACATAGTTTCCATTCCGTATTTATTTAATCCAATGATTCATAACTACATCTCCAGGCCAGACCTTTTCTCTTAGTTCCAAACCTGCATATCGATTGGCCTCATTGACATCTTCACTTAGAAGTCTTAAAAAGACACCTCAAAATTCCATAGCAAATCCAATCTCGTGATCCATCTGTCCAATTCTAGCCCTTCTTCTCTGATTAACATTTCTCTTTTCCAGTGGACTGTAGGCCTCATGAGGGCAGGGACCCTGTCTATTTTGCTTACCAAATCCTACCTCTGACAGAATGCCTGAGCATGGTAAATGAATTTCTATCATCTATAAACAGATCCTAAACTGACAATGTGCTTCAATTCTGAATGTGGAAAACTAAGATACTTAATTACTCTGGCCAACTTAATTGGATAATCTTAGCCTTCTGGAATTGTATTGACCCATGTTTACCAAAAATGATTGATTGAGTAGAACTCAGTAGCTCATGGAAATGATGAACTCTACACCTTGCCCTTTATACCTGATTGCAACTCTGCTTCTTAATTTTACCTTTTTCAGAGGTTACTAATTGCTACCATTCTGATTTTAGAACATAAGACAGAGTGTTTTCAAATTCTTCATTTTATGTAAACAATTAATTACAGAAAATTTTAGAATTAAGTAGGCTACTTTATTATTTTTTTAATGTTTATTTATTGTTGAGAGAGATAGAGCATTAGTTGGGGAGGGTCAGAGAGAGAGGAAGACACAGAATCCGAAGCAGGCTCCAGGCTCTGAGCTGTCAGCACAGAGCCCGACACAGGGCTCGAACTCAAGAACTATGAGATCATGACCTGAGCCGAAGTCAGATGCTTAACCAACTGAGCCACCCAGGCGCCCCAAGTAGACTACTTTATTATTGTAAGCTTTCATTTGTGGGCTAGCAGTTAATAGTGTTAAATACAACTGTAATATAATTTATCTTTCTGGTAAAAAAAAACAAAAAACAAAAAAACATGACACAATGCACAGACAAAATCCAAATATGGTCCACTTTAAGTTCTGGATTAATAAATTGTAGGTGAGAGTAATCAATCTATGCAAATAAGATTAAATAACAGTGTACCAGAGTAACTGTTTTGCAAGCATTCCTACATAATTTTACCAACAACTCTTATATGCTCAAGTAAATTGCCAAGTTAAAAATCAGTGAACTGCATCAAAGTCACTTGATTAGTTTTTAATGCCCATGGAATTGACTTATAAAGCAGTTTACAAATCAATTCTGCAAGCTTATTACAATGCACTGAAGGTCAATGCATACTTTTATTCATTTTTCATCAGTTACATTACCCTCCTCCTTTAAAAACCATCCACTGTGTTTCTTAAATTAATGGCCACACAAGGCATTTAGCTTGCTCCTACAGTTTAGTCATATCCAAGGTGGTACAGATGGTCTTTTCTGCATCACTAGGTTAATATGACCATGTTATATTGCATTACAGATTTAGTTGTCTAACTGCAGCTCATCCGGAAAGAATACACATTGAGAATTTTGCTCAATGCTAGCACTTTTAGGCATGAAATATGAAGCATGGATGAGTATAATCCTGTCATGGTTCTTAACACTGAAAAATACCCTTATAAGTTAAGTCTCCATATTTTACCATATCTGCTTTCTAACTGGACAACTAAAATAGGTACTATGTGGCCTTTCATCTATTAAATGTTTTATAAATCTGAAATAAGAATGACAGATTAGGAGTTTTTACACATTTTTTACACATTCTCCCAATAATTGTAAGTTTTAATAAACTGCTTACACAAACCTGATTTCGTTTAAATATACCATTTTCATCTAAGAAGTATCTAACATGCATGAATGAATGACTGCTACAAGGTCTTTCACAGAACATGTCACTTTTATGAAGCTGTTAAATGTAATTTTGGAAGCTTCATCTTCATGTATCCTGTGTCATATTTAACTGAGAGCTTTTAACTTCTCACCCAAGTAGGTACACAGTTAATCAATTATCTTTCTCTTCAAAAAAGCCTGGAATTATGACTCCAATCGATATACGCAAAGATGTTAAACACTTGGCTCAAGGCCAAACAGGAAATCAGGGTAAAGTCAGAATAAAACAGCCACTTATTTTATTTAATTTCAGTTTTACCCAAGATTTGGTGGTTTCTTGGGCCATAAATACCCACCTGAGTATTTAATGAGAATCATAATTCTCCTCTAAATAAATGTAGATAAATGCATACACACAATTTTATTTATGACCTCTGAAAATGAATAACAAAGTTCCTTTCCCTCAACCAAAACCCTTCTTCTAACCTCCCCTAGGATTGCCTGGGATTAGTTGACTCTTAATATTCCTTTTCGTTCTGAGTTTCTTTGTTTATATATTTATGCTATTCATAGTTCCCACAAATTTATAATGATCACAGCTACATTTCTGCCCTATCTCCTGTGGTAATGGGAGTTGGTTCTTATCTACTAGCATTTGGAAGGAAACAGTTTTTCTAATTTAGGAATGAATCTGGGAATATTAGAAATAACATTTCTCTCAGAAAAGCAAATATTTCCAAAAAGTCCTCCACATACTGCTAATCATTGAATTTCCTCACAATTGCCAATTCCCAGTCATTTCCTGGGTTCAGCTTGTCTTCATTGCTGCAAACTCTTAGAACTTTGATTACCTAATAATTTTACCAGGGGTGCCTGGGGGGCTCAGTCAGTTGAGCTGGTGACTCTTGATTTCTGCTCCTGATCCCAGGGTCATGGGGTTGAGCCCCACCTTGGGCTCTGTGCTGAGCATGGAACCTGCTTCATGTTCCCTCTCCTCTTGAATATATATTAAATATGTATTCTCTCTATCTTAAATATGTATTAAATATATTTAATATACTTATTTTATCAGAAACAACTTACTCTGGCTTGGTTCTGCTTAGTTGAATTATGGACTAAAAAGTAGAGAGAAACTTTAGTTCAAGTAGCCATGGAAACTAGAGAGTATAGTAGGGTAAGGAAGGGACATGCTTGGTGGGGGTGGGAAATGGGGGATGTCGTGAAGACGATGAGCAGAGATGTTTTCCTCTCACAAAGGAGTATAGGTAGCGGGAGGTTGGATCCCTGAGACGCGTCTTGTACCAAAGGTCTCTATGAGGAGTGTTCTCAGGAGATACGCCTGAGAAAAGGGATTAAGACAGGATTGGGTTAAACTCTCATGCAAATGCAAAGGAAGCTTCAGCCAGCCCTCCAGGGAGCTCCGGATCTAGAACAGCCCTGCAGAGTGATGCCCCATTCAAGTCAGGGCATTGGTCTTTGTCTCCCAGCATCAGCCAGTCACCTGCTACAGCTACCCCATGAGAAGGTCCATAACCTGCGCAAGGCACTTCCCTGCCTTGGACCACAGTTGTCAGTGAGGAGCAGAGCTGTGCACACTCAGCAGCCAATATTCCCAGCTGCAAGGCTGTCCCAGGCCTGAGGAAGGTGTCTGGCTGAGTAGCACCGTGCCCACAGCGCAGAGCAAGAACGAAAGCCAGATTTGGGTCTGAAAAAAACTATAATCTGAATGAAGCCTACTATCAGCTATTATCACGCCATAAGGATTTGTGAAGTACTGTTGATGTACCTCTCTAAAATCACGGTAGTCACAACCTGACACTTAAATTGGAAGCCTTAAAATCACCGTGAGGTTTTCTCCAGCCAAATAGTTCCAGATGTGCAGAGAGACATGACTTTAATCTCTGAGTCAGAGAGAGCAACAGACTGAATCTGATGGGAGAAACAGGCAAGATAATTGACTTATCTGCCTTATCTTTTTAGGCAGAAATTTCCATCGAGGCACCCTGCAAGAAGATGAATCTTTCCTACTCCCAAGTGTGTAATGAATATATGATGTTGCCCATAGGCTGCTGGAACAACCCATAATATTGTCAAAGAAGGCAGTAGGTGGCAGTTAGACTGGGAAAAAGGATCACTCAGTATGAACTCAGCGCTGACCTGATTAGCGGGTGACAAATGGGGCAGTGCAGCCAATGAAGTCCTGATACTAGTGACAACAAAAGATCACCAGGGGGCCCATAGATCTAGTAAAGCTGAAGCTAAATGTAGGACCCTTTAAGGGAACAGAGATGGTCAGTAATGCCTTGAAAAACTAACTCCTAGGGTGAGAGATACCAAGAAAAAGCAGCAACGTACAATGAGGCAGTAAGTGTGAGACCAAATTGGAATCTTGAAGCAAGGCAAGTCCTGACCCAGTAGCGCATGGCGCACATGTGTGGAGGTGGGGGAAGTTAGTGCCGCAGTAGCAGCGAGAGCCATTACGGGAGCTGCAGCAGCAGCAAGAACTTCTGGAACAGGTTCACAAATGCTGATGATATCTGAGACATACTGCTTCCAACCTGGCCAGGTCATCATGAAAGCCAAGAGGCAGAAAAGACAGGTTTGGGATACGGGATATAAGGCAGAAAACGGGACAAGGTGGTGGACTGCTTTTAGCCACCCAAGGTTAAAATATCTCAGTGAAGAGGGATTGGAAATGAAAGCAAACACATCGGTAGTATATGTACCTAGTAAGGTTTCTATGTGATAAATACTGAATAAATCAACGTGTGTCTTATTAATACTGTTATTTTATTTATCTCCAACAGATTTCTTCCTTTTCCAAATGCCATTAGAGAAGCCATTCAAACTGTGTGAATGTAATGACACTTAACCTAAATTGACCTGGGATCACCATATAGTCATCACATTGACAGGGACTCTCTTGATGGAGTATTCCAAACACAAATGGTACAGACACCAGCTACCCAAAGGCAGTATGACCAGAAACTGTCCCTGATTTGGATGTTGCTAGGTAACAAAATTTTCCAAATGATATGCACACGAGGAGTTTCTGGCATGGATATGTCGATTTAGACGGTCATTAGCATTCATTATTAATAAAGAGATAAAACATAATTTTTTTCAACTACCAGCAATTTTCCTGATGTCAGAAATATGTCTTTTGCCCAAATCCTAGAGGGGAAATGTAATATAAAGTTGATTGCAACCCGTGATGGAAATTTTCCTGGACTTCTTTTAGCAACCATGTCATAGTTCCTTTTTTATATCAAATTTAATCTTTGAAAAGAGGAAACTTGCAAACCCATGATAATAGTAAATATTAGTTACGTTGTAAAACCTTTAATTAAATTCATCTGAATAATAGATTGTTTCCATAGTAATGCTCACTGAGGGGGAAACTCTATATTACTACTACAGCTCTTCATCTTTGAATTAAAGAATAACTTTCAGCTCCAATGGAGAATAGTAAAAACACTGCGAATACCCTTTTAGAAACCAGTATATAGAAAATTTCTTTGTTCTTTAACTTGAGGTCTGAAAACTGATATGCAAATTTGAGGGAGTAATGTAGCTATTCAGGCAAATATATATTTTGTGTGTCAATTATTCAGAATATTGAGTCCAAAGCATACGAATACATTTTTAGTGGTTTAAATTAGTTAGATAATTGCTTAAATTACCAGCTGCATTTTGTGTGTATAGACTAAGCTGTTGTCAAAGCTTTTAGAGTAATTCAAACTTGTCTTTTAATAAGCACAAAAGTGGAAATGCTTCTTTGGTTCCGACAGTATGATTTTAATCATTTCAAAGATAATGGAATCTCCTTTGTCATACCTTAATAAGATTAAATTAGATTAAAAAGTTCACTTTTGAAAAGAACTGTAAGAATAAGAGACTATAAAAACTTAACTTTATTATACTTTTACATTTAGTTTCACTTAAAATTTATCTTTATAGTTTTATGTAAACATTAATTAACACAGCCCAGTAGTTTTCAGATTTTAGCGGGTATCAGAATGACCTGAAGGGTTTGTTAAAACATAAACTGCCAAATTTCTGTGTCTCTGAATCAGTTGTTCTGATGTAAGGCCCAAGAATTAGCATTTCAAACATGTTGCAGGGTGATGCTGATGGACTTACCCTTGGGGAATCATTGACTAATGCCCATTCAGTAGGAAAATTTAAAAAAAAAAACACCTTAAATTACTCAATAAAAATAACTTATTCATTTTTTTTAATTTTACAAATATGTATTCGATACTTACTATTTGCAAGAGGTTAGGGATGCATGGAAAGGAAAATAACATCCCTGCTATGTACTAGAGGTGAAGGGTTCTTGGCCACTTTAAATAAGGAAGGTGTTTTCCAGTTTTCTACAGACCTTACCCTTCTCTCTACTTTTATTCATGGCTTTTTTCAGTCCTTTATGCTACTTGTCCAGTAGGCAAATGAATATGACCAATGTTGTAGTAAAGGCAGGCATGATGTCACAGAGGCAGGAACAGGTACATTTTTCTGGGTGAGTTCGGAACCCTGGACAGATGAAGAGTTCTTTGGAGCAAGCACCCTAGAGGGATGAAGGCATTCAAATAGAGGGGCTACAATGTTGTACAAACAAGGTGGTATAAAGCATGTTTCAAGGAACCACCACTGAAATATGGGATGTGATGGGGTGAAGGGATAGGATATAAAGCTAAAGAAGTAGCACAGATCAAACCACAGGTGTTTTGTATAATACACAGGACTTTGGAGTTTTATATTGTTAGTAACAAAGAACCATTTAAAGGATAGGTATTATAATTTGATGTAAAATAGTGTGACATGTGATCCTGAAGAAAAGAGGCTGAAGGCAAGGATACCAGTTATGAGACCCTGCATCAGCCCAAGAAAGATGTGTTGTGGGCCTACTAGACAATTACAGTGGGCTGTACAAGAGATAGCCACAAGGTGCACTTGACCGCATTTGATCACTTTCGTTGGGAGAAGAGATGATTAAAGATTAGCATAAT
The DNA here is from genome assembly GCF_018350175.1 of Felis catus. Classification (NCBI taxonomy): domain Eukaryota; kingdom Metazoa; phylum Chordata; class Mammalia; order Carnivora; family Felidae; genus Felis; species Felis catus. The sequence continues at coordinate 151,727,815 of NC_058375.1, forward strand.
CCTTTGAAAAAAAAAATTTAAATAAAAAAAAAATAAATAAATAAAAGATTAGCATAATCCCCATGTTTCCAGCTGTGGTGGCTTGGATGACACTGTTTGGGATGTATGAAGAGCAAGAGTTTTTGATGGAATGGATGGATGGTAACTGGAGATGGAAAGACAAGTCTTAACTTGAAATGCTAAATCTATAGAAATTTAAAAGTCTTCCAAAGGAGATGCCCAATGGACAGTTGGATACATGATGTTCTAAGTGGTAAGGAAAGTCCAGAGAAAGGTATGGGCTGGAGATACTGATTTGTGAGGGAGTCTTTACCCTGTAGGTCATGGATAAGTTTGCCCATCCAGGGTATATAGAGAAGATGACTAAGGAGAAGAATGCTAAGAGTAGCTATTGGGAGATAAACAAACAGCATTTATGAGTAGAGTAAGATGAATAAGAAAATGGTATGAAATTGGCTGCCACAGAGATCAAAAGAAACAAAGGAGTATGGTGTCATGGAACATAAAACAAGAGAGAAGAGAATCAGATTTAATAAGGTACATTCAACCTAGAGGGTAACATAGAGAGCACAACATAGAGAGTTCAATTACAGTGAGCAGAGAAACGAAGGAAATAAGAGAAGCAAATGAGGAAGTATGGGAAGTCTGAAAGCTTGGAAGAGACAACATAAATGAAGAAAGCCAGATAAAAACAAACAATAAAGACAGCTGAGGACTATCGCAAACTGGAGAATGCAGGCCCCATCAAAAGGTGTGGCCAGTATTCAGTTTCAGCCTATTGCAAACACGTAGTCAAATACTTGTGTTTTCCAAAATAAGCCAGAGATCTTCATTTTAGATGTCATATTCCAGTTTTTAAATGTTGGCAACAAACTTAACTAATTAAAAGTTTGAGAAAATATTATGAGATATAATCAATGTGTCTGTTGAAGTACAGGCTATTTTCAGCAGCGTGGGTGCGAGCCAAAGGGAAAGAGCCAGTGAAAATATCGGGAGCGGCGGGTGGGATTGGTGAGGACAGGTTTTGAAGGAATGGAAGAGAGAATGGGTTGCAAGTGGAATCTAAGCCTCAGTTAACATTATTGGGACATTTTTGTTGAGAGTGGGCTTGTTAAAGGAGTTCCTGCCTGCACCCTTCTCCTTGCTCTGAGGTGTGGGAAGTGAGTTTATTTGTGGGGCCAAATGAGTGATTTAAGGTTAAGAGTGACTAGAAGCCAGATGAAAGTTTAAAATACTTGCCAAAGGAAAAAGTTCAAAGATCTGAAAAAAAAATTAAGATCACATGTACAGTTTTGACTTGCAGTATAATCATTTTTAAATTAAAAATGACAAAGTTCATCATTTTTCTGCAAGTAAATGAAACAATGTGGGCCTGTTTTCTTGTTGGGAAATATTTAAAGTTTAGTAAAATGAGAACACTTCAGAGATTTGTGATAGTGATGGTAAGAGTAAATTAAATAGATTTAAATTTAAACAGAAACTATTTTAAATTGATAAAAGGAGTGAAAATGTTATTAGTTAAAGTTTACCTGGGGGCATATCCCCCCAAAACTGAGCTTAAGATCAGTTTTCATAGTGGCTCAAAGTGAATCTTTGGTTTTAAAATAAGATAAAAACATAGAATGCATCTGTTCTCTGTTTGGATGTATAATGTTAATTAAGACTTTTTTGTTTAATTCAGGTTGCCCTAACTCCCTTGAAAATCTTTTTAACAAATTAAAGTGTGTGTGTGTGTGTGTGTGTGTGTGTGTGTGTGTGTGCATTTGTGTGTCAGACTGGTGATCCTAGACTCCTGCTATAAAATAGAACTCAACATATAAAGCTCAAATATACTTGTAAGTAATTTAAAATGAAATGTTGATATATTTTAGTTAAAATAATAAAGTGAAAGTCTCTTATTTGATGACTATTAACTTTGAAATTAATAGTGTTACCAAAAACACATAATTTGGTTATCCTCTACATCATGCAAATATTTCACAGGACCAGATATTAAGAACAGAAAAAAAGAACACCTTTGCCCCATTCCATTAGTTCCTTTAGATGTGGCCCCCTTTTAGTTGGTAGGGAAAGTACAATCTTCTCTTCCATTTGGTATCATTTCCATTTTTCAGATTTTAGAGCTTTTCCAGAAACCATCAGTGAGAAAAGACTTAGTTGTATATTTTATTTGGAATTTATACTTTTTATGTGGCAACTAATTGACTCAATGATGCAGTGTTTATCAGTTTGGTAGACTTTTCAGTATAGTACTCTCTCCTGTACTTGCTCCATTCCAGGGTAAATAAGTCGTTTATCTGTGGCTGGTTCTATACCTTTAACCTGTGAAAAATTAGTTTTTCCCATAGAAAGCTGCTCACTTTAGTTGGATAGGGTTCCTTATCCAGAAATTAGGCATTTGAATTGAGAAATGATTCACAACTTCATCTGATGCAAAACAAGTCTCTAGGTTTCCAGAATTTTCTCAGTCCTATTGATCATAGTCCCTTTTTATGATACATCTTTTCTATTGTGCATTTACCTTCTTTCCTATTGCTTCTCTATTTAAGACTTCATTCTTCTCACTTGCATTTCTTGTGTTGTCACTTCACAGGTTTTCCTTTATTTTGTCGTCGCTTCAGGAGAGGCAATTAAATTTATAGAAACCCACATCTTCTTAAACAAACAGTAGCTTTTTCTGTATTACTCTCATTTAAATCCCAACACTCAGGGGCATACACTCCCACCCACACACTTAAGTGCTTCTTTTTTTACTTATTTAAATTTTAGTTGTTTGGGGCACCTGGGTGGCTCAGTCAGTTTAGCATCCAACTCTTGATTTTGGCTCGGGTCATGATCTCACAGTCATGAGAGAGCCCTGTATTGGGCTCCACGGTCAGCATGGAGCCTGCTTGGAATTCTCTCTCTCCCTCTCTCTCTGCCCCTCCCCTGCTCATTCTCTCTCCCTCTCTCTCTCTCCTCTCAAAATAAAAAACTAAATATTAAAAAAATAATTAAACATGAAAAATTAAATTTAGTTCGTTAACATATAGTGCATTATTGGTTTCAGGAGTAGAATTCAGTGATTCATCACTTACATACCATACCTAGTGCTCAACCCAACAAGTGCCCTCCTCAATATCTATCACCCATCTAGCCCATCTCCCACCCATATCCCTTCATCAACCTTCAGTTTGTTCTATATCATTAAGAGTCTCTTGTGGTTTGTTTGCCTCTCTTCTTTATCCCTCTCCTTCCAATAGGTTCTTCTGTTTTGTTTCTTAAATTCCACATATGAGTGAAATAATATGGTATTTGCCTTTCTTTGATTGACTTATTTCATTTAGCATAATACATTCTAGCTCCATCCATGTCATTGCGAATAGCAAGATTTCATTTTTTTGATGGCCGAGTAACATTCCATTATATATATATATATGCTTATATATATATAACCATATATATATAATCTTATATATATATATAAGCTTATATATATAACCATATATATATATATATAATCTTATATATATATATATATATATATGATGTACCATATCTTCTTTATCCATTCATCAGTCCATGTACATTTGGGCTCTCTTCATAGTTTGGCTACTGTTGATAATGTTGCTGTAAACATTGAGGTGCATGTACCCCTTTGAATCTATATTTTTGTATCCTTTGGGTAAATACCTAATAGTGCAATTGCTAGATAGTAGGGTAGTTCTATTTTCAGTTTCTTGAGGAACCTCCATACTGGCTGGAGTGGCTGCACTCCAGTTTTCATTCCCACCAACAGTGCAAGAGGGTTCCCCTTTCTTTGCACCCTCACCAACACCTGTTGCTTCTTGTGTTGTTAATTTTAGCCACTCTGACAGGTGTGAGGTGGTATCTCCTTGTGGTTTTGATTTGTATTTCCCTGATGATGAATGATGTTGAGCATCTTTTTACGTGTCTATTAGCCTTCTGGATGTCTTCTTTGGAAAAGTGTCTATTCATGTCTTCTGTCAATTTCTTTACTGGGTTGAATAACCCAGTATTTTTGGGTATTGAGTCTTACAAGTTCTTTATAGATTTTGTATACCAACCCTTTATCAGATATGTAGCTTGCAAACATCTTCTCCCATTCCATAGGCTGTGTTTTAGTTTTGTTGATTGTTTCCTTTGCTGTGCTGAAGGTTTTTATCTTGAAGAAGTCCCAATAGTTCATGTTTGCTTTTGTTTCCCTTGCTTTCAGCGACTTGTCTAGTAAGAAGATGGTCCAACTGAGGTCAAAGAGGTTGCTGCCTGTGTTCTCCTCTAGAATTATGATAATTTCTGTCTCACATTTATGTCTTCCATCCACTTTGAATTTATTTTTGTGTATGGCATAAGAACATCCAGTTCCATTCTTCTGCATGTTGCTGTCTAGTTTTCCCAGAATCATTTGTTGAAGATACTGTATTTTCTCCATTGGATATTCTTTCCTGGTGTTTGAAGATTAGTTGATCATATAGTTGTGGGTACATACTTCTTATTTAGGTAAGAAATTAGGCATTTTGAAGGTTAATATGTTTCTTCAAAAAGAAGTGTATCAAAATTTGATTTTCTTTTCTTTCTTTTTTTGTTTGTTTTGGTGGTCACCACTGGAACAACAATGTTTGAAATAGCCAATATCAGCATTTTACATGGATAGGAAAATTATACTTTAAGAAAAAAAATTGGCAGGATTTTCCCCCAGATCAGAAATAATACAAAGTAGAAACTGGATAGTATCAGAAACTACCAAGTTCAATTTGTCTCTCTAAATTTTCTGCTTGATTTATCAAACTCTTCAAAAATTATCATCAAGTAAAGGAAATTCCTCAGCATAACATGACAGAAGAGTATAATCAAAGCCAATATACTGGTTGTAAACAATGGGCCTTTGTAATGCTCTGGAAACAATTTTATGTGCATATTTATGCTTTCTCCAATGACTCTGTATATGACCTGCAGTGTAGGGAAACCACTCATATTCACAAACTAACAACCAACCTCTACTGAATTTGCTATGGCTTATACATGAGGTGCTATTTTAATCATAGTGTAAAATTGCATAGATTATGTATTATTAGATCCTGAGAGGCTACCGTATAGATTATCTTCTATTCAAGGAATCCAACTTTCAATTCTCCATTTGTATTTCAGTTTGACATGAATACTTTATTTTTTTTTTTTTTAAATTTTTTTTTTCCATGTTTTTTATTTATTTTTGGGACAGAGAGAGACAGAGCATGAACAGGGGAGGGGAGGGGCAGAGAGGGAGACACAGAATTGGAAACAGGCTCCAGGCTCTGAGCCATCAGCCCAGAGCCCGACGCGGGGCTCGAACTCACGGACCGCGAGATCGTGACCTGGCTGAAGTCGGACGCTTAACCGACTGCGCCACCCAGGCGCCCCTATTTTTTTTTTTTTAATTTTTTTTAATGTTTATTTTTAAGAGACACAGAGACAGAATGCGAGTGGGTTAGGGGCAAAGAGAGAGGGAAACACAGAATCTGAAGCAGGCTCCAGGCTCCGAGCTGTCAGAACAGAGCCGGATGCGGGGCTCAAACCCACGAGCTGTAAGATCATGACCTGAGCTGAAGTCGGACGCTCAACCGACTGAGACACCCAGGCGTCCCATGAATACTTTATTTTTAAAAAAATCCCCTTTTTTGCTATGCTGCTGATACACCACTCCCTTTTTCACTTCCATTCAAATTAATGGACCATGCAAGATAACTGTTCTATGGGAAAAATGAAGAATTTGTGATGATGATGAAGAAAAACATCAGGCATCCCCAAAACAACAGATTTTATTGACATTCATGACCAAAATACAGGCTGACATTACCTAAAGTATACTCTCAGGAATCATTCAGTAATGACTGAATTGATTAGTGGGAGATATAAAGAAATAAAAATGGTCATCAACTTAAAGGAACAAGACTTTAGTATTACAATATTTTTTTTTCAAGTACCTCAATTTTGTTTTTAAATATGTCACCAGGGAGACTGACACATAGGTGATTTTGATAAAAAGTTTCCCCCCCGAGTGTGATATTGTTCAGAGTAAGATATTTAGTATATTGGAATCATTTTACATTAATATATTTCTCCCATTATTTCTTTAATATAACACTGTACTAGCATCTGGACATACCTAAGGAAGTACCTGATACTATCAAAACTTCTCAGCTGGTATAGATTTGATTTAGTATTATACTTAGGTTTACAATATAGGCTTTTGAAACTGTGTTTTTTATTTTAGTTTTAGCTTGCTGTCTGAATTTATGTATAGAATAACAATTTCTTTGTTAAAATATTAAAGTTTTTTGACAAGGCCTAGCTCCCTACAGACAATAACAGATCCCTAAATTTCGATGTCCTCACGGATCTTCCTACACACAGTAGAGACCAATTAATGAGACAAATAAAAGTATCCATAAACTATGCCTAAAGAGTAATTAGAGACAGAGACATTGCACACTTTAATTTACATATAAGCAGGCAAATAAATTCCTAAGAGTGGCAGAATTGGTTCCAGAAAGCACACTGCAATGGAGTTCAGCAGAAGCTTAGTGAAGAAAAGGGGAGTACAAAGGTCTCCTTGGGGTGACGGAAAACACATATCAAATACGGTTAACCCACAGATAAGGAGGAGGACTCTGCACTCTGTAAGAAATACTGAGAGCAGGTCTGTGACCTGAATGGTCAAAAGACTGGTTACTAGATAGACGATAAAAAGTAACTTGAAAAGTGCACAAGACCTCAATTAGCAGTTTTGGAAAAACACTGCTTCTTGGTGGGGGGCAGAGGGAGGAAGACTAGTGGTGAGCACTGAATATATTTCACTAGAAATTTAAAGCCAAAAAAAAAAAAAAAAGTGAGGGGGCAGCTGGGTGGCTCGGTTGGTTAAGCGTCCGACTTCGGCTCAGGTCATGATCTCATGGTCTGTGATTTCGAGCCCCGCGTGGGGCTCTGTGCTGACAGCTCGGAGCCTGGAGCCTGTTTCAGATTCTGTGTCTCTTTCTCTCTCTCTGCCTCTCCCCTGATCGTGCTCTGCCTCTCTCTGTCTCAAAAATAAATAAACGTTAAAAAAATTTTAAAAAATTTAAAAAAAAATGTGAGAAGTATGTAAACATTATGGCCTCTGACCAGCTAGAAATACTGCAACAAAACAAAATGAGAGGAGAAGAAAACGTAGAAAAAGTTCACTGAGTACCTTGTTGGTAAAAGTTGGGAAGAAAATAATATAATTTAAATTGACAAACTGAATGGTAGAAGCCCATTCTTTGGAGTGCAAAGATAAGAATTAGAACAGATAATATTATTAACTAAAATTACATGGTGGAAAGGGAAGGAAAAGAGTTACAGGCTAATTTTATTCTTGCTCATAGTAAGGAATCAAAATACAGTGTCTGAGGGAAAGGAGGAGAGATTAAGGACATTACATAAAATTAAAAATACAAATATTCTCAAATATAAAAACAAAAGCAAAAACAAGATAAAACAAACCAAAAACACACATTGGAGTTAAAAAAAAAAAAACCAAAGAAAACATAACATAATGAAATGTCTCAAGAGAGTACATTTAAGTGGTGCCTGGGTGGCTCAGTTGGTTAAGCTATTGACTCTTGATTTCGGCTCCGGTCATATCTCACAGTTCAAGAGTTTGAGGCCCACAGTGGGCTCTGCGTTGACAGCAGGGAGTTGGCTTGGGATTCTCTGTCTCTCTCTCTCTCTCTCTCTGCCCCTCCCCCTCTCACATGCACTCTCGCTCTCTCTCTCTCTCAAAATAAATAAATAAATGAACATTTAAATTTTTTTTTCAACGTTTATTTATTTTTGGGACAGAGAGAGACAGAGCATGAATGGGGGAGGGGCAGAGAGAGAGGAAGACACAGAATCGGAAACAGGCTCCAGGCTCTGAGCCATCAGCCCAGAGCCCGACGCGGGGCTCGAACTCACGGACCGCAAGATCGTGACCTGGCTGAAGTCGGATGCTTAACCGACTGCGCCACCCAGGCGCCCCAATAAATAAACATTTAAAAAGAGAGTATATATTTTTAAAATTTTTAAAAAAAATTTTTAACGTTTATTTATTTTTGAGACAGAGAGAGGCAAAGCATGAACAGGGGAGGGGCAGAGAGAGAGGGAGATACAGAATCTGAAACAGGCTCCAGGCTCTGAGCTGTCAGCACAGAGCCTGACACGGGGCTCGAACTCACGGACCGCGAGATCATGACCCGGGACGAAGTCGTCCACTTAACTGACTGAGCCACCCAGGCGCCCCAAAAAGAGAGTATATTTAACATAGACTATACTAGTACTAAGAAAAAAGTTATATCAGTAAATATAAGTACCTATTATAATTAAAAATTAAAAGACAAGTATTATTTTTTTCTTATAAGAAACAAAAGAAAACTTCACTCCACAACGTATAAAAAAAGCACAACTAAAACAAAGAAAGACTAGAAGATGGTTTAAATATATAAACAAGAAAATAAAACTGAAGAAATCTTTGAAAAGTAATAAAAGACAACTTTGCATAATTGTATTAAAATAAATTTTTTAAATCTACATAAAATTCTTGAGAAATAACATTTAGTAAAACTGATACTAGTTGAGATGGATGACTGGAATAATCCAATCTCTGGAGAAAAAAAAAAAAAAAAAGAAAATTTGTCAAAAAGCTGCTCCATAAAGTAGTATCAGACCTAGAGGATTTCACAAGGAAATCATACTTAACTTTGAAAGTTCAGATAATCTCCAAATTATTTGATGGTTCTGTAGCACAGAACATAGAAAATAATCTCCAGATTATTTTCTGAAGGAATTATAGATTGATACCAATACCTGATGAAAGTGCATATAGACATACACACAAATTTCAGGTCAGTCTCCCTAAAGAATACTAATGTAAAGATCGTAAATTAATTTTAGATAAAGAGAGGCCAACTGCATAATACAAAATAAATACATCATGGTCAATAGTGACTCCTTTCAGAGATGCACGAATAGTTCGATGTTAGTAACTCCATTAATAAAATTTACCATAAAAATAAAGAAAAAGAATAGCACACTCATTTCAACAGATGCTGAAAAGGAAATTTACAAATTTCAACACCCATTCTTAATAAATATAAGTTAATGAAAAACTCTGCAAGTATAAGACACATACAACTCAAACCAAATACTGTCATTTGAATGAATAAAAACACTTGGCATTTACACAAAAATCAGGAACAAGGTATGATGTTTACCATCAATGACTTTTTCATAATATGCTGGAATTAATAGCTAGCACAATTAAACAAGAGAAAACTATTAGATGTATAAGAATTGGAAAAGAAAATGTGAAACAGTCTCTATTTGATATGATAGACACTTGAAACATTCATAAGAGTCAATGTAAAAACCACTGCAAACTAAGAAATTTCACTAAGATAGGAGGATATAAAACTAACATTCTAAGAAAAAAAATCATTAGCCTCAGAAATAATCAGAAGATACAATGAAAGAGAAGATCCTATTTATAATAACAGCAATAAGAAAAAGTTAAATGCCAAGCAGCAAACTACAGTGTAAGAAAAAATTTTAAACACTTCTGAAAGACACAAAAATTAGACTTAAAGATGAAAATACATATAATATTCTTGTATAAAATGACTCAACATCATAAAGATGTTAACATTCCTCAAATTAATTTATAAAAGTAATGAGAATCCAATTAAAAACCCAAAGAATTTTTTCCATATCTGAACAAGTTGCTTCCAAAGTTCATATTGAAAAAAATTTTTTTTTAAAAATGGGGCGCCCGGTGGGCTCAGTTCGTTGAGTGCCGGACTTCGGCTCAGGTCATGATCTCACAGCTCTTGAGTTCGAGCCCCACGTGGGCTCTGTGTTGACAGCTAGGAGCCTGGAGCCGGCTTTGGATTTTGTGTCTCCCTCTCTCTCTGCCCCTAACCCTCGTGCATTCTGTCTCTGTCTCTCTCAAAAATAAATAAACATTAAAAAAATTAAAGTTCATATAAAATTTTTAGCAAGAAATAACCCCAAACTCCTGAAAATTAAATTCAAGGGAAGCATGTCATATCAGAGATCAACTGTATATTTAAAACAATATGATTCTGAATGATAAATAAGCCAACAACACCGAAGACAAAGTCCAGAAATATACTCAAGCAGATAAAGGAAGTTTAGTGTGTGATAAAGGTGGCATCTCAAATCATTGCTGAAAAGATAGACTTTCTAATAACTGATGTTGAAACAACTGGAGAGCCATTGCTAAAATGATAAATTAAATTTATATCTTGCACTATAAGCCACGAAAAACAAAATATATCAGAGATACTAAAAAAAAAACAACAAACCATACAAGTTCTAGAAAAAGATTTTTTTACAACCTTGGGATGGTGAAAACTTCTAAAAATGGCTCAAAAATTCAGAATCAGCAAAGGAAAAGGTTCATTCATTTAGCTACATTTAAACAAACAAACAAACAAACAAACAAACAACAGCAACAAAACCATTGCATGACACAAATTAGGAAAACTTAAAAAAATATTTGCTGGGGAAGAGATTTGCCGCTTATTTTACAATTTGAAAGAAAAAGACAAAAAATGTATATAAAAAATGGATAGCTGGCAGAAAAAGAAATATCTATAGTGCTTAAATATATGAACCTCATTCGTAATAAGAGAAATGTAAACTAAAACTAATTGAGGTACTACTTCTCACCTATCATAATGATAAATATCGAGAAGACTGACTCCCTCTGTTAGCATGGCTTTAGAGAAAAGATCTAATAAATTGCTGGTGGTAGTATAAAATGGTTCAAACCATAGGAAGGGGAGTTTAGTTGTATCTTAAAAAATTACATATGCATTTACCCTTTGACCTAGGAATCCGACTTATAGACTCTTACCCTGAAGATAGTTTTCCAAAAATATACATGCGTGTTCACAATTCATTCTGGCATTATTTGTAATGATCAAAACGTAGAAACAACCATCACTAGGGGACTAGTTGAATTAACAATGGTATAACCAAGTCAAATGGCTTTGAAAGCTATTGATCAATTCTATAAGGCACCAAAGAGTAACAGCAGCTATGACTTTGTTTAATATAAATTTATTTTACCTAAAATGGAAACATATTTTGAGAACTGACTCAAAATGAAGAATGTATTAAAATTACTACAGTAGCAGAATATCAACAGCATTACGTGCATGTTGCCTTTTACTTACGGTTTACAGTTTTGACTGGTAATATTGGGTTTACCCTCTCTGGGGAGCCAGCGTTTTCCTCATCTGTCACATATTCAAAATTAATGATGAACATCATAGCCACGCCCTCTTGGTTTTTCACTGGAATTATGTGAGTGTTACAAATGAAAGTGGACCCTAAGGAGATGAAAAATGAATGTTAGGTCAAAAGTATGCCTTCATTTTGAAGTGTTAGTAATATTAAAATTCTAATAACCCCTTAGAATTTTCTATTGTAAACGATCACTGAAATTTAACAAAATAATTAGACTTTTATTTCATATTTCATTTCACATATATGTACATAAAAATCCACAAATTTTGCCATAGACTTTACAGGCAAATTCAGGTGCTACATTATGGAAAAATAGAATATCAAATCCCATTTGTTCTCACACACACCACTATAATAATATAAGGAACAAAAAGTATATTCTTTAACTTTTTAGAAAAACTCTTAGCCTTCTCATATATTTTGATTAATTCTGAAGCTATATAAAACAGCTGTGTAAATAATGAAGACAACTCTTATTATGACATCTTGATTTTAGTGTTAAGCAAATTATTCCTTTTTTCTCTTTTAATTGCCAGGATATAAAATAGTAAGTTATTGACTGTGTCTTAAATATGTTCCGATAATTCTTTTCTTTTTTTCTGCAAAATTCACAATGCCCAAATTATAATGGTTTGGCTTGTAATCTGTTAGAAAATGTGATCAAAATTTTGTATATTTTATTGTACTAATTTGATTCCTTCAACCAAAAATATGATATTCTTTTTAAAGCACTTATGGGGCTAATACACCTTTTATTAGAATCTTCTGAACATGAGATGAGCAAAGGGATGAATCAATTTACAATTAACCACTGCCACTCATCCTCAAACAGAAAATCCAAGATCCAAGATTTAGAGAACACTGTCAAGAAGTTGATTTCTTTTAAATTAGTTGACTTCTGACTGACTTCTTGAACCTGACTTCTAGAACCAAGTATTTTCTTCAAGCAGCTTGCTCACATCTTTACCCTCTGTATATTTCTTTTTTTAGTCATGGTGATGGAAACCTCAGGTTAGGGATTTGTTTGGGTTCAAAAGTATTGTATTTTTTAAATACAAAGCTTCAGGAAGAGTTCTCAATCAGGTAATAGAATGTTTTTTTGACTTGTTTGTTTGTTTGTTTGTTTTGTAACAACTGGCTGGGACCATCTTGAATCTTGAGAATGATAATTTAGTGTAGAGGCAGAAGCAGGTTGGGAGCAAGAGGGATCTGGCTTCAGAGGGAGATGTGAGAAAGTGAGACACCAAGAGTCTGAGGTCAGGGGCATTGGCAAGTAACAGGAGAATGTAGTTGGAATACCAACATCCATGAAGCCCAGTGGATGCTCGTATTCCAAAATGATGCCCTATGCATGAGCAATCAACAACAAAATAAGTATGATAAAACCCTTTCCTTTCTTCTCATCCTCATCCCTGCAACATGGCTCCTACCGCCAGAGCCGAGAACAAAGGCTATTGCTAATACTGCTATCGATTGAGACATCACAGGTGGAAGAGATTTTGAGGGTGGGCCTGGAGATCTAATTATTGTTTATGAAATTGTTTCTATTGGCAAACATGTTCTAATTTCCAAGGAACTGATTTTCAAAAACACTCTCAGAACACAGACTCTTTGTAAGTTGGGGATGCCTATGTGTTAGTTATGATTCAGATATTTATATGTCAGTAGTCTCCCAGATTTGAAATGTAGGAGAACTTATTTACAATTAATTTTATATTTTCTGTAAATATGGCCATGGTTTTACAGATGTTGAAAAATGTGTTTTAAGAATGACGTGCTGCACCTTCACAGTCTTCAGCTGTGTCTTCAATTCATTTAATAAAATAGTTAGCTAGAGCACTTGTCATAGTTTCCATGGTAACAAACGGGATGACTTTAGTAAACAGAAAATAAGTAATTTAAGACTGTTGCACTAGAACTAAAAATAGAATTGCTTCAGGCCAGGCATCAGAATACAAACTGGCTAAACAGACTGAGAAGATACTAGAAATAGCCATTGTGTATTCTGCTAATGAATCAAAACACATATTGATATTACCACTTAAAATGACATTTCCTAGATCATGTAGAGTATCATTGTGAATTCATAGATTTGTTACTTAGCAGTTTAAAATCTTTCAACAATTGAAGTATATTTATATTGCTGATTGCACAACAAAACACAAAGCACAGATTTTTAAGAAATCAATAAATAAAAGATGTGGGAACAGAGATTTAATAGGCTTGTAATAGAGCACAGTAATTTTGCTTTTGGTAATAGGGGCAAAATCACGTATTGCAATACTAATGCTTGTAAATTTACTGGCTAGTGCTAAAAATCATAAAATTATAGTGCTTTATAAAAAAGTTCAGTTATACGCATTGGCTCCAAAGCATATTGAAAATATGTAATTAATCTGGGATTTACTGCCCACTAGCATTGTTTCCTGCGTGTTTCTATTAAGCAATATATCTCCTCTAAAGTCAACTGAAAATTCACATTTTTTTTTCTCTTTTAGTTTTTGGATTTAATGTCTCCATCAATCTTGCATAGCCTCCTGGAAAGCAGATTATTGAAAGGAGATACATGGACTTTAGAAGAGAAGGAGAGCCAAATACATTTTGTAAAGCAAAAACATTTTAGCTTGCATCATTCCGCAAACTCCAAGTTCTGTCAAGGTATTACTTTTGTAAAGTAACATTATTTTAATAAGGCATTACTGGGCACTCCTAAATATTTTTCTTGAATGCAACATTGGGAGCAAGAGAAATGGAAATATCAGTCAGCAAACACTGATCTAGCAATTAATTAAAAAAAACCAGACACATTCAATAATATGTAAATAAGAGAACTAAACAAATCTAGAAATAAAAAGCTGAGACCTTGTTAAAATGAATCAGTATTCAAACGGAATTAATAATGTTTGTTAAGAAGCTTATTTACAATAAGATTATCCAATAATTTTACAATTATACATGCAATTATACAAATATTAGTTAAACCCAGATTCATTTCCACATTTTGTCTCCTGACTAAAAACATTCTCAAAACCGGGAGGGCCGCTTAGGAGGAATAACGCTCCTTAAAATAAAATGGCTCGAGTGTTAATTTTTAACGGTAGCCACAGAGCAAGCTGACTCAGAGTAATCTGAATAATTTTTCTTTTGTTAATAAAATTGTTGGCCTACTCCTTGCTTTCACATTTTAAAATAGTGACCAGAACTCCTTCCTTTGAACTGCTCTAAAGATGTTTTATTCTACCGTTTGTATTCACAGGGCATCCTTGTGTCCCCTAAAATCAACAAATGTTTATTGAGCACCTAACATTGGGTCAAACCCTATTCTGAATTCTCAGACCATGATGAAAAAGACGGGAATGATAAAAACAAAGGTTCTACTTCTACAGAATTTATATCAACACAATAAACAAATACAGAGATATCTAATATATCAAGTAAAAATAAGTACAATGAAGGAAGAGAAAGCAGAATAAGGTGATAGATCGGAAGGGAATGCATTTCCTTTGAAATGACATACAGGTGAAGCCATGAGATCAAAAGATATATAGGCTAAGTGATGGAGTTGGCTATGTGGCTCCACGTACAGAGCTCAGCTGGCAGAGAAAGCTGCAAGTGTAAAAGGCTTTAGGTAGAAGCAGGGTTGTAAGCTCAAGGAACAATGTGGATGCCAGTATGGCTAGGGCGGTATGTTGGTTGTAGGGTTGGAGTTAGAAAGCAGATAAAGTTGAAGAAGAAGTAGGGAGCCACACCATGTGTGGATGGATTTGGAATTTTCCTGAGTTAGACAAGAAGGCATTGGAAGGTTTTGTGCAGAGGTTGACATGACTTGATTTAAGTGTACCCCTTCCAGGGCGCCTGAGTGGCTCAGCCGGTTAAGCGTCCTATTTCGGCTCAGGTCATGATCTCAGAGTTCTAGGGCTCAGGCCCCACGTCAGGCTCTCCACTGATAGAGCCTGCTTGGATCCTCTGTCTCCCTCTCTCTCTGCCCCTCCCTCACTCATGCACATGCATGCGGTCTCTCTCTCTCTCAAAAATAAATAAACATTAAAAAAAAGTACCCCTCTCCAAAAGACCTGAACAAGACATTTTTCCAAAGAAGACACCCAGAAGGCTAACAGACACATGAAAAGATGTTCAACATCACTCATCATCAGGGAAATACAAACCAAAACCACAATGAAATACCACCTCACACCTGTCAGAGTGGCTAAAATTAACAACTCAGGAAACAACAGATGTTAGCAAAGGTGTGTAGAAAGAGAGACACTTTTGCACTGTTGGTGGGAATGCAGACTGGTACAGCCCCTCTGGAGAAGAGTATGGAGGTTCCTCAAAAAATTAAAGATAGAGCTACCCTACTACTCAGCAATTGCACTAATAGGTATTTATCCAAAGGATACAAAAATGCTGATTCGAAGGGGCACATGCACCCAATGTTAATAGCAGCACTATCAACAATAACATATTAGGGAAAGAGCCCAAATGTTCATTGACTGATGAATGGATAAAGGAGATGTGGGGTGTGTGTGTGTGTGTGTGTGTGTGTGTGTGTGTGTGTATAATGGAATATTACTCACAGATCAGAAAGAATGAAATCTTGCCATTTGCAACAATGTGGATGGAACTAGAGAGTATTATGCTAAGCAAGTAAGTCAGAGAAAGACAAATATCATATGACTTCACTCACATGTGGAATTTAAGAAACACAACAGATGAACATAAGGGCTGGGAAGGAAAAATAAGATAAAAAGAGAGAGGGAGGTAAACCATAAGAGACTCTTAAATACAGAGAACAAACTGAGAGTTGCTGAAGCGGTGATGAGTTGGGGGCTGGGCTAAATGGGTGATGGGCATTGAGGAGGGCACTTGTTGGGATGAGCACTGGGTGTTATATGTAACTGATGAATCACTAAATTCTACTCCTGAAACTATTATTACACTATGTGTTAACTAACTTGGGTTTAAATGAAATTTTTTTAAAAAGTACTTCTCTGACTTCTATGTGAAAAATAGCTTGGGAGGCCAGGAGGAAAACATCACAATAGTACTGGCAAGCAATAAGAGTGGTTTGGACTAGGTGCACCTGGGTCGTTCAGTTGGTTAAGTGTCTGACTTCAGCTCAGGTCATGATCTCACAGTTCGTGGGTTCAAGTCCTGGGCCAGGCTCTGTGCTAACAGCTCAGAGCCTGGAGCCTGCCTTCGATTCTGTGTCTCCCTCTGTTTCTCTCTCTCTCTTTGTTCCTCCTCCACTCACAGTCTGTCTGTCTCTCTCCCAAAAATAAACAAACATTATTTTTTTTTAAAGAGCAAGGGTGGTATTGCTGAAGTTGTTGAGAAGGGGCCTGATTGAGATGTTTTCAAGGTAGGGCTTATATGATTTGCTGGTGTGATGGCATGTGAGAGAATGAGAGGGGTCACAGACAAGTCCAATGCTGGAGGTTGAGACACGGAAAGAATGGAAGTGCCAATTATTAAAATGGGGAAGACTGTGGGAGGAGGTGGTCCTGGGGGTTGTGTAAATCCATAGGATTTGGGTATGTTAACTTTATGGTTGCTTACTAGATATCTAAGTGCAGATGTCTAGAGGACAGTTGAAAACAGGATACTGCAGTTCAGTTCACGGAGTGGTCTAAGCCAGATATAAGAACTTGAGAGTCGTTAGGGAATGGGTTATATTTAAAGACCATATGAGGTCATCTAGGGAACAAGTAGGGAAGTTGGGGGTTGGAGCCAAACATGAGGGGACTGTGGCATCAAAGAAAGGAAGATGAAGAACCAGAGAACGTTGTGGGTGAGTAGACAGTGAGGTCGGAAGAAAATCCAGAGTGTAGCTCACTGAGGGCTAAGAAAAGGAAGTATTGCAAGAGGAGGGCATGATCAATTACACAAAACTTGCTGGCAGGCTCAATGGGACCTAAGAAAAGATTGAGTCATGGGTAACCTCTTCAAGAGACATTTTGGTAAATTAGTGGCTATGAAGCTGTTTGGAATGCATGAATAAGAACAGAAGTGTACACATATAGGAAAGTCTTCTGAGGTGCTTTACTAAAGAGGTGATCAGAAACCTGGGGTAATAGCTAGAGATTTTGAAGTGATCAGATTTTGGATTTTTTAGGTGAGAGATATTATAGCATATTTATATACAAATTCAATTAAGTTTTTCAAAGATTATATTTCAAATTTTTGTTGCATCAAGTCTCACCATTTGGTGAGGTCAATAAAAGCCTAACATAGTTATTTAAAACACACAGTGATTTTCTCAATCTGTTCCCTTTGTCAAGTGCAACTTCAGTGTTCATTAATTTTTCACGTATATACTACTTGTAGATAACAGTTTATAATCTACTGTTTGAGAGCACTACCTCTAATCAGACTGTCTAAATCTGAATTCGGGCTCCATCCTTTACCTGCTGAGTAAACCTCGCGTGATTTCCTAAATGTCACAGCAGCTCAGTCTCCTCAACTGTACAAGAAGATAATCCTTATATCGTAGAATTGTTCTGGGGACCAAATGAATTAATATCTGTGTACTACGATATTAGAATAAGACTCTCCTTTTCTCAGTTTTCAGTCATGTGATATGCTAATAGGTATCAGGACCTAAAATGAGAATGACCCCCTTCCTCCCACCCCACACATGCAGATCTGTAAAGGAAATAGTTACAGGACCTTTCTATCCAGGATGTAGAATAGACAGGGAGAGGAGAAGGGGAGTGGTGAGAAGGTTGGGGAAGAGATTTCTTTGGAGAGGACTGGTCCTTTACTGTGAGCATTTCTCTTTCCCACCCTCACGAGTTGCCACCTTCCAAGGCCAGGCCTAATGAGGGGATTTTAAGGGTCCATTAAAGACTTTTGAAACATGTTCTCTGCAGTTGGGAGACAGGGAGAAAGCTATATGGATGAATGGTAGACCTACAATAGTGAGGCCTCAACCCTGGGGGTGTAGAAGGCCAGGAAGGAACAAGCTCTCAGTTTCTGTGGCAGAGACAGTAGGCATCATTATTGGAACAGGCAGGTGCACCTAAATTTTGGCAGAAGCGCCTCAGGGTCAAGTCTTCTGGACAAGGAGTAGGCGTGGGGTCCTCCAGGAATGGGGATGAGGGGAATCCAGAGGAAGAGACAGACAGGAAACTACCAGATGCTGGAGACCAAGGAGGGAATAGGCAAGAAACCCCAGGGTAGAGGGTTAGCACCAGCGGTGGAAGGAACCTGAATGAAGACAGGGTCCCAGCAAGGGTTCTGGAGAGCGTACCCCGGAAAGACAGTGTTAGCTCTGCCCTTCGGCCAGATCCAGAGAAGGCAAATACAGCAGCCAAACAGGAACTGTCCTGCTCTGTAATCTTTCTGCCCTTTCATCTTCTACTTGGAGGGGAGCAAATAGCAACCAGAGTGTGAGGAGAGGGTAACAGTGAAAGGTTGAAGCTGGCTTCCCCTTGCATTCTGACCTGAAGGCAGTTGGGAGTTGTAATTTTAGAGCCAAGTCACCATCCAAAGACAGGGGTCAATTACTCCAGTGAATAAAGCTTAATGGGATGATATAAAACAAAAGCTGCATTTTGTTCACAGTCCAAGCTTCACACTGTTCAGTAAAACTCATACACATGTAAAACTCTTAGAATAGTACCTGGCATGCAGCAAAATTCAACAAGGTGAGCAATTATTTTTGCCTCTTATTAGAGGATCTCCAGAGGGGCCACTTAACTCTCCAGGCTCTCTGTGTAATTTCCTCCAACCTTTTGCCATTCCTGTAACCACAAGCTACACTATTTGTTTTTAAGGGCACCAAGTGGAGATTATTCTTCTCTGAGCTGATTGGTTTAGTGAATGGCTGAAAGTTTTTAATTTCCTACTTTCTAGTAGCCCAGGGAACCCTTTGAAGATTTCAAAAATACCATTAGAGACCTGCTCTGGAAGAAAAACAAAAGACAGCAGCCTCAAGATACGAAAGCCTCATCAAAGAGGCAGCATTGCTCATCTTGAGTTGAAAAGCCTTTTAGAAAAGCAAAGGGGCTGTTGCACCTCCTAGAAGGAGAGAGTTACCCAGTCACAAATGACTTAAGGTGGAATGAAGGGGAGATGAAAATAGGAAAGTAGTAAAATTTGTACTTGAATCTAATGTTTCCCTATCTTTCTTTCTTTCAGCACTTCTCAACATCTTCCTCTGCTCTCTCCAGGCCTCCAAAGGGAAGTATTATGAACTTCCTCTTATCGAGGAGCACCATGAAATATATTAATTTCTAATAAGACTGTTAATAACTAATCTTAGGAGAATTTTTTTTAAAGGGGAGTGGTGAAAAACAACAATTAACTCAAGATGGACTCTAATGTAGCCTCTGTGTAACAGAAATACTTTGGCTATATTGATAATGCCTTCCAGATATTTCTAAATTCACATCATATACTGGGGCGCCTGAGTGGCTCAGTGGGTTGAGCGTCCGACTTCGGCTCAGGTCATGATCTCACAGTTTGGGACTTCAAGCCCTGTGTTGGGCTCTGTGCTGACAGTTCGGAGACTGGAGCCTGCTTCAGATTCTGTGTCTCCCTCTCTCTCTGCCCCTCCCCTGCTCACATTCTGTCTCTCTCTCTCTTTCAAAAATAAATAAAGATTAAAAAAAAATTAAATTCACACCATATAAGTAACTGCCTGCTGATATCAACATCACTGCTGGAAAAGTTGTGGCTTAGAGAACAAAAAACCATGATGGAGTCCTGAAACAGAACTAGAAGAAAAAATTGCTATGATTGGAGAGTTTATGTAACATTGTTTAGCCTTTGATTATTTTTTAACCGATGTTATTCCACTCCTGATAGGAAAAGTAAACACACAAAGACTTAATTCGTACTCACAATCCGGTTCCAGAATTCATCCCAAGGTCTGCAGAATAATTGAGAAGTGAAAATATTCCATTTAGAGCATATTTGTAACCAGACTACAAGCTCCCCAAAGACAGGGTATTAGCAATCTATGCACACAAGCCTCAAGACATAATGGGAACTCAATAAATATTTGCTGACTTATTTTTACTTCTTCCTGACAGTGAGAAGTTCATGAAAAGCTGTCCACAAGAGATGGCTCTTGAGCCAGGCCAGAGCAGCATTTGTGACTGTAAGTAGGTAATAGCTTACAGTCTTAAGAAGATGAATTTCAGGGGTGCCTCAGTGGCACCCTCAGAGTTAGTTAGGAGTCTGGCTCTTGTTTTCAGCTCAGGTCATGATCTCATGGTTGTGAGTTCGAGCCCTGTTGGAGGAGCCCCATAAAGAGAAGCCCAGTGCCGTGCTGACAGCGTGGAGCCTGCTTGGAATTTTCTCTCTCTTCCTTGTCTGCTCCTCTCCCACCCCCATGCACTCTCTCTCTTTCTCTCTCTCTCTCAAAATAAACAAGCAAAAAACTTAAAAAAAAGAAGTTGGATTTCAGAGTTAGAAAAAGACCTGAGTTAGAAAAGATTCTAAACTTGATGAGCTATTTAGCTTCTCTCTGTCTTGGCTTTTTCTCTGTAAATTCAGACTCATAGTTCTCTTTTAAAGAATGAGCACTAAATGAGAGGATGCATTTGGAGTACGGTGCCTCGTGCACAGTAGATACTCACAAATGGTAGATAATGAGAGTGTAATCTTTTAAAAGGATATGGTAGTTGTAGAAACTGAATATGCCCGATGTGTTACTTTTGTAAGAGGCCAAAAAATGTAGGGCCTGAGTCTTTAAGGCTGAGTAGGAGTAAAGTTGGAGAAGAAGGAAGTTTCATGGAGAAGAGACATATGCACAATTGAAACCAATCTCACTTTAACAACTAATTATTCAGAAACAACCGTGTGCTGGGCATTGTTCTAGGTGCTGGAGGTTCAGCAGGTAACAACACTGAACCAAATCCTGCCATCGTGTCATTCATAATGGAGTTGGAGACAAAAATAATGGAGAGAAAAATAAATAAGGAAATGCATAATAGATTAAATGGTAATAGTATAGACCACCATGGAGAAAATAAAAAAGGGGATAGTGAGCACTAGGAATAGGGTAAAGTTCGTAACTTTTAGTAGAGTGGGAAAGGCCTCCCTGAATGGGTTACTTCTAAATAAAGACCTGAAGGAGATGAGAAGTGAATCATGAGCATATCTGGGAAAATAGATAACAACATATCTAAGGCCCTGCCTGGTATGGGGCTAAACTGTATTGTCCCAAATTCATACACTGGAGCCCTAACCCCAGTGTGACTGTATTTGGAGATAAGACCTTCAAGAAGGTAATTAAGGTTAAATGAGATCATAAAGGTGGGGCCGAAATCCAACAAATGTAATGTCCTTATAAGAAGAGAAAGAGATACCAAGAGTCTGTGTACACAGAGGAAAATCCATGTGAGGACTCAGTGAGAAGATAGCCATCTGTAAACCAAGCAGGGATTTTTCACTAGAGGCTAACCCTGTCAGCACCTTGATCTTGGACTTTGAGCCTCCAGAACTATGAGAAAATACATTTCTGTAATTTAAGGCACCCAGTCTGTAGTAGTTTGTTACTACAGCCTGAGCTGACCAGGATAGGCCCCCAAGCTGAAGCATGCCAGGGCAGACAATCCATGTGGTCAAAACAGATTAAGCTGAGGGGAAAGTGATAACAGATCCAGGGCAGAGAGGTAACCCAACAAAGGAGCAGGGAGAGTGTCAGAGGAACTTGTGGACACTGTAATGTCTTTGAGAAAAGAAAGCCATTGAATGGATTGAAAAAGGGAACTGATAGTCTCTACCTGCTGTAAAGACATGGTACATAAAACTTTGTTACCAACTTGCTCTTGACAGATTAAGAGTATACTAGAACATATAGTGTGAACTGGGAAGTGATGGATGAGGCTTGAGGGATAGGAGGTCACATCGTGAATGTCTTCTATGTACTTGGAATTCAGTCTTTTGAGGTTGAGGGTACAATGAATGGGTTTAATCATGAGACCATCTTCAAAACTAGTATTTTCTTTTAAAGTTTATTTATTTATTTTGAGACAGGGAGAGCACAAGTGGGGGGAGGAACGGAGAGAGAGAGAGGGAAAGAGAGAGAATCCCGAGCATGCTCCACACTGTGCAGAGCCCTACGCAGGGCTCAAACTTACCAACTGTGAGATTATGACCTGAGCTGGAATCAGGAGTTTGACCCTTAACCAACTGAGCCACCCAGGAGCCAGTAACAGTAGTATTTTAGTACACACTTAGGGCATGCACTGTTTTAGATACTAGTGATGTCTTAGGGAAGAGAGATAAGTCCAAAAGAAATAGGAGTTATTTATTTGAAGAGACAAAAGGCGTATTTAGAAAAACTACTTATTAACCAGAATAATGGAATAGCCTACAGTCTATTTGACCTTGTGGACTGGGTCAAACTGGATTGCTTATGGGAGGCAGATATTCCAATACTTGCCCATTTCTCTTATGTTACCAGTTCCATGGTTAAATCTAAAGGAAGTTAGTGAAAACAAATTGGAGACCTTCATGTGAACTACAAAAAACATTTTACGGAGGAGTTATTAACAAAAAAACTGAGTTGGCAGATATTTAGCAGTGTACCTAACGATACCTAACAATACATTAGGTCCAACAAAGGAACCTCAAAATAATAATCACCAACATGTATAGATTTAGCATAACAATCACAGATATAATTAAAGCATAACAATGATGAACATATTTAGACAGTTGATGAAGTTGAGAGAGTAACATGGTGCTAAAAATACCATTTCAGAATTTCCAGGAGAGATTATATAGATGCCTTTTCATTTGAAAAATGAAGAACCTAATTTACACAAAGCTGCTCATCACATTCATATTCTAGGTATTGGTATTACCACTGTGTGAGATGTCCACAGCATGAATAATTTACTTTTAATGGCTTCTTATGTAAAACAATTTCAAGTATTCCGAAAATGGCGAGGCAGTGCCAGTGAGGAGTAAATTTCTTGGATATGTAGCTCTGTGTAGCCCTGGAACTGGACAGACCTAGCTCTGCTTTTATTCACTGAGTGGCCTTGGATAGGTTACTTAATCTCCCTGAGACTCAGATTCCTCATCTGTAAAGTGAGGAAAAGAAGAGAAAGAGCCTTACCTTCTAGTGTTGTTGGGAAGGTGAAATTAGATAATACTTGTAAATAGCATTGAGCCTGGTGTATAGAAATTGAGCAAGAAATGAGAGTTGTTGCCTTTACGGGGGGGGGGGGGATAAATTTGAAAATAAATTTCAACTTGAAATGGTGGTTAAACTTCCCTCAAAGGTTTGATGAAAAAATTGATTCATTCAACTCTTTATGGAGCTTCAGTGAAGAACTCATTAGCCTAATCCCCTTGTCTTCAGATGAGAAAGCACATCAAATGGCAGCTGGAATGGGGTAGGGGCTTAGTACAGGAAAGACTCTTTTGTTATCTAGTGTCTTAAAATATGTCTCCTTCACTTTGCAGTGACAAGGCCCTTGGTTTATTTCCAATAGTTCTTCTGTCCCTGTAGACTGTCTTATTGCCTTCAGAAAGAAAACCATAGACTTGGTAGCTTTTATGATAGCAGAGCTCAGCCTCTTTGGGCAAGCCCCACAGTCAGTGGAATCTGGTACATAGTGGAAATGTGTGAAACAATCTTTAATTCTGGGTTTGCTCTAGGAGTACCATAATTAGTATTTGAAAGCACATTTTAGAAAGAAGGGTAATAATAACAGCTAACATTTATTGGATGCCAGCCACCACTCTAATGCCTTTATATGCATTAATATCACTTGCATCTTCACAAATGATAATGGCACCATTATATTCCTATTATGTAGACGAAAAGTAAGCCATGCACAGTTCTCTTTTTCCTTGATCTCAGGGCACTCCTTGCCCTTTCCATGACTGGGGAGGAATATGTGGGTTGCAATTCCTTCATTAGACAAAGACCCCGAATGCCATGATTTTGAAATCAGATATGTTCTAAGAAATCTTTATCTTTTGTGAGTAATGGCCTGAGAGCTAAAACTCTTCCCTCCTCCTTTCCCCTAGTCTTGCACATTTCTGCAGTATTCTCAGCTTAGGCAGAGTTCCTTTCTGCTGCCACCTGACAGGCAGGAAGGCGCCCTGTACTTGCTGGGACTGCTCCAGCCCCACATTTCATGTAATCTATTCAGTCCTATACTCCTTCATGACCTTTCTACCTCTTCTCCTTTTTATCAGCTCTGGGCTTTCTAGGAATAACGGTGCTCTACTCTGCTCCCTCAGTCTCTCTCTATTATCTTTATTACTGCTGTTAACAGCCACATAATTAAATCATGGCTACTATTTTCTGAATGTTTTCTACGTGCCACAAGATTCTCATGAGTCAACTTTATCTTAGGTTTCTCAAGTAGGCAGTAGAACCAGGTTTGAACTCTGAACTCTCCAGCTTTTACTCTTTCTCCTACATCATGTGTCCCAAACAGAGAAATGTTAATAGGTGTAATTGGAAAGTGCTTTCTGTAATTAATCCAGTCTGGGAAAGTGTCCTTCTCTAGAAGATGCTCAGTGAACATCATTGCATTCAAGTTTTGAGAAGTTCTGCAAAAACAAGTATATTTACTTTGTTTAATGTAGCACATCCCAAATTTGACTCTGAAATATTATTTTAGAGAAATCTGCAATGTCATTGAAACGCGCTGAATTGTGCCATACTCCTTCTGTTTCAAAGACACCCTTCTAAGAGGGAGAAATGTATATACCGTAAGTTGCCTAGATGCTTATAAGAGAGGAAGAAACTGCAGAAAACACAGGACTGAGGCAGGAAAGGAAAGATAATTGCAAAGGCTAGTGTTGCCTACTCAATATATTCTGCTTGGTATTGGTCCTGATCTGAGCTCTCAGAAGCCCAAGTGAAATAGCATTATCATATTTGATCACATATCTTGTGGCAATGATTTCCCCATAAGCTAGCTGTAAGTTGAAAGACCATCGCTGAACAAGATATGAGAGTGTTTCACATCCTAGGTCCTACTACTTAACAGAGATTAGGTTTTAGCACATAAAAGCCCTAATTCAATAATTCCTTACTATTCTGCACCAGAAATTGCATGAGATAATTCTGATATCTGAAATGAAATATTTTCACTGTGTTTCCTTAGGAATCATGCCTTTTCATGTGCAAAATACGGGCATATGTATCTTACAATTACTTGTTTACTTTCACTTCTTCCCATTGACATATTTTCTGTTAACATTTATGCTCAGGTGTTAGGCTCTTTTCATACTTTTTTCATACTTATATACTTGATTATTGAAAGAAAACAAGTTCAACTGTTTCTCTATACTTGATGAACCACTAACAAATTATTTTGGGGATTGAAATTAGAAAGAAAAACTCTGACACCTTGCCTGGCTAGTAAACCAGATTGTCTCTTAAGATGTACTATTATGATTCCCCACTTCCCAGCCTTGGTTCCTGTTTAATTTTAGAGCTGTTTGGATTGAATTAGTGTATTGGAACTAATAAGTGTTAGAACAAGCTGAGGCTGATTTGCAGTGCTGTACTCAGTGTCCAGGCAAGCCAAGTCTGTGTTTGCAACCAGGAATTTTGGGGGCACATTTGTGACAATTTTTAATACTTTGTGGTTTTTACACTCAAGTAAATATTTGGTTATTTGGTTCAAGTTTTTTTTCATAAGACATATTCATGTTACCAAGCTGCAAATGTAGCTACAGCAAGCCCACTCCACTAAACTGCCGTTTGTTCAGTAAAATTGCATTAACACTTAACCAACTGCACTGACTCAGAGTATGAGCAAATCTGCACATCACCAGAATATGGTACACACCACTGTCAAGGTCAAACACAATTAGAATCCTGAGGCCAGCACCACTGTGTTGATGTTAGCCACTGCTAACTAAGGCTGTATGTGTCCATATGTGTCTATGCTCTATTTGTGGTGTTCCTGTGATTGTGGAGGAGAATTCTACATTTTTTTCTCACGTTAAGTTTGTGACTTTGGAGCAAGTAGAAAACTTATAAATGATGCGAGTTTGCTTCATATCTTAGAATGAGTAAAAATGTATTTTAAATTACTAAAGTTTTCAAAGACTGTGTGAGGGACCTACTATGTGCAAGGCACTGCACCAGAAATTGTAGGAGTTACAAAGACAAATAAAAAAGGGACCTTTCATCCAAAAAAGAATCCCCTCATGAGCATGTGCTATACCTGAGAAAAAAAGACCAGTCTTTGGTGGAAAAAATGCATCTTTTCAGCTGGGCCTTAAGTGATCGTGATGGGTAGAAATTGGGAGTGAAAGGAAAAGTGTTAGCAATGAAGAAACATGGTGAATCTCTGGCAAAGTGAGCAGTGTGTGGCCCCCTCCAGGGCAACCAGTGTAATTACCTCATGCCTAGCATTTCTGATTTTAATAACAAGAAACAGGTAACTTTTATTAAACAACTGCTATGTGCCAATTATTATGTTGAGTCCTGTGCGTGCTATATCTTACTTAATCCTCGTGAGAACCTTAATGAAGTACCTACACTAAATATCCCCATTTCATAGAAGAAGACCTTGAATCATGGAAAGAACAAGTGACCTCCCCCAAGTCACACAGCCAGTCGGCTGGAGAGTCAGGATAACAATCTAGACGGTCTATCACATGCCACTGTCTTCACACAACATAATCAGAGTTTTTTTTTTTTTTTCTACTTCTTTATAGGTGACACAAATGACCTCAGTCACACACAGCCCTATATGCTTCCGGGGTTTGATTCCAGCACACATCTTCAGGATTCTGAGAGACACCCTCTGCTTCATCCAACACGGAAAAAAGGCACATGTTAAAACACCAAAGAAATCATGGAAAGTGGTCCAGGCTCTTCTGAGAGTCCTCAACATTGAGTACAGGCCTCGATGGGGTTAAAAGACTCTGTAGGCCTGTCTGGGACAAAAGCCATAGAAGCAGAGAAAGGTGAAATCAAAGTCATTTCTCCAGGTAACTTAGCCCTCCTCTCTCCTCACAAAAATTTCGATCTTATTCGACTATTACAACTTGGGGTTTTTATTTTTATTTTTTAAATGCCTAGATTATTTTTACAGAATAGCAGATGGAGCAGAAAGGATGTCCTGGTAACTAGTGACAACACGGTTTTTTGTTCCCATTGGCGGTATTGGGGGGGAACACCCTCTCCCAGGCTTTGACACCAGACTTTGGGGCATGTGACTACTACAGATGTTCCTTGCTCCCTAAGGCTGCCAGAAGCGTGGGCCTGCAGCAGACGCCTGATGGCAAGGATTGCTTGGCAATGGCTCATTCTGCCCTGACTATACACTTCCAAGTACAGTTGCACAGCAAGAGAGGGAGGCTTGATTTCAAAAAATGATGAGTACATTTATTGTTGTTTTTGTGCTTACCCATATCAGGATTCATGACCTAGTCTGCGGTTTTCAAGATAGCAGAGTAGCAATTGTTGGGGGCCGTCTGTACATTGAGGCTGAGAGAAAAATGTGGATGAGGAATAATCTGATTTGTGCACACAGCAGCATACATTTATCTGGGGGGGCAGGATATATTTCCTGTGCCCGTGAGAGGCTCCGTAGGGTAGTGCATGAGCAGAAAGCTTTTGCATCAGATGGGCAGAGGTTAATTTGCCGATCTGCCACTTTCCATTTTTTGATTTTGGAATAAGTTATTCAAATGCTTTGAGACTGGTTCCTCATCTGAAAAATAAGGATGATGCTACCCACTTCATGGTGTTATTTGTGAAGATGAAGTGAGCCTTAGTAATTATCTGCAAAAAGCTTAAAACATTGCCTTATACACTGAAGAAAAAATGTTAGCTCTTATTACCATAAAAGAATTATCAAAAATAATTTGGAATTCTATAGCCATCAAGTCATTGTCTGAAAGACAGAGCCAAACTTTTTTTTTTTTTAAGTTGAGGAGACAGAACACAATGTGCTTGGAGTGTCCCCATCTCCCTTGTGAGCATCTAACTGCCAGTACACATCCCATGTTTCAGGTTTTATTGGCCTCTAAGTATACATTTCCCTCCTCAGACCTTGCTTCGAGTTCTAAACTTCTCCTGGGTCTTATCTCTTAGGAAAATATACCAGTCCACGTATTTATCAAAGGCACTTGTTGACAGTGATACATGGGCTTAATTTTCAGATAATAGAATAAATCTCAGCTCTGGTGTCTGAAAATTTTAGGCAGATAAGCCTGATGTTCATTTGGTTTTACCCACGACTAGGAGTATGTTGGACATAAAAGCTGGGTTAATTCCATCAGCTGAAAGTTAAGCCTTTAGAGTCTCCAAACAGCAATGTATTTCTAAATACCAATGACTCCTTTTTGCCTGATGACTTTGAAGCTGATTAGTAACTATACATTAACACGTTACTTCTCTTAATCTAAGTCCACTTGATAGCAACTTTCTGGAGATAAAGTCCTACATCAGAGAAGATTTTCTAAAGAAGGAAATTTCAGTCACTATGGTGAACCAATGGGAGAAACATTTTGCGATGACAATGGAAATTTACCACCCTTCAAATGATAAAGAAGAACTGAAAAAAAATATTAAATTGAACACACTGGTGATATTTCAGTAGACATTATAAAACCACCAGTAATGCTGATTTATCATGATTGCATTTGAAGAAAAAAGATTAAAACTTTTAAGATGAAAAATTAATTTAGTAGATTCTTTTCTCTTACTGTCACAGTAAATTTCTAGGGACAAAGAAAGCAGGCAATATTATATACCATTAATGCTAACAAGAACAAGAGAGGAGACAACATTTGGTCATCTACTAACATCACTAGAAAAAACACAGTAGAAAGAATCTGGACAAAAATTTCAATTCACGAGAAGTCAAGAAGAAGATGAATTGATTTATTTTATGTTTTAACTATTTTTTAAAAAATTTTAATCTTTATTTATTTTTATGAAAGAGAGAGACAGAGTGTGAGCAGGGGAGGAACAGAGAGAGAGGGAGACACAGAATTGGAAGCAGGCTCCAGGCTCTGAGCGTTAGCACAGAGCCCTTTGCTGGGCTTGAACTCACAACTGTGAGATCATGACCTGAGCTTAAGTCAGATGCTCAACTGGCTGAGCCACCTGCGCTCCCCGATTTATTTTATATATTAAAAAATGCTGCTCCTTCTAAGAACTGCACCTGAGAAGCAATTGGCATTTCAAAATGTCTACATGTGGATTTTATGGAAAACCTCCCAGGGAGGTGATATCAAGTTGCATCTTAATGGAGAGTGCATAAGTATTTCCAAACTATTTTCAGAAACCAAGGTGTGGAATGCTTGGCAAAATACACAAACAGTGAATGGTAATTTAGAGCCAGGCTGGAGGGAAAATAATTGAAAAATGGCATATCCTGTACCTAAGCCATGCCCCCTTTAGGGAAGGCATTGACATTGGAGTGTCAGTAGTGTTAATATTTCTGCTCAATTCATTCAGTTTTCCCTTCCAGGCTCATTCTTTATCCTTCTCCTGTTCAGAGAAAGAAGATGCTAAAAGGATTGCCTCATCTCCTGGCTTCCAGTTGGGTTGTAGCCAGTTGGGATTTCCAGCAAGAGATTGGAGGGAAGGAAGAGAGAGGTGGAGTGTTTTTTCCTCAGATTCTAGCTCTAATAAGGGCTGCAACTAGGTTGCAGTCTGGGATGCATTCTTCATGAAACTTCATAGTTCCTGTCAGCCCTCAGCATAGAGGTCTGTCTCAGGGTTCCAATAATTACCATTCCCTCTGCTTGCCCCTTCTAATGACTTTCCGTGGTTACTAAGCCTGAGACCCTGCACTGTTTCATGTTGCTCCTCATATACTCTACCCTCATTTTGTAAATGGCTCTTTCATTAACTCTCCTCACATTACCCAATTTGAGTGTTCCAAAAATATTTGGATACTGATTCATACAGGGTAAAAATATTACCAGACAAGGAAAGTAAGTGAAGGCAGACATTTCATCCTTAAAGAATAAAGATGTAGCAAATATGGAGATAATGAGAATCAGATATGTGAGACCAAAAGAACCTAAACAATTAGGTTAGATGATGATGATAATAATAATAATAATAATAATAATAATAATAATAATAAGGCACTACATTTGTCCCCATATCGATTGTCAGAAATCTTTTTTTTTAATTTTTTTAATGTTTATTTATTTTTGAGACAGAGAGAGACAGAGCATGAATGGGGAAGGGTCAGAGAGAGAGGGAGACACAGAATCCGAGCAGGCTCCAGGCTCTGAGCTGTCAGCCCAGAGCCTGACGTGGGGCTCGAACCCATGGACCGTGAGATCACAACCTGAGCAGAAGTCGGATGCTTAACCGACTGAGCCACCCAGGTGCCCCGTCAGAAATCTTAATTAGGACAAAATGTGAGTGTCAGGTATCTGGATAAGATATATGACTTTCCAAGATGAAATTCCTTTAAAACTTCAACGGAGATGAAATATAATAGACTAAGTTCTGAGTAGTGGTCAGAAAATGGCAAATTAGTAAGCGGTAACAGCATAATCAAATTCAACATTTTAATGTAAGTGAGAGGAACTAAAAATAATCATCAGGAGAGTACTTAATGATGGAAAACAAACAAACAGAAAAAACTGACAGAGGATTTAAAACACTTTTTTTTAATAAAGTGCTCATTAATATCCCAGGGGACACTTTCAGTTCATTTAAATGCACCATAATGTAATTTCAACAAAATAACTTGACCACGAGCCATGCATGACTAAGTGGCAAACCTATACACTTGAATGAAGAAAAGAAACAAACAACCAAGACAGTTTTTCCAAAATGAAGAAATTGTGAAAGAGAATTAAGGAATCTAGTAAAATTTGAAGGTGAAACGCAAAAAAATTAAGCCAAAAATAATTTGAGAGGCACTTGCAAAGAATTTCAAAGTGACTAATTAAGTTAAATAAGTTATTAGAAGGTGAGAAAAAAAACCCAGGAGATAAACTGGGGAACAAATGTGATCATTGAAGGTACATTCAGTGTAGAAAAGGAAACTCAGCTAAAGATCCTTTTACAAGACACAGAAGAGTTCTAGAACCACATATAAGTTGAGTGCATTAAATGTATTGTACAAAAATAATATAAATAAGTCCCCTACAACATCAATATTTAAAGTACTCAAGGTATGGTGCTGATGGCCAAAGTATGTAATTTATTACTTTAATGACCAATGTGCTGGTCAATGTGATTCCCATGATAAGCATTTAAGCGGGATCAACAGATTAAAGCAGTGCTTCTCTGCCAGGCAAGCTGTTGGCAATGGTTATAAATTGTAGGATACTAATGCCCTATTGAGAATAACATGCAGGTGGAAAGGTAACATTTTTCTGTAAGGCAAAATCTGGTCTGTTTCATCTGTTGTATATTTTTTAGCTTAAATAAATACCAAGCAGAACCAAAATGAAAAGAGAAATAAAGCAATGGAATAGAAGGCAATTGTTAGCTAGCCACTCTGGACCCAGCACTGTGGTAGGGAATCTAACACAGCCATTAAATACTGACAGTGTTCCAGGGGTAAGAATTATTGTCTCCTTTTTACAGAAGGAAACAGGCTCCACAACTACATCACTAACTGGCTACGGGTGAATTGCCATGAAAAAGTAGAATCCAGACTCCTGCCCAGGTCTGTCTGGTTCTAAGTATCCTGTTTATTTCAGTAAATTCATTTGGATTATTTAAAAAAAAAATGTAACAGAGATTTATCAGGGATTTTAGGTTTTAAAATACTGAATGAAAGTCTTCTTTAGACAGTTTTGCAAAGACAAAGAACTGATTCAAAAATAAGAAAAAAAGAAAAGGATAGGAACAATCAGGCATTTCTATGCCTAGGAATCATTAACAGTGTTTGCTGGGCAGAATTCTAAGATGGCTCCCAGGATTTCCTGCCTCTCGTGTGCATACCCTGAATAATTTTAGTGACAATGAATAGTATGAATCTGACCGTCACAAGTAGTTAATGTCTCATGGTACGGTTGATCTTAAGAGAGGGAAATCTGCGCCTGGGTGGCTCAATCGATTAAGCGGCCAACTTCAGCTCAGGTATGATCTCCCGGGTTCCTGGATTCGAGCCCCCCATGTCGGATTCTGTGCTGACAGTCCAGAGCCTGGAGCCTGCTTCAGATTCTGTGTCTCCCTCGCTCTCTGCCCCTCCCCCACTCACACTCTGTGTCTCCCTCTCTCTCTCTCTCTCTCAAAAATAAACATTTAAAAAAATTTAAAGAAAAGGGAAAAAGAAAAGAAAAAAAGAGAGATTACCCAGGTGATCCTAACATAATCACTTGGAACCTCTAAAAGCAGAGATTTCTCTCTGGCTCCTCACAAGAGAGAGAATCTTCCTTGACTGCTGGCCTGGAAGGAAGCAAACACTTCTGTTTGAACTGCTGAGGGGGAGGCCTCTAACAGCTGAATGGGCCGCTGAATTGACAGCTAGTAGGAAATGGATTCTGCCATCAACCTTTGCACTTGAAGAGAAACTCAACCCCGATGAGAACCACAGCCCTGGAATGATAGCATGATTTCAGCCTTGTGAGATCCTGAGAAAGAAACCAGTCACACTGTGCCCGGACTTCTGACCTAGCTAATAAATCGTTTAAAGCTGCTAATTTGTGGTATTTTATCATGCAGCTATAGGAAACTAATACACAACCAAAACTGCTTCTGGAATTTGTCTTATCTGACAGTTTTACAATAGTTCAGGTGACTGAACGGTAAAATTATAGGAAGGTTTTGCATATAGTAAAAGCTTGATCTGTGGGGAAAACACTGAATGGACATTGAGTTACGCGTGCTATGTGAAATGGCAAAAGTTTCGGTCTGGGCCTCAGGCAAGGCATTTCAGGAGGAATTAATCTAGATGGTATTTGCAAGATAATGGATGGGTCTCAACCAGCAATTAAGGTTCATTAAAGAGCTACAGAGAACATTTTCATTGCTCCCTGTAGATATGGGCTCAACATGCTACTGCTGTTGAGAGAAGACTAACCACATTTCAAGGCATCCTCAGGAAGAGGGTGTTGGGAACTAGAATCAAAAGATATGGTGTGTGGGGGGGAAATACACAGTTAATCCTTTCCTCGGATAACGTTAAGAGTCACCCTTCTTAAACATCAGGAAATGGTTAAGTGACAGACCAGGTCCCCAAATGAGAAACTAAAACGAGCCGCAAGCAAAACTTTCTTTAGAAGTACATTTTACAATTATACTCTTGATCTGGAGAGTTAAAGACCGAAGACGTATTCTCAAAGTTAATTTAAAAAATAATAAGGGACTTTATAGAAGGAGTGTTGGTGACAATCTGAAAGTCCAATTAGTGGGAGAGGATGTTTCTTTCCCTTTCAGGGTATTTCTTTCATGTCCTGGAAATTAAACTAGTATAACACTCCTGACTTCTCTCCACCCTTTTGGTCACCTTTGGGAAAGTAGAGAAATTTGTCTGGTTGGTAAAATTGATACGATATATTAGGCAGGCTTGACTCAGCTGCTCTTTTTATCTCTTAAGAAAAAGCCTGACCAAAGAAAGCACATTTTCTCCTTTGGATGTTTCTAGCTGAGTGGACAAAGCTACTGGGCCTCAGTATTGGGGCTTAGTATGAGGAAGTTCAAACCTCCCCCAAATAGAAGACATAAACTCTACCCTGGCCTTTTTTTGGAGTCGTAAAGGTGAAGTTTTACTCCAGAAATCATATATTTTGTCTTACTTTTCCACTGGCTTAATTTGCTGTGTGGTAGGGAAAGACCCTGATGATGAGCACAAGGTAGCTCCTCCGAATGTTACAAAGACAAAGACGAATTCTAAAAGTTGAAACTTAAAGCACAGCTTTTTTCATAATTGAAAAGTATATTTAAGAAATTTGTTACTTCAAGAAGTGCACAGAGTGAAATTACAAAAGACTTCAGGAAGTGTTTAATAAATCTAATTATTATAAATTTAAAAAGAATTAAGGCTAAGTACATCCCTACATGTCTGAGGTGATAAAACTGGGTTGTTCTATCATTTTGTATAGTATCCCCAGTATGCTTTAATTCATTTGCTCATTATTCATGCAGTAGTCTGAACCGCTGTGGTCTTTTTAATATTTGAAGATCTTTCTAGCATTGAAAACATTTCTAATGTCAATATATAAAGCAAGAAACATCACCTGTAAGTCTCAACAGGAAAGATTTGTAATCCTAGTTCTCTTGTGTATTGTTTTTATTCACTACTAACTTTATAACATTGAGTTTTTAATTACTAAATTCTTGATACAGAATGTGAATTTTACTTTTAATGATTCTTCTAGGAGTTGTTAGGAGCACTTTAACCAGTGGAAATTTATGACAAACATTAATTAAACTTTTAAACATAAATATCCCTAACAAGACAGTGACAAAAGATCTAAAATGGAGACCTTGATGAATTTTCCATGTTAGACATCTCATCCTCATGGTTCCCTGGACCCAGGAATGAGAAAAAATCATGTTGACTTCATCTAGAAAACACAATTTAAAAACTGTCACTTTCTTCCTTGCAGAAATTTAAAGGGTCAAAGGCAATGTATTGGACAATTCCAAAGGACTCTATTACCATTTTATCTGGGATCTCTTCTGCACTTTTGAAAGAATTCTGCACTTTATTATACCATTTACATTGATGGTCTATTTTGTGGGATCCTATTGTATTATTTGTATATAGGTTAAATTTTCGGTTTGAGTATAAGATGAAGTTATGCCATTTCATTTGTTTATGTTTATTAAAACATAACTCCTTTGTGCACACAGGCTTTGTTCAAATTTAATGAATAAATAAACTTCCCAGAGTAGGTCCCACCAGAAACTACAAGGCTATGATTCCAACTGGGGTCAGACCTGAAGCATCTGTGGTGGTTACATTTGCCTACACACCCTTAGGATATACTTCTTTATGATGTTTAGGGAATACTGGGTTATTACTGACTTTAGGGATCTTAGCTTCAAGAAACAAGTCACTTTATCCTTGGCACAGCTATAGTAATAACATAAAATCATTATTACAAAAAACCATGAAAGGAAAGTGTAGTTTACCCTGTACCCTTTGCATGGTTTTAGAAGGATACAACTGGATAAAAGCTTGTGCAAGAAAACTGAGGGAAACATGTGAGGTTGAGGATTGCAAAGACAGGTAGAAATATAATCACATCTGTGCTCTAATCAGAACATAACACTATGAATATATAATGACTGTTTCTAGCTAGTCATATTCTTCTTATCAAAGCTACATTACTATGAAGAGATGAGCTATGTCATTCTTAGTGTTTATTTATTTTTGACAGAGAGACAGAGCATGAATGGGGGGAGGGGCAGAGGGAGGGAGACACAGAATCCGAAGCAGGCTCTAGGCTCTGAGCTGTCAGCACAGAGCCTGACGCGGGACTCGAACTCACACACCACGAGATCATGACCTGAGCCAAAGTGCGACGCTCAACCGACTGAGCCACCCAAGCGCCCCAAACCATGCCATTCTTTTTAACAATGTACTTCATTGGTAGCATATTAGTTTCCTGTTGCTGCTATAGAACACCACCACAATTGAGTAGGTTAAGACAACAGAAATTTATTATTTTACAGTTTTGAATGTCAGAAATCCAAAATGGGTTGGCAAGAAGTGACCATTTGGTTGGAAGGTGAAGTCCAGGAAACTTACTTTGGAGCTGTCTTGTCTTAGCAAGTTTGATATTTTTACATGGATTTTATGTTTATACGGTGGCAGATTGAAGAGAGGAACTAATAAAACTTTTGGACTCAAATTCTTCTCTTCTTTTCCCCCCTCAACTCAAACCGCCTTGGCTCTGCCATTGCTAGTGTTAGAAAATTCTGCTTAAAGGAACAGAAAAGACAAGGCAGGTGGGTGGTCCCCCTGTGTGGAACTTACTTGCAGACAACACTGATTAAACAAGTGCTGCTCTCTTTGACATTTTATTTTATCCATTAGGTCAATTCAATGTCAGCATGCCAGTGTACCTCAGTTTCACAGGATCTATGATTTCATACACTTTGCTCAAATTCTTTCTATAGATACTTGTGTATATTTGGAATTTACTTAGTCTTTGATTAGAATTTTACATAGCATAGGGGCACTTGGGTGGCTCAGTCGGTTGGGCACCTGAGTTCAGCTCAGGTCATGATCTTGGGGTTCTTGAGTTCAAGCCCCACATCTGGGCTCACTGCTGTCAGTGCAGAGCCTGCTTCAGACCTTCTTTCCCCCTCTCTCTGCCCCTCCCTTGCTTGTGCTCTCTCAAAAATGATTAAAACACTTAAAAGTTATCAAAAATGAATTTCACATGGCATAATAAAGTAAGTGTTCTCTTTGTGACATACTACACTTAATGTAGGAACCCAGCATTTTGAACTAAACCTGATTATTTAGGAGATCTAACCCTGATAATATTGCAGAAATTTTAGGTTTTAGGTTTCTCTAGTTCTTGTCGTCTGCATATATTGGTTTCATCAGTATTTATTTCCTGTGTGTAGATTAGCAGCCTCATGGTGTCTGTAAGTATTTGGAGTTAATAAAGCACTTGCAATGTAATCATAAAATGGTCTAATCCATTTGAGTAAAAATTTCCATGTATTTTAGGGCAATTATTTTTCCAGTTTCTTTATCTATAGGATCCTATGTATAAGAGAACTTAAAAAATAAAGATGTTCATTGCAGTGTTTTATATGCTGGTTCAAATTGTTAATAAAACAACAACAACAACAACAACAACAAAAACATTCAAATATAACCCTGGGAAAATTTCACCTATGTTGTGGATAAATTAGAATAAAAAGTGATTGTAAAAAGGAACTGGGAATATTTCTGTGTATTGGTATAAAACTGTATTCACACCATGTGAAGAATTAAAAAATCAGCTTGAAAACTGAGCATTTATGAGTCCATAAATTTTGCTAAAATGTGTACATGTAATTATGCATGCTTAGAATAGAATCTGGAAGGAAATACACTTATACATCAAAGTGTTACTAATTAAAAATAACATTGAATGCTTATTATATGTCAGGCTCTGTTCTAAATGTTTTGTATGTATCATTTTATATACTTCCAGAGGAAGTCCATGACATATTATTATCTTGAATTTATAGAAGAAGAAACCAAATCACAGAAAGATGAAATAAGTTGGCAAAGACATTTGGTAATCTAATACTATTTTGAGATGTGAATTTTCAGAGGACTCTTACCTCTACTTTGTCCATAGTCTATGCTGGAATTCTCATAATGAATTGCAAGTATTACCTTTGTAATTATGAAAAAGTAGGAAGGTATTTTTCATTTGGAAAAAAAACACTCTATAAAGGAGGAAATCAGTTATGAACATCTGGCTGCAATTTATCTGACACGATATATTATTGAAAATGTAAGAAAACTGATACTTGAAAACCTATCTTACTGAGTTTTTAAAATCCATTACTTTTGAAAATGAATTGATATTAGATTTCAAAATTTCTACAAAAATAATTGAACAAAAAGTCAATGATTTTTTTTTAGTGTTTGCATGCAAATTCCATGTTTTCCTAAAAATTAATTTCACACTAAGCTGCAAAACATGTGAAATAGTATCTTCATTTTAAAATTAGTCTAGAGGCACCTGGCTGGCTTAGTCAGTAGAGCACGTGGCTCTTGATCTCAGGGTCATGAGTTCAAGCCCCATATTAGGTGTAGTGCAAACTTACTTAAAAAAATAACAATAAAGTAAAGTAAAATTAGTCCATAAAATTTTAAAAGTACATAACATCAATATGATGCAACCACTAAGGGATTTTGTTTAAAAATCACCTTGGTTTTAGTCAAATTGTATTAATGCATTCACAGAAAGAAACAGTTGGTGTTCTGGTTATCTATTACAAACCACCCCCAAAATTGGTAGTTAAAAATGCAATGTAGCATTATTTTGCATGGTTCTTTAGTTTAAGTTCTGAGCTGGGTTATTTAAGCTTAGTTTCCTTCATGTAACTGGGGTTAGATTTTGGTTGTGGCTGCAGTCATCTGAAGGCCAGATTGGACTAGACAGGACAGGACTGGATATCCAAGATGGCACATTTTACGTGGAAGGCAGATGAAGGTGGCTAATAGTTGGAAGTTTAAGCAGAGCTGTAAACTAGAATGCTTACATATGCCTTCCCCAAGTGGCTTCGGTTTCTCATAAAAAGGTACCTTGGTTTCTAGAGGAAACATCCCAAGAATGAGTGGTGTTGTGAGCTTTACAAGAGGCAGAAAGTGGAGACGGTCAGGACAACTAATGCTAAGCCCAGAACCAGTACAGCATCATGCTTTTCATATTGTATTGAGCAAATTGCCACAGGGCCCACCTATACTCAACAGAGTAGAGAAACAGACTCCCCCTCTTGATGCAACAGTGGTAAAAAATGGGAGAATGACAAAATGCTGGTTCAGTTATCTTTGGAACAAGCAACCTGCTGCAGTTGACTGAAAAGCAAACTAGTCTTTGCAAAATATATTTGCTTTATATTTGATGTCAAAAAAATGTCACTGACAAGAAATGGTTAAATTCCTGGATGAGCCTGATAGTGATTATACTGGTAATGATTATTATAAATGATGCTGTATATGTCACTTTACAGTTGATAGTCTATTTTTCTGTATAAGTTGCCTATTTGTTTTTCTTTTAATTGTGGGTGACTGGGAAATGGAGATGTGTAGAGTGGGAATAAAGGTTGGCAGTAAAGGGTAACTCCACAGAAAGAAACCATAAAACCATCACATATATTTAAAGATAATTGTTGTTAATCTGCAAATTTAATTTTTAAAAGACAGAAGATCATTCTTTCTGTATAAATATAGTAATATATATCATTGTACCTTGCAATTTATAAAGGCTTTTCATATATATATTTCCTGTTTTAAGTCTGCATTAAATTTTTTTTGGATCAGGAACCTGAGGGACAAGTAAGTTAAGTGATGTCCTTAAAGTCACATAAGCTAATAATGGGGATTGAAGCACAGGTTTTCTGTTCCAGGACCTTACACTTCCACCTAATCTATTCCTTTTTGAGAGACAGAGCACGAGTGGGAGAGGGCAGAGAGAAAGGGAGACATAGAACCTGAAGCAGGCTCTGAACCGTCAGCACAGAGCCCAACGCGGGGATTGAACCCACAAACTGTGATATCATGACCTGAGCTGAAGTCAGATGCTTAACCACCTGAGCCACCCAGGTGCCCCCACCCTTTAAAAATTTTTTTTCAGGACCCTACACTTTGAATCAAAGTACTTTTTTTGGGTTTTTCTTTTTTTAAAAGTACATGAGAAAACAAAAATGAACAAAGATAGTCATGTAATTTTGGGCAAGCTACATGACCTTTTTAATCTGGAAAAGAAATAAAATGGACACAATAATAACAGTGTCTACCTTGTATAACTGTTGGAAAGATTAAGAGGGAAAGTGTGATAAAGTCAGAGAGAAGGTCTGGTGGATGTTAACTCATACTCCTGTTATGGCAATTATTATTAACATTATATTAAAAAGACAATATGGTGCAACAGAGCAAGTATGGAGTCAGATCTAGTTTTATTGGTAAAAAATTGCTACAATTTTTAAAAGCAAACAAAACCAACCAACCAACCAAACAAACACACTTGCTGAGAATACCTTTCTGATATTATAATAGCCTGGGAAACCTGTTGAACTTATCCATATACTAGTCACATTTGGAAGACTGCACTATGGAAAAAGCAACTTCCCAAATCTCAGTAGTCTACTCCAAAAATGGCTTATCTCTTGCTTCTGTTAAACATGGACTTAGCTGCGGGTTATCTGTGGCTCTATTGCTAAATCCTTCTTTATTACAGAACCCAGGCTCACATTGTTTTTATGGCAGGAGAAAACACAAAGACTGAGCTGTATAATGGCTCTTAAAACATTTTTTCAAATGTGATACATTTCACTTACACTCACATTTCATTGGCCCAAGACCTATTTATGGGTAAGCTCAACATCAACTTGGCAAGGATGCTTAATTCTCTTACAGGAAGAAGATTAATTAATTAGAAGCAATAAAATCACCTATTGTAATCCAAGATAGGAATCATGTGTCTAAAATTCCTGGAGGCAAAAATCATCTGCAATATTAAAAAAAGCCTTTTTTAATGTTTATTTATGTTTAAGAGTGAGAGAGACAGAACACGAGTAGGGGAGGGGCAGAGAGAGAGGGAGACACAATCTGAAGCAGGCTCCAGGCTCTAAGCTGGAAGCACAGAGCCTGACGTGGGGCTCGAACCCATGAACCATGAGATCACGACCTGAGCCAAAGTCAGACACTCAACCGAATGAGATACCAAGGTGCTCCGAAATATTTTTAAATATTTGTTTCTCGTTACCTAGCACACAACTTCATACGCGGCAGGTGCTCATGAAATATGAATTGGTGAATCATGACACGGGCAAAGATTAACATGCAGCACACCTTTGCACTGTGACCCTTTTCTTCCCTTGCTCTAAGATGAGGAAGGAATGATTAATATTTAAACTTCTGTTGTTAACCTAGATGTGTATTCAAACATACTCAGAGAATGAATAGAGTGTTCTTCAAATAATTGCAATAATATTGAATGAGAGCAAACAAGTATAGGCAATTAAGTCAAGTTAAAGTAGTTAATTAATTCATTCAACAAATAAGCTATTAGAGGTTTCTATGTGTCAGGCACTGAACAAAATATTTAAAGATGAATAAGACTGAGGTATAGCCCTTACCCTT
Organism: Felis catus; assembly: GCF_018350175.1. Classification (NCBI taxonomy): domain Eukaryota; kingdom Metazoa; phylum Chordata; class Mammalia; order Carnivora; family Felidae; genus Felis; species Felis catus. The sequence continues at coordinate 151,768,824 of NC_058375.1, forward strand.
AGTAAGGTATAGGGACACCTAATCAGGCCCTTAGTTTTATAGTGAAAAGTTTTGTAGATTAATCTGTTGTTTTAATTTTAAGCTCCCAAACTAGAGTGGGGAGGCATGTCTGTGTGAGGGTATATAATTATTTTAATATAACTACTTTCTTTGAATAGTCCACCTAATCTAAAGACAATGGTATTTTTTTTCTAATATCCTTAAAAATAGAAGATAGCATTGCACACAGAAATATGCTGAAAAGGTCTCCTAAATCACGAGCAATCTTTTTTTTTTTAACATTTATTTATTCTTGAGACAGAGAGAGACAGAGCATGAATGGGGGAGGGTCAGAGAGAGGGAGACACAGAATCTGAAACAGGCTTCAGGCTCTGAGCTGTCAGCACAGAGCCCGATGCAGGGCTCGAACTCACCGACCGAGAGATCGTGACCTGAGCCGAAGTCGGACGCTCAACCGACTGAGCCACCCAGGTGCCCCCATGAGCAATCTTTATATATTATGGGAAGTGCATTTGTATATGGGAGCTAGAGTTCAACCTTCAAACTCTACATCATCTTGTGAAAAGAATTTTAAATGCTAAATTACTTTGATAAGACATATGTATGTGCAGAAAAAGTAACATGTAGAGCTTTAATTAGCACCTTCTTCTGCAAAGAGACCATATTCAAGAACTTTCCATTTCCTTTCTTTTTCTTAATATGATAAGATATAAGTCAGCTACCTACCCAAAAGATATCTAGAAACTAATGGGTGTGTAGAGTGAGTACTAGTGGAAACAATAGACACATTTCTAAACTTAAGCATTAAGCAAATATTGAATAGTAGTCAATAAATAAAATTGGAGTTTCCAAAATCTCTTCTAATTAACAATTTGTTACGTAAGCAAGTGTCATTTTTGATATTCATCATTTTTACTAAGTTATTTAAAATCACAAAAGACATATTAAGTCCCTGGCAAGACACTTAAAACATCCTTAAAAATGGCTTATTGTTTTAACTATGGGAACTGTTTCTGGGGCGAATTGACATACTTGATTTTTACTGATAGGAAATGACAGGGGTGCCCGGGTGGCTCAGTTGGTGGAGCATCTGACTCTTGGTTTCCCCTCAGGTCATGATCTAACAGTTCATGAGTTTGAGCTCAGCATCGAGCTCTGTGCTGACAGCGCAGAGCCTGCATGGGATTCTGTGTCTCCCTCTCTCTCTGCCCGTCTCCACTCACGCTCTCTATCCCTTTCTCAAAATAAATAAATAAACTTAAAAAAAGAAAGTGATATACACAATGATTTTTTTAAATTATCATAACTTGAGGTTATTTACTTACATTGATGTAGATATCATTTGGAGAAGTTTATCAAAGTGCCTTTTAAAATAAATGTTTTCCCCTCTTCATGTACTATGAATAATTTTGGAAATAAATATAAAGAAGATCAAAATTAAGTTATTCATCCTCTGGCACGCCCACAACCAAGTGAGGCTTGTGCTGGGGCAGTAGCCACAGGGAGGCTCTTAATGTGCCTGCCACCCAGGGGCTCTCCACCCCACAGGAGTCCAGCAGGGGTTGTTTTATCCCCCAAGTGTTTGAGCTGGGTTTTCCCCTTTCCAGTTGGTTTTTCTATCTCTCTATCAATATGGCAGTGTTCTTAACCTGAGTCACCTGACTCTTTTGCGGCATTTTTGAAAGGACTTTAACTCTCTCCTTCCTTATACCTTTGTCCACCTCCTCTAGAACTGTAGTGAAACCCGACAATCAAGAATCCTACTTTCCCTCTTAAGGTGCAATTACACACTGCATCATAAAGCACTGGGTAATACACATATGGTGGGCTACAGTATTAATGTATGTTTTGAGTCCAAAACCAAAAATCTTAAAGAAAGCCATATCAACTGTATTATTTAGAGCATAAACTGATCACAATGCGCAATGTGCAAGATATGATTACAAATAAATAAAAACATACTATTCAAATTTGAATAAAATTTTATGTGCCCCACTTTTACTATGTCATACACAAATTGGTGATTTTTCAAAAATAAAATTTGCCTTGAAAAAGGGAAAGATACCATATGTTTTCACTCTTATGTGGATCCTGAGAAACTTAACAGAAGACCATGGGGGAGGAGAAGGGGGGAAAAATTAGAAAGGAAGGGAGGCAAATCATAACAGATTCTTAAAAACTGAGAATAAACTGAGGGTTGATGGGGGGTGGGAGGGAAGGGAAAGTGGGTGATGGGCATTGAGGAGGGCACCTGCTGGGATGAGCACTGGGTGTTGTATGGAAACCAATTTGACAATAAATTTCATATTTAAAAAAAAGCTCTATTAAAGGAACCATTTTATAGATGATATGAGGTATGGTGAGTTATTACAGACAAATTTTATTTTATTTTATTTTACTTTATTTTACTTATTTATTTTGTTTTATTTTATTTTATTTTATTTTATTTTATTTTATTTTATTTTATTTTATTATTTTTTAAAGTTTGTTTATTTAGTTTTGAGAGAAAGAGCATGAGTGAGAGAGAGGGCAAGAGAGAGAATCCCCAGCAGGCTCCACACCGTCAGTGCAGATCTCCACACGGGGTCCGAACTCACGAACCATGAGGTCATGACTTGAGTCAAAATCAAGAGTCAGGCACTTAACTGACCGAGCCACCAAGGCACCCCATTTTAGACAAATTTTAGTCTGTAAACAACCTAAAATAAATAAGTGAAAGAAGTGAATAGTGTTATGGCAGAAATTTACAAATGAGGATAAAAAGTCACATTAATGTGCATTTTTGGGGAATTCACAGCCAACTCAGAACTTTTTGTTTCTTCTTTGACCCACTAAAGGAAGATGCAAGGGAATCTGAATAAAGTGTATGAAGTTATGATACAAAATAGAGTCTTTTCTTAAAAGTGTTTTACTTGTTTAAAAGAATAAATGGGTGGTTTACAAGTGGCAAACGTGTGAAGGTCTTTTGACATCAAATGGTTTAGAAGTCATAGAACCACAGCATTTTAGAAGTCATCAAATTTACGCTCCTCAATTAACAGATGAGGAAACTTAACCAGAGAATTTAAGGAACCAGACTCCAAAGTAAAAGATAATTTCTAAAGAACTTAATTACAAGGTCATGTTTAAAGAGGTCCAGATGAAAAAAATCCCAATCAATTAGAGAAAAATCAATGTGAGAGCCAGCTGTAGTCAGTAGCAGTAAATTTAACAATAAAGTTTCTTATACCAGAAACTGCATAAAATTCTCTCAATATTTGCTATTAATCCTGGTACCAATATTATTATTGGCAAATCTATTTTATTTTAGAATATTTAAAAGCAAGGACATAAAAAAACAAAAGCTAATGTCTCTGTTAGTTTACCATTCCTGTGACGTCACACTATGTAGCCAGAAACCCATCACCATTTTATAATATTATTTCTGAGTTACCCAATTGGTTCTTTTTGGCCACTGTCATAATAGTCTTTATTGCAACCAGTTTAAAATGAAAGCTTTATGTATGAACACAGAATGCAACAGGAAAACAAGCTGGACCAAAGAAATGATGCTGACACCTCTATTGATAAGGAAAGGTAGCCCAGTCCCATATGTCTGCACGGACTATATTATGGCTGAGGTATGGTTGTGTCTATTTGGGCATTGGGCATTGGATGTGTGGATGTGTGCCTGAAGTATATTTGTCACAAGTTGATATTTAACAGATGTAGTTCTGAATCATGGGAAGACAATTTACAATATAGAGTTGTATCACAGAAAATTATCAGTTAACCAAACAGGGCAGAAGTGTTCTCATCTTTAGAAATGGACACCCACTGTAGGCATTAGTTACAGGTTTCTAAACTATTTGTTTTCTGACATATCAACTTCACCTATATGTTTGTCCATGATGAAATTGATTCTCTTTGAGGGTAAACTCCAAAAAGTAGTGAGGATGCCAGCTATAAGAATACTTTTTGTGTGGCAGCTAGCCAGAACATCGTGTTCTCAAATGCAATAAAGTAAATGCCATATTGCATTGCCAGGAAATTTATAAATCAGGAACCAACTTTTTCTCTGTGATTAGAAGTTTACATTTTTGAAGCATCTCTGTGCTATTTCAAAGTTTCTTGTGACTGTAAGACTCTGGTCTTAGAGATACGTGCGTTGACAAGCTCTTTTTACCTCTCAGGTAGCAGCTAATTTAAAACCGCAATATCAGAACTGGAGCAAAAGTAGCACACCATTCTGGCCTCAAAAAGACTTGAGGGATAGGAGAGGCCAGAGGCTGAAAAGGTAAGAGCCCAGTTAGCCAGTCTGGGGATTGCTAGCAGTCTGCACGTAGCTGGATGGCCAGCATCCAGAATTCGAAAGGAGACACAGGGACAGAAAAGAATGTGTCATGCCCCAGCTCTGACTGTTTAAACTTTGTGTATGAAAGGATGCAGCATTCAAGGTTAAAAAGTGTTCTGCCTTTGAACTAGGGAAGCTGGTCAAGTCTGAAAAAGAAGTAGACTGTTTTTGTAACATACAGTTTTAATTTCTAGATCATACTTACAAACACCAAAACTGAAGAAAAATCAGATAAAACTAGTGTGCTCTCATGAGCTGTTTGTTCAAAATAAAAATAATTTTATTTCTACAAATATGTTGATTTAAAAACATTGCAGCGTTACAGAAGATTAAAGGCGTTATAATCAGACTCTTTAAAAGATGACTATCCAGACAATGGCTCATTCCATGATTCACCCTTCTTGAAATAACTAAGTACGAGGGCATTTTTTCCCCCTGTATGTTAGTCTCTGCAGAAGTGTTAGTTGTTGAAATGGAATGATTCTTATAGAAAACCAGAGTAGTCCGACAGCTTCATACTTAATATAGATTTGAAATAACTTTTATTGTTTTATAATCTAAAAAAAATCCTTCCCATTGACTATTGGATTTTATAGCCTCAAAATTTTTGCTTAGTAGTAGATTTTTCTTACATCTATAATTTTCATTCATATTCTCTAAAGACTGCAATTAGACATCTAATTTATATTGAAAATTCATGACATATAGTATGTATGCTTCCCTTTTCTTTTTCCTTTAAGTACTTTATTTTCATTTATTTCTATTTTTGCTGTGGCTGTTGCTTTTGGCTATGAAGTAATAGTAATAGTTGTTATCTTTGCTGGGAAGAAGCAACACCTTATTTTCTTTAAAGCCATTTCTTACTCTTAAGTAAAAATGAAAACTTTGCCTTTGCCATGCAACACACAAAATTTTAATCAAAACCTTAATTAAAATGTATTGATTTATAATGTGGAATATTTTATTAAAATATTGCTTGTACATAATTAAAAAGTTAAGTAATTGAGACAGGCTTCAGTTGTAAGGATGTGGATTTGGCAGGGGAACATACAGGACCTTCCATGTATACCTTTCCTGCTTTGTGACCACTGTGTGTATCTCTTACATAGAGATTGGGTGTCCTGTCTAGTGTTCTGAATTGGCCGAGCAGAGGCTCTGGGATGAGTTCAGGGCACTGCAGTGTAGGCAAAGCATAAATGAGTACAGTTTTAGCTACCCAGGCAAAAAAGGTCAGTCCTTAGCTCAGATGTTGGAACCTGGGAGGCAGACTTGTCTCTCTCTGGGCCCTGCTCATTTGGTTGGGCTTTGAGGAAGCTCAGTGTTGCCGGGTGGCCAGAGAAGGGTAGCCTCTGCCGAACAGAAGCAACTTGCTTAGGAATCCCAAATATAATGGGATCTTTCAAACTGGCTCTTCAATGTCTATGTTACTTTCTTCGTCTTGCCCATGTTGCTGTTCCTGGGCCCTTAGCAAAGTCTGATATAAATGTTCTAGCATGATCTCAGCTCTTCTAGAATCCATCTTCAAGTTGGATGATGCCAGATAGAGGGCATACACTTATGCCAGATAGCCTGTTATGACCATGGCAGTAGGAAATAACGCTTGCCCTTGTGATGATCCTACCGCTCTTGCTACCATTTGAGGATAAGGGTAGGTTTTGGTTTTTCTTCACACTGTCACTTATCTGACTCAGAAACACAAGGTCACTTTTCATAGGGTAACTATTTTCGACACTTGTAATTTAAGCGACTGCCACTAAATGAAAGATGGCATATTCGCTGAGTTTAAATGTGCAGTAATAAGCATTTCCCAGGCAGGGACAACTGCCAAGGGTTTGAGTTTGATCTCTGCCGCATATTATCTGAGGAAACTTGCTTTTCTGCATCTGAGAACTCAGTTAATACCAAGTCTTTTGTGGGTGGTGTTCAGCATGAAATCATTTAATGACTGACATGGAAGTCCTGAATATGTAAACTGTACTATTTAGTAAGCAACAATTGATAACCACTCTAACCATTGATAACCACTGATAACCACTGGCCATTTATACATTAGTTAATCCATTTTGTACTGTATTTCTTGATTAACACAAAATGGGAATTTGCGTGCATGTGCAGACAGATGCATGTGCGTGTACACACACACACACACACACACACACACACACACACTCACCTACTTCAGTAGCGGTTTTATTTGCATGGCCTAGAACTCCAGTATGCTTTTTGTAGCTAATAGTAAATCTAGGATGAACTCTATCAAAGAATGCTCTTGCAATGATTCAATGACTTCTTGTATTATGCCCTTGAATTTCCAGATTTAACTGATTACCTACTATTCTTTTAAAAATGAAGTGAAAATTGAGTTCAAAGTTTATAAAGTGCAGACTGAAAAGATTAACCCAGCATGTTGACTGTTGGATGAAAGCATATAATTAGAGTTCTCCAAATAAGATCCTTTTCAATAGTAAGAGGTGACTTCATGGCATTGTCTCCTTATGATTATAGACAGTGTCTGAATCTAATCATCTGTCAACTTACACAAAAATTTCATTCCTAGTTCTCTTTTTCCCTAACATTTTCTTGTGTCTGGCATTTACAATAATTTATTGTGGGATTATTTAAGACATATTCTTTATCAGAGGCTTAAAATTTATCTAAAGTAAAGTTTTCATTGGGCATTCTTTCTCTAATAGTAATAAACTAGTGAAATTCAAAATTACTTTCCACCAAAACTTAAAACATATACTATATTTTTTTCTTTTCTATACCCTTTTCCTTCTATAATTCATTTTAAAACTATTATTACCACACATATGTTGCTTCCTTGATCCTGTTTTTCCATCTATATTCCTACCTTTCCTTTGTTTTGTTAAATCTCTCTTTCCAGAATCTCTGTGTAGCATGATAAAGACCTGTGTTTTTTCAACCTAATTTGCAGATATGAACCAGAGAATTTAAATGACATGACCAAGGTTGAGGAACAAGGGGGAATTTCACAGGTAGTGAGTCCCAGTTAAAAGCATTAGTACAAACCTTGAGGGTTATATTTGCAGAATTCTTCTCAATGAATTTTCTTAGCTCTGCCAACATAAAGCAAGCATGCAACTCTGAGAAAATTGAGGTCCAGAGAGGTGAAAGAGAATTCACTAACCCCTAAAATTGGTATACAACTGATCTGCTCTGCTTTCCTTTCTTGGAAAACCTTGGGAAGAGACCTCTTGTGGTAAATTAAAGAGACATTTACACAGGTTATTTCCCTCATTATATGTTACAGAATATTTTATAAGTGACCTTGACCACTAATTCTTTGTAACAGTAAGGATGAGAAGGATTATTGGCTTAGGATTAAGGAAGTACAACATAATATTTTTGCATCTCAAATATTACAACATTGTTCTACTTCTGAAGTTCATTAAAGGGTAGATCCCCATTCTGTTCATTTTTAGCTCCCTTAGATCAATCTTCTTCTCCATCAAACTTTTTGTCTCACATTTCATAAGCTTGGAAGATTTATAATAGATCTCTATAATAGTTTCTCCAAACCCCACCTGGTTAAAATAAGTTTAGCATTAAGTTAAACATGTGACTCTGAGCCATTTTTATTTCTGAAGGCTAATTCAGCTCAGCGATGGATTAGTGATGGCATATCCCCTTAACCTCCAAAGTAATTTGTTTTTATGTTCTCAGCCTGGAATCATGCCCCCACTATTAATATTTCATACCAATAAGTAAGGGCTTCAATATGCCCATCTGCTAGGCTGGCATAATGCCTGTTACCCATATCTAAATATTGCCCCTAGGAATGAGTAATGATTTTCAGCCTCCTTCAGTTGCCATGGTATTTTTTTTCTTACACAGTGCTTAGACTACAGTAACATATTTCTTTACTGATCATCACTTGTTTAAGTAACATGTACAAATAAATTATTTTGTTTGAAAAAATCCAAAAAACTGACTAGCCCTAGGAAATGTTGCCATTTACATAAGTTAGACAACATAGGCTATTTTTCTTTTTTTGATAGAGAGAGAAAGAGCGTGTGAGCAGGAAAGGGGGAGAGAGAATCTTAAGCAGGCTCCATGCCCAGCCTGGAGTCTCTCTACCATGAGATCATGACCTGAACCAAAATCAAGAGCCAGACATTTAACTGACTGAGCCACCCAGGCGCCCCATCATAGGCTATTTAAATAGATTTTCATTATTTAGTGTAGCCCCCCACTAGGATATAATATGTTTTATGTATAAATATTGGGAAAATTAGCATATAAGTGTCTCGGTAAGAAGTACCAAAGGATGCCAAATTTTACTGACTGGTGAAATAAGATGGAAAGGAAAAAGTCAATGTTATGTTGCTGTATGAGATCTCAACATGTCCCATTGAGGAGTCATTTGTTGAATGGTGGTTTAGTTATCCTAACTTAAACACATACTAGGACACTGCAAATTGGAGGTCAGTGCTTGGTCTCCTAAGACCATGACAAAGGATGTGAAACTGTATTTATAAAATTTCACCACCTGTAGAATTTTCTTATTATCTTTTAAGTTTGGGAGCAGAAGAATGGTTTTAAATGTCATGACATCTCAGATTCAAATATTAGCTTCTTCAGTCTGAGAGTGTGACCTTGGCCAAATTACTGAGCCCTTTGTGCCTTCATTTCCTCATTTTTGAAGCATGGGATAATAAAAGGTTTTTGTGAGGATAAAGAAAATAATGACTATAAAAGTGCTGGGTATTAAATACTTAAAAATATTAGCATACCATTTATTGCTTTAAGATACTTACAAGTCACTTTCATTTTTCTGGGAAAAATGAACCATGCCCTGCCACGTTAATGCTCAGAGTGGAGAAAATCTTTGGAAGAACTCAACCAAAGAGGGCACTGCCTCTGGGCAGTCTACCAGAACCAACTCTTTCCTCTTTCAAATGAGCACCTTTCATTGGTCGTTCAGTGTTTTTCTTTTCCATCATATTTCATGGAGTTCACCAGCTTCAGACCTAGGATACTTATCTGTGTTTAATGTCTTCTCTAAATCTATTTTTATATAAAGCATGACTCCTTTGTTCTAGTCCGATTTTATTTAGGGAGATCCTAATATTTGGGGACTTGCAAGGTGTTCAATAAAGGCTTCATCATCATTCTCAGTTCACTTATTTAGAACAAGATTAGAATGAGGCTTCCTCACAAACTCAGTTCCATATGGTCTACCCTGTTGACACAAACTGCCAGCCTAAATTGACTGGTTGGCTTAAAAATATGAACATTAAGTATAAGGGAAGAAAAATAATTTTCCACCTTATGTAAACAACATTAGTTCATTATTCATTTAACCAGACATTTATTAAGTACTTAAAAGACCAGATACTTTGCTTGACTGCAAAGACAAATAAGACATAGCAATTGCCACTGTGGGGTTTTCATTCTGGTAAGCAAAGGTGAGGGTCAGGGAGATATCAAATCTGGATACACCAAAGTGTAATATTTTTGTTTCAGCAGCTGTAAGAGAATTATGTACTGAACACAAGGGTACCCAAAGGGAAAGTGAAAGAATTCTACCAGGTAGGTATCAGAAAAGTCCTAAAAGATGAGCAGGATTTGATCAGCTAGGTGGGGATGCAAGGGTTCAGGCATCCAAAAGCTATAGCTTATTGATGACATGTCAATGGTGTAATTTTTAACTGAACAAACCCAGAACCGTTATTATACCTGTATATGGCATGAACCCAATACTTACAAGAAAACAAGACAACTGCCCAATCCTTAGGAGGAAAATGAGAATTATAAAATTATCACTTTAGCTATCATAGCCGGCTATTATCATAGCCGGCTATGATAACTCCAAAATAACTCTTTACACACTGCAGTCAAAATAATCTTTTCCTAATGAAAATTGAAAATTTACAAAGGGTAGTGAATTTATAAAGGGTTCAGTCCTCCTTTCTTCTTTCTGCCCTTTCTGAATAATTCAGTGAAAAACCATTAGGTGAGGCTCAGCAAGATAGGTATCCATATAAAACTGGAGGTTGGAGGTGAGTAAAAGTGAGAATGGTAGGTGTTACTACTATGATACATGCTGTCTGTACCTTCCATGAAGGCAAGTCTTTTTCAGGCTTCCTCTCCAACCTTTCACCACAGCTAATACTGGCTTAAGTGAAGCATCCACATAATTATATATATTTACTGTTAATTTTTACTCTATATCTATTATCTATCTATCTATCTATCTATCTATCTATCTATCTATCATCATCATCTATTTGCTTACAAGAGGAGGGCTGAAAGTATACTCATTTCTATTTCATTTTGAATTTTATCTATTCTTTCTTACCACCATCCATGATCTATTTGCTTGTTTGCTCAATCCCAGTAAAGATGTATAGTGGTATCAGAATTGTTAACCTGTACTTCCATGGGAAACAGCTTTTAAAACTATACTATAGTGCTTGTGTATCATTCCTTTAATCCTTATTCTTAGTTTCCACTAATTTCTTAAGTTACTTAGGTAAGTCACCCCAATTCCCTTCAATGAAGTTATGTCATATATCTGTAATAAAAATTCTTTTTATTTGTATATATTTTTTAATATCTATGAACCTTTTTTTCAGATTCCATATATAAGAGAGATCAGACAGTATTTTACTTTTTTTGTCTGACTTATTTTACTTAGCATAATACACTTGAGGTCCATCCATGTTGTCATAAATGGAAAGATTTCATTCTTTTTTATGGCTGAATAACGTTTCATTATATATATAATATATGTATTATATATATATGATGTATATATATGTATATATATGTATATATATGTATATATGTATATATGTATATGTATATGTATATATGTATATATGTATATATATGTATATATATGTACATATATATGTGTATATATGTACATATATATACATATATATAATATGTATATATATATTATGTATATATATAATGTGTACACACACACACACACACACACACACACATGCACACACACCGCAATTTCTTTATTCATTCATCTACCTATGGACACTTAGCTTTTTTCCATATTCCATATTGCAAATAATACTGCTCAACATGAGGTGCATATACCTTTTCAAGTTAGTGTTTTCATATTCTTTGGATAAATACACAGAAGTGGAATTACTGGATTCTGTGACAGTTTTATTTTTAATTTTTTGAGGAATTCCCCTGCTGTTTTCCATAGTGACTGCACCAATTAACATTCTCACCAGCAGTGCAAGCCTTTTCTCCACATCCCATCAGCATTTATTTCCTATCTTTTTCATAATAGCCATTCTGACAGGTGTAAGTGATATCTCATTGTAGTATTGATTTGCATCTCTCTGATTATTAAGGATGTTGAGCATCCTTTATTTACCTGTTAGTCATATGTAGGCCTTCTTTGGAAAAATGTCTACTCAGATCTTCTGCTTATTTTAATTGGATTATTTCTTTCTTCATTATTGAGTTGTAGAAGTTTTTTTAAATATTTCAGATATTAGCCCCCTATCAGATGGTTGATTTTCAATTATTTTCCCCTATTCATAGATTGACTTTTATTTTTTTGATGGTTTCCTTTGCTGCATGGAAGCTCTTTAGTAAGATGCAATCCCACTTATTTATTTTTACTTGTGTTGCTTTTGCTTTTGGTGTTAGATTTAAAACTCATTATCAAGATCTATGCCAAGGAGGCTACTGCCTGTTTTCTTCTAGCAGCTTTATGCTTTCAGGTCTTACATCCAAGTCTTTAATCCAGTTTGAGTTAATTTTTGTGTATGGTGTAAGACCGTGGTTGAGTTTCATTCTTTGGCATGTGGCTTTCCAGTTTTCCCAGAACCATTTAGTGAGGAGATTGTCCTTCCCCCATTGTATGTTCTTGGCTCCTTTGTTGTAAATTAATTGACTGTGTATGCATGGGTTTATTTCTGAACTCTCTGTTCTGTTCCATTGATCTGTGTGTCTGTTTTTATTCCATTATCATCCTGTTTTAATTACTGTAGCTTTGTAATATTGTTTGACATCAAAGACCATGATGCCTCCAACTTTGTTTTTCTTTCTCAAGATGGCTTTGTCTATTCAGCGTACTGTGTGGTTCCAAACAGATTTGAGGATTATTTGTTCTATGTCTTTGAAAAATGCTGTTGAAATTCTGATAGAGATTCCACTGAATCTGTAAATTGCTTTGAATAGTATGGGCATTTTAACAATACTGAATCCTTCAAAGCATGAGCATGGAATATCTTTCCATTTGTTTGTGTCTTAAATTTCTTTCATCAATGTCTTCTAGTTTGCAATATACATGTCTTTCACCTCCTTGGTTAAATTTCTTCCTGGTATTTTACGCTTTTTGATGCAATTATAAATGAGATTGTTTTCTTTATTTCTATTTCTGATAATTTGTTATTAATATATATGCAACATATCTTTGTATATTGATTTTGTATGCTGCAATTTGATTAATTTTGATTATTTTTCCCAATAGTTTTTTGATGGAGTCTTTAGTATTTTCCATATATATCATGTCATCTGCAAATAGTGAGAGTTTTATTTCTTCATTTCCAATTTGGAGACCTTTGTTTCTTTTTCTTAACTAATTGCTCTGTCTAGGACTTCCAATACTATTTGAACAGGATTGGTGAGAGTGGGTATCCTTGTCTTGTTTCAGATTTTAAAGTAAAGGCTTTAGTTTTTCACCATTGAGTATGATGTTAGGTATGGGCTTGTCATGAATGGGCTTTATTATGTTGAGGTATGTACCATCTATACCCACTTTGTTGAAAGTTTTTATTATACATGAGTATTAGATTTTGTCAAATGCTTCTTCTGCATCTATTTAGATGATCACATGATTTTTACTCATTTTGTTAATGTAGTATATTACATTGATTAATTTGTGGATGTTAATTCTCTCATTATTAAAATAAATCCCACTTAATCATGGTATAGGATACCTTTAAATTTTTGTTGAATTCTGTTTGCTAATATTTTTCTAAGGATTATTGCACCAATACTCATCTGGGATATTGGCCTATGATTTTATTTTCTTGTAGTATCTTTGTCTGATTTTGGTGTCAGTATAGTGCTGGCCTCATGAACTCTTCAATTCTTTGGAAGAATTTGAGGATTGGTATTAGTTCTCCTTTGAATGTTTGGTAGACTTCACCAGTGAAATCATCTGGTCCTGAATTTTTTTGTTAGTGTTGGGAGGTTTTTGGTTACTGATTCATTCTCCTTAATAGTATTTGTTCTGTTCAAATAACCTATTTCTTCCTGAGTCAGTCTTGGAATATTGGATGTTCTCAGGAATTTGCCCATTTCTTTTAGTTAGTGTATAATTGTTCATAATAGTCTCTTTGATTCTTTGTATTCCTGCAGTAACAGTTGTAACATCTGGTCTTTCATGTCTGATTTCATTTGTCTGAGCCTTCTCTGTTTTTTGTTTGGTGAATTTAGCTAAAAGTTTGTCAATTTCGTTTATTTGTTCAAAGAACCAGCCCTTCCTTTCATCGATCTTCTCTATTAGGTCTTTTCAGTCTCTATTTCATTTATTTCTGCTCTAACCTTTGTTATTTCATTCCTTCTACTAACTTTGGGCTTTATTTGTTCTTCTTTTTCTAGTTCCTTGAGGTGTAAAGTTAGGTTGTTTATTTGAGACTTTTCTTGTTTCTTGAGGTCAGCATTTATTGCTATGAACTTCCTTCTCAGAACTGCTTTTGCTGCATCCCACAAATTTTGCTGTTATATTCCATTTTTACTTGTCTCAAGGTATTTTTAAATTTTTCTTTTGATTTTTTCTTTGACCCATTTTTTTTTAGTATTATGTTATTTATCTTCTGCACATCTGTCAAATTTTCCAGTTTTCTTCATGTAATTATTTTCTAGCTTTGTGGTGAGAAGAGGTACTTGATATTTCAATCCTCTTAAATTTTTTAAGACTGTTTTTAATGACCTAATGTATGATCTATCCTAGAAAATGTTCCATATGCACTTGAGAGAATGTGTATTCTGTTGCTTTTGGATGGACTGTTCTGCATATATCTGTTAAATCCAGCTGGCCTAATGTGTCATTTAAGGCCAATGTTTCCTCACTGATTTTCTGTCTGGATGATCTGTCCGTTAATGGAAGTGGGATATTACAATCCCCTCATATTATTGTATTACTGTCTATTTCTCCCTTTAGGTCTATTAATATTTTCTTTATGTATTAATTGGGTGCTTTTTTGGGTGCATAAATATTTACAAATGTTACACCCTCTTGTTGGTATGACCCATTTATCATTATGTAACACCCACAAACATCTCTTATTACAACCTTTGTTTTAAAATATATTTTGTCTGATATTAGTATAGCCAATCCAGTTTTCTTTGGTTTCCATTTGCATGGAATTTCTTTTTCCATCTCTTCATTTTCAGACTATATGTGTCTTTACATCTAAAGTGACTCTTTTGTAGGCAGCATATAGATGGGTCTTGTTTGTTTGTTTGTTTTAATCCATTCAGCCACTTTGTCTTTTGATTGGAGAATTTAGTCCATCTAGTTTTTAAGTAAATACTGATAGGTGCATACTTATTGCTATTTTGTTAAATGTTTACTGGCTTTATTTTTTGCAGTTCCTGTCTTCATTTCTTCTTCTCTTGCTCTCTTGCTTTGTGGTTTGATGACTTTCTTTAGTGGCATATTTATATTTTCTCTGTTGTTCTCTTTATTTTTTGTGTATTTGCTATGTGTTTTTGCTTTGTGGTTACCATAAGGTTTACATGTAACAACTTATATCTAAAACTATCTATTTTAAGTTGATAACAACTTAAGTTTGATTCCACTCTAAAGCTCAGTATTTTTATTCTTGCCCATCTTATGTTTCTGATGTCATGTTTTATTTGTATGTTCCATAACTAATACTGTAATCATAGTCCTTTTACTACTTATGTCCTTTAACCTTCACACCAGCATTTTTAAGTGATTAATCCACTACCTTTACTACACATTTACCTTTCCGTGAGGTTTATTCTTTCACAAGTTTTCTTATTACCAAATAGCACCCTTTCTTTTCAGTTTACGAAAGTCCCTTTAACATTTTTTGTAAGGGTGGTTTAATGGTGATTAACTCCTTACTCATTTATTGTCTATTTATTGTTATTGTTGATCTCTTTTCTCTAGAAAAAAAACTTTAGAGGGTACTTTTACTATTTTATTCACTGGTTAGAATAGTGTCTGGTACACAGTAAGATCTCAATAAATAATTTTCAAATGAAAAAAATAAAAAGAATGATTTGGATAATACAAACACACATAAGAAACAATGAGTCATTATTCTAAAACTTTTAAGATGTTAAATTAAATACTTTGTATAATTTCTATTTCTAGTTAGGTAAATAACAAAAATGGTATAATGAAGCCAAGTTTAGTGGCATTTTAATAAGCATTTTTTCTTTGTTCAAAATTTATTATTGGGTTGCATAATGAACAGAGTCAATATTTTAGGTATTCTGTAGATCAAAGAATGAAGTCAGAGCTTGGGAGAGCAGAGATAAAAAGAAAATCTAAAGATATATAAGAAATGTGTAAAAGAAAGAATTCTAGTGAGAAAGTAGTGGGAGAAATGTAATTTTTAGGAATTTTAATGAAAATTATTGTAAATAGAATTAAATGTAAATAGAACTCAAATAGCATAGAAGATGCTTATCTTTTATTAAAAATATCTTTTTTGATTCCTTAAAATATCTTTATATTTTTTCTCAGATATTGCACATATGGCATAAATACAGCTATAATTTAAAAATTATCCATAACTTTATGTTCTGAAAATACAAATACAGGCTAATAATTTTCAGATTTGATCTCAATAAACCCTGAAACTAATCCCTTCAAGAAACACTGTGAAATGGTAGGGGAAAAACTATATAAATTAAGTATCTTAAATGGTATCATATACAGAAAGGTCAAAGGGCTATTGTGATGGAGGCTAGAGGAATTCTGACATTAATCCATGACTGGGTGAGAGACCCTTATGGGTAGGAATAATAGCTCTTTCCTCTAATTATTGGGTCAAGATCCAGTCTCCCAGTGCTTGAAAAAGAGGAGCTAAATAAACATTTCCAGAAGAAATAAACACCAGAATGAATGAATGTTTCAATTTCATGAAGGTACTGTTAATAACAATTAAGTATAGGAACAAATCAGGTGTAGATTTCACCTGAAGTAACTTAGAAAACAGCCAACTATACAATTATGTTGCTCGAATTTATAAAAATTTTACTTACTATTTGGTCACAGAATTGTTATAAAATGTTTATTATTTTAAAATATCAATAAATGAAATTATTTTCTTCAGTCCACTCACTAAATAAAATATTTCTGGTGCCTTTTATTTTTTGTTTGCATTGTATTAAATCTGAATCAAGACTAGCGAAATCATTTTTTGTCCTACTTTGGCGGAATTATTCAACATGTTACTATGCTCACTAAAATTACTGGAGTGTTTCATAGAAATATTTCTATATGTTTAATTGGCAGGCAGCTTCTATGTTTCAACTTTTTAAGGAAAATGCAAAGAGATATTGGTATCATCGTTTAAAACACATGCAAGTATGTTGCTGTACATATTCCCTGGGAACAAATTCCTGGGAAGATGGGTTGTTATAAATTACGGATATGTTATTTAAAAAGCAGAATAAGCATGTTTGTGAATCACAATTCTTCATTTATTCAAATTATCATCACACCTCACTCTTAAGCAGGTAAAATGTTTTTTAAGAAGTTGAAATTATTCTTAAATATTGGTATTTAATTATCTTCAATCACAGAATTCACTATCCATTGAACACGTCTCAAAAGACCAGGTGCATTTTTTCATCTCTGTGGTGTGAATATTTATATTTTTATTGGACGTTACAAACTAAATACACTAAAGATGAATAAATGTGAATGTTTAATACAATACACATGTGGCTACTTGAGAGAGCATGGGCTGTGTTTCCCACTTTTCATTAGTCATTCTTCAAGTTGAAAGAAAGAACCTGTCTCAGCTCATTATTTCAGGGCTTTCATGGTCTTTATATAACTTCAGCATAGTTTTTTTTTGTTTTGTTTTGTTTTGTTTCTTCTTAAGTCTCAATTTCTTCTCTTTGTAAAACAAAAGTAGAGGAACAAAAGCTCAATCACATACATGTTAAGAGAATCGGCTTAATAGAGCTGTATTATTCCTTTATTACGGTCTCTTAATACAGTTGTATAAATGCACTTGAAACGTAAGCTATTTACTTAATAGATTGCAATGACTTTCAGAAGCTACCGAGGGCAAAGAACTCTTGGTTTTCATTTAAAAATTTATGTCACCATATGAGTGCCATGTGAACTGTCTAAAAGAAAAACCACTGGATACTTCAGTGATGCTTATCCCTTATTGTTTTGGAAGAAAAATATGGAAAGCTAGAGCTGAAACGAACCTGTAAAGTCATCCCGCCAGCGTGCACATGATGAAAACAAACGTGTGTCGTGGCTAAGATACTGCAGCCAGGCCCTGCGGGTCCATGACCCGAAGCGTGCTCTTTGGAGACTAAGTTCTATGTTCTTTCCTCTATATGGTATTATTAGACTTGGTTTACAAAAGTAAAACATTAACTATTGTTTCTTCTCTTGATCAAATATTTTTTTTTTCATGTAGAAAGCTAAATGTTCAGTAGATGAGAATGGTAAATAATGTATGAGCTCTCCTTGGCATACAATATCAAACATCAGTGGAAGTTTTAGGCATTTGAAACTTTCACTTCCTTGATTTTTCAATTATTGGCAAAATTTACTGTTCATATCAGGCATCGCCTCTGCACAGGCCCAGGCCCCTCCTCTCCAGCTAAGTCACTTGGCAAGCAGGCTTAGTCCAGGATCCAGAGCTGGGAATCTGACCGTGCGTGGGAGGGTTTAGAGCAAGTAAAGCCTTCTATTTGGGGACAGAGGATCAAATCACACCTGCTGCTAGTTTGCTACTGACCTTGAAGATCAGTAGAATAGCTGGCTTTCTGCCTTATTCCTCAACCCTGGCTCCCTTCCATATTTACTCTACTCTTGCTTTCTTGTCTGAATCCCAGCCTTTGTAACTTGCTTCGGTCTCTACTCAGCTAGGATAGTCTCCCATGGGGAATTCTGCCTCTGTCTATTGTCTGGACCTTTGCTATTTGTAGACAGATTTGCCTGGGACAGCCCACCTACCTGTCTAGAATTCCTGACACTGTCCTGTGATGCCTGTGGAGGCATCTCTGTTGGATCTCCCTCTCAATCTCTGTTGGATCTCCCAATGCCCAGTGATGTCCCAGCCAGCCAGCTCTTGTCTATAACCATGCATCCTGCACGTGATAGTCTATTTGGGGCCAGACTTTCTCCTAGCACGAGCGGCTACAGCTGGCATCCAAATGACTGATTTTCCCAGGAAATAGATAAAACTTCAGGTTCTGGCCACTAGTATCTGCCATTTTCTTCTGCATGTAACTACACTGACCGCATCCCAATGGCATTTTCACATACTTTCTTTTGTCAACAGCAGCACGTATTTGTGAAATAGTATAGGAATACAATAATTTACCTTGGAGATTATGTGACTTGAACCATGACAAATAATACTAAACTAAATGAATGCATATGCACATGTACACACATGCACACAAACTTTAAACAAACAAAATCACTACTTTAGTTAAGAAATTCCAAACCTAGCTCACAGAGATATTTTACAATGGGCTTTCTTAGTTGGCCACAGAACTGTAAAATTAATTTAAACTAATTTAAACCAAACAACTATGTTTGCAATGCTTGAAGCATTATGAACAATCTTTCAGATGGCTGACTCACTCATAGGAAATGGGGTTTCACCATGCATAAACAACTTTGTGAACCACACAATTTGGATTTAATTCTAAAATTGAACCCATCAGTTTTGAAGGATGTCTGAAATTGGCAAAAGTGCATTTTTCTAATAGCAACATCAATTTTTTTTTTTTTTTTTGCATAAAAAGAGATCATGGCTGTACACCAAGTCACTGGGGTTTTTTTTCCCCCTTAATTGATGTGAAGAATTTAAATTCTCTCATGGAATTCTCCCAGTGACTTTACTAAGTTTGTTATACGTTTTTTCTCTGGAAATATTTGAGGTTAAGGATTAGGAGTTCTTGAGGCAAAGACAAGAAAACTTGTTGCTCTGTTATCTTCTTTGCAACTTTACTCGAGTTATGTAACCACTCTGGCTTTCATTTTCGCTTTCTGTGAAATTGGGAGCTTGGGGATAGTGAGAAAGAAGGAGATGAAATGCCTTCCAATTCTAACTCACCAAGATTTAGGGAGTCAGGGAACTACTTGAAATGGAACCTATTTCTTTAATGGAATCTGTTTCTTAGAGCAGCAAACAACACTCCTTCATTTTATCTTTACCTACTATTCCTTCAGTTTCTGTCTTCATGTTCCCTCACTTAAGGCCATATACAATTATATTAATATCTTTAATTCCAAAGGTAAAGAAGAGAGCAGTGACAGTCAATATATTAAGGAAACTGAAGAAATAAAGTTTGCTGCTCTGGAAACTTCTCTGGAAACCTGTCTCCAACGGCAAAAAGAATGGTGGATCTTGGGTCAAAAGTCTTGAGCTTGGGGTTTTGGACCCAGCTTCCCTATTAATACAAGTTTTCCTGAAATTTTAGCCAATGCATGTAACCTAATTTCAGTTACTTCTGTAAAAAAGGTAAGAAAATATAACCTGTTCCTTTCCTCACAGAGTTATATTAACTTAGATGAGAAAGAGTTGTAGGGAGACTATTTTATAAACTGCAAAAGACTATAACAACATAAAATTCTTCATTGTTTTTTCTCCACACAGTGGAATAGCCTTAGCCTCATTAAGATAGCACAGTTTTATCTAGAAGACTTGACTTCTACAATTTTCTGTAAGTTTCTCATTAAATCAATGAAAAAAAAGACTTTATGTATTTATATTACCAATGTCAGGTTCTTTCTACACAGGCATTGCTATTTCCATTTCGCCAACTGAAGAGACAGAGCCTAACCATATTGTCACCTGCGCAAGGTCAGAGAGCTCCTAAGTGGTTGAGTTATGACCCCAAGTCTGCCTAATCCATGATTTTTCCGCTAGGATGCCATGCCCTCTGGAATGGCATATTGAGACAAGGAATAAACAAGCCCATATGCTGCAGTACATACCCTAGGTCAATGTGCCTGCAGTGATTCAGGTCATTTTCCACAAAAGGCGTTCAGATAGCATCTCTAAAGCATGCCACTCATTGGATAGTCTCCTCCCCAGTCTTTTTCACTCATTTATTTGCTGCTGACTCAGATTATCCACGAGCATTTATGTGGGATCAAGATTGAGAGCAGACCAGGGGTGCCTGGGTGGCTCAGTCGGTTGAGCATCCGACTTCGGCTCAGTCATGATCTCATGGTCTGTGAGTTCGAGCCTCGTGTCGGGCTCTGGGCTGACAGCTCAGAGCCTGGAGCCTGCTTCAGATTCTGTGTCTCCCTCTCTCTCTGCCCCTCCCCTGCTCATGCTCTGTCTCTCTCTCTCTGTCAAAAATAAATACAACATTAAAAAAATTTAAAAAAAAAGATTGAGAGAAGACCAGAACAAAAAGCTGAAACATATTTTAAATATTTAATAATATTTAAATATTAAATATTTAAAAATATTTTCACAAAATTATCAAGAAGAAGAGCATGATTTTTACTCTCTTGCCCAGGGCCTACTCTGCACCCCTTATCCCTTTAGGCCTTTCTTTGAGAACTGATTCTCATAAGGCATCTGTTTTTAATTATTGATAACTTAGTGGGAAGAAATTCAGTTGTTAAGCAACCCTGCCCTGGGAATATTCATTATCTATGATTTGGACTGCAATGATTTGTCTCTGGATAGAAGAATTTCACAAATCAAAGAAGTGAGAGAGAGCTTTCGAGCGCTGTGTGTGTTTGTGTGTGTGTGTGCATGTGTGCGATATTTGGAAAACAGTGGGCCCTTCAACAATAGCTGGGAAATAGCAAAGGGGGAAAAATGGGCGTAACATGCATTAAACAATAAGGTTTTTAGCATATGATTATCTACTGAGCCAGACATTCGACATAAGTTATTTCAAGGTATTTAAATCCTTATATTTATTTTATATTCTAAGCTTTCAGAAGCTTATATGTGGAAATGTAATGTATTTCCACATATACATTATAAGTCTTCATCTTGCCCCTGTAAAGTAGGTATTATTACTCCCAATTCACAGAGGTTGAGGACATGTCTAATATATGACAAATCAGTAAGTGACACAACCAAGTCTTCTGATCCCCAGATTTGGGTTTTTGCCAGTATCTGAAAGTCAATTCAGTAAGCAAGTATGGCAGACAAGGTAGGGCACTGCACCTAAGACCTCAGGAAGTCAGGGCTGAAGCTTGGTTAAATGACAATGAAAGAAGAAACTGAAGTATTTTGCCTACTTCAGGGGTTTGTTCTGGACCAGCTCTGAAGGCAGCACCTGGGGAGATCATGCAGTTTAGTTTCTGACATAGGGACCGTGGGTTGGAACAGACGCATTTACGGAAGGGGAAGAGAAGAGTGATTCCAAGGTGTGAAGGTGGGACCTATTTCCCTTGATAAGCATCTTTGCTCTCACTGGAAAAACAGACTTCCTATGAGTATGATCTCATGGGAAGATCCAATTATGATTTTCAGTTGCACTAAA
Organism: Felis catus; assembly: GCF_018350175.1. NCBI lineage: Eukaryota > Metazoa > Chordata > Mammalia > Carnivora > Felidae > Felis > Felis catus. The sequence goes on from NC_058375.1 coordinate 151,790,872, forward strand.
TTATTATTTTCAAATTACCAAATTATTATTATAACCAAATTATTATTTTCAGTTCTACTAAAATCAAACATTAAGTCTTCATTCAGGTTCATGAGATTTTTATGTGTGGCAAGATAATGAATTTTATGTTATGTCTTCTTGTCTACTGAAATTCCTATCCTTGGACTGATTGGGTAATAGAAGGATCCTATTTATTAGTGAAACCTAGCGATAACATGGAGAAAAATATATGTCAGATTTTTTCCTGGGGTCATTTATGAGGCTTAGGAGGGCTGTGTGAATCCTTAAGGGTCATATAAATTATTCAAGCAGAGAGCCAGCCAAGGCATTTCTTATTTGTGCTGCCTGAGAGGGAAAAGGGCCAGAAGGGAGACTTCATTGCTTCCTAGTGGGAAGCTCACCACTCTAATCATCAAGACTCACACTCAACTGGTCACCTGGCTCCTTTGTGGGCTTGTGCCACTCTTTACCCCTTCCTGGGACATAGAGAACATCAATGGAAGGGCGGGTTCATTCAACTTTCCTTCCTGTAGAGGGAGATGCAGTATTTCTTGGCTGATGGAAGTGTGTGGAAAGAATCAGTGCCGTCACATTTCCAAAGCAGTCATGTCCTTCCTGTTCCTCTGCTGCGTCAACATGAAAGTTCTGTTTTCCTCTGCTTCAGTGAGCAGCTTGGAGAGGCTTTAATCTCCCTAGTGTCTGACATTATCGGTTTCAGCACAAAAACCTGTAGGGCTTCTTGTCCTCGATGCAGTGAAAACAGTTGGGGAGCAAGTTGAGGGACATTGGCAGACGAACAGCCCCTGTTCAGCTCACCCGGCACATAGTGGGCATATATGAAACATGTGTAAGCCTTCCCACTATATATATATAACAACCTCAGGAAGAGCTGGTGTCATTTCATGTAGTAGTTACCTACCTTCATTCAAAGCAGGCTTGACTATAGTTCAGGTCACATGTACCCCAGGCTGTTCTCTTAAAAGTATTCAGATAATGCAACTCTGTGAGCTTTCCTGGCTTGTGTCATAAGGCATCATAGCTCAAAGCCAGGAAAGTGTTTCTAAGTTATAACTGAACTCTTGTCCTCTGGTAGTGCTAACTTGTTTACATTATTTATGGTTCACTGTCAATGTCCAACACTGGTATAAGCTGGTTTTCAGACACACACACACACACACACACACACACACACACACAAACACATTTACCAAGTACCTACAAGGATTGATTAAGACTCAGTTTCCATTCTTCAGGAAGATATATTTCATGAGAGTGATTTTTTTCAAAAATAAAAATGGGTATAAATAAATCCAAAACCCGGACAGAGCTATCACCCTAAAAAAGTGAAACTTGGGCTCATTGTAAGAGTCTAAGCAGGAAAGCCTTCAAAGGGGAGGGGGTCCAGTACTAAAGTATCCCCTTCCGGTCCTGCCATCCTAGGCCAATCTATTTCATTCAAGTCTATTTAATTCACTTAAGTTTTATCTTTGCAACTTAATTCAATTTTTCAATACAAGAACTGTCATGTGTTGCTGTAGAAAGGAGGTCCTCTCTATGAATATCATGTGTCCTGAAGGCCAGTGAGTTACTTGGATGAGAGAAAGAGGTGCTGCTAGGAGAAGAGACAACCATGACACCATCAGAATGACACCAGAGAATGGCTTTTAAAAGAGTGGCACCAGAATGTGAGAGGAATGCTTGGTTAGTGGTAGAATGCAAAGAGTGTAGCCTCAAGCAGAATACTCCTGTAGGTGCTGAGGAGCAGGTGGGGAAGCTCCTAAGGTTCTTATATAGAAATGATCTCAGGATGTTAATAGGCCGGGTGATATTCTTACAGAGAAAGAAGGTGAGACTAACAAAGATTTTTGAAAAATGGTAGAATTTCTTTTTTTATTGGCTGTGTCCAATGAGAGCCATGGAATGTTTATGGACACTGCTTTATTATAATTAAAATTGGGGGAAAATTGAAAATTGTAAAGAATTTGGAGTGAACATGATGGATAATGGTGGCAGGCTTCAGCCAAGTGAAATTTAGTAAGTTCCTGGATGTTTTTCTAATTTACAAGAAGAAGAACTTCCATTTTGATTTCAAATGATAGGGCTCTTTATGGCAGATTCAAGTCAATAGACAAAATGAACCCAAATGTTAAAACTCATTTTAAAAAAAAATCCAATACAAGCATGGCCTACTGCGTAACTTACTTTGTTAATTGCTTTTTTTTGTACCCATAAATACTGCAGAGACTTTAATAAATCAAACAACAATGGTAAGCTATTTTCAGAAAGGCATGAAATATATGAATGACTGAACAATACAGCAATCACTACTATAACAGCTTAGCAAAAATAGAATCATCGTTTTATTGTATCCATTACCAAGGTATTTGGGGCACCTTCTTTTGGAGGTGAGTGCTTACTCTCTGCCTTATTATAAGAAGAGTCATTGCAGGTCATATCCCTTGCTTGTCCTTTCTAACCACGGAAAATTACTTTTCATTTTATGGCAACTCTTTAGGGTTTTTTTCTCAAGTATATTTGAATATATATTTTTTTTCTCAAGATGCTCTTAATTTTACCTACTGGTATCTTGTTAGGTCATAGGCTGATTAAAAATTAATATTTATTTTGGGTATTATTTGTAATTATTGGGGAAATTTTAATACCAAATGCCAGGAGTAATGTCATGTACCTTAACTGACTAGAATTTGGTTTGATTTACAATTAAGAAAACCGCAGTATACTCCAGAGAGATGCTTCAAATGTCTTGACTACAAAGGGACCCATCTGACCTGAGAAACGAAAAGCAGGGATGAGACCCTCATTGTGGAAGGGTGATCTGCTGAGTTGGCCTCTCTCTTGCTCCCTTTATGTTTCTCATTTGAAGATGACAAGCACAGTGTCTGACGGAAGGAATGGGGAGGTCTCCATGTACAAGACAGCTTGCAAAGCAAAATGGGCTGGATAAACTGAAGGGCTGTTTAAACAAGGCTGGATAGGCATGGCTGCACACTCATGCCCTTTGCAGTTAGAGATTTATGAGAAAGGTGATTCTGAAAGGTCAAGATAATCTCTGCCTGGAGAGGACGTAGGACTCCATTTGGCTTCACAAATAGCTGCCCACGTGGTTTGGTCTGAGAGGATGTTACGCTGACATTGGCTGCCCCAAACAACCTGTCATTCTTTTTTAAGATTGAGAAAGGTCTTCTGGAGTCCCTTATTAAAATAATGAACCTGAGAAGCATTACCTCAAACTCTTCTATACAGTATGACACTTTAGCATTTAACTCTTTAGTAAAGATTAGTAGGGATAAAACAGAAAATAATCACTTTAAGACTGATAGGAAGCTTCCTTAGAGAAACTCCCCTATTTCAATTTGGTTGAGACTTTCTGCCCTTTTGCTGGTGGGACAAGTCCACAGACACACAGCAACTTGCAATCTAATTTTCAGTGACTCAGTTTTTAAAAAATATTTATTTATTTACAGAGTGGGAGAGAGGGAGTGGGGGGTGGGGGGTGGGGTAGAGAGAGAGAGAATCCCAAGCAGGCTCCATGCTCAGTTTGGGAGCTCGACATGGGGTTCAATCCCACCACCCCAGAAGTATGACCTCAACCAAAATCAAGAGTCGGATGCTCAACGGACTGAGCCACCAAGGTGTTCCTCAGTGACTCAGCTTTAAAGCCAGACCTGCTGTAGGGAGTCTGGTTGAGTCACATTCTTTGTCCCTAGGCCCCACAGCTGCCTCAGCGCTCTTGAGACCGTCCATGTGCATGCTTTGGGGAAAGATACTATCACTTCCTCTTTAGATTTGGTGTACTGCATTCCAAATGATAACAAAACTGTTATATTGAACTCAAAGTGAAGGGCCTGACTCAGACACTGCGTAGCGGGGTGATCGAGCACAACCTCACACACAAGGCCTCTCAAAACCTCGTTTTAGTCTTCAGATCCAAGAGACTGAATGACATTGTTCTCTGATTATTACCTTGGATAACGGTAGGTGACACCTGTACGGAGAAAGTAACACCAACAATAACTCAATGCAAGTTTGCTATAATTACTTGCTCATAAATCTCTCCACACTGAGGAACATTTTAAATGCTACATTTTAGTTGCTTAAGAGTGATATATTTATTACCTATTTTTGGCATGGGCAATAGAGACAACTTCTGCGGTAAATGCTAAATCTCAAAATTGCATCCCTGATTGTATTTTTGAAGTTTCAAAGCAACCTACCTATTTAAATAAGTCTGATTGACTAACTGCTATAAATCGTTTATAATTAGTTAGTATATATTTAGAGAAATTTTCATTTCCCAGAATCTACAGATGCTTCAGGTAGATGACCAGATGGTTAGTAGCAAAGATAGGCTGGATATTTGTCTGATGCAAAGAGAAGACAGACTTCTTAGAGTAAAGAGGCTGGGAGTTTCATCATGCTTTCTGTGAGGGAATAAATTCAGATCTACTTCCATACTATGTTATAAGCAATAAAAACTGTTTCTCCTGATACTAGCAAAATATCACAGTCATATTTTAGGACATAGCTACATTTTCCCCAGAGTAATTTTGCTAGTGTATAAAGCTTAAAAAGGTGAAAAGTCACTCTAAGCTATCATCTTGTTATACTTGTTCTAGTTACTAAGTACAATGTTGAATGAGGTTTTTTGAATATGATTAATATACTTCTTTTTAAACAAGCAAAGAAAAAAAATCCTGTGAACTTTCTAGTGGACCTAAAATAATTTTATTATAACAGTATGGAAAACTTTTAAAAACATAAAATTCAAAATTAATTTCTTTGTAAAAAAATGTTTATTTTTGAGAGAGGGAAAGACAGAGCATGAGTGAAAGAGGGATAAAGAGAGAGGGAGACACAGACTCTGAAGCAGGCTTGCTCTGAGCTGTCAGCACAGAGCCTGATGCAGGGCTCGTATTCACAAACATGAGATCATGACCGGAGCCAAAGTCAGATGCTTAACCGACTGAGCCACTCAGGCGCCCCAAAATTCAAAATTAATTTCAAGTGTCCACAATTCTTAACATATTTACAACTAAAATGCATTTACCCTTTAACACAAATGAAACAACATAAACAATGCCATCCCTCAAAACAAATACCAGTAATATGATAGCTGGTGTGGCTTTGCTGAAACGAACATCAGCAGTAAGAATAGGACAGTAATGTCTCAATAAAGCTGCCATTAAAAATAAAGAATCGGGGCGCCTGGGTGGCGCAGTCGGTTAAGCGTCCGACTTCAGCCAGGTCACGATCTCGCGGTCTGTGAGTTCGAGCCCCGCGTCGGGCTCTGGGCTGATGGCTCAGAGCCTGGAGCCTGTTTCCGATTCTGTGTCTCCCTCTCTCTCTGCCCCTCCCCCGTTCATGCTCTGTCTCTCTCTGTCCCAAAAATAAATAAATGTTGAAAAAAAATTAAAAAAAAATAAAGAATCGCATACTCGCCATCTTGACACAGATTCCTTTGCAGTATCATATCTGTATGGTTCTGCAATCTGTCCTTTGAAACTACAGAGCAAGAACTATCTCAGAATTCAAAATCTTTCAGGTTTTAGAAAAGGACAGTACCCAATAAGCAAGCATATTAATATTTTTGCCTTATAATTTACAAATACATACACACATTCACAGTAAAATATATAAAAACTATAAAGAGCCTCATGTCCATACAGGTCAAGTTTGCTACCAAATGGGTCAATAGCATTCACATTATTATTTTCTTTTAGTTCAGAACTGATTGCATTCAGAATTTTAGATCCAAGTGGATAGGCCTCTATTACAGTATGCTGTGCAATGATTTACTTTACATTCTGTAAAACCTTTCACACAGCACAATGTAAAATCTTTTAGTTTTCATGGGAAATATCACGTACACTAAGCCCATCTTCATTGGTTTCTTATTAGCAATTTCAGGATGGTTAAACTAACTCTTGAGCATTCGCTAATCCACAAGATTATGCTCTTGAACTTTCAAGAGCCTCAGACCCTAGTTTGAGAAATGAGCCAAGATCTAATATATGTGAAAGCCAGATACCACCTTTTTAGCTCCTGAAATGCCAAAAGGAGCTAGTTACAAAGCAGTCAGAGTTGGTCTTGTGTTCTAAATCCTGGAGCTATTGAAGGTGGGAGTGAAGGTATTTGAGAAGCTACCACGCGTTAGAACTTGTCCTTTGGTCTTTACCTACCTTGCCTCACGAAAAACCTATATAGCTGCGAAATTTAGATCTTAAGGGTCACATGGTGTTATATCAGAGCCTCTGCATTTTTCAGTGCTTATGAACTGATGAATAGGTATTATTGCAATATTAAGCTTTTGCCCACCAATTATGTTTTCAATTTGCTCCAAATAGAAAGGAAGAAGAAATAGGATGAGCACGAGGCCAAGGTTGGGTCCCAATTCTGTCCCATTAAAATTTTTGGTTTAGTTCTGGGCAACTCACTTTCCCTAATTCGTCACCTGTTGCTTGATCTGTTAAATAAGGGCTCTAGCTGTCTCTTTGAGCCCTGTAGGATTTCTTGAGAATACGAATGACTGTGAAAGTGCTTTGTAGAAAGAGATGTGCTGTGAGCTTCATCATTATAGCTCATAGTCTCACTTCTGCTCCATGGTTAGTAAATTTCTGTGCATAAAGCATCGATTGAGTAATTATCTCTGCTTCATAAAATATAGTAAAATGAAACATATACAGCTTTTAAAAACATAATATATCCAAGACCCCACTTTTTCCAAACTTGAATTCATCTAATTATGTATTTTTATTCTAATAATTCTTAGATTTTGGAAAAAAATCAAAATTAAATTGATTGTTTGATCAATAAAGCATTTCTAAAATATCCTCTAATATATAACTGAATAATAGTCTCTATCTAATATAAATGGACACAACTAGATAAATGATGAAATGAAAAAGACACAACTTGATGAAAGATCAAACAATAAACAATCCGTGCCATATCTCACTAACCCAAACTTAAAGCAAGATTTTCAGAAATGTTGTTAGATTAGTCTTAAGCAAGTTAGAATTCTGTTTGAATTGTTTATGTCGACAAGCCTTATTTATACTTCTTTAAAAGAAAGGAACTGTATGTATTTTGCAAAATGTAACAAATGTGTGAATTCATAAAGCCCCAGAACTCTATTCCAGAATCATGGAATAGTTTAAAAAGTTGATCAGAAATGAAAATAGATCTTTTACACAATAAAAGCTTCTGTTTTCAAATAAAATTTTCAGTTTTCAGGATTGTCTTCCTATGCATTCATGATTGGATTACTGTAATTTCATCCAAGCTTCATTCCTTTTTAATTCGATGATCGTGGTAGATTGAAAAATGTGGCTCTAAATCCCTCCTGTCCTCATTTGTGTGCCATTTGCAAAGTGATTCCCCCATTTGCCCAACAAGGGGTGCAGGGTCTTTCCTCACCCCTTGAAGCTGGCGTGGCCTTGCAACTTGCCTTGAAAAGAAAGGCTTTCTAGCTTCTGTTTTTCCTTTTGGAAACTTCGAGAGCACCAGGCCCTGAAGGAGCTTGGCAGGAAGGACCACATGAAGAGAAAGGTCCAGTCATCCCAGCTGAGGCCTCGGGCCTGTTAGCCTCAGACTTGGAGCCATCGGAGATGTCCTGCCCTGTCAGTTGATCTGGTGACTGTAACTCTGTGAGGGATGCCTGGTGAGTCCAGCCAAAAACCTGGCCTGCTGAGTTGGGCCCAAATTGCAGAATTATGAGTGAATAAATGGTTTTTCCTTGAAGCCACTAATTTTTTTTTAATATATGAAATTTATTGTCAGATTGTTTTCCATACAACACCCAGTGCTCATCCCAAAATATGCCCTCTTCAATGCCCATCACCTACCCTCCCCTCCCTGCCACCCCCCATCAACCCTCAGTTTGTTCTCAGTTTCTAAGAGTCTCTTATGCTTTGGCTCTCTCCCTCTCTAACCTCTTTTTTTTTCCCTTCCCCTCCCCCATGGGTTTCTGTTAAGTTTCTCAGGATCCACATAAGAGTGAAACCATATGGTATCTATCTTTCTCTGTATGGCTTATTTCACTTAGCATCACACTCTCCAGTTCCATCCACGTTGCTACAAAGGGCCATATTTCATTCTTTCTCATTGCCACGTAGTACTCCATTGTGAAGCCACTAAATTTAACGTGTTTTGAAATTCCTGAATATCTGATGATGTGAAAAACTGATGTAATGATAACGGCTTTTTATTCTGTTTTCTTTTTTCCCCCTAGAGAGAGAAGGTGGGCTTTGAAATCAATATGAAAGTTGCAAGTGAATTTGAAATTAGAAATAGAGTGATACATGTGGATTTCTTAATACAAATAATTTTTACCATGTCTTAAAAACCTATTAAAATTTTAAGATAAAAATAAGAAACATTTGTATCAACTTCATTTATGGAGTCAGCTATACTTATGCATCCTTCCATTGTCATCACAACCACATTCAGTCAAGATTGTATGTCCCGTGTAAACACTGACTCAAGGTATACGCACATTTTTCCAATGGAAGAAGTAGCTTCACACTCTTCTATCTCAAATTGCCTAAATGTTACTTGCAAGCAAAACTAAGAGTTGGCATGAAATGAATTCACATATATGAAACTGTTGTGTGTAGCTACAATTTTTTCTTGTAATTCATATACTTAAATTTCTGCTTTTTTATTATGCTATTTACTTTGCATTTATGAGTCATCTGCCAGTCCTAACAGGGAAATCTGAATGGGCTTCACTTTGACTACATCAGTTTTTTGGTTGAGAGATACTTAAGGTCCAGATACAATTTTTCTAGGAAATTGTCATTGAAGTGTAAAACCCAAACAAAACTGTTGGAATATCATGTAACAAGGTTGCCTTTACTTACATATGTTTACCTCCTTTACTCTATATGACATGTACTTATAACTTCCCAGAATTTCATAAGTCTGACATGAGAAAACTAATACAGAGTCCATGTTAAAAAATTGTTTCTATTGTTTTTAATATCGACTTTATTGTGAAGCCTTTGTCCTTACAGCACTTAGAATTTTTTTTAAGTACAAGATAGTAGAAGCAGCTGCAAAAATATGTTTAGTTAAACACACATATATGCTATGTCACCCATACCCTCTCTGTGTTCTCGTGAGTCTATTTTGGTTTATATTGTTCCCTTTCCCCAACTTTGTCCAGAGAAAACATTAGCATGTATGATGAGTAGCAAATAAAAAAGTATAGCCCTTTTGGCACTGCAGTGAATGGTCCCTTCTTCCTCCCAGTGTTCCTGCACCTTAGGAGCTATTAAAAGACCACAGAATATACACAACTAAATACTGTAGCATATGAAAAGAAGCATTAGTAATGACCACTCAATTCCTAACCTTACCTTGCCATCCAGTGAACGGTACCTATGGAGTATTCAAACATATGCTTCTTACCACAATATATGTTACCTTTTATTTGCCTTGTCTTTGTCCCCATAAAAGGCAAATTCATTTAGATATGTCTTTATGTTTTTTCACACCCTAAGAACACAAGATGAGCCAGAATATATAACAATACAAGATAGCACAGCTGAGATACATAAAAATTCTGCTGCATATACTAAAAAGCCCATTTTCCTGCTCTACATCTGTAATTTCTGCCAAGATAAGAAAACCGGTCATGCTATGGAACAGCAACAAGGGTGCCACTGGCAAACTGTCCCTTCTTCCTCCCACTGTTCCTGCACCTTCAGGAGCTATTAAAAGACCACAGAATGTACACAGCTGAACACTGTAGCATATGAAAAGAGGCCATTAGTAATGACGACTCAATTCCTAACCTTATCTCTGAATGTTGCCCAAATTATGATAAATGCCTTTTGGAAGAAAAGTTAGAGGCAAAAATGAAGAAATAGCACCAATCTAAATTTAGTTATTTTTTTTCTTAAAAAAATCAATACATTTTTATGGTTTATTCACCCAATAAGTATATCAAACAAAGAGGCTTGTTTGATACAGATCCTGGTAGCTTCATTACCATATTGAATATGAATGCTCAATGAATGTTTATGTTTATGTAATGCTTATGAATTTGGTACCCTTAATTAATTAATTAATTAATTAATATAGTACTACTATGGTCTTTTCTATACACCTCCTAAGAACAAAATTGAGTGTTTGTCAGATTGAGATATGTGTAATAAATTTATGAACCTCTTGTTAATCCATTATTTATTTGTTATAGTCTAGATTCATTTTTCCAATAATTATGATACACTGTCAGTCCTCCTGCCCCTCGCTCCATGTGATTAATGGCAGGTGTAATCCTAAACCTGGATTACTATATCAGGGAATAAAGCTTGTACACTAGGACCCAACGTGATAAACCACACGACTTTTCTGACACCCTGTATGACCCCAGTCACAATTTCATGAGTAAATAATACAGAGACAGGTGCTTGGGTAGCTCAGTCAGCTGAGTAACTGACTCTTGATCTCAGCTCAGTTCATGATCTCATGGTTTATGAGATTGAGCCCTGCGTTGGGCTCTGCACTGTCAGTTCAGAGCCTGCTTAGGATTCTCTCTCTCCCTCTCTCTCTCTGCCCCACCCTGCTCATTCTCTCTCTCTCTCTCTCTCTCTCAAAATAAATAAATATTTAAAAAATGATCTGGAGAGTTAATTTGGCTCATTAAATGTGGTCTCAGTTCTTCATGCTTCAACCTGTACTAAAGATTTCATCTCTGTTTACCTCACAAGGCTGATAAAGAAGTAAATGAAACAAGAATGCTGGGTGGAGAATGATAATGTGGCCAGGACACCCGACAGCTTTCTGGGTCAAACGATTCCCAGGGGAGGCCTTAAACTGCATGAATCAGGAAAGTGGTGGGAAGGGTCCAGAAATCTGGCCTCATTATTATTAAATAAAACTCTACTTCTGAAGAAGGTGATCTCTTCAATGTTTATCGTGAAGCAGAGAACAGGATATTCTTCTTGATATCTTGGATATATGTCCTAGAATTAAGAGGTGTGTGTATGTGTGTGTACATGTTTATGTGTATGTGCGTGTACATATGTGTGTGTATGTGTGCATGTGGGACATTCATTAGCAGCAGCACTAGTGACTTATAATCATGACAAGTAGAATAAGCAGAAAAACTCCCAAAGATGACATTTGAAAGAAAATAGATCTAGGATAATTTTTTTAGCCCTGGGGTTTCAGACTGAATTTTGTAGAGCACAAGACTTCATATGGATAAATGTCTCAGGCATAATCACAGGGTCCACAGAAGAGATGGGAAGGGTGGCTCATCTTCCTCTTTTAGAGGACTAGCCCTCCTCTTGTCTCTTTCACATACAGGGTGTTGGGGCTTCACATAGGATTCTTCCTGAGGGACAGTTTCACTGATAAAATAAGTTTTAAAGCCATGATTTTAACATGAGAAGAAACTACATCTTCAGATTTCACAGTAGGGGGGCTTTTGAAACAAAAGGTAACAAGGAAGGATAAGGTATAAAATATCATTGCTGTTATTACCCCTGTATATCCATGGGCACACACAATCCCTTAAACATGCGTTATATTGTTGTTAAAGTATCTGTACATTAAGGCAAGAACTAATACATTGAGGAAAGAATGGAGAGAAATAAAATGCAAAATAAACAGGAAAAACATGCATGTGATGAGGAAAGCTAGATTGGCTTATTCAATGCAGGAGGCATTAGTGCAGTGATAAAACCCCAGATGGGCTCTGAATGGAAACTGGGGGTAGAAGAGGGAAAGGAAATATTCAACTATGGAACATGGAGGCAACTGGAGAAAAGCTCTTTCATGTAGAAATGCACTTAAAAATAATTTTGTGCCACCTACATCAAAGAGATTTCAAAAGTTCCCAACCACAGTGTGGCAAGAAAACAGACATCTTGTACTAGACATTTATCCTAGTGCATTGGAGTAGGGGAGAGTGGTACCTTCTGAAGCTCTGGCAAGTGCTATCACTGCAAATAGGAAAGAGGTAGGGTAAATATTAAAAAAAAATTTTTTTTAATGTTTTATTTATTCTTGAGAGAAAGAGAGACAGAGCATGAGTGAGGGAGGAGCACAGCGAGAGAGGGACACAGAATCTGAAGCAGACTCCAAGCTCTGAGCTGTCAAAACAGAGCCCGATGTGGGGCTTGAACTCATAAGCCGTGAGATCATGACTTGAGCCGAAGTCGGACGCTCAACCGACTGAGCCACCGAGGCGCCCCTAGGGTAAATATTTTAAAAACTTCAGTTGGATCGACAAACCCAGAAAATGCCTAGACTTCATCTTGGAGCTGTAACACAGGAGACAGACTAGAGTGGCAAGGCTCTTGATGGAGCACTGCCTAATCTCACGTGGACTGGAAAGTGACAGAGAAGCATATCCCAGGACTTTTCTCCAGAAAAATAGCAAAGGAAGACAAATGGAAAGCTGTATTCTCTAGCCTTCCTCGTGCTCAAGGCAAACACTATAGAGTCCATTTTTATTCCTTCCCTAGCACCCGAATGATCAGCACAAAGTTATCTAATCTATCAACAACCCGTAACTTCCAGGTTATATTTAAAAAAATACATATACTGAATCCATCCATTGATCCCCATTTCCATTACTATTACTCCGTAGCCTGGATAACGGTTATAGTTCCACGTCTACTCTTCCCTCCCTAAAACCTACTTTCCTTACACATTCGCCAGAGTGACTTTTTAAATATGTAAAGCACAGCACATTGTTAAAGCCCTTCAATGGCTTCACAATCAACCAATAATCAAATTCAAACTCCCGACCCCAGCCTCTATGGGCCACCGTCTGGTCCTTGCCTACCATTTGACCTCATCTCAGCCATTCCCATGCCCAGTAGTTATTTCAGTCTCAGTAAGTTTTCTGTTGCAAGAACATGCCCAACCCCAACTCCCACCCATAAGCTTGTGCTGGTCCCTCTCCTTTGAATACATTTCCCCCAGCTCTTCAGTCAAGGCTGAAGAGCTTTAGGGCTCAGACTATCATCCTCTCCTCAAACAACCAAACCACCTCTCCCAACAAGCTTATTTTCTTTCTATATTACCCAATTTATTAGCTCCATCACATTATCTGAAATTACACACTGATTTGTGTTGTTAATTTTTGGTCTGGCTCCTCACACCAGGCTATGATTTCCACAAAGCAAGGATCCTCGATCACATGGGTCTTGACAGACCTTATAACCATATCCAGCATGTTACAAACATATAACAAGAGCTCAATGGTTATTTATTGAAATGAATGAATGACCTCTAGTCACTTCTAACTGTTCCTATTTCAGACTTCCACCTTTACAAAAGTGATTTTTCCCCCAGAACTAAACAGCTACATATATTTTGTGGAAGACATGAAAAGCAAGAGAGAAACCATGGATGGCATGAAAAAAAAAAAAAAACAATCTTCACAGTGCTGCAACTAACTAACTAACTAACCCACATGCAGCTACTGGGAAGCAGCTGGACAACTAACTCTCAGTGAGTCATCAAGTGACTTAGGTCTCATGGTTTTGGCATGTCTCTATGTCAAAAATGGTTAACTGTAGGTATTTGTCACATAAAATCTATACATTTTTTACCCTAAATTGTGGCTTAGCCATTTTTTCATATTATAGAAGTAGCAAAGAATTTTAATTTTAATTTTTGAAATTTAAACCCTCATTGTTAATAGCTTCTTTTCCATTTAATTAAGAATCAGCACACCTGCTATTCCTGTTAGGGCTCCTTTCTCTTCCTGTCACAGATCACACTCCTAGTTCCGGGATTCTAAGACAACCCATTACAAGCGACGAGTTAACTTTCCGAGACTTGTTGAAAGCCTTGTAAATGTTGAGGTAATGGGACAAGTCCCACACCAAATCAATGGAATTTAGTATACTTCTTGTTTTTTCTTCTACTAGGATAACAGAATGAGAGAAAGAGAGAGAGAGACTGAAAGAGACAGAAGGGAAGGGACTGAGAGAGACTGACTGAGAGAGAAGAGAGGGGATTGAGACAGAGACTGAGAGAGAGAGAGAAGGGAGGGAATTGAGGGAGAGACACTGAGAGAGAGAGAGAGAAAGCAGACTTATCCTTTTCCATGTAACAAAAACACTGACAAAGAAACAGTTAAGAATAGTGTGCAAGGTTGGTAGGGTGATTCAAGTTTCCCACAGCTGAAAGGTTACTTAATTCAGAGTTGTGCTGAGTTTCCTGATCTATTCCTAGTCTCCTGATAGACAAAGGTTTCACCCACCATCTGCAATCAGCACTAGAGTTATATTAAGGCAAAGAGGCTGATGCTTTTCTAAGTACATCAGCAAGGAAAGAGGTGGAAGCCCACAGCAGCAGGCAGGACGCTGTTAAGTATCAGAGTCCAGGCTAGTAAATTATAGTCCCCAGGAGGGGGGATGCGGGCATTGGAAACACTGTGAGAATACTAGTTTTATTAGGTCTTCTCCATGACTCTTCTTCTCACGAAACCAAACAAAAAAAGTACCTGGAGTACTCTGGGAAAATGGACTCTTGGTTGAGGGTTATAGGCAGGCTTAGAAATTTAACAGCAGGAAAAGTGTCTATACTTAGGTGATCTGACTCAATATGGCTAGAAGAAAGCCGCAAAAATCGGCTGCAGCAAATGTCTACAATCTCTCCCTGCAATGACCCTCAGAGCCCTTATTAACTTACTGGATAATTTAACACTACTCTATTTGTTTATCTGTGTTATTATAATGATGTTAATAAACTATATACATAGTTTATTAAAAGTCATATATATATGGCTTTTATTTTATGACTCCTATTTATTGGCTGTACTGGCAAAGGTTTGCCTTATCAACTTATTTATCTTCTTTGGAGCTCGCCAAGTTTACAAATAGAAAAGCTTCTTTCTTCTTGATATCAAAATATTAATGTATTTTTGACACCCATCAACTAATTCTACCTCAGAAGCGTATTACAGAATTTTGCAAATGAAATGAGTATCTGCATCCTATTTCTATTTTCTAGGCTTAGATAGAAACATTTCATTTTTATCCAAACCATTTAATTTACTAAAAATCAACCACTTAGGTTACATTTAAAGGTACCACAGGCATACTGTAGAGATACAGTGGGTTCAGTTTCAGACCACTGCAATAAAGAGAATATGGTAATAAAGTGAGTCAGATGAGCTTTTTGGTTTCCCAGTATATATAAAAGTTATGTTTAATGATACTATAAAAAGCAATGTGCGCACCTTAATTTAAAAATACTTTATTGCTAAAATATACTAACCATCATCTGACTTTCAGTGGGTCATAACCTTTTTGCTGGTGGTTTCATGCCTTGATGTTGATGACTGCAGACTGATCAGGGGGTTGCTGAGGGTTGGGGTGGCTGTGACCATTTCTTAAGTTAAAACAACAATGTGTTTGTTGCGTTGACTGACTCTTCCTTTCACAAATGATTTCTCTGGTAGCATGTGATGCTCTTTCATGGCATTTTACCCATAGCAGCACTTCAAAATTGGAGTCAGTCCTCTCAAACCCTGCTGCTGTTTTATCAGTTAAGTTTATGTCATGCTCTAAATCATTTGTGGTCATTTCAACAATCTTCTCAGTATCTTCACCAGGAGTAGAAACCACTTTCTCTCCTCAATGATAAGAAACAACTCCTCATCCATTCAAGTTTTATCATGAGACTATAGCAATTCACTCCCATCCTCAGGCTCCACTTCTAATTCTAGTTCTCGTTATTTCCACCACATCTGCAGTGACTTCTTCCACTGACGTGTTGAACCCTCAAAGTCATCTATGAGGGCTGGAATCAACTTCTTCCAAACTCTTGTTAAAGTTGATATGTTGGCCTCTTCCCATGTTCTAAATGGCATGTTCTAGAATGATGAATTCTTTCCAACAGGTTTTCAATTTACTTTGCTCAGATCCATCAGAACAATCACTATCTGTTGCAGCTATAGACTTATGAAATGTTTTTCTGAAATAATAAGACTTGAAAATGGAAATAACTTCTTGATACTTGGGCTGCAGAATGAACGCCAATCATCAATCTCATTGTTAATATTAATGCAACATCAATCTCATTGTATATCATCAGAGCTCTTGGGTGACCAAATGCATTGTCAAGGAGCAGTAATATTTTGAGAGGAATCTTTTTTTTTTTTCCTGAGTGGTAGGTCTCAACAGTGGGCTTAAAATATTCAGTAAACCACGTTGTTTAATGAACAGCAGAATGGATTTAGTAGAATTCTTAAGGGTGCTAGGATTTTCAGGATGGTGCATGAGCACCGGCTTCAACTTCAAGTCACCAGTTGCATGAGACCTAATGCTAGAGTCAGTCTGTCCTTTGAAGCTTGTGAAGCCAGGTCTTGACTTCTCCTCTCTAGCTATGAAAGTCTTATATGCCCTCTTTTTACAATAGAAGGCTGATTTGTCTGTGCTGAAAATCTAGCCACCTTCTCTAATTATCATAGCTAGATCTTCTGGGTAACTAACTGGCAGCAACTTCTGTATCAGCATTTGCTGCTTCATCTTGTACTTTTATGTTATAGAGATGGCTTCTTCACTTACACCTCAAGAACCTGCCTCTGAGAGCTTCAAACTTCTTTCTGCAACTTTCTTTCTTCTCTCAGCCTTCCGAGAACTGAATGGAATTAAGGGCTTTCTCTGGATTAGGCTTTGGCCTAGGAGAATGTTGTTGTTGGTTTGTAATTCTAACCACGCCACTAAAAGTTTCTCCATGTCAGCAATAATGCTGTTTCACTTTCTTAACCTTTCTGTGTTCAGTGGCGTGGGATCCTTAATTTCCTTCAAAAAATTTTTTTTCCCATTGCATTCACATCTTGACTGTTTGGTGTAAGAGGTCCGGCTGTCAGCCTAGACCTAGCCTAGGTTTTCAACATGCCTTCCTTGCTAAACTTTAAATTTCTAGCTTTGGGTTTAAAGTGAGAAACATGTGACTCTTCCTTTCAT
Organism: Felis catus; assembly: GCF_018350175.1. Lineage (NCBI taxonomy): Eukaryota > Metazoa > Chordata > Mammalia > Carnivora > Felidae > Felis > Felis catus. Next base: position 151,807,836 of record NC_058375.1, read on the forward strand.
TTGAATACTTAGAGGTCATTTGAGAGTTATTAACTGGCTTAATTTCAATATTGTTGTATTTCAAGGAATAGGGAGGCCTGAGAAGAGGGAATTGCTGGTCAATAGAGCAGCCAAAATGCACACACTTATCGATTAAGCTTGGCATCTTATATGGGCATGGCTCGTGGTGCCACCAAACAGTTACAATAGTAACAGAAAAGATTACTGATCACAGATCACCGTAACAAATATAGTAATAATGAAAAAGTTTGAAATATTACAAAAATTGTTAAAATGTGGCACAGGGCCATGAAATGAGCAAATGTTGGGGGAAAAAATGCACTGACAGACTTACTCGATGCAGGGTTCAATTTGTAAAAAATCACAGTATCTGCAAAGCACAATAAACTGAGGTGTGCCCATATATTATTAATGGCCCTGCAAAGGCCACAAAATAGAAAATAGTTTAGGTTTTGTGGGTCACACAAGTTCATGTCACTGCATATTTTTTAAAAATATTCCTTTAAAAGTGTAAAAATCATTTTTAGTTCCAGGGCCATAAAAAAGTAGGCTGCAGGCTGCATTTGGCTCTTGGACCTTAATTTGCTGATCCCTGGCATAATTAATGGAAATTATATTTAAGAATTTGCTTTGCTTTAACCAAATAGCTTCATTTTTCCTCTCCAGTATAATGGGAATAATAATGTAAGCAGACAGAATTGACAGGTATTCTGCATTATGGACAAGGCGGCTGACTTTAAGAATAGTGATGTTAAACATTTCTAAATGCACACTATAATATAGTCAATCTTAGTTTAGTCTAGTCCAATCTCAAAAAATTTGACCCAATATAATATTGGAAGCAAAGATTTTTTGTTGTTGTTTCCAGAAAAGGCACCCTGTGCAATTCTGAAATGTGCAATTCTTCAATAATGTTCTTCGGTTATTTAAGTTGGAATGGATTGGGCAGGGATAAGAATGGCCACTTCTCGCCTGTGATAATATGATTTTCCCTGATTTCAGGCCAAATCTTCAGTCTTGATAACTAATAACAACAACAATAGGGCTGTGTGTCTACTTGACATTTCTCAGCTTGCAGAGTTCTCATTTCTAAATGAGAATGAAGATGATTTCTCTACAATTTTGTTTCTAATAATACTTGTCAAAGATTCAATCTCATAACCAAAGAAAGAGGGCTGAATCAAATTATCTTCAAAACAGACCAATTTATGTATTTATTGAGTCAACAGACCCATGGACAAGAACTCAGATATTGCACACTTTTGTTCAAATGTTGCATAATATCATTTTAGTGCTATCTTTCCTGTCTTGCCCTGCATTTGCACTTGACTGGCTAATCCTATATCTGAAGAATGAAGGAAGGACTATGGCCCTAGTAGCATCATTTTGAGCACAGAATCCTGTCTTCCATGGCCTTTTGGGACCAGGTCTTCTTTCATCTAGTGGCAGTTTTCTCTGGTTGCATAGCATACATCATCATATTCCAAATTAACCTTATAATTTTAGCAAAGTCCTTAACAATTTGGGGTGGGAGAGAGCACATCCCCATCGCTGTCTTTTAGAAGAACATTTCTAGTTTATTTAATAGACATGCTAGTTTATAACCAGTGAATATTCCTGTTGGAACTACAGCCTTCATGAAATTGCTTCAACCATGTTTAGCCTTTATCAATCCCCCCTCCCCTCTCTCTCTCTCTCTCTCTCTCATATGTCACTGCTCATCAACCAAAGCAAAGTTTCTTACTGGGTATGGGTATTGAGATGAGAGCAAGGGAAAGAGGATGGAGCAACACCAAAAGAACATTTTGGAAAATCCATTATTTTCCTGCTATCAGAAATGGGAACATGTTTGGATATTCATTGTATCGGATACATAAACTGCCAAATCTACATTAGAATTCTGTTTGCACACTATTTCCCAGAGAACATTCCTACTCTGAAGTCTCAGTATTTCTAGCCAATCCTCAGCCTGTTTGTTTACCCAGTACCAGTGTTCATTCTTTCACTCTTTCTCTCTTCTTACTCCCATGGCTTGCACACAGCTGATATTACAGATACCAACATCTCTTTCATGGTAAATAAGTTGCTGGAACCAACACTGTGCACACAAGTTAAACTATGTAGAATCTAGCTGTGTGCTAAAGATACTTTGGAGAATCCCTTTAGAACACTTGTGAGGTTCATGTGGAAGTTGCCAGTTTTCTTTGTTTATAAGGTAAGGATATAACAACAGAGGTGAAATCTTACCAGAAAAGGTCACATTTTGCTGCAAATTAAGAACACAGTAAGAAAAATCACTTAAATTATGCAAAGACTCATGTGAAGGGTGTTAAATGTCAATATATGCTATAGATATCCGAATGTATAAATAGTCTTTTAAAACTGCTAAAATTCGGTCAGTGTTACATGTGGCAAAAAAAGGGGGGGTGGGAATCAAAAGTTTCCCTAGGTATTTAAGAAGTGCAATATTTTAATACTGCAGTAAAAGCTATAAAACACCATATAGGCTAAATATTTTATGTGCATTTAAGCCAATTTAAAAGTTCCTTCACTGAGTGATTTGGTTAATTTAAAAAATGTTACCACCCACTGAAAAGTACTGTGTGGCTATCATTTCAAGGATTTATAATTATTAAAGGTGTTGTTACAATTAAATATGCCAAATGAAATGATTAATGGGATTAGGTCAAAAGTCCTTTTTAGCATTAAAGTTTCAAAATAACAGAAGATCCCATACCCGTCTTTCCTGCCTTTCACAATAGAGATATTATGTGGTATCAGCATAATCTTTGTGATATTCTATACCAAATAATGTTAAAGATTTTATTAAAAGTCTTTGAGAGAATTTCATAATTTCTCAATAGTTGAAGCAATAACTTTGTAATCACTTATCATGAAAGGTTATATGACTCAAGAAGTTATCATAAACTAGCATTTCTTCAGGGACAGCAATCAATACTCCACATAACATTTGGCCCTTACAAGATCACAGCATCCTAATTCTTTCACATTGTTGCATCCAAGCAAAGCTGTTGAGTTAACAGACTAGATCAACACTCTGTCTATGAAATAATGTTCCCAAATCAAGGCCGACTTTATAACATTCAAGATCTTTTGTCTTTATTTATGGCCTAAACTCTTCATGATGTTATTTAACATATTTTCTCTTCATTTCTCTTTAAACATTGACCAGCTTTATACTCTTAACCTTTCTAAATCCTTTTATTAACATTTCCTAACTTTTCTACTTTCCTTGTAATTATTTCCATCCTAGGTTTCTTCTTCTTTTCCAGGGTTTCCAAGAGTTTCTTAATTTATATACCTCATAAATTAATTTTAAAATGTTACTTAATGATGAATCTACATTTTCATTAATCCATTAACAAAATTATATATTATACTTAGTCAAATATTAGATTATACATTTTATGAGATACATATTACCCTGGTTTTTAATTATACAATCTGGATTAGGATACATTTCTAATCAGCAAAATAATGCTGACCAAAGTATGTACAGCTTGTGGCTCACTAGGCAACAACAAGTATCTGCTCAACTCATCCATTTCACACTTGAATTTGTGCAGTCTGTGGTCTCTTTAGTATGTTGCTACAAGGTTGATTCTGGGGAACTCAATTTCATTTGCTTGTAATCATTTTTCTAACTGTCAAGGTCATTTTTAATTCTAATCCTGTCTTCCAAGGTGCTCACCCATCCTGATGATATGATGTACTTGGCAAATTTAATGACTACTCTCCAGCTCGTAATCAATCACACACAGAGATGTTAAATGCACCCAGGACTGCTCTCTGCAGAATATCACCTGTTATGGGCTTAGGGGCAATGGTTCTACATTGTGTTATTTTTAAATTCTGGTGATTGCCGTATTCTCCACACTGAGCCTCAGAGAAAGACAAATAGAAGGCTCACTGAGTTAAACAAGACGAAGCAGAAATGGCAAGGTGATCACCTTTACCCGGCATCTTCCCTCAGGGCACTTTACAAATTATGGCACCCTGCTTTGACATTATTTCATGGACAAACCAGACAATTTGAGGGTGGAAGATTCTGTCTGTGCTATATATACTGTGTTTTTAAAAAAAAATTTTTTTTAAATTACAAGACAACTAGCATGCCTCCCAGTATTTAGGAAAATTTTATCTGGCCCATATGAAAATAACTAGTTTCAGTGACAACTCCCTAAATGGTCTATTACTGTTGTGTTGAGTAGAAATGGTAAAGAAGTGAGCCTTTCAAATTGTCAGGTCAGTACTGAGTAGTTTAATGTATATGTTTTGGATCTGTAACTTAGAACATGGAGCACACAAGATTAAAGTTTTACTTCTTTTATGGATCAGTTTATTTTCTTTTTTTTAATTTTTTTTCTTAATGTTTTTATTTATTTTTGAGACAGAGAGAGACAGAGCATGAGCAGGGAAGGGGAAGAGAGAGAGGGAGACACAGAATTGGAAGCAGGCTCCAGGCTCTGAGCCATCAGTACAGAGCCCGATGCGGGGCTCGAAATCACAGACTGTGAGATCATGACCTGAGCCAAAGTCGGATGCTCAACCGACTGAGCCACCCAGGCGCCCCTGGATCAATTTATTTTCAATAGGAAAAAGCCCCATTTCAAGATTAGAGGCTGAATCTCTCAACCAGCTGTAAATGAGTTCTGGGTCTCTGTTTCCTTACCTGTGAAATGGAAATTTGGACTAGATCAGGTATGGCAGGTGATTTTTACCTGGAGTACCAACTGACTAGAAGGGGCTGCCTCAAGTGTTCTTCTGGAATTGTGAGGTGGACTCTATGTTTCATGGGAAAGAACCTTCCATGGAGTAGTGATATCTCTCATGGGGAGAGAAAAATAGAAAAAAAAGATATCATGTATGCTATTTATTATCCCTGATCTAGATGATTTTAAGTCCCCTTTTGCTCTAAGATTCAATGAGAACATGGCCAACCAGAAAGGAGCTAAAGGGTAAATCATGTTCACATCAATACTCCTGAGAGAATGCCTAAGCAGGCTTTTACTCCCCTACGTATTTGGAGAAGAGTACCTATGTGCATAATCCAGTAAAAGTGTGTGACCTACTGGTAGCCAGTGGTTTGCAGATAATAGGGCAAATCATATCAGTTGACCAGGGGTCCCTCCATTTAAGGTGAGACTATGAGGCTGCCATTCGAGGTTCTCTGCATTCAGCTATAACATCTTTCACCAACAATTTTTTGAGGATATTGCATTTGTTCTGACTTCTCAATTAAAAAAAAAAAAACTTGTGGGGTGTGTGTGTGTGTGTGTGTGTGTGTGTGTGTTAACATTTCTCAGGCTAAACTTCTAAATCAAGTCACAAGTGACTTTTAATGATCATGCAATTATTCAGTTTGTACTTAAATGTCACATTCCCTAACAAACTATACAATTAATCTTTTCAACCTTCTGTTTGGACCATCAATGGCAAAGTTTATTCTAACTTGTCTTCTTTGAAGGTTAATAAGTCATACAATTATCTTTGTGATAAAGGATGTGTTCAACCATAACTGATCACTTGAAGGATTTCAGAAGACTATCCTGTTAAGTTATATTAAATATTGTAAATATCTGGGTATGTGGTTGTTCCCTTTCCTGTGTTAAATAGGTAGGGACTGCACTTTATTTTTCCCAAGACTCTTTTCATGACGTGCACCTCTTTTAAAAGGAATGGACAGTCTGCAGCATTTTTTTTTGAATTCATGTTCTCTGACAAATAGACTAATGTCAAATTTAAGAAGATAAGTGAGGGTTGCCTGGGTGACTCAGTTGGTTAAGCATCTGACTCTTGATTTTGGCTCAGGTCATGATCTCGTGGTTTGTGTCAAACTCCACACTGATAGCACGGAGCCTGCTTGGGATTGTCTCTAAATAAATAAATAAATAAATAAATAAATAAATAAAACTTTCAAAAAAGAAGAAAAGTGAGAATAGTTTGGCTGTGAGTTTAAAATGCAATTTCTATTCCAAAGTATTATAACCTGGACACGAAAGAGTAAATGCTCCTGAGCCCAACTGAAAAAGAAATTAGTAGCGTCCACAAGGTGTGAGGGCAGAGGAGGGGCAGGGGTGGCAGTAGGGGAAGGCACATGTGGGAGAATCTATTGCAATATTTTGGAATAAAATGCCATTTCATTTCCTTTTACTCCCTACTTACAAATGGGTGAGGGCCATGGTCTAGTAAGTTTAATTAGAGGTAATAAGTAGGAGGCCTAGAAAGATGATTGCAGGGAAAGTCTTCTGCATGAGAGCCAGACCTTGACGGGCCAGCAGGCAGAAAGGGTATCGCTTCAGGGCCCAGTTGAACTGGAAGCCTGTGTTATGGGCTGACCCAAAGAAACCTGAGACAAGGTAGCTAGCTAGTGGTGAAACCCAAACACTTTTGAAACTGCACAAGCTAACACATATGAGGAAGGTGCTAAATATCTAATTCTCCTCAAAGACCAACAAAACCCTACCTGACCTGGCCTCTGTCTATCTTTTGAACCTTACTTTCTGCTCTTCTCCTCCTCATTCACTGAACTCCTGACTTCCCTCTATGAGTCAACATGAAAACACATTGCTGCCATCACGGGCCTTTACACATCTATATTCCCTCTGCCTACATACTTACTTGGACCATCCCTTCACTTTATTCAGGCTTCTGCTCAAATTCCATTTTCAGAAAGACCTTCCCTGACCACTTTATCTAAAATATTTCAATATTAGTTATTCTATGACTCTGAATTATTTTTCTTTATAACTCTTATCACCATCTGGTGTTATATTAAGTTATTGTTTTATATGAATAAATGAACAAAGAGATCAGAAAAGGAGAAATAAGCGATGAGCGGGAAAGCTGAGTGTGTCAAAAGCCTAAAGAAATGCCGTAAGAGATTAATGAAAGGCACTAAAATGGGAAGAGAAACTGGGGGCCCCTTTTTGTTATATTCCTGTAGACTGGCATAGAGTTCAACTTGGAACCATGGCAGGAAGCCCACGGTTGGAACCAGGGTTGGACTGGTGCATCATACAAGCAGGAGTTATTGTGAGAACCAGGTAGGCAGAGGTTAGGAGTTTAAGACTGAATTATGGTGTCAACTCTGTGTTTTCTGACATGTAGAGTCTTGTTATTTTTCATTTTTGCTAAGTTCCAAGGCTGGAGAATACAAATAAAGTGGACTATTGATATTGCCAGTATGAAACATATGTCAAATTACAATCTGGCTTTCCTGTGTTTTGGGGGTGTACAGATTGCAAGATGATAAATTGTGACCTGATAAAATAGAACATGGTAGTTTTAACTATTTATTTTTAAAAACCTATACTTTGTGGGGCATTGCTGATACTCCCAAATTCTCATGTTGCTTTTTGATTTGTTTTATATCTGGAAGATTGATTTTTTGTTTCTATTTAAATGCTATGCTTTCATTATTTATATGGCCAAGGATTTCATTCTATTGCATATTTTCAAAGATTTAATGAAAGACGCAGAAAGGGTTTTGAAAACATTATTCTACGTTCAAGAAAGATAATAGAATCAGAGTTTTGACATCTAGAGATATTTTTCCACATACTTCTGTTCAAGAAACGAGTAAACTATCAGCTTTCAGAAAACATCCTATATACATAAAATCACTTTTGTCCTTATTCCTATGCATTATATGTTTGAATCCTGTCCTCAGGCTATTGCTCTAGAATGGAAAATTCAGTTCCAAAATTCATAAGGTAATTTATTATCCCTTAATAATCTATTCTAGTACTGTGTTTAAAAAATATAAAATAACTTTGCAGTATTACTTGCATTTATCATAGAAGTCATAAAATACAGTTAAAATAGATACCTTAAAAATAACATCTTAATTCATAAAATAGGGTAATTTAAGTTGTTAAGGAAGCTTGGCCTGTTGACTCTTTTTTTCTTTGACATGAAAAAATGTGTGTGGCAAACACATAAGGGCAAGTTTACTTACTTAGCTAGAGAAAGTTCTATTTTATACTAGAGATTCTCTTTCAAATTTGATTGCTTCAGGAAGAAAGCACATTTTCCCTAATTGTGGCTTCTGGCCTTATGATATTTTTTTAGGAAATTAATAAATTTCAATTGGCTATGCATGATCAAAAGTTATGAGCAAAAAAGAAAGTAAAAACATACAAGCATTCTAGAAAATCTACTCTTTGTTTCAGTGATGGATTGTTCATTGGTCCTAAATTTAAAATAATAGTAATAATTTTCCATTGAGAGACTGGGAATCGATTTGTAGACTATCGCCATTCTACCTAACTGATGCCATTCAACTCCATGGAGCCAAAGACCCTTTAAATGTTAAGAATTCCCAAATTTCTTTCTTCCTCTCAAGCTCCCACCTCAATATTGACTGTTTATTCCACAGTATATGTATATTTCATATCATACATCCAAAACTGAACTGTTTGTTCTCCCCTACAAATCTTTTCCTCTTTCTGTATTTCTTATCTTTGTAAAAGGTGCCACTAGCTACCCAATGACTAAAGCCACAAATAAGAGAGTTATTCTGGAAGTATTCCTCTTCCTCACCTGAGCCTCTTCAATATTTTTGACCTTTTGATTTTACTTTCTCTAAATCTTTCATATCTATCTCCTATTCCCCTGTTTTCAAGCTAAGGTATTAGTTGAGATTTTCTTGCCTTAGAAAGAAGGAAAAGAAGTCACCCTGACCTGTGAAACAAGAAAAAAACGATGTTCATAAAAACAAAGGAGTCTCTCACCTGAATTGTTTATATTAAAAGCAGGAGTGGTATGTAAGAATTGAGTACCACTGAATAGTTAACAATGTTGTTTTCATTTATCTGCATTAGTACACAGCGGGAAATAACCTCTTTCAAAAGTTAGTCTTAAAATACCATCAACTTATCCACATTTTTAAAAGCTACCATAGAGGTGCCTGATCAATTTTCTTTCCTCACTGGAAAATAGAAAATTATCTAACATTACATGAGAACTGTAAAAAGGAAATGCATATCAAAGCCTTCTTTTTTGGAGAGATTGAGAGTGTGCAAACATGTCAATCTCTCCTCATCCTGTGTGGCTGAAATGAATGAAGTTCAACATCAGTTTTCTACACACCTAAATCACTACCAGGGCTCTTGGGCTGAGCACAGAAAGAAAGTAAAGCAGCATTAATTACTGTCACAGACTACATGATCGACTAAAATTCACCTTTATAGCAGCAGATTAATTTTGCTTTTCAATTTAGGCTGCTCTGGAGCTATGACAAAATATATCATTTCAGAGAAGACTTGTTAAAACCTATTAGGGTTCTTGTGGTAGCAACTCTCAAACTTGTAATGGTCCAGTGGCTAGCAATAAACAGACATCTAGGGATTTATAGCTAGAAATCTCTGGAAAAGGAATACAGAATGCATTTTTAACTTTTTGAATCTCAAGGAAAAAGTAAAACTTTTAATCTTTTGACAAATTTCCTTTGTTTTGATTTCTAGATGCCTAGAAGCTGATAGATGTGAGCACTAAAATTCTGCTTTAATTTGAGTTCTGCAACTATCATTTCTCTGAAAAAAAGTTACTCTGCATCTAAGAAGACACTATAGCTGTTGAAAGTTTCAATTTTTGGCTTTAACCCTATCCCCTTGAAGGCTTGCACCATCCCTGTTACTTAGCTTGATAATTTGATTTTCTTGGTATTGAGATAGACCCTTGACAGAGTCAGTGAGAAATATTCCGTAACTCACACAAGTCAAAAAATCTGGGGTTCCACGTATACCTTAAGCACAACTAAGATTCAGGATAGTTATTTAGGGTTTAATTCTAATTTTCCAAGTCTTTTTATACTTCCTGGTGGCATACTAGGTGGATATACTGCATGCCTTCCTAGCAAATTCTATTTTGCTAGGTGCTATTTTTTTCTACTTTATTTTAGTTGTACTAGAAAGATTAATATCCTGTTCAAGACAGATTTTTATAAGCAATGGCTGACTACATAGTAGAAGATCCCTTTGTACATAAATAAATCTCTCTCGCTACCTTTAAATTCTATTGTTAAAGATTTATTTCTCTGGCCCATAATTTTTTTTTTCACATCCTTTTCAGCTGCTACTGGGTAATCAGCTTGAGCATGTGGCTGAAATATGTGGCCCGGGAGAAATGAAAGGAGACTGTAACAATGTACAGCCTTCAGTGAGAAACCTGATTTTGGAATTCAAAAGTTAATTTTTTAAAAGTCAAGCTTAAAAAAAAACTGAAGAGAGTTAAAAATTATTGTGTTAATTAAAATTCTCATTGAACTAACTGACAGTAAATTAAAAGTTGATTAATTTTTAAGTATTCATTTAATTACAAGGTGACATTTACTGTTATCATTTTTTAAATTATTTTTTTTCTACTCAGTCTTAAATCCTAAATTCTATTCAATTAATCGGAAAGAAATGGAAATGTTATAGAGGATATGAACAGTTAATAGAAGCAGTATAAATGGCTTCTAAATGTGAAAACGTTCCACCTTACTATTAATCATATCAATGTAAATTTGAATAGATCGCCTTTTTCTGCCTATCATGGTGACCAACAAAAATAACAGTGCTGTTGAGGATTTCAGGCTTGCATACCTGAGTATAAATACATTGAAAAAAAATGAAATAAATTCCTGAAGAAAAATGTGGAAAGTTGATTTTTACAGTTCCTACACTTTGATTCAGTAATTCTTCTAGAAATCTATCTTATTAAAACAACCAGAATCATAAATAAAAGATTTAAACAAAGACATCCACTAAAATGTCATTTCAAACAGGAAAAAGATGAAAACAGCTTAAATGTATGGCAATCAGAGAACTCACTAAATAAACTAGGATCCTTTCAGTTTAGATTATTATGATACTACCAAAATTGGTCCTTCCAATAGTACATATTTGCTTGGAATAATGTTCAAAAAAGCTGATGCAAAAAAAAAAAAAAAAGATACAACATGTATGTCTAAGATCCAACTTGTAAAACACATACATAGATTTTAAAAAGACTAGACATAAATATGTCAAACTATGAATAGTAATTACTTGTAGGTAGTGAGATCATAAATTGTTTTCTTCATGTCTTTATTTGCCTATGAATATACATTCATTTTCCAATTAGAAACATAAATGTTTTAAAAATTAGTAGAAACATGGCTTGTATATTAACAGAATGCAAGTTGACTACATAGTTGCTAAATTTTGAGAAAATGAAAACTCATTTGGAATAAAAAAAATATCTGGAGTTATTACTTCATTTTTAATCTGTATCCAGTGGACATTAATGCATAATAATATAAGCTCTATGAAATTATTCTCATTATTAACAATATTTCACTATCCTTAATTACATACTTATGTAAGTTGAATGAAAATTCTAAACACACTATACAAATTATTTTCCAAACATGTAATAGTTAATAGTGTATATTTCGCACACCTTTGGATGAAAATATAAATTTTTAAGTACACCTTTGATCTCCTCTGACTCTAACAAATTCAGTCTGCTTGAAGATATGATTATAATTACAACATTCTGAAAATATGGGCTTGGTTGACTTACAAAGTTTCTTAATATACAAAATCTGACTTACTCCCTTAGCTGTTTCTTCTTTTAAGTACATTTTTTTAATGTTTATTTATTTTTGAGAGAGGAAAAGACAGAGAGTGGGCAGGGGAGGGTCAGAGAGAGGGAGACACAGAATCCGAAGCAGGCTCCAGGCTCTGAGCTGTCAGCACAGAGCCTGATGCGGGGCTCGAACCCACGAACTGTGAGATCATGAACTGAGCTGAAGTTGGATGCTTAACCGACTGAATCACCCAGGCTCCCCTCCCTTAGCTGTTTCTAACTTAGGAAACATTCCATCTTTGTATTTCTTAGATAGGTTTATTCCATTATGTCAGATTCCAAATCCAGCTAGTATTTGGGGCTGTACTTGGGCTGAGGTGTTTACAAAGGAGCTGCATTTTGAAGAAGGAATTTGACTTTCATGTGCTGACCATATCTACACATGCAAACACAAGTAGCTTAGGCAGTGAGCCACAGCTAGCCCGAGGAGAGAGGGATTCCATATGAGGGGCTGATGGCGTGATTTGCTGACAAAAAAACATGCAGCTGGCATAAATAGGTATTTTAACTCTAAACAAACACACAAAAAATTGATTTCAGTAGTATTAAAGTTCATGCTGCAGGCACAGGATGATGCCAAATTCTGGACCCAACCAGGGCACCTCTAATACAGACTGTTCTGGGCATAACATGGCACTCAGAAGTCACTTCCCTCTGATTTTCCATGTTAGTGTAATTTCCCATCTCTACCAGTGCTTAAGTGAGGGACTCTGGGGGGGCTATCAAAACTGTTCTCTTTATTCAGCAATAGGAAAAAAGTATATTTGGAAGTGGCAAATTTTACCCAGTGAATTCCTATTCACACTCTAACTTTAGTCCAATAGGCCTACCTATAGACCACTCACAATTCCATGCATTCTGCTGACTCTGCCTTTGATCACATTATTAATTCTACCAGGAATCACTCATCATCATTCCCTCATACCCTCTCCACATGTGTTGGTGTAGCTAATTTGAAGTAATTTTTGTTAATCAACCTCTGAATTTCTAGCGTTCTATTCACCTCATGCAACTAGCATGTTTTCCTATGGCATCTTCTGAACTGTGCATTACTGTATGATGCTACATTGATGTTTATTTTATTTAAAAATTTCTAATGTTTATTTATTTTTGATAGAGAGAGAGAGACAGAGCACAAGCTGGGGAGGGGCAGAGAAAGAGGGAGACACAGATCCAAAGCAGGCCCAGGCTCCTAGCTGTCAGCAAAGAGCGTGGTGCGAGGCTTGAACTCATGAACTGTGAGATCATGACTTGAGCTGAAGTCAGACACCTAACTGACTGAGCCACCCAGGCGCCCCTCTGTATTGATGTTTAAACATTCTATAGCCAGACTAAATTACTACTACATAGCTTCCTGAAAAGGAGATGCCCTTACTGTAACATTTGAATCTTTACAAGTGGTACTGCCTTTGATCAGAATGTTTTCTCCTCCCTGATTCCATTTAATTATGGTTCCAATACACACACACACACACACACACACACACACACACACAAACACACACTCTCTCTCTCTCTCTCTCTCTCTCTCTCTCTCTGTCTTCAAATCTCAGTCTGATATTATTTTTCCCAAGAAGATATTTTTATCTTCCCATATAGGAGGTGGTTGGGTACTGTTCCTCCATGAATTGCCAAGTATCTTTTATTTTCCCTAATGTGGTCCCTTCATAACTGTTTACTTCACTATCTGTAAGTAAAGCCCCACCAGACTGTGAGTTTCTTTATCATTCATGAATAAATGAACGGACTTCTCAAATATCATTTAACTTTTTTCACATGTAGGTCTTCTATACTTCAGAATGAGGCTATAGGGTTCCTGAGGATAGAAATGGGTCTTTTTTTTTTTTTTTTTTTTTTAGATACCATCACTCCACATGTCACACAGAATGGATTTTCAATACTTATAGAATTTTTTAAGGACTGGATTGGATTTTTCCTTTGCATTGTTGTTCTCATATGAAGTCATAGATGGGCCCTTAGAGATCACTTAGTCCAACCTTTTCATGGATATTTCTTTTGGATTTCACTGTGAAGGTATTTTAGGTATTTTGGCCCAGAGGCAAGATGAGTTAGTTAAGGGAGAAAGTGCTAAGTGTGCATAAATAAAGTTAAGGCTAACTTCTTGCTGCTTTTTCCTCCTTTTGAAAGGATATTTGGCAGAAAGTAGAGGGAGAGGGAAGGGAGAAGTGGGGACTTGAGTAGCAGCTCCTAAAAGAGGTCCAGACACTACATGTGACTCTGGAGGAGTCAAGGAATCAAATGAGTGGAGGGTCAGTGGGAGGGTGTCCTGGTGCTATAAGACCTGGGTTCTGGCCTGGGCTTTGGATAAAGCAGCCAGGAGGTTATGGTCTGGAACAGTCTATGTCCAAATCTAATTGTGTTTAATTCAAGCTCAAAGCAGATCATCCCTAGGAGTATTCTGATTCCAACCTCCCCTTAGGAGAACAGGGAACTCGGGCATGATTACACTCACTCTGTGCCTCTTTCTCTCACCAGTACTTTTATATAACAAAGATATGCTAAACTGAACAACAGAATGAGCTTGGAAAGGGAAACAGGAGCACAAAACCCAAAATTTGGAAATAAGGTCAAGACAGTGTGGCATATCCTTTCAAAGTCATATGGGAGCATTTTTTCTTAACGTTTTGAAAAGTACATTATGGCGATATAACTTGAGAGGTTAGGGAGCCTAGGCAAGCAAGGAAGGCATTTGTGTTTTCATTTTAGGTACCACAGCTCCTTTAGGGAATAGCTAATGAGTTCTTTTTCCCACCTAGGTCTGGCTACCTACATCATTTTCAAGAAACATTACCTCTATGGAGTGCTCTTTTCCCAAAGCTTAGGACATAGGGAGATTGAACTGGAAAATAAAAGTAGTTAGAGAACCGTTTTTACATGTGTATTTCTTTTTTTTTTTTTTTTTTTAATTTTTATCAATATTTTATTTGTTTTTAAGACAGAGAGAGACAGAGCATGAATGGGGATGGGGCAGAGAGAGAGGGAGACACAGAATCGGAAGCAGGCTCCGGGCTCTGGGCTGTCAGCACAGAGCCCGACACAGGGCTCAAACTCACGAACTGTGAGATCATGACCTGGGCCGAAGTCAGGCGCTCAACCGACTGAGCCACCTGGGTGCCCCTACATGTGTATTTCTAGAGACAACAAAGATACCCTGTTTTTATTAACTTACATGCGACTCACAATTTATTAAAATATCTTCCACTTTTCTAGTCTCAATTTTCTGCCAATATTATGCAAATAAAGCTTGAAGCTGGTGATTTAGATGTTTTTATTTTCATTCATTTTGTCTCTGATAAGTTATTGAAATAATAATTAGGTTAATATCCTAAAAATTAGTAAGGTGTTTTCTTATTGGTCTGAGTACTAGACCTTCACTTTGCTTACCTCAACGCATGGAGTGAGCAATGCGATAACAATTGGGATTTGTAAGGTATTAAATGTCATACAAAAGAAAAAGGATGGCTCTGTGAGACAATTGAAGGCTGGGTTCAGCAAAAACACAATATTGGTCAAAATGGAAAGGTAAGTTAGATAGAAGTGAGGGAAAGGAAAACTCCAGATCCTGCTCCCTATAGGAACCCTGACAGAAACCACACTATTCTTCATCCATTAAGGGTACAACATAAGAAAGTAAACTTGGCAGCCCTGAGGTTTAACTTTTCCAACCATCTCTAGTCACACTGGACATGGCTACAAATTTGAGAGCCAGGGGGCCCACATGGGGCTTTAACTGTGGTGGCCCTGAAGCGGACAGCCAGGCACAGGGACAAATGGAGGTTGTGGCAAAGAGATAAGATCTTGAGTTACACAGGCCTTACTCATTATCTAAAGGTTCTAGCAGGGCAAGCTACAATCAAGCGAATAAGAGATCTTGTCCTGTGACATGAGTCGCCAGATAGCATCACATATCTAGACTTTGACTTTTGCTCTCTGGTACAAGGTTGCGTAAGACACACTACTCTCCAATATTCTGATGCTATTCTAGGGAGGAACTGAGAAAGCAATAATGAACTAAGAAATATGAGATGTTAGGACATGTTGTTTTTCTAGATAGTGAACATTATTTCAAGGCACTAATTAAAGCAGCAGATCTACAAAAGAATCAATGGATTAGCCATTAAGTTCACGTTCTAAGACTCAGATGTGCTTGAGGTTAGGGGGAAAGACAGCATTAGTAATGGGAGAAAAAGAGTTATAGTTTTTTTGTACGTTTGAACACATTGTGAGTTAAACCTACAACTGTACCTCACAGTAATGTACTGGATACATACTGACAAAGAGCAGTACCCATTTTCTCTCCTGAGACCCTTAAAATTGAGAAGAAATCTAGATAACGCTATTGCTTTTCTGATGTCTGACTCCTGTCCCATGTTGTGAGGTTCACTGGGGGGTGGGATTGTTAAGGAATGCTTCATAAAGGAGGCAGAAATTGATTTGAATCTTAACTTATGCATAGACCTTAGGAAAATGGAGAAAATCATTACAGGAAGAGTTGATGTTTAGAATAGAGCTATGGAGTCAGGAGGAGCTCATGTAGTGTAGATAATAGGAAACATAGAATTTCACTTCCATTTTCAGCATTAGGGCATATTGGATAATTTGAAAAACCCTGTGAATACAAAATACATAGAAATGTTGGATAAAATATAGCAAACATTCATTTTAGACTCAGAATTGAGCTTCCAAGAAAGGAAGGAAAATAAGCAAGAGTCAAAAGTGAAAAGTGGCTAAAATCTGAAGTAGAAGCTGATGTAGACATCATGACTGCTTCAGAAGGGTTTCCCAATCCTGATGACTAAGAGAACTGAGTATTAGTGGCTATGCAAGTGTGGAGCAGAAAGCATCATACAAAGCCAAGATCCATCACAAAAGAAGGAACTGAGAAAAATAAGTAAAATCTATCTGGACCTGAGCTTGAGTGAAAAAAAGTCTCCTCTTAGCCTACATTCACATTGGCTTAAAGGTTAAATCTGCACTCTGCAGGTACTCTCAGAGACCCCCAAATAGAAAATTACCGTAAAGAATTGGTATTGATGATATTATGCCAGGGCATCTGTCAAAAGGAAGGGAAACTTCTCAGGGTTCCCAGAGATAAAGCCTTGCCAAATGTAATCTAAAGTGTATAATTACAATTAAAAACAAAACAAAACAAAACAACAACACATGGGGAAGAATCAGCAAAGTGCTTAATTAAAATTAGATCCACAAGAATGCCAAATAGTTTACTTATTGAATATAAAATGCAAATACATTTGTTTAAAATGCTTACAGAAAAATAGGTTGAAACATGTGAAACAACAATATATATTTTTAAGACAGTTCATAATTTGAAAAAGCACTGATACAAATTTAAAAAAATAATTAAAATTTAAAATACAAGGGAAAGCTTAAATAATTGGCTACTCCAGTCACCAGCTAAAGGATACTTAATAAATAATATGTATTAAAAGAATTACAAAAATTGGGCACAGAGACACGAGATGAAAATTATGACAGGTAATGTAAGGGGCTTAGAGGACTGAATGAGAAAATTTTGTATGTATCTAATTTGGCTTCTGGTAAAATGCTTCTACATAACGAGAGAAAGGTAAGAGAGGGAAAAACACGTTTTCCAGAATTGAAAAGCATGAATCCTCAGATGGAAGAACGCTAATAAATCTCAAGCAAATAAATAAAAAAGAATCCATAGCTAGATACACACCATGTCATAGTGAAACTGCACCACACTAAATGCAATAAAAATATCTCAAAAGAAGCCTGAGATAAAAGCAGATTTTCTCCAAAGGACGATAATTAGAGGGATTGTAAATATCTCAATAGCATCATTAGAAGTCAGAAGACAGTAGGACAATTCTTCCATGTAGTAAGAGGAAATACTGTCACATAGACTTTTATTCAAGGGAAGAATATGTATTTTAATCAAAACAGCACTAAAATTTTGCCATCAACAGACCTTCAGTGAATGGAAAAACTTCTAAAACACTAAAACTTCTTAGTGACTAAGAATAAAATTATTCCAGAAAGCAGACAAGAAGCTCAAAAGGCACTAAAGCAAAAAACTGGTTAAATTTTAGACGATTCAGTCACTGATGGCATAAAACAATAATAACTAGTAATTCAAGTGCAAAAAATGAGAAAGAAAAATATACTAGGTATAAATAATATGTGAGAGGGGAGAGAATGATTGTTGATAAATATACATGTTAAATTTTTGAAGGGTCATCACTAAAAGAGTAGAAATAGAGCATTTAAATTCTGTAGTAGAGGGGAAATGAAATACAAATTGAATAATCACTCTGTCAAAAGAAGTTTTAATGGTAAGCATAGGAAAAGAAAAGCAAACAAAACACGAAGGAACAAAGGCTTCCTCATTCCTAGTGTGAATCCCAATGAACACAACCATTCTGAAGAATTATTGGCAATATTTTGAAGATTAAGTTGTGCAAATCCCAGACAAAGCAACTCTATCCCAAAGTACATAGACTGGAGCAATACTTCCGAAACTATCTATGGTTAAAACAACATTTGAAAAATTATTTTAATGTTTACTTATTTTTGAGTAGAGAGAGACAGACAGACAGTCAGACAGAACATGAGCAGAGGAGGGGCAGAGAGAGATGGAGGCACTAAATCCAAAGCAGGCTCCAGGCTCTGAGCTGTCAGCACAGAGTCTGACACACAACTCAAACTCATAAACCCAGAGATCATGACCTGAGCTGAAGTAGGACTCTTAACCGACTGCGCCACCCAGGCATCCCCAAAACAAATTTTAAAATGTGTGATCCGCTGGAGAACAGTATGTTGCAAAATACAAAATCATATAGGCAAATGCTGTAGCAATGTCACACTGCTATGAAGATTTTCAACTGCTTACTTTTGGAGGTTATAGACAACCAGTAATTCATTGATAGACTCTGATCCAAACCACACTTTGAGTACACGGCCGTGTAGAAAGTCTTAAACACCTACATAGAGAGAAATATATCAGACTAATCCCAGTAACACTGCTTGTAATAAATAGCAAAAACAAACCAAACAAAGCCAACTAGTTAATTGCTCCCCAAAGAATAGCTAAATAAATTACGGAACATCCATACATGTAACAATACTTAACGATGTGAATGAATGAGCTGGAAGTAATCACAATGGATAAATATTTTAGAGAAACATAATAGTAAATGGAAAAAACAATTTGCAGAAGAACACATCATGTGTAATAGTGTTTTATAATACCAAATGATGCTATTTTCATGAAGAATACACATCTTTGTAGTGAAATATAAAACCATGCACAGGAGTGATAAGCACCGTATTTGGGATCCTTCCTACTACTGGATGGGAAGAGAAGAAAATGCTATTGGAGAGGGTTCTTGCACTTTGTATTGTGATGCTTCTTCAGTTTTAAATGTGTTCATTATACTCAGTATATCTTTCTGTAAGTTTGAAACATTTCCTAATTTAAAAAGAAAAAAAATTATAATGAAAATTTGTTTTTCTTAAAGTAAGAGTTAAAATTTACAGCGACCTGGTAAATGTCAGCAACTACTCAGATCTGCCATTCTCTAACACACTTAAAGAATTTTATTTTTCACAGTTAAAGAGAACCTCAGGTTATATGCTGCTAATATTTCAAGTTAGCTTAAGTATATCATCTGTGGCTTCTGGTCACTTGTCCTGAGTCCTACTCCTACACAAAGCAAGGGTTTGTTAGGCATCAATGTACCCGGAGCCCATCACAGGAGATTTTATAGGAAGGTTCTAATAAGTATAGAAAAATGCTGTCCTTTCCACATTAGAATCTAAACTTAAGTACCATACACTTTTCATTTTCTTATTCAGCACTTCAAACATTGCCTACAAACATGTTAGTTGTAAATAACCAGGCTATTGCCTTACTCAGCTGACTGTTTACATAAAAGAAAAAACATTAAAAAGATATCCCTCAAGGGACTCAACAACCTAAAACTAGTAAGGATTTGCCTAGTGGTCAGGGTGGCTTGTGCATTCTTTCTTAGCCTCTCCTGAGGCTTACAAAATTCATTAAGTTTCTCAAATGTTAGGCAGCAAGGCAAAATCATAATCCTACCTTAAGAATCGTGTTGCCACTCTGCACACACTGACAATATTATCTATCAATTGTTATTTTTAACTATAATTGCTTATCATTTACACAGCACTCTCTTAATGTGGAGTAATTTATTTATTGTTAAGGTAATGAAATAATGAGGTTATTAAACTATCCCATTGCTTTATTGTATTTCTTTTCTTTTTAAAAGATTGTGATCAGCAAAGTGTTTTAGCTCTGGGACAATGTTTATGAATGTAATTATAATTATGAATGCACATGCAAAAAAGTACAAATGACCCATACTTTAAATACACTGGCAAAAAGAAAAAGTACAACTTGCTTCCTGGATTGCTTATAAGTCAGTTTTCAAGTAATTAACAAAATGATTTCCTATTCACACTAAATTACAAGTCACTAAATTCGAGATAGGAAAATTGTTGAGATGAGTTTCTTTTTTTTTTAAGTTTACTTATTTATTTTTGAGAGAGACAGAGAGCGCAAGTAGGGTAGGAGTGGAGAGAGAAAGAGAGAGAGAGAGAGAGAGAGAGAGAGAGAATCCTATTCAGGGATTCTGGTAAGTATAAGAACATTATGTAGAGCCCAAGGAGGGGTTCAAACCTACAAACCTTGAGATCATGATCTGAGCCAAAGTCAGGAAATGAGGCATAGTTTTTTTTCTTTGGTTTTTTTTTTTTGTTTGTTTGTTTGTTTTGAGGCATAGTTTTTAAAAATGACTAAGATTGTGATTGTGTACTGATCCTGTTAGGCATAGCCTATCACTCCAAAATTTTCTACATTAGTCTGACCTCTATTTAAGAAGCTCAGTTTATGACTCATGGGGTAAAAGAGTAAAATCCAGTTCCACGCAATTCAATTCTAACTCATATATAATAAATAAACCTTATGTCCCCCACTATGTGGAGGCTGAAAATGGGCTGGTGACATAGCCTTCCTCATCAGGCTGCTTGGAGACTTTGGGGGGAGACAAGACTTGGGAGTGTGAAATCTTTTAAGTGAAAAAGTAATCACACAATGATGTGTCATATCTGGTGGAGAAGAAAAGTAACCTGGGATTTAGAAAACTTGTATTATTGTTCTCATGTGTCACCAACCAGTTGTATACCTGAGGTCAAGTATCACTTTTAACCTCCCCGGGACTCAGTTGCCTCATCCATAAAGTGAGCAAATCAGATGGTAGATGTTTAAATTCCCATCCAGTCTTCCTACTGTACCATCAATTATCTTGACCTCTTTCTTCATCCTTATATAGGATCTGTTATCAGCCTCAGCCTCACCTTCTCTACACCAAAAAAGGGTGTGGGTGGCAGAATGAAAAGGAAGCCACACAGAAATGCAAATTCTGGAAAGGGTCTTTCAAGAGGACTCTGTCCTGGGATTTATTTCTCTTTGACATGAGGAAAATGTATAGCGATAGAAAGCATTTGTACAATTTATATTATGAGAAAAAAATATTTCTACTTAAAAAATGGGCATTTTTATCTCCCCAAAGGCCACTGATTTTTCTGCTTAAAAATATAGAAATTCATTCTAAAGAGGAAAATTCAATAACCATCTGTGCCTGCGGTGTGGCTTTCTGCTTACATGCACATGGTTGTGTTCTTTTCATTTTTGTAAATGCATTTCGCAAGCTCTACAGAGAAGTCATAGTCCTGGAAAGTGAAATTTAAGCAGTGGCTTTGTGAGTCAATGAATCAATTACATGGTGTGACTGGAGAAGCCAGGGTGGGAAGGAAGCATAGCAGGAACTGATGTCTTGTCCTTAAGAATTTAGAAAAACCAAAGCATCCAGCCTTCAACAGCAGTTCAACTGGACCTGATGATATAAGAAGGAAGGGCAAGACTGAGAAAAATGCAAAAAGAAAATCATTCACATAAAACTAAGCTGTGTCAGTGCTGGTCTCAAGTCAGATGTACAGAAACTGGAGAACACTTGAGTGGCAAGCAATATTAGTCTAACATTTCTATGGATTACATGGGTTATTCACGGGGGGACTTAGTTGGTGGAGCTTGTGACTCCTGCTCTTGGAGTTGTAAGCTGGAGCCCTATTAAAAAAAAATAAAAATAAAATCTTAACAAATTTTTTTTTCTTTCAAGGGGTTATTCATATACAAAAAAGTCAAAATGTTATGAAATTTAACATGAATTAGTCTTAAATAAAACCTATAAAATGACTATAAAATCTAATTTATAAATAAGGAGGGAAATCTGCATTTATTAAAATAGTCATTAGAAATTTTTTCCAATGTTTTTCTCTTTAAAATTCTTATATAAATCTTAATTCTGGTAGTCACAAGCCTAAAATTTAGGGAGTTTTTTAACACTTATGTTAATTTTTTTACAATTAATAAAAAAAGAAAACACAATAATAATATTTCTAGTTAAACCTAGCTTATGTAAAGAAAAGGACATTATTAATTTATCCTATCAAGCAGGATAATGAAGAGAAAAAATTGATTATATTTTTCTAAGTAAATGCTGCATAATAATACAAAATGTTTATAAAGCCACATACTCATAAATTATTGCAACTACAAGAGATTTATCTACCTCTTTCCCCAATTATTTAGTCTCAGGCTGCAACATTTTGCAAATGAGAGTTGTTCAGTTGCTTTGGAAACAGTATGACTAGCAAAGATAAAACCAAAGTATTCTCCTAATCCCTAATGGGGTTCAGGGCACATAACCCCAAAATATGGGATGGTGGCATTTTTCAAGCTGAAAGAATTTGAGAAATGACATGTTAAGGAAGAACTTTGTGAACTTTCCCTGAAGCAAGTCACAAAACCCTCATGTGAGAGGTGCCCTCTCTATACCTGGAGGAAAGGAGCATCCTTAACTCTGAAAACAAAAGGGACACAGAAAGGAATCTGAATGAACAGGCCTTGTTAAGTCTCCCCCAGTTTACTATACTTAATGTACACCCTTTGTTCTATCACATCATTTTCCTCTTCATTAAACTTAGCATAAGAACACTCAGGTTTAACTGTATCTTCTCATCTTCATTTCCTTATGAAGGCTTTCATGTCAGGTAAAACTTAAATAAATATGTATGCTTTTCTCCTGTTAATCGTTCTTTGTCAGTCTAATTTTCAGACCCCAAGAGAGTCAAGGAAAACTTTATCCTCCCCTATATACCAAATATGGATTTTTTTTTAAGTTTATTTATTAGAGAGAGAGAGAGAGCACAAGCAGGGGAAGAGCAGAGAGAAGGAGAAAGAGAGAATCCCAAGCAGGCTCTGTGCCAACAGCACAGAGCCCAACTCAGGGCTCGAACTCAAGAACTGTGAGATCATGACTTGAGCCGAGATCAAGAGGCGGACGTTAACCAACTGAGCCACCCAGCTGCCCCCCTAATACTGAATTTTATAAAACAGATCCTACGACATCATTAAATAAGCTAATTATTATAAAATCTGTATCTTAAAAATCATTTTAGAGGACAGGCGTGTGCACAAGCACCGACAACATAAACTTACATAACATTTTAGTTTAAATGTATACAAAGATGTCATTAGATTAAAAAAAAACACTCAAGAACAGATTTGGAAATAAATCTACATATATTTAGTTTTACTTTGGGAAGATGATATAATCTATCTAATTTTTCAAACCGTAATCTTTTACAAACTGTCACATTTGGTTTAAAATTATTCTGTAATTTGGTTTTCATTCTTTGTGATCTGTAAGAACCTATGAGTTTATGGTTGCAGATGTTAATGAGTTGATGTGTCAATTGAATCTTCTCTTTAACTGAAGTAGCTTTTTTAAAGAAAATGTTTATTTATTAATTTTGAGAGCAAGAGACAGAGCGAACAAACGTGTGAGATTGGTGGGAGGGGTGGTGGGGTGCAGAGAGAGAGGGAGAGAAAGAATCTCAAGCAGGCTCCAGATTGTCAGCCCAGCACAGGGCTTGATCTCATGAATCATGAGATCATGACCTGAGCCAAAATCAAGAATTAGTCACTTCACTGACTGAGCCACCCAGGTACCCCTTTAGCTGAAGTAGCTTAATGTCTCTGAATCTCTTCTATAGGCACCAGAGGAGGTATGGAAAACTGTCCAAGACAACAAGCTGATTTTGTTACATTAATCGATTATATTATTATTAGATTAATTATAGATTAATTAAATAGGGATGCAAAAGAGTAGAAGAGCTAGCTTAGGAGACATTAGACCAGGAAGTTTGCTATCACTGTTTCACATATTCACTCATGAACGATTTGATTCATTCTTTCAGTAAATATTTGGTAAAATTCTGGCGTGGGTAAATCTCTCTTTTGGGCACTGTTAGTGATACAGAGATGAAAAAGAGGGGCACCTGGGTGGCTCAGTCGGTTAAGTGTTGATCTCGTTTTCTGCTCAGGTCATGATCTCATGGTTCCGGAGTTTGAGCCCCACATGGAACTCCACACTGGGGCTTCCCTGGGATTCTCTCCACTGGGCTCCTCTCTCTCCCTCTCTCCCTTCCCCTCCACAACTTGTGCGTGGGCATGTGTGCACTCTCACTTTCTCTCTCACAATAAATATATAAACTTTTTAAGAAAAGAAAAAAAAATTCTATCCTTAAGGACATTATAATCTTGGCCAGTTTTTGCTGAATGTATACCTCATCTGTCTACCTATTTATTTATTCATTCACTCAATTATTCATCATCAAGTATTGTGTGCTAAGAGCTGCTGTGGTAGTCTATTTAGTCACTAATCATGGAAAGTAAAAAGTTATTACTTAAGAAAAAAAGGATCGTCCTTAACAGCTATGATATACTCTACTTTATTAAGGTATGTCCCAAACAAATAATAAGGTCTGAAAAGATACTGCTGAGAGAATAAGGACAAAATGAGAAAATATCAGAATTTTGTTAACTAGGTATATCCTATGGGAAGTCAGGACAAAAGAGCAAAGGTAATGTTGCAAAGTTTTTTGAAGGAAATTAATTATATTTTTTATAATCCTAAGAAGGAACATCAAGCAGAACTTTTTATGCTTTGCTCCAGGAGACTCAATTCTTCCAAAACAAACAAACAAAAAACAAACCAAATCCCTAGTCTTCCTCTAGAAAACCCTCCAAAATCAATGCCAAGTGACAGTTGATCTATTAATGTTTTCCTCTGTGACAGCACACCTTGAAAACAAAATAGAAGACAATTATGTCCTTCCCCCAAAGGGATCCTTTTACTAGATGAGCCAATATATATCCCTATCATTGATGAAATAATTCTTTTTCTCTTAAGTATTTGCTGACAACTAAAGACTTTGTTGACAATTGCAAATTAATCTCCAGATCCTGGAAGATGCTCCACAGTAATTAAATTCACCTTGTCCCAGAAATCTTTTGCAGAGCATAAAGCTTGGCAAATCTAACTTGTTATTATGTATTATACAATTTTTATTTATCTTTATACCCTATTTTTAAAAGAACATAAGGAAGTTACATAAAAATATCTAAATTAAGTATGATGTCTATTAACTTTTAAGCTTTGGGGATTTTACAACTTGTTCTATGGAGACAGCTGAAATAATGGGGTGCTGAATGCAAAGTACTGGGAGACCTGGGTCAGTCCCCAGATCTACTGCTTTATAGTTTGTTGATCTTTCATCAAACCATTTTATATTCACTCTCTCTGTCCCTTTCAGGGATAGATTAGATAGATAGATAGATAGATAGATAGATAGATAGATAGATAGATACAGGTTTAGATATTGGATTCCGTGCTAGACCCTATCAATAAAAATGTGCATTCCAAGGTCTCTAAGGTCCCTTTTATAAATTAAATGTCAACTTGGTCCAGAAATTTAAGATCCATGCAAAATCATCTAAATTCTGATGCTTTCGAATGTGCATTTCCTGTTTCTATGATAATTATGAGATGACACAACTTTCTGGGCTAGCCTTTTTGATGACTGAAAACGATATTTTTACATAGTGGACTCCTTATTTTCTCTTTAAAATATTTTTCTTCCAATATTTCTTTCCTGTTATTGACAATGCCATTTCCCAAGTTCCCTAGATTTACAACTGATCTTTACTTTTGAGATCCTTTATCTGTCATATTTTATTTTTTATCATTTTAAAAATTCTATCAATTACCTCTCTACGAGGTCTTATGGATCCCCCTCATTATTTGCGTCCTACTCACTAAATTATATTTACTTCCTGTTTATATAAATGGTAAATGGTAAAGCTTCTCACGGTTTTTCCAGCCTCCCTTTACTCCAGATGCCAGGAAATCATAAAATAATCTTCCTGTCACAGACCCTCTGTCACATAATTCCTTTGCTCAGTAATATACAAGAAATCCCTAATACTTGGCACAGTATGATGTATTATTCAAACTGGGTATCATGCTGGAACAAAAGGCATAAACTGGAATGCCTCTGTCATTTGAGACATATGGCTACTCTAAACAGAAATGACCCAAACCTCCTTCCCTGACTTCCTAATGCCTCCACCAATTAACTATCCCATCCTGTCTTCCATTACACACATATCTGTGTGTGTGTCTATGTGTGTGTATGTTTCTGGTTAAACACTTTTAGTTTAACTTACTCCCAGAGCACACTGCTAATTTTGAAACTTGTAACTTCTGCAGAGGCAATTCTATACTCTTATTTTGTGATTTCTTGTTTTTCCCTCTGCTCCAAATCCTGGGTAAAAATCATAAAGTCAGAGAATATGCAAGAATGATCCATAGCATGGGGGAAGCTAAGCGTGTGCTCCTGCTGGCGATAATCTTCTAGTTAAAGAAGTACCAAAGCACACAGACATTCCTCTCAACTGAAGCTACTCCATTTGCTTGGCTCTGCTTAGAAATTATGAATTTATCTCACTTTGCTTCCAAAGTGGGGAAGAGGCCTGGGACGTTTTGTAGTTACTGTCCTCCTATACATGCTTTTCAAGGATTGTGAACATAATTTGTGCTTAATATGTCTTGACAATTGATTACACACTTTAACTGGGTGGCTTTATAAAACCACACTGAACTAACATCTAAAATATATTTAAACCACAGACTTCAACTCAGTAAGTACATGTTCAGTACCTAGCCAGTGCCGGTAAGTACATACAGAGGAAAAAAACAAAAAAGATTAAATTTTAAATTTTATTTAAATATAAATTTTGATTTTATTAGCTGGTTAATTTTCTCCAGACGCTGAAATCTTATGTAAAACCTCCTTTTACGTAAGGGATTGTGCAGTATACAAAGCAGCCATTAACTTTTGTTTTGGCAAAATAGAAGTAGTTTATTTAGTTACGTTTGTTGAAGAATCAGTTTGCATTATCCTCTGTATCATCACCAGTTACACGCATAGCCCAAATATTTCTTTTATGAGAAAAGTCACCAAAATCCCAAAAGATAAAATTGCTATCAAAGGGTATTTTCCTTTTACCACTTCTCATGTGAGTCTTTTTAAAGAATATTCAGTCTAATTTCTCTCTTGATATATAGTTTGCTATTCTATTTCTGCGGAGTGAGAACATTCTGTTCTATTCATTCTCCCACTTACTTTTAGAAACTGCAGAAAGGCTTAAATTAAACTTGTAAAGAAATTAACTGCCATTCTCATGCATAGTTATCAAATATACAACACTCCTGAGTCTACTGCTAATAGGAGTTGTGTCCTGCTGATGACAGCGATCAACTCCGCATTCACAGAAAACAATCATGGGAGGAGTACCAAAAGTGGGTCAGGATCATTCCTTCCTGTGATGATACTCAGTCAGGTTCCTGATCACATGGAGCTTACAGAACACAATGGTTTGTTTGGTTCTAACAGAACTCTATTGGCGATTCTTTTATTGCAAACCAATAGTAAGTATTATCAAACAGGTCTTTCAAAGCTGGCAGATGTCAAATGAAGTTAAATTAGTTTACTCTTCACACAGAATACTTAGTGTTGAATACTTCTGTGCTAAAGTAACTTTGATTGCCTCCTTTGGCTTCACTTTCGTCATTATTGGGGGTGGGTTGAAAGACAGAATTGATCTTTCCGTTTTCTTTTAGGTCTAAACTATTGTCTTTTAATGTCCAGATTTCTGGAACACAGTAATAGTAAATTCTCCAATTTATATTTATGTACGTGCCACTTAAAGCCCAGTTGTAATTGATCATAAAACCTGGTCGCAAGTCTTTTAAGAATAAAAAGTTCCGATTACACATGTCCAGAGAATTGAAATTTATCAGGGATGTGATTAGGAAACTAATAAAGAGAGCTGATATAGAATTTGTGCAGTCTTGGCTTTGCCTCTCATACATGTTACTTCATATTTTTTGTTCCATGGATTTCTATTCTGTAAAAGGAAGGGACATTAGAAAAGCATTTCACATTTTTATTTATGATCCTAATCATTAATGAAAAATATTAGTCCGAAGATGAAAAAGAGCAAGAGATGGAAAAGAGAAGAGTAGAGTCTTCTACTTCAGAGAAATTTCTGCATTATTTCTGCATTATCTATGGCTGGGATAAGTAGAATATATAATATGGTTAGATTGAGTTTTTGTGCTCAAAAACTTACTTTACATGTAAATTGTAAGGCAGTTTGTGAAAACTGTGGATTATCTCAGTTTGTATTCTGTATTTCATAAGAGGTGATTTGTCCTAGGGCATGGTGAGTTTTCCATAACATTAACCTAAAAAATGGAAAATGTCTTCCTATTTTAACTTCTTTCCGAAGGAAATATTTGTCAATCTTTTATAGCTTACTACATTGAGTTTTCTAAAATGTTTGTATTTCACTAAATCATTTTCTTAGAGATATTGCTTATTATAACCTGTCTCTTGTCATTTTTGTAAATCTAATTTTTTTCTTAGCAATTTCAAATAGTTTAAAATAATGAGCATTTATACTTGAGTAAGATTTATATTACACATTTTCTTATTAAAGGATCTGATATGTTGGCAAAATAAACTAATTTGACTACAGAGCTTTTTTTTTTTTTTTTTTTATGTGACCTATTAAAACACTACAGTCCCACACTGAAAATACACTGATCTAATTAAAATTCATCTTGCTGTGGTTTAGTGTAGAGGTTATGTACACGGATTCCAGAGCAAGACTACCTGGTTTCAAAACCTGGATTTATGAATCAGTCATAACACCTTGAGCAAATTATATAATCTCTCTGTGCCTCAGTTTCCTATAAAATAGAGATAACACTACCTATGAAGTTGTCATAAATATTAAATGAACTATCATTTATAAAATTATTTCAATAATGAATGCACCTAGCTTACACTATGAATGTGTTAGTTAATACCATTAACTTCTGACCCAATAATGTGGGGAGTCTTTGAAAGGCAGAATAGCACCTAGATTAGGAGCAATGGCTGTCAGGACTTGAATTCTTAACCCATATGAATCTCTTTCCCCATGTGAAAAATGCTTATAAATGCATAGTGTAAACCCTGGTCTATTATTTGCTAAGGTGCAATTTCCTTTTATTTATACTCTCTTACCTTTCTGAATTTCCAGCATCTTGTTCAAATTCTGACATTCCAAAATTAATTAGATAGGTCCTTATTTATTTTAAATACATTATCTGTACTTTTATGGATTGCTATCACACACGTCGTCCCAGAATAAGGAACTGTAATCAATTTCCATAACTTCTTATACAACAATCCTGTCATCTCCAATGACCAATTTCTAAAGCTTCTTTCCTAAACTTCTCCACTTCCATTGTCAGTTGTGTAATGATTCTCTATATTGTATCAAAGCAAGATTTAGAGTTTTAAGCAGCATGATGGTTAAATGTGTAACTCTTAAATTCTAACTCCTTGGGTTCAAATCCTGACTGTTATTTACTAGTCCTATGACCTTGGGCAATTTACTTAACCCCTTGGGCTACCTTTTTTCTCATCTATGAAAGAAGGAAAAAAGAGTTCCTGTCTCAGCATTGTTGTGAAGATTAAATGAGTAAATGCAGGCAAAGCACTTGGAACATTACCTAGCACTTGGTAAGTCTTCATCAAAGGTTGCCCATTGTTTTTTTCTCACCTTATGCAAGCTGGAGCTAGCAAGGGGGGAGGCAACTGGTGGGAATTTGAGTTTCAGAGGTACAACTGCTTTAGGAAGAAACAGGGCACAGGCAGCAAGAAAAGATGCTGCTTTTAAAGAAAAAGATGCTTTCTAGTTACTACACGATTAAAAAAATAGAAATGAGTAACCAGAAAAAAAAAAGTAATATATAAGAGCATTCACCTACCCCACTGGGTTTTTTGTTTAGCTTTCTAGTATTCTGATATGTATTAAGATAAGTAGAAAGAGCTACAGGATTTGAGATTACCTTGGAGAGTTTGGAAAGAGGAAAGCTCTAACAAAAGGGAAGAATTTATCAGGAAAGGTAGAGGTAGGAGCTAACATAAAAAGGCATACAGTGTGTGTGAAGTGAGAGAGAAGGACAGTTTTTGCTCACTTGGGGGAAAGAGGTTTCTGAAAAGTCTTGCCGTGGGAATCTTAGTACGTATCTAAAATTAAAAAAAAAAAATGTTGCCGATCAAGTAGAGTTCATTTGAATGTGATCCCGCCACAGAGCTGGGACTTTAGAGCGGTCTAATTATACTCTGGTTAAACTTCTGACGTAGTTGCTCTTAATTGTGGAGTGCTATGGATATGAAAGAATTTTAGTTATATTAATATGTGATTGTTTAACTCAATTTTCAGTAAAAACATACTATTCATACAGTATGCAGTTCACTTACACTCTCATATAAAATTTAATTTTGGGAAAAACGGCTGAACAAAAATGTCAGCAAACACAAGCCATTTGTTAATTAAGATAATACATATTTAAAGACACAGAGTGCCCACAGAGAGCTTTGACTTTGGATGAAGGCCCTACATAAACACTTAGTTTTATAGCCTTGTAATACATGTTCAGTGTCTCATAAAATAATTATAATACTAATATTAACCATAAAACAGATGTTAAACATGGAGATGTTGCTATTTGGTAGAAAGGAGGGAAAACTGGAATTCTGGACATCAAGAAGTAGCCTAATACGTTTACTGTGATTAAAGATCCAAAATCTCTTTTAACACAAAAAGAAATGATTGGCATGTGTGATACATGGTAATCTAAATACAGTTTGGTGAGTAATGGATGCTGCGGTATAATAAATTCAGTCTTAATATCTGAGCAGAAGTTAATTCACTGATTTTTCTGAATTGTAGGTTAGCATCACTAGGAATAGGTGCTATCACTGTATAGACAAGTTCATTCTATCCCCATTATGGGTCATTATTAAAGAGTTACGTTATTACAGAATAAAAAAAAAAGAGAGAATTACTAACTTAGCCTGTATAACAATACCAAGACAATTAATTAAAAGGGTCAACTACCAATACAGAAAATAAAGGAGAAATAAACTGGTAGAACTGGTAGTTTTTACGCTGGATTATTTTTCCAGAACCTAAAGACTGAGCGGTCTTTCTTACTCTCTGTGGTACCAATCAAAGAAAAGACTTTTAAAAATATATTGGCATTGAGTCCCTATGTTGTAGCAACTTGAAAGATTATGCTCATAGAATCACTCAACCGGAAATGTTTGTTGAATTAGTGAGTGAATTCCCTCCTAGTCCTGAAAGGGGCTTCTCAATCATGTGTGTTCTTTTACATCTATGGGGAAATTAAAGTCTATCCTCTTACATTTTGCCAGAGACAGTCAGCCTGGGGAACTTGATTTTTCTGGCATCTAAGAATATTGAGAGTGCACTGCAATCTGGATTTGTTCAGGGCTTCCTATTCAGGTAACTGCAGTTATTGGAATGATCTGTGATTGATGGCTGATTTCTCCATCTGTCTGCATCGTAACTGGTTTAACAGACAGGGTGAGATGGTGAATAAAATGGGATGTCTGACCCAGGTGAACATTACTTACCAATGTCATAGTTGAATGTGTGAAAAAAATAAATTCATGCAGCCTGGAACTAAATTAATATGTATACAGTATTAAATAAACTGTATTCCTAAAAATGCATCCCACCAAAAAATACTGAGATAAATAAAAATGTTAATTTCTTTTTAATTAATAAATACCGAGATAATGCATAGAATATAGAAATAATTTAAAATTCATGGCTAAATACTTTTTAATGAAGTAAAAACTGAAAGATATGAGACTACCAGTGATTTTCATATCTCATTCTTTATAACGATAGATATTTAATGCCTTTGACTTGAAACTACTAAAGGAACTTGTGGTGGCCTAATGGGGGGAAGGGCAGTGATAGGGGGAGGAGAGAAAGAGAATTCCAAGCAGGCTCTATGCTGTCAGTGCAGAACTCGACATGGGGCTCGAACTCATGAACTGTGAGATCATGACCTGAGTTGAAATCAAGAGTTGGATACTTAAATGACGGAGCTACCCAAATGTCCCAATTGACTATAAAATTCAAAGAAGTCACATATTATATGTATACTATCTTTTCAGTTTCCACTGAATGCACCAAACTGCATAAAAATAAATAATGATGAATTAGAGTTTTTATAAAATCAAGACAAAATTTGTATGTACCTATTCCTTCATGCTTCCAAAGTTTAGATGATAGAGAGAGAGAGGAAGAGAGAGAATCTCTTCATGAGAAAAATATTGGCATTGAGATGAAAATACATTTGTTTTCTTTTAATTGGCACTTGCCTTGTAACATAAAGTTTTTCCAATAAATGTGGTAGTAAAGAAAGAAATCTTTCCTCCATTTTTGAGACATGCCCTACCAGGAATCACACGGAACAAAGAAACTAGGTTACCGATCCTACAGAAGAGTAAGTTTTTCATCCTTCCCTACTCTAGGCAGAGATACAATATTCACCAGAAATAGAGAGAGGGTCTTCAGGCCAAAGAGTTTTTGTGATTCTTTAGTTTCTGGTGCTTATACCATCCTTTCCGCATGGCCTCCTTCCTGTGTGAGGTGGGGAACACGTATCCTCTTTCCTTATGAGGAACCTTTATTCCCAGATAGATTTGCTCACAACAGTCTGTAGGTATTTCTGAACGTGGGACCTGTATACATTTTGGACCTCAAGTTTAAGGAATGGCAGAACACACAGGTTATCATCTCTCCTGGGGTGTGGATGAGTTCAGTAGTAAAATGGCATTATAGCATAAGCAGTTGAAACAAAGTTAAAATCGATAAATGCAACCCCCTCCCTGCCATCACCCCCACCACAGGTAAGTTTTCTATAAAGCCAGGAAATAAATGGTGGTGTGGTGATGTGGTGGGAATACAAGTTTCCCCCATGGGCCTACAGAAGGTAACCAGCCATGACTGAATTGCCCATCTCACCAATGGTTGGCTGAATATGAAAAATACCCTCATGCAAAGGCCCTGGTGACTCTTCCTAAGGGGGTTATGCTTCCATTAGATTACTGACACAAGAGCCCATGCCTGAGATGCTCCAGTAGAACAAAGAGAGTTACATAACAGGCCAGTGGCACAGACTGGACTGGTTAAGGGAACCAGCAGAGAGGTAACCAACTTGCATTTTCTGTGTGCTCATTTGTCAGTGGATTACACTTCTTCCCCACTGCTCTTGCTGTCAGATGAAATATTAACACAGGGCCTCGTGGGGTTCAGAATCTGACATGAGCCAGAAGGAAGAGCAGTGCAAGCTTAGAAGCAGTGAGTGGTGTGCTGGAGCCACAGTGGCTCTTTCAAGCTCTCAAGACCTGATTACGCACAGCTTTTCCCAGCACGACATTCCTTGACATTGTGTTGGTAGCTTGAAAGTGGCCATGGTGGGAATATTTGCAGAAATCGGAAAGCTATAGGAATCAGAAAATGTTATACGTAAGAGGATTTATTTTTCACAAAGTTAGTTATTAAACATTTGCCCGCACCCTACTCTTTAGAGTAGTTTCAAATTCTTCTCTTTGATTGGTAACACATAGAATAAGAAAGATTGCTCACTCTTTAGGTTTCGGAAAAATAATGCAGCATAAAAACTAAAGTTCTACCAGTTTATTTCTTCTTTATTTTCTTTCTTTTTTTAAAAATTTTTTTTTCAACGTTTATTTATTTTGGGGACAGAGAGAGACAGAGCATGAACAGGGGAGGGGCAGAGAGAGAGGGAGACACAGAATCGGAAACAGGCTCCAGGCTCCGAGCCATCAGCCCAGAGCCTGACGCGGGGCTCAAACTCACAGACTGCGAGATCGTGACCTGGCTGAAGTCGGACGCTTAACCGACTGCGCCACCCAGGCGCCCCTCTTCTTTATTTTCTTAAAAGACAGGGTGTTGAGGGGCACCTGGGTGACTCAGTGGGTGGAGCGGCCGACTTCAGCTCAGGTCATGATCTCACAGCTCGTGAGGTCGAGCCCCGCGTCAGGCTCTGTGCTGACAGCTCAGAGCCTGGAACCTGCTTCGGATCTGTGTCTCCCTCTCTCTCTGCCCCTAACCCACTCGCATTCTGTCTCTGTCTCTCTCAAAAGTAAATAAACATTAAAAAAATTTAAAAAAAAAGACAGGGAGTTGAATTATGAATAATGACAGATTTGAAAATCTTAGCATCTGAATTTACCCAAGAAAGGTTAAAGTATAACCTGGAAGACTTTGGATTGACTTGTTTTACTGACTGAGGTAACACAAAATTATTTTGGGCTTCAGAGGCAGAAAACACTCAAGTGATGACAACATCCAAACTTGGTCATGGAGTGAACTACCAAAGTGGGGTGGATATAAAGGTCAAAAGAATTGAGGCCGTCAAGGAACTATAAGGCTTAGGACCTGGAAAAGTTATCATGTAGACAAGAAAATCACTCAAAACAATGGCAAAAATCTATATATATGTAAAAATGAGTTAAGTTTTCCAGAGAACAAATTTGAATTCCCTATGGGGAATCATCTATTAATGAATAACTGGTAGCTATAGGATTTGTGAAGGTAAAATTTCAGGGAACATAATACAAGTTCAAGATACAATTCTGAGATTTACATTCATTGCCACAACAGGTGATAGCATGAACCCAGAAAAGATTACCCAGGAAAATATATGTAGTTAAGGGAAATATGCTAAGGACAAGACCTGTAGGAATATGTACAACTAAGAGATGGAGGGAGGATGAGCAATCATGAAAGAAGTTAAAAAGTGACATGAAATAACAAAGATGTCACAAAAATTTTTTTCAAAAATGCAATGTTATAGCCAAAGGTGAAGACATTGGCTTTAGCAATTAGAAGTTGTTATTATTTTCCTTGGAATATACAATTGTATTGAGAAGATTAGATAATAAAAACACTAAATGCAGGTCACCTTTAAAAAATGTAATGGATATTGTCAAAATAAATTAAATGATTAAACACAGATTGGCAGGGGTACCTGGGTGGCTCAGTCAGTTAAGCGTTGGGCTTCAGCTCAGGTCATGATCTCACACTTGTGAGTCTGAATTCAGCATTGTGCTCTGTGCTGACAGCTCAGAGCCTAGAGCTTGCTTCGGAGTCTATGTTCCCTCTTTCTCTGCCCCTTCCCTGCTCACACACTGTCTCTCTCTTCTTCAAAAATAAATAAACATTAAAAGAAATTAACAAAAAAAACCCACATAGATTGGCAATATTGGTGTAGTAATAGATTCTACACAGGTTTAAAGGTTGCATCAGCTAGGGATAATGGCACCATTGGAAAAATGATTTTTAAAATTGAAGTCTCCCGTCTGGAGAAGAGGTGGATGAAAGTTTTTATCTTCTTGAATGGAGAAGGTTACAGAGTTAACTGAGAAAACCACAAGCAATTTTCTTTTAATACTGCAAGCCTAATTTCTCAGATCAGGTTCCTGCTAATTGGGAGACTCCTGGCATGGCTGCTGTGATTCTGAAGATCCTTGTCTGTCACCGGACCTAGAATTATCCCCATCCACATTATGCCCAGAGTGAATGATCACTACCGGGGGATGCCAAAGGGAGTTGGACCAGGCTGACCGAGGTTTCATAGCTGGGCTTCAAGAACACTAGACTGCTAAACTGAGTAGATTTTTCCTGGTATTTCACTTACCTCCAACAAGTGCATTTTAGGCAATTTAATTTTGTGGGCTGACAAGGCTTTACTCTACTTTCATCTGATGGGAACCCGTAGGCCGGGAAGCTCCCCTCCATCCCCCACCTACCTCATTGCAAGTGACACTATGTTACTAGCTCTGTACATTGACACTACATTGTTTCTCTGTATGTTGAAGGAACTTGCATTTTTTTCCCCCTGTGTTTCTGGATAGCTTTCCATCAAACCACATCCCTCTGTGATAACTGTGACAGAAGTTAGAAAATGATGTACTCATTTTAGAAGCTGGTATAACAAAAGTCCAAAAAACTAAGGGAAAAAAATAGTCTTTCTAACAATTTGGAGAAAAATTTGATCTGTTTCTTATCAATGGATAGATTCAATATCTAACTCCTAAGAGTAAAGTTGAAATACATTTATGAAATATTGTTCTTTAATTTTAATTTGTCAGATTTTTAAAAAATGTTGAATTCTTTACAGTAAAATGTGCAAAGGAAAAAAAACAGACAGTTAAAATCATAAAGTAACATGAGTTAATTTCAGTTTCATATGAATTGGTAAATATAACTGTAACACATAAAAACTACCTGAAACATTAGAAATAAAAAGGAACTAAAGGAAAAAACAACTCTAGATCACAATGAATCATAGAATTAAATTAATATTCCATTGAGAGGAAAAAAACTGACATCAGAGAAGGTGAAAAAACTAACAGGATTTAAGAAGAATGTAAATATATTTTTAAGTGTATTTATTTATTTTGGGAGACAGAAATAGCAGGGGAGGGGCAGAGAGAGAGGGGGAGAGAGAATTCCAAGTAGACTCCCTGCTGTCAGTGCAGAGCCTGACTCGGCTAGAACTCACAAACCCATGAGATCATGTTCAGAGCCAAAATCAAGAGTCAGACATGTAACCAACTGAGCCACCCAGGTGCTGCAAATGTAAATGTATTTTGAAAAGATAAATATAAAATGAAAGCATTGTAAGGAACTGTGTTTCAAATGTTATTAATTAATTAAAATAAAAAGGTGTTCCTTTAATGTTATTTTTTTGTAAAAATATTGAGCAGGGGGGCACCTAGATGGCTCAGTGGATTAAACATCTGACTCTTGATTTCAGCTCAGGTCATGAGCCCTAAATAAGGGTTCTCTCCCTCTCTCTCTCTCTCTCTCTCTCTCTGCCCCTCCTCCGTTCATGTGCTCACACACACAGCTGCTCATGCATTTGCACATGCACACACACATTCTCTCTCTCTCTCTCTCTCTCTCAAATAAACTTTAATATAGTAGAGTTTTTCCATTTTCCACCACCCTGCTCCACCCACTTTTTAGGCATTTATTTCCCAGCAAAAATTGTAATGTCCCTTTCTCTGGTTGAATGGCTCCAGCATGGGGAATGGTTTTGAAAGGGGAGGGGCCTTTTTAATCCCAAAGAAGATTATCTATTAGAAACAGACAAAATCATACTTAATGGCTAAATATTAGAAAACTTCCCATTAATAAATACTTGGGACAAAACTACTATTCATCATTATACATAGAAAACTCCATTCATTCAAAGAAAAAATGAGATAAATAAATGAAGGTATAAAATATTGAAGAGGAGGGGAAAAGGCTTTTATTTTCAGATGATAAAATTATCTAACAGGAAAATGCATACAAATTAAGTGAAATTAGTGGTATGAATACAATTATTCAGCAAGATAATAAGTTCACCAAACTCAGTAGCTTTTCTATGAAGCAAGAATGTACAGTTAGCAAATTTAATGGGAAAAGAATATCATTTGAAATAGCAACAACAAAAAAGTAAAATGCTTAAGTATAAGCAGAAAAAGGAATGTGTGATGACTATGTTAAGAAAACTACAAGTTTATTGAATGCGTGGTGCTAAAAAAATTTATTAGAGAAATCTACTAAGTTCCAGGCTTTAAAAAATAATTTAATCTATAAATTTAAAGTAATTCCAATAAAAATCTCAACATTATATTTACAGAACTTGATGACTTATTTTAAAATTCATATAAAAAAGAATTCAAAAATAAAAAAAATCAATAAATAATATTAACCTAAAATAAATCTAAAAATTGTAAATAATCTGTAGTAATTAAAGCAGGGAGATTGTCTGAGGAGTAGATAAATAAGTCAGTGGAAAAGAATAGGGTCCAGAAAAGGATAAGTATTATGAATAAATTTATTATGAATAAATATTAATATAGCTTTAATAAATGGCATTTAAAACATTTTAGAAAGGATTATTCAATACATAGTGTTGTGACAATCAGCTAATCACTTAAAATTAAATAAAATTAGGTCGTCTACCATACTTACAATTTTTTTTGAATTAAAAATCCAAATGCTAAATAAAAATACAGGAGAATATTTTTATAGTTATGTGAAGAAAACTGAAAAAGAAGGGCAGACTTCCTAAATAAAATGAAAAACCCAGAGCCATGAAGGAAATATCTAATAGATTTAACTAAATACAATGAAAATTTTCTCTCTTACAAAAACAATCAAAGCAAGAAACTATCTTGAAAAAAAATATTTGCAAGATTCATATCAGAAAAAGAATAACATTAAAATTCATCATCTATGAAACTACATAATATCATCTATAAAACTATATAACAAGTGTATTAACCTTTTATTATTTTCAGGTTACCATTTATCTCCATTTTACTATGTTTTAAGAAATGCACTAATGTCTTACACATTTATGAATTTCTCATGTTAACCTTATGACATTTAGTTTTTCAAATTTTCATTTTAAAGATAAGAAAGATAAGAGAACATAAATGTGGGTTAAATAATGAGCCTGAGGTTGCATAGTTATAAGTGCCCCAGTTAGCATTTAAACCAAAGTCTTTAAGTGAAAAATTCCTAATTCAACGAATTTGTCTTTAATTGTATTTATCCATTTTATTCCACTTTTTTGTGTCTATTCTTGTACCTATATTACATTGGTTTACTTACTGCAGCTTTACACAAGTTTTATTCTATTAATACTTGATGGAACAAGCTCATTATTCTTATTTTTCAAAGATTTCCAGAAACTTTTACACATTTAGATTTTGAAATGGATTATGCTTTTCCACAATGTTTATTCTTCCCATCCAGGAACAAGGTATGCTTTTGCATTAATTCAAGTTTTCTTTATATATATTTGATAATTTATATCTTTATATATATTTGATAATTTATATGCATTTATATAAATTTGATAATTTTCTTCCATAGGTCCTTCATACTTATTGTTAACTATTTTCCTAGATTACCTGTTTGCTTATGTTTGTGTGATGAAGGAGTTGTGTGTGAAATAAATATTACTATAGATAATGGGATGTTTTTTGTTTTATCGTATCTTATATTTGTTGTTCTCGCTGGTTGCTGTATAAGAACCTTGTTTTCCTTTAA
This sequence comes from Felis catus, assembly GCF_018350175.1. NCBI lineage: Eukaryota > Metazoa > Chordata > Mammalia > Carnivora > Felidae > Felis > Felis catus. Next base: position 151,846,987 of record NC_058375.1, read on the forward strand.
TTTTTTTTTTTTTACATTTATTTATTTTTGATAGAGAGAGACAGAGCCCAAGTGGGGGAGGGGCATAGACAGAGAGGGAGACACAGAATCCAAAGCAGGTTCCAGGCTCTGAGCTTTCAGCACACAGCCCGACCTGGGGCTTGAACTCACAAACCACGAGATCATGACCTGAGCTGAAATCGGACGCTTAACCGACTGAGCCACCCAGATGCCCCCCCTTTTTTGTACATTTATTTATTTTTGATAGAGAGAGACAGAGCACATGTGGGGGAGGGGCATAGAGAGATAGGGAGTGAACCTTGCTTTCCTTTGGCAGCAGCAGTGAAGACTGTAGCTTTATGTCATTCAAAGTCAGTAACCATTATTAAACACTATCAGGTTCTGTTCTAAGAGTATGAAGACATAATTAAGAGAGGAATCTCTTCCTCAAAACCATGTAGAACTTCGTAGAAGTGCCTGTAACCTTTACATGAGGGACTAAGATTAATGACATATTGATATGGGACAGAAAAATTACTGGTACCTGTATAGAGTAAATGAAAATTTTTAGAATATCTCCCGAAAAAGCCAGGGACTATACTAATCTTTCAATACCCTCATGGCACTTAGCACATTATTTTACCCTTAATAGCAACCATAGTAGTAACAACTACCATTCATTATCTCTTATGTATCAGGCATTGCAGTAAAGACTAAGTCATTAATCCTCCCAATGACCTATCAGGTGGTTATTATAATCGCCATTTCATTGATAAGAGATCTTGTGTGCTTGTTCTATTATGCTCTACTCTAGACGTAGAGTCAATAATTATGAGATGGATAAGTGATATTTGGTCATTGCAAGTCAACAAGGAAGACTGATCACTTTTAAGTAACCTGAAATACGAGACTATTCTTTTCTTTTGATTTCTTACTTAATGAAAGATGATTAATTGAAAGAGAAGACAACAGATAGTATTAAAACAGCAAGTTACAAAATCAACATCTTCAATACTCTTTACTTTTTTTGTAAATGTAGCACCACACTGTCCAACATGTGGCTAACTTAACTTTACCTTGAAATTATTTAAAATTAAGCAAAATTAATAATGCAGTTCCTCAGTTGCACTAGCCATATTTCAAAGGGCTTAATAGCCACTTGTGGCTAGCAGCTATCAAACTGGGCAGTGCCAATGATTTCCATCATAGAAATCTCTGTTGAGCAGTGTTGATTAAGCACATCCAACTCGGAGATCATATTCTGAAGTTGCTAATTTCATTTCCTTAGTGAACATTTAACATGCTATGTGCCATGACATCAGCTGGCCACTAGTTTACAAAAACAGGTGACTCCATCTCGTTCCATAAGTTTCTCAAAATCCAGGAGACAAATTCTTGGGAATAGTGATTAAAAATAACAGTGATAATAACAATAGGTCTGAAAGAGACTACTTCGGTTTTTCTGATCTCTTTCCTTGCAGAGATGTATAACTGATTGACATGGGGTGCTCTGAAGTATCTATTGCCCTAAAATTCTTTAAGTTTAGTCCTGCTTTTTGACCTTAACATTTTGTAAATCTTAGTGCTGATTTTATACCCACCTACACAGGCTCGGAACTGCTTTGGCAGTATATATCTCTGAATCACAATTTATACTAATTCTTCTTAGATAATAACTTTGTGGAGAGTGATCTATTCACATCATCTTTGTCTGTGTTACTTAATGGAAAATAGAAAATCATGACCTAGAATTGTCCCCCATTCATCTTGTATGAAATAACCACTGATAAAATTATCAGCAAAACAGTCTGATTCTTTACTATTAGGGATGTGAAGTTTATCACCTGTGAGAAGCTGCTGGAAAACCCTGTTATTCTTGTACTACATAAGAGAAAGCTTGACTTCCCTATCAGTTTTCATCCACATGCCAGAGCGGCTTTGGGCAACATCTTGCTGTCAGAGAAAGCTATCAAATATGCAGCCTATGTGGCTCTCTCTTCACTCACAGTTAATAAGAGTAATTTTCTTCCTCACTTTAAAAAATACAACAAAAAATCATGTCACTTTTTGCTGGAAGAGCCATATCCATTTCATTAGAGCTTCTTTTTTGCACCTGCTTTGATTTTGGGTATTTTAGAATTCATGCATAAAATGTCTCCTTTCCAAAGTGATGTTTAGTTGTATTTATTTAGCACATTTTCCTATTTGGCAGCAAGAACATTTTATCGGGTTGCGTTATTTCATGGAGATAGCCTAAAATTAGCACCATCAAATGAGGGGTAAATCAGAATCTTAGCCAAAGATGGAAACACAGAAGAAAAGATTAAATGTATCTAAAATATTCATCTTTCTTTGAGGAAAGATTTGTCACTGAATGTTGTCCAGCTTTTACCTGAATCATTATGTCTGTTTGTAGGACATTCATTACAGCTGTTGCCAAGTGCTGTCAACTGAACAGCCAACGTCATGTTGATTGCTATTTCCTGCAATTTGTTGGTCCCTCATTGTGCTTCCCAGTCCATGCAAAAATCAGCCTTGGCTGGTTTCTAACATTCTCTTTTTCTCACTGTCTAGATAAATTGTCCTATTTTATTTCCAGGTCTGGTTGATTTAGGGCTCCACTACATTGATGCCAAACAAACGACTGGACATGAGAGTTTGATGACATGACATAGCCATCACATAATACATATATCACATCACATAGTGAATTTTTAATACCCTATAGTCAGTTGCTTTTAAGGTTTGTTTTTATGTAAATGTTAGCGATATATCCCATGGACATGAATGGAACCCAATAATCCCTCTAGATTAGCCTATAAATTCCTTGAGGTCAAGAAACAAACTTGTTCCTTCTATTTTCCTCCAAAGGCCCAAATCTTGCACTGTGCTTGGCAAGGCCAGCCAGGTGCATGTGGCTGAGTAACAGAGCTTGCCCTTGTCATTTGCAACTTAACCCTCCACATTTCCCCATGCTATTCCTGTACCTAATCTAGGGCCACCTGGCTGTCTTCCACCTCTTTTCTATCCGTTCTTTTTTTTTTTCTTAATATTTATTCATTTTTGAGAGAGCATAAGGCGGGAGGGCAGAAAGAGAAGGGGCAGAGGATCTGAAGCAGGCTCTGCACTGACAGCCAAGAGCCCAATGTGGGGCTTGAACTCACAGACCGTGAGATCATGACCTGAGTTGAAGTCAGATGCTCAACCGACTGAGCCACCCAGGTGCCCCCATCCATTCTCCTTAATTATAGAATCTTATAGAAGGGGTTTCTTTTTAGGTGATTCATTAAGGTGTCAATCAGGAAGAATCAACCATTGGGACTTTTTTTTTTGTTTAATTTTTCACAAACCTCTACTACTGCCTATGTCAAAATGTACTTCCTCTGTGCCTTCTGCTTTGGTCTCTTGGCACTTGATAATGCCACTTTCCATGGTTAGGAGGATTCCTGTCCTTATATTTTTATCTGGAGCCTTCTCATTTATCATCTTTCTCTTTACCACTTAATCCTTCCTTTATGTGACCTGGTGGTGTTGTCTTCTTGGGCAATGCCTGCGGGTTCAGGCAGTGATTCCCCTTACAGCCTGCTAGGTGAGTATGTGCTTTGTGGACTATCCTTTGGATCGTCTTACATTAGTAGAAGAAACATACCAGATAGTTCTAAGTGACCAAACATCTCTACTTTGTTCTCTAATCCATCTGACTAGATGTTATACAGATGATGTGTTAATCCCCATGTGATCCTGGAGGAGAAGAATGGCTATCATTTACTGGATCCTGTTGACCTAAATATTAATACTGTTAGTTTACATGTAAGTGATGAAAAGTTCTAGTGTGTCATCTCTTTTAGTGCTATATTTGCATTATGTTTTGATAGTCCCATGGGAGAAACACAATGTTTTAATTCAAAGTGGTTACTATGATGGAGGTAACTCATTTGCAATGGCAGGCCTTTGGGAGAGCATTTTTGCAATAGGATGCATCTCTCAAATCTTATCATTCAAATGGAACTATACACTAGCTATAGGTATGGTACTTGAGGATAAAGTCCTTGGCTAGTTTATTTTTGTTACTGAGATGGAAGTTCCATCTGTAGGTAGACTCTGAACATTTCTAGGTCCACCTTGAAAGACCAGGGGTTATGCTATAAAAGTGCTCCTGGTCAATGGAAAAACCTCACAGGAGGCCAAAACAGTCACTAGACATATATACATTTAGATTCTGCTTCAGATTGGTACTCATGGGAAAGGATTTTTGCACAATCAGCCATTGAATTTTTTCTACTAATTTTGAGTCCACTTCTCAAATGCTGAATTGAATGTGAAATGAAGTCATCTTATATACATTGCTATTTGGGGTATTTCTAACAATATAGTAATGACTGGAGCATATAGAAAAACAGGTTTTTACATTTTGAAAGCAGAAGAGCAATCTTATTACTAGACAAGGTGTCATATCATTAACTCTAAGGAACTGCTGTAAAAGACATAAATAAAAACATGGCTTTTAAAAGTAATCAGAGTTTAAGACCAAAAAAGCAAAGCCAAGGCAGAATTATTAAACAAATTTGGTGACTATCAGCAATGTGTACTAGAAAAGTGGAGTTATTCTCAAAGAATAAGAATATGCAGTTTTTGGCTGGTGATCCAATTGAGATCTAGGAGTATAAATTAATGTATTATTGAAAGGGTGTGGATGAAATGCTGTTCTGAATTTGAAAAATCCAGCCAAAAATGGGTCTTGGAGAAAATGAGTTTAAGCCAAAGATTAAAGAGGGGGTGGAAATTTACTGGTAACCTATAAGCTATTTTTAACATATTCCCACATATATGCCTATTATCCATCTAAATCAGGTTTTATCAGTGTTTACACTGTAACATTTTGGACCAGAGAATTATTTGTTATGAGGGGCTGTCCTATGAATTACAGAATGTTCAGCAGCATTCTTGGCCTTGATCTATTAGATGCCAATGGCACCGCCTACTCTAGTTGAAGGCTGAGGTAGGGACACAATCATTCCTGTCTCTAATTGAGAACCACTGATCTAATTACATGATTACAAGAGAATTTTTCGTTTGATAATCATGGTCTAATAGTTAAATTTCAAATTCCTACCATGTGCTAAGTATTTCACAAATATCCTGTCATTCAGTTCTCACAAGTTTGTGAGATAGGTAGGTACTTTTAGTATCAAGTTTTTAAAACACTGAAATTAAATTTATGGAATGGATTAATGCATTGTACCATTTTGCAGATAAATAAATTGAGACTTGGAGGGGTTATGAAACTTGCCCAAGGTAACACTACTAGGAAGGGATAGAGCATGGCATCACACCTAGATTTGACTATCTTAAAGCCCATGCATGCAAGCACTACATTACAAGATTTTTCAATACAGTTTTTACTTTACCTATAATAAAAACAGACAAACATAAAAACTGATGTAAATGTTAAATGAATGCTAAGATTAAAATATCAGAGAGTCTGAGTCTGAAAGTCTGAATGTTTTCCCCCTAAGATCAGGAAAAAGGCAAAGATGTCCACTCACAGAATAGTTATTTAACAAACTGCTAGAAATTGTGACCACTGCAATAAGGCAAGATAAGGAAATAAGAGACATCCAGATTGGAAAGGAAAAAAATAAAACTGTCCCTATTGTAGATGACATGATTCTACATAGACAATCCCAAAGATTCTGCCAAAAAAATCCTCCTGAACTAATAAGTTAGTTCAGAAGATCATAGGATACAAAATAAACATACAAAACTCAATTCTATTTTTACATACTAGCAAGGAACCAAAATTAAAATAACCATGTCATTTCCAATCACTAAATAAATATATATATTATTCAATTTTTATTAACTAATATGTAATTATAAATACATACATACTTAATGGTAAATTTAAAAAATATGTACAGAACTTGTATGGGGAAGCTACACAATGGTGATGCATCAAAGATGATTTATAACTATAGCTATCAATATATATTTATACATATTTATACAAATATATAAACATTTCTACATAAACAGAGAAACCTATATGTTCATGGATTTAAAGAGTCAACAGTAAAGATTTCAATTGTCTGCAAATTGGTATTCAGGTTTAACACAATTCCTATCAAAATCTCAGCAAGATTTTTTTGAAGTAGATATAGATAAGCTTATGAAAAACTTTATATTGACAGGCAAAGTAAATAGAATAGTTAGAACAATTTTGAAAAAGAATGAAGTGGGAAACATCAGCCTATGTGATTTCAAAACTTATTACACAGCTATCATTATGAAGGCTGTGTTATGTGCAAATCAATGGAACAGAACAGGGAACCCAGAAATAGACCCACACAAATATATGCTACTGATATTTTAGTAAGGTACAGAAGCAATTCAATTGAAGAAAGATAACATTTTCAACAGTAACAACAACAACAACAAAAAGGAATTTCAGTCTAAGTCTCACACCTTATGTAAAAATTAATTAAAATGCATCTCAGCCTTAAATGTAAAGTAGAAATCAACAAAAATCTTAGGAAAAAAACCTAGGAGAAGTCTTTAAGATATAGATCAGGCAAAGAGTTCATAGACTGACACCAAAAGACATAAAAGAAAAAAAATGGTAAGTTGGGCTTCATCAGAGCTAATAACTATGATAAAAATGACAAGCCACAGAGTTGGAGAAAATATCTGCACATCACATATCCATAAAAAGACTGGTATATACTATATATAAAGAACTCTTGGGGTGCCTGGGTGGCTCAGTGGATTAAGCATCTGACTCTTGATTTTAACTCAGGTTGTGATCTCATGACTTGTAAGACTGAGCTCCGCATCAGGCTCTGCATTGGCAGCATAGAGCCTGCCTGAGATTCTCTCTCCCACTCTCTCTCTACCACTGCCCTGCTCTCCCTCTCTCTCCCTCCCTCTGTAAATAAATAAATAAATAAATAAATAAATACTTAAAAAATAAAAGAAAAAGATCTCAACACTCAAAGCAACGAACAACTCAATTAGAAAATAGACAAAAGGCAGGAAGAGAGATTCCACTGAAGAGGATATACAGGTAACAATCACATGAAGAGATGTTCAATTTTGCTAACCATTAGGAAAATGCAAGCTAAAACTACAATGAGATACTACTGTCCATCTATCATATAGCTAAAATAAAAAATAGTGACAACACCAAATGCTAGTGAGGATTTAGAGAGACTCGATCACTCATACATTGCTCTTGAGAATGTAAAATGGTAGAGCCACTCTGCCAAACAATTTGATAGTTTGTTAAAAAAAAAAAAAAAACTAACATGTAACTACCATGTGATAAAGCAACTGCATTCCTGGGAATTTGTCCCAAAGAAATGAGGACTTATGTTTATATAAAATTTGTATATGGATGTTTATAGCAGCTTTACTCATAACAACTGAATCCCAGAAATAACACAGATGGCCTTCAATAGATGAATGGTTACACAAAATTGTGGTACATGTATACCATGAAATACTACTCAGCAACGAAAGGAACTATCGATTCATGCAAAAACCTGGATGAATATCCAGGGAATTATGCTGAGTGGAAAAAATAAAGCTAAGGTTATGTACTATCTTATTCTCTTTGTATAATGTTCTGTAAATGACAGAACTATAGAAATGGAGAGCAGATTAGTGGTTGCTAAGGGTTAGGGAAAGTGTTGGTTAAGGCGGAAAGTAACAGTGATCACTAAGAGATCCTAGTTGTGATGGAAATGTTTTCTATCTTGACTATATCAGTGATAATATTCTAGTTGCTATCCTGTAGTATAAGTTTACAAGATGTTACCATTGGGGAAACCTGGGTAAAGGGAACATGGAATCTTTCTGTATTATTTCTCATAACAGCATTTCTTACAATTATCTCAGAGTAAAAAAAAACAAAAGCGTGATTAAAATATATCACATAGAGAAAATATCAGAGAGACAGGGACATTTGGATAAGTTTAATAATTGAAAAGCTTTAAACATATTTTTGACCCTTTCAGTTTTAATTGCTTTTATTTGCTCATTAAGAGAAAGGACAATAATGTGACCATGCAGAGTATATCTTTCAAGTGGAACAAAAGACTCCTGAACTCAGTAAATAAATTCTACTAGGAAGGTATAAAGTATGGGAGGTTTTGCCTTGATTAAATTCTATCTTAAGCTCTACCCAACCTTACTACCACAAATCTGTTCAGGTTTCCTGAATGCCACACAGTGATGGCTCCTGTCTAGACTCTTAAAGCACTCATTTGTATGCACAACTCACCTAGTGTATTAATCATAGCAGCAAATACATATCGACTAGCCCCTAAATGTAAGGAAATATGCTAGGACACGGTACCTTTTGCATTATTATCTTGTCATTTTAATATTTATGCAATTTAGTTTTTACTGTCACATGCTTTTATTTTCAGTTAAACAAACGGGTAGTAAGGTCTTTAAGGTGAATTCTTGTCTCTGCATCTTGTTGCGTATCCACCATGACCCTATTGCAATGTCTTATGTGCAATAAGAATGCAGCATATATTTCTGAAATATGTTAGTAACTATAAGTTTCTCAATTTATCTATTTACAGCGCTTTCTCAGGGAAGGCACAGAATACGTTGTGGGTTTTTGAAGGGGTGAGTTGTTGTCAGTATTTGAATGATTCAGGCAAGATAATTTCTGCTGCCAAAATGCTTCTTTCACTTGTATCACACTTTGCCGCTTCCTAGGAACAAAAGCAGCAGAAACACCCGCATGTGTCTGCTGGAAGCCACAGATAAGCTTTGGGGCTGCAGTAACACTCGCTAAACTTAAATCCACAGCAGCCTGCAGTTGTTTCCTTGCTGTTCTAAAATGGAGAACAGATGACCAGGAAGCTGATAACCAGGAGGTTACTTAGCACAGGTAGACAGAAAAGCACCAAGTAATAATGTACCAGAGATTTCAGAATGTGTTTACGGTGATGGTGAAACAATTTAATGAGGAAAAGCGTAGCGGTCAAATTACAAGCATTTGGGGAGGAATAAGATGAAAGAATGCTTATGGTTTGAGAATTTTAAAATACTTTATGGAGTGAAATGGAGAGAAAATAGAAATATTTATGCAATTAAAACTTGAAACCATACACAGCTCAAGCTATTACCGAGAGGAACCCCTGAGTTAATGGGATTTCTTCCTTCAAGAGTTTAATGACTTTAAGAACTGCCCTTGCAGTGCTTTTTATGGTGATTTTGTCAAATAATGCTAAACCAGCTTACTTTCCAACTTTAGTGTATCAATGGGGCAGCTGGCTGTCTCAGAGCATCCCTAATTGATGATCATTCAAACTATTGATTTTGTTTTAGACACCACCCTGAGCAATTTATCTTAAACTATTTGCAAAAAGTCTCCCAGAATATGCTGCTTAACTCTAATTACACAGTAAAGAGAGGTATAAATTTCAGAGAAGCTGTATGTAAAATTTTATGGCTGAAATTAAATTGCATTTACACTATGGAAAACAAAGAAATGAACTTCATTATTTAAAGAAAAATGCTTAATGAAACAGGTTGACATACTATTCAGTGAGATTTGCGTGCACTTTTAACGTTTATTTATTTTTGAGACAGAGTGAGACAGAGCAGGAACGGGGGAGGGTCACAGAGAGAAGGAGACACAGAATCTGAAACAGGCTCCAGGCTCTGAGCGGTCAGCACAGAGCCCGACGCGGGGCTCGAACCCACGGACCGTGAGATCATGACCTGAGCCGAAGTTGGATGCTTAACCAACTGAGCCACCCAGGCGCCCCGCGTGCACTTTTAAAAGTAATGGCTCTGACTCAGGTAGGAAGATTGTGTGGTTCCTGTTTATGGGCTTGGAGGCACCAACATGCTACTTTCCTTCTACTTGCTACCTTGTCTACTATCTGCATCTTCCTCTCCATTTGTCCAGGGTTTAAGGAAGTACATTTGAGTAACTACAGGAAAAGTAGGCTTGAGAAAATGCATGGCATCTGTGGTATTTAAAATGACTCACTAAGAATCCATAGCCTTGGCTCTGAAAGGAAACTTTAGTATGTAAAAAGTCATTTACGTGAGAGGAAATAGTTGATGGCACATCCTTGCACTGTGGCAACATTTCAATTTTAAGTCAAGTTGTCCAAATAAATAAAATAGTTAATAGCAACTAATGATTCCTAAACAATATCCTATAGCTTTATATTGTATAGGCTCTCATTGTTTTTAGCAGCTGGAAAGCTCCCTTGGTTTCTGTGACACTACATCTACAATTTTTTCCTCAACAAATGGTGAGTTAAGCCATCCTGTCCTGAGTATCACCAGAAAGGCAGCTCAGTGATTTGAAATCTTCGCAATATTAGGATTTATCCGTAGAACAAATGTAAGATTTTAGCTCTCAGTATCTCTATAATGAAACATAATAAGTATTCATTTTAATAATTAGTTACATTTAAGCAAAGTCATAACCCAAAATAAGTTACTTTTTTGTTTGATATTAATATATCATATACCTAGGAGGAAAGAATCACTCTGCTTTTGCTTTTCTAAATAAGCTGACACAAATTGCTTTCCTCAGAGGTCCAATTTCTTCTTTAATTATTTTAATTTTTCTCCTCTGAAAAACTTGAAACATCCTTACAGCAAACACAGACTACACTCAATACATTGTTTTACTAAAGGTCAAATATTGCTAAATGTAGGGAGTATCTATTCAACTGAGGTTTCTTGACCCTAGAAAATAACAATCTCATAAATGAATTTAGTCTCTCTCATTCCCTCTCTCTTTCTCTCCACACACACACACACACACACACACACACACACACACACATCATTACCACTTTGCTTGCTCATATTTAACTTGTAGCACTTCACAATTAGTGAAATTTTCCTAGTCTATTTTAGTAAGACAATCTACGTTTGAGAGGATTTATTTTTTAAAAAAGAATCCCTATGGTATTACTGCATATTACATTTGATTGAGTTCATATTTACTGAAGCATTTTTATAATCTGTAAATTTTTATTATTTAAGTTTTACCATGTAATTGGGAAACAACTCTCTGTGGCTGAGCTCATTTGCAATTTTAATGAGCATATACTGTACATGACCTGCTCTTTGACTGTTAAAAGAGGACAGTGCTCTTTTTAGGTATATAAAATCTTAGAAAAAAATGTATCTAGATTTTCTGAGGCTATTAGCCATGCAGATTTCTCACCTACTGTCCTGGAGATTGAGTTCCCTTGCAAAGGAGGCTAAGTCAATTTATAAGATTTGTTTTCTTTTTTCTTTTCCTTTCTTTTTTTTTTTAAGTTTATTTATTTATTTTTGAGAGAGAGATGGAGCCTGGGGAGGGGCAGAGAGACAGAGAAAATCCCAAACAGGCTCTACACTGTTGGCACAGAACCTGACATGAGGAGAGGGAGAGAGAGAATGTCAAGTAGGCTCCACCCCCAGCAGAGAGCCCCAAATGGGGTTCAATCTCAGGACTGTGAAATCATGACCTGAGCCAAAATCAAGGGTAAGCCACCCAAGCTCCCCTGGGCGTTTCATTTTTAAATAGTTGCATTTTAAGTGGTCATATAAGTGCCTACCTAATATCTTTGATTTTGTTTGTAGGCCTGCAAAACCTTAAATATTTAGTATCTGCCCCTTTATAAGACAAGTTTGCTCATTTCTGCTTTAAGTCCAGTTTAAATGCCAGTTTAGATGAAAACTATCTAAATTCTTCCAGGTGGGTGGGAAATGTCTTAAGTCTCTTCAATAGATTGCTTACAACTTTCTTAAACAGCTATTTAACAAAACTGCTTTGCTTTTCTCTACACATAGAGCACTCAGGCACATTTTTCCAGGTTTTGGATAAATACGCTTTTCATATGCCATTCTTGTTGAACAATTAAACATATAAGAACCATTTGAATATCAAAGCTATTAATTCCTAAGTATGATTGGTAGGTGACAAGGAGTGAATGTTTATAAACTCTCTATGTATATCTGACATTTTTTTATATAGTATTGCTAAAACTAGGCATAGAATTTAGTACATGTTATTGATATGCTTTACATATTTTTAATGTAATAGTGTAAAATTGTAAGAAATATTTGTATTTATGAATATTTATTTAGCGATTTTGTGTGCTTTTGAGAATATCTAAATATTCAGTTTAAATATTTTAAAAGTGTAAAGATGACTGAACCATTTGAAAGAACTTTGAGAAACCACATAGACAATGACCCTAACATCTCATGAGAGGATAGGAAAGATGAACAAGAATGTTAAAAAATAAATAAGCTAGTTGAATATGAGAAGAACAGTGAAACTCCTTAATATTGATCAGACAGAAGTATTGGATGTCAATTATCAACAAATTGCAATTATTATGGAAGGCTGTGATATGGAAAATAATGTTTGTTACAACTAAGAGATGTTGGAACACATCAAATAACTATATGAAATCCTGTAATTACACAAAAGTTTTATTCGGCCTGCTGTCTCAGACATCTACTCTCCCATATAAAGATGCTCATAGGAGAGACACTCAAAGCAAAAGCCCAGAGAATGTAAATAAGCAATTGAAATGGCATTTGCATCTGTGGCATCAATATCAATTCACTGCCTGGAAATGGCCCATATGAGTTTCAAATACATAGCTAGAAAAAGAGAATGTGTTAATATTTTATTGATAACTATTAAGACTTACTGCAGCAGATTTTATTACTAGAGGGTGAGTAAGTACTAGAATTATTTGGTAGGCTATTTTCCCTGCTATGATTTTGAGGTTTTCATGGGCAGATAGTATATATTATTTATTTCCATATCCTGTCTGCATCATTTTTGCAAAAAGTAGATACTCAAGGGGCACATGGGCGGCTCAGTCGGTTGAGCATCTGACTCTTGCTTTTGGCTCAGGTTATGATCTCACTATTCATGAGACTGAGCCCCAGGTCAGGCTCTGTGCCAACAGCACGGAACCTGCTTGGTATTATCTCTCTCCTTTTCTCTCTTTCAAAATAAATAAATATTTTTAAAAGTAGATAGTCAAGAAGTTTTTTCTTTAAATGTTTAGTTTTGAGAGAGACAGAGCATGAGTGGGAGAGAGGCAGAGGCAGGGGGGACAGAGAATCCAAAGGGGGCTCTGCACTGACAGCAGTGAGCTTGATGTGGGGCTCGAAGCCATGAACTGTGAGATCATGACCTGAGCCGAAGCTGGATGGGATGCTCAACTGGTTAAGACACCAGGCATCCCAAGAAGTTTTTTTTAAATAAATGAGAGTATGAAAAATGATTTGATAAATTTTGAATGAACCTCTTTACCATGCTTATACTCAAATTGAGGTATGGATATCCTACAGATACATGAAGGTAACAAGGCACAAAAAGTCACATGGTGCTCCTTTCTAAAGCTTCAATTTTGTTAAAAACAAATTTGGATAAAAAATATGGAAATAAAACAATTCTGTATTATTCAGTAAAATATAAGACTTGCATTACTTTTTAAGTTGAAAAAAACCTTCTACGATATGTATAGTTTGTGCAAGGGATTTTTTTTTTTTTCAATTACTTGCAAGGATACATTTCACCAACCTTTGCCATTAGGCACATTTCAGTGGGCAAACTTTAGATGTTGTGAAGGAGTTAAGTTATGAAGGAGAAGAGAAATAGAGATCAGACGATATGTTGGCTTTTCTGACTTTCAAAATACGAAGTCCAAATAGAGCTAAATATAATATGTAGTTTAGAACTACGGGGTGTCAGCTTTGCCAGAACAGTACCTAACCAGACATAGGCTTTGGGTCAGAAGTTCAGAGCACTTGAATGTTAATTAAGACCCAGCACTTAGTGGTTATATTAACATCTCTAAGTCTTGCCAGCATTAGGGTCAAGTTTATTTTGATTAAGTAAGTTAGCAACCACGTAATGAATGGATAATGGCAGAGCTGTCAAAAGCCTGAGTGTCAGACATACCTAACTTCACGTCCTGTCTTTGTCACTAACTATAGTCATGACTTTTGGCAAATAATTTTAGAGAAGCCTTATTTTTTTCTTTACAGATAAAATGGGCTCAATAATTGTATATATGTGAATCAAAACATTCTAAGAAATAGATAACACACATAAAGGACTTAGTATGGTACCTGGCTAAAGTAAGCATTCAGTTCATTTTATTTGTTAATATTTAAAAATCCCTGATGAAGAGAGGGTAGTCATTCCTAAATAATCTCCTAATAAATACTTGTATCTTCTTTAGAAATGTATGGTTTCCTTACAGCAGCCGTGTTTTCATATAAAGTTAATGAATGCTTAACAGCCTTTGTGACGCCTCTAGGTAAGGTCTGACCTACTTATTAGGAAGGAAGTGCCAATAATCTGGCCCCTTAAAAAGGCTTTTTTTTTGTTTTCATGGACTGAGAAAATTGCATAATTGTTACTTTACACATTGCTATAGAATGATTTAAATTATATTAAAGTCCTACAATTCTTAAAGTAGTTAATTGGTTACTTTTCCTAAATTTATCCTTTCTTGATTATTGCAAATGCCTCAAATCCCCAGAAGAAATATGATAAATGAATTTTATGAATGTGTTTTTAATGTGGATATTATCATTAATAATCACACTTTAGAGTATTTAAGATTAGTATTTCAAAAATTACAAACAAGACAATACTAAAATAATGTAATATAATTTTATATTAATTATATAATATACATTGTGAGAAGATAAATTTTAGTGGCCTTATAGCCTCTCAACTTTATAGTGTCCAATGAGATCCTAATCAGATTTTTATAGGCTCTATTCTTGGTATTACATTTTATAGAAGGGAAATTGGTAGAATAAAATCCTCAGAGAAAAAGGCAACAAGATATAAAGTTTGAAGGAAAGTTCATATGAGGAAAGAGTGAAAATATCAAGACTGGGTAAAAGAGAAGATTTCCCAAAAGCCATGAGAGCTGCAATCAAAGTTGAAAGTTCTGGAAGAGAGAAAAGAATTCCCGTGATTCCAGAAGGTGGAATAGGGACCAATAAATAAAAATTACAAGTAACATTGTTCATAAATGGGATAGACAATTTGGGACTAGTTTGTGGCTTCCTGTCCTTGGCCGAATTCCAGTAGAAGCCAGACAATAATTTTTCTGTCAGGTTAGGTTGCTACTTTGATGGAATGACGGGCTGCTAAGAACACTGCTCATTTTTAGTCTCTGATTTAGTGGCTCTAGAACATTAGGCAATTGAAGTTCCAGTATTTTGGGGCTTGAGTATCTTTAGATTTGTAAAATAAAAAGTTTTGGCATGGGAATTACCCTAATATTGGAGGATTCTTTCCAAATGTTATGATCCTAAGAAGGATGATTTTCTCAATTTTATTTAATAAAAGTGTCAATTTAACCACTTTCAAAGCGGTAGTCTTAAATCTCAATGAACCTACAGAAATAACAATCAATTCCAGTGAAATAGTATTACCGTTACCAGTGTCCAGTCTCTGAAACTGAAAAACAGACACTCATTGGAATTAAAATGTATTGAATAAGAACACATGTTTCTGTCATGAGAATTTTCTCCTCACCACTGCTTATATGGGTTTTATTCGAGCTTAAGGAAGAGAGATTAGTGCCTGAAAAAATTTTCCAACACAGATACTTTATATTGCTAATAGGAGTTTTAGTTAGGCAGTCAGGTATAAGTGTACACATCAGTATTAGATAATTATAAAAACTAATAAATACAGAGCTCATGTTTCAGGAAGATGGGAACTTCATTAAGACGCTATTTCCACTATCAATTATTAAATAAATTCACCTGAGTGTTTTCTTCTCGTAACCTATTCAAGACAAAACCTTCTCAGAGGAAGAACATCTTTGTTATGCATGAATGAATTTTGAAATAAAGCACCAAAGCCCTTTTTTTTGTATGCTGAAGATTTCTTAGAGATTATATCAATAATTATATCACAGGGCTTTTTATTTCAAGAAAAGCTCAAGTCTACACACATGGTAAATTTTCAGAGAATAAAAGGATGCCAGAAAAACTTGAAAACGATTTTTACTTTTAGGTTTGTAGTAAAAAACCATCTAGTGCTATTTTGCATTCAATAGATTTTTTTTTGAAATATACGCTTATTATTTTGAAGTCATTTAAATATTATTAAGTCTCTTCTGAAAAGTCACATTGCTTGAGCATAGTAGTACAGCATGCATTTTCTTGTTTGGGCACTGTTACATTAGGAGATTCATCACGAGAATTCAATGAGACAATGGCAGAACCTGAGAACAAATCCTGGGTCTTATTTTTCAAGTTCTGCATTCAAAGTCTTCTTTGGTGATGAGATGCCATTGAATACTTGAAAAAAGAGGGTGAAATGTTCATATGTTGTTTGCAACTCAGAATATTTATTTTTTTAATGTATATTTTACGTTTTTTGTTTTTTGTGGGTTTAAAAATGTACTTTATTGTCAAATTGACTAACATACCGTGTATACTGTATGCTCTTGTGTACCAAGTGTGCCTTTGGTTTTGGGGGTAGATTCCCATGATTCATCGCTTCCATACAACACCCAGTGGTCATGCCAACAAGTGCTCTCCTCAATGCCCATCACCTATTTTTCCCTCTCCCCCAGCCTCCCTTCAACCTTCAGTTTGTTCTCTGTATTTAAGAGTCTCTTATGGTTTGCCTCCCTCCATCTTTGTAATTATTTTTTCCCCTTCCCTTCAGAATATTTACTTTAAATTAACATGGATTCTGCTCTTTGTTGGGTCAGTAACAGAGTACAGTTAAACATAGCTACGTTTGCATTCATCTGTACAATTATACAGCAATAACAATATGTTCTATATTAATGACACAGGATTGATTGCATGTTTACTCATATAAGGTAATTAATATATTCCTAATGTATTGGGCCTTTAGGTAAAGCCAAACAATGCAGTAAGTTGTAAAAGAAAAAAATTACTCCCTCCCATTTGCATGTTCTGCTAGCACTTAAATCAACTGAAGAGTTTGATCTTCCACATAATTAGATAATATTTCGCTCAATGCTCGTATGGATCTTTGGTTTGATTATGGGCTCTCAGAGCATGAGAATATTATCTTATATTTCTTTGAGTCTCTAGAGCCTAGCACAATTCTTGGCCCATTATGGTAATTTGCGAGGTTTTTAATGAATTTCCCACGGCCAAATATTTTGCTCATTTCTCCACATCCCTAAAGTAGACAGTATAGTTAGCTCATACGGGTGGAAATGCTTCATAATTGATTCTATGATAGTATGTTTTTAAAAATCTCTTTTTGTGTATAAGCTGTGTATGAAACAAGGACTTTTTATGACTTGTGCAGTTCATTTATGAACCTTTAATTCTTTTTAATTTTTTTCACAATTCAGAACCAGGTGTTCAATTATGTTAAGGGCTCTGTCTCAATATATATAATATCTATTTAGTAGGAAAGAAACTAACAAGAAGCTTTGGTATAGGCTGCTACCATGAAGGCAACTTTTTTTCTTCCCTTTTCACGTGGTCAACTACTATTCTTTCCTCAGGTCCAGTTTCAAATGTCACTACTTTAGCAAAGCCTTCTCCAACCTTCCTGACAGGGTGAAATTCTCCTGTGTATTCTCACAGCACTATGTATCTCTGCCTCATGACACTCACCTCAATTGCCAATTTTTATCTTTTAGTACATTCACTTATGTGATGCCTGTGTCTGCTACTAGGCCCTCAGCACCAAAACAAGGGCCATGTGTGCTTTTGTAGTCACTCTCTTAGCCTAAGACCTGGCATGGAGGAGGCACTCCATCAATACTCAATGAATAAGTGAATAAACAGACAGAAGAGCCTATGAAGACCCAACTGAGACCCTCTCACTTACAAGGTAGGTACATATAACAGAGGCCATACCATCCCCCCCCACAACATTCTAAAATGAATCACACCATGAATAGCATTCAAAGATAGCATATTAGAAACAAAACAAAACAAAAAAACATAAATAGGGGCATGCGGGTGGCTCAGTTGGTTAAGTGCCTGACTTCAGTTCAGGTCATGATCTCACAGTCCATGAGTTCAAGCCCTGCATCAGGCCCTGTGCTGACAACTCAGAGCTGGAAACTGCTTCAGATTCTGTGTTTCTCTCTCTCTCTCTGCCCCTCCCCTTCTTGTGCTCTGTTTCTCTTTCTCTCAAAAATAAATAAACATTACAAAAATTCAAAATAAAATAAACAAATAATTCCTTATTATCTTGAAAAATGCATGCTTTTATACTTAAGAAGCACTGCTAATTTTTGGAAACATTTGACTGCTTTTGGTTTATTAAAAAGTGCATTTTGACTACTTTATATGTATTAAAAAATAAACAGTGGCATTTTTTCTGTATGCTCAAGAGAAATTCTGAAATATGAATACCTACAAAATGTAGGAGAGAAATAGCTTAGTGCGTTATTTATTTTTTTTACAAAGTCTTAAGCACAAGAAAATGTTTTGTCTCCTAAGCACTTCATAGTTACCTTCAGTTTTAATTAGGAAAACTCAAAAGCAGTGAACTTTAAGCTTTTGATGTAGTGGAAAGAGCTGAGACTTTACAATCTACCACACCAGCTTGGAGGAAGCTCCTAAATGTCTAAGCCTTTAACTTATTCTCAAAATAGAGATAATAATAATACCAGTTAGCAGGAGCATTTTGAGGCTTAAAAGAGATATTTCAAATAAAATACTTTGCATTGTAGCTATTTTATAAATACTAGTTCCAATTTCAATACTTTCATAACAATAAGCATTTATCAAATGTTTTTCTCTATATAGCAAACACATTATTTTAAGTCTCTTAAAATATACAGACAATTTGAAGAAAGATGTCAAGGAATCTGGACAGCACCTTTCACTGTGTCTTTGGAATAAATGTATGTGCAGATATCATTGAGTGATTCCTGTGTCCCAAGAGCTTTACTTTATCTCATCGAATCCTCACAAAAACCCAGAGTTATAATTGCATTTCACTTGAAAGAAATGGAGGCTTACAAGACAAACCTGACTCCAACATCACAGATTTTAACCTTGTTTCAGTAGATTTCTGGCAACTGCAATGCCAAATCTCTGGGTTTAGAGTGTAAGGTGATGGACCTAGTAAAACTATGTGTCTGCTCTTCGTGTATTTACACATATACTCTGTTGAACTCAACAAGTGTTATTGATGCAATTTTAATATTTTTAAAGCACCGAGATTTGAAGTCCTAAAGGCTGAATATAGTAGGCTATAATCCCAGCTCTGCTGTATGTTAAGAATCCTTGAATAATCTAAAGCTGCATCTGTAAAATGAAGATAATTATGTCTAGTTCACAGGGTCATTGTGACTATCATTGACATATTACATGTAAATTCTTAGCATAATAAATAACATACAGATAGTACCTGATCAAGTATTTGGTACAAACACAATATAACACAGAGAAAAAGATACAACAGTACACATCTACAATCACTTAAAATAAGGTAATGTGGGAAGACTTTCAAAAAAAGATTATATTATAATACGTAAAAAGTTCTTAAAATATGTATTTTAATGTATTCTAAATATTCCTTCTTGGAATTTGGTCTTTTGTAAACACTCTAGAAAGTCTAAAATGAGGCCTTTTTTGTTCCTGACAAGTTTCTCTGGAAAACAGAAACAAATAATAAACCACTGACTCAAGTTCTATGCAACCTTAGTGTCAATCTTTTTATAAAAATTCTATATAACATTGGGGTGCCTGGGTGGCTCAGTCAGTTAAGCATCTCACTTCAGCTCAGGTCATGAACTCATGATCTCATAGTCCATGAGTTCAAGCCCCACATCAGGCTCTGTGCTGACATCTCAGAGCCTGGCACCTGCTGCAGATTCTGGGTCTCCCTCCCTCTTTGCCCCTCCCCACTCTCACTCTCTCTCTCTCTCTCTCTCTCTCTCTTTCTGTCTCTCTCAAAAATAAACATTAAAATTTTTAAATTCCATGTAAGATCTATACAGTAGACTATCCAGACTATAAAATAGTCTACACAGAAAATAACAGTCTAAATGTACATATTGAAATACCCAGTGCATGAGGACTGAGCATTTAGAGGTGGGTCTTGAATTCAGTTCTCTTGTTGCTCTTCCTGCTTGGCTTCTCCTTCCTTCTTATCTATCATTTTTATGAGGAAAGAAATCATAGACTAAAAGCTTACAGGGCATTATAGAAGGGTGAAAAGGTATTACTCTACCTTAGTGATAATGATAAGGAAGGGAAGATGAGCATAAAGGCTACAAATCATCTCTTTTCCTTTTCATTTCTCTGAGACTATAGCCAGGCCTATTTGTAGAATACTGTATCCTTGTTGGCGTGTTTGATGACATGGCAGAAAACCAATAAATGAACAGATTGCATCAATGGTGAAGCATGTGGATGTTCATTATGGAGCATCAAAAGAGAAGGTAGAAGAATATACAGAAAATTTTCAAAAATTTGTTGGGTTAGATCCGGCTTAAAAGAAACACTGAATGTTAGAAGTGATTAATCACCAAGCTCAAGGGTTACAAATTCAAATGACTTACAGATAAGAGAAATGGGAAATAAACTGGGAAGGACTGTGACAATTTGCAGGGCATGTGTCCTCTCTGAAGATGCTAGACAGCAGTAGCAGATCACCACTAGAAAAAGGGACACATGTGTAAAACTTCCAATTCTTTAAAATGTACTTTATTTTTTAGAGCAGTTTTAGGTTCACAATGAAATTGAACAAGTACAGAGTGTTCTCATATTCTCTCTACCCCCACATACACACAGCCTCTTCTTTTATTAACATCTCACATCAGATGAGTACATTTGTTACAATCTATGAACTTAACATTGATATCTCATTATCATCCAAAGTCCACAGTTTCTACTAGGGTTCACTCTTAGCATTGTACATTTTCTGAGTTGCAACAAATGTATAATGATGTATACCTGCCATTGTAGTTTACAGAAAAGTTTTATTGTCCTAAAAATCCTCTGTGCTCTGCTTAGTCATCCCTCCCTCTTCCTGAACCTCTGGCAACCATGCTCTTTTTACTTTTTCCATAGAGTTGTCTTATCCAAAATGACACATAGTTGGAATCACACAGTGCATAAGCTTTTTAGTCTAGCTTTTTTTCACTTAG
Source organism: Felis catus (assembly GCF_018350175.1). Classification (NCBI taxonomy): domain Eukaryota; kingdom Metazoa; phylum Chordata; class Mammalia; order Carnivora; family Felidae; genus Felis; species Felis catus. Next base: position 151,868,106 of record NC_058375.1, read on the forward strand.
TAATATGCATTTAGGATTCTCCCATGTCTTTTCATGGTTTGATAGCTCATTTCTTTTTAGCGCTGAATAATATTCCACTCCATAGTTGTACTGCAGTTTATTTATCCACTCACCTACTGAAGGACATCTTGGCTGCTTCCAAGTCTTGGCAAATATGAATAAAGTTGCTATAAACATCCATGTGCTGGTTTCTGTGTGGACATACATTTTGAGCTCATTTGGATAAATACCAAGGAATGTGATTGCTGCATCATATGGTAATAGTATGTTTAGTTTTGCAAGAAAATTCCAAACTGTCTTCTAAAGTGGCTGTGCCATTTTGCATTCCCTCCAGGAATAAATGAAAGTTCTTATTGCTCCATATCCTTGCCAGCATTTATTGTTATCAGCATTTTGATTTTCATCATTTGAATAGGTGTGTACTTATACTTCTTTGTTATTTAAATTTGCAATTATTTAATGCCATATGATGTGGAGAATTCTTCATTTGCTCATTTTCCATCTTTATATTTTTGTAGGCAAGGTGTCTATTTAGTGGGTAAAAGATATCCTTATGTTCACTTTTTTATTGTATTGTTTATTTATTTTATTGTTGAGTTTTAAGCCTTCCTACATATTTTCTATGTATTCTATCCTATTTCTTCTGCAAATATTTTCTCCCAATCTGTAGTCTCTACTCATTGTCTTTTGATAATGTCTTCTACAGAGCAGATTTTATTTTTATATAAGTCCAACTAAGCAGTTCTTTCATGGATCATGCCTTTGGTTTTGTATTTTAAAAGTCATGACCAAACCCAAGGCCATCTAGATTTTCTTCTATGTTAGTTATCCTTAGAGATTGTATAATTATTTTTTTGACATGTTGATCTGTGATCTATTCTGGTTAAATTTTTTGAAGAAGGTAAAATCTGTGTCTAGATTCAGTTATTTTTTGCGTGCTGATGTCCAGTTGTTCCAGCACTGTTGTTGAAAAGAGTCTTTACTCCATTGAATTGCCTCTGCTCCTTTGCCAAAGATCAATTAATTCTATTTGCATAGGTCTAATTCTTGGCTCTTTATTCTGTTCCATTTATCTATTTGTCTGTTCTTTCACTGGTATCACATTTTCTCATCTACTACAGCTTCATAGTGAGTCTTGAAGCTGCGTAGTTTGTCCACGGACTTCTCTCTTCTTCAATATTATGTTGGCTATCCTGGGCCTTTTGCCTCGCCTTGAAAACATTAGAATCATTTTGTTAATATCCACAAAATAACTTTGTGGATTTTACTGGGATTGTGTTGAGTCTATAGATTGAGTTGGAAAGCCTGCCTATCTATAACATTGAAATAACTCTCCATTTAGTTTGTTCTTTTACCTTTTTCATGAGAGTTACATAGTTTTCCTCATATGGATCATCTATATGTTTTGTTAGACTTATATCTAGGTATTTCATTGTTGGGGGTGCCAACATAAATGACTTTGGAAAGTTCAAATTCCAGTTGTTCATCGCTGGTATATAGGAAAATGACTGACTTTTGTATATCAGTTTCAGATCTTATAAACTTGCTGTAATAGCTTATTAATTACAGGAGTTTTTTTTTGTCAACTCTTTTATACTTTCTACATAGACAATCATGTCATCTGCAAAAAAAAGACCGTTTTATTTCTTCCTTCCTTACTTGTAAATCTTTTGTTTCCCATTCTTGTCTTACTTCATTACCTAGGACTTCCTATGTGATACTGAAAAGAAGAATTGAGAGGGGACACACTTGTCTGTTCTGATATTAGCAAGAAAACTGAGTTTCTCACCATTGAGTATGATGTTAGCTGTAGGTTTTTTGTAAATATACTTTAGCAAATTGAGGAAGTTATCCTCTAATCCTTACTTAATAAGAACTTTCAATCATTAATAGGCATTGGCTTTTGTCAAAGCCTTTTTTTGTATCTACTGATATGGTCATGTGATTTTTCCTCTTTAGCTTGTTAATGTGATGGATTCAATTAATCAGTTTTCAGTTTTTAAACTAGCCTTGCGTGTTTGGAATAAATCCCAAATGACTGCTGTGTAATCCTTTTACATATCAGCCAATGCACTAGGCTAGTACTTTATTGGGGACTTTTGCATCTACGCTCATGAAAGATATTGGTCTCTGATTTTCTTGTAATGTCTTTGTCTGGTTTGGTATTAGAATAATGCTGGCTTCACAGAATGAGTTAGAAATATTCCCTCTAACTTCCAGAAGTATTCTGGAAGACATTATAGAGAGTATATATACTTTCTTCATTAAATGTTTAGTGGAATTCACCAGTGAATCCATCTGTGCCTAGTACTTTCTGTTTTAGAAGATTATTAATGATTGGTTCAATTTCTTTAACAGATATAGACTTATTGTCCATTTCTTCTTGCAAGAGTTTTAGTAGACTGAGTCTTTCAAGGGATAGGTCCATTTCATCTAGATTATCACACATGTGGGCATAGAGTTGCTCATGATAATCCCTTATGATCCTTTATTTTATTTTTTGAGAGAGACAGAGAGAGAGAGAGAGAGAGAGAGAGAGAGAGAGAAAGAGAGAGAGAGAGAGGGCATGAGTAGGGGAGGGGGAGAGGAGAGGGAGAATCTTAAGCAGTCTCCATATCCAGTGTGAAGCCTGATGCAGGGCTTGATCTCACAACACTGAGATCATGACCTGAGCTGAAATAAAGACTTGGGTGCTTAGCCAAGTCACCCAGGTGCCCCTCTTTTATCATCCTTTTAATGTCCATAGGTTCTCTAGTGATGTCTCCTTTTCATATCTGCTACGGTAATTTGTGTCTTCTCTCTTTTTTTCTTGGTTAACTTAAATAAAGGCTTTATAGTTTTATTGACCTGTTTGAAGAAACGGCTTTTGGTTTTGTTGATTCTTCTCTACTGATTTTCTTTTTTTTTCAATTTCACTGATGTCTGCTCTAATTTTTATTATTTTTCTTCTGCTTACTTTGGATTTAATTTCTCTTCTTTTTCTAGTTTCCTAAGGTGAAAGCTTAGATCACTGATTTTTAGATCTTTCTTCTTTTTAAATGTATGTATTCAATGATATAAATTTCCCTCTCAACACTGTTTTGCTGAATCTTACAAATTTTGGGAAGTTATATTTTCATTTTGTTCAAACTATTCTTTATTTCTTCTGTGAGTTTATCCTAGAACTATGATTCCTTTAAATTTCCAAGTATCTTGAGGTTTTTCGGCTATCTTTCTACTACCGATTTCTAGCTTAATTCCATGGTGGTCTAAGAAAAGACACTGTATGCTTCCTATTCTTTTAAAACATTTAAAATGTGTTCTATGGTCTAGAATGTGGTCTATCTTGGTGAATCTTTATGCAAACTTAAGAAGAATGTGTATTCTGCTATTGTTAAATATAGCATTCTTTAGATGTCAATTATATCTGATTGATAGTGCTGTTGAATTCAACTACATCCTTCCTGATTTTCTGCCTTCTAAATCTACCCCAAAACTCCCAACTTTTCACTTTAAAAATTATTTTTATACAATGGCAAACCAAAAATCCTGTGAAATATTGTGATGTGGATTTAAATTTTAATTGTGTATACAGAAATTAATACCAAGGAAAGGTAAAAATCTGATGTCCTCTAGTTATTTAAGAGTGAGACAAGGACTTAGTTCTTTAGACACCAGTAGTCTTGTCTCTACTATGACTGGCTTTCTGACGATTCTTAACAAAAAGTTCTATATAATAATATAGTGCTTTTCTTTGGCAAAGGGATATATCTTAGAAAAAAATAAAAAAATAATTTGACTTATTTGAAGAAACTATGACAATTTAAAATTATTCTCCACATGCTCCAAAGAAAGACATTTTCCAGGCAAGACTGAATATGACAATACTATAATCCTGATGCCCCAAACATACGGTGTTACAGTCCATTCTCTACCTCCTGCTGGCACCAGCCCACACAGAAAAGTGCTCCATCAATGGAAACACTGTGGATATTTACCTATTAGCAAAAGCAAAATGAATTGTCACCGCCTACACTTGCAGAAGGTTACCAAAATGCCTGTAAGTTGCTCTTTGAGATAAGAACTTGGAAATGTGGAGAATTCAGAGTTGGAGGAAAGATAATAAAAAAAAAAGTTTGTAAAAGATGAACCAGTTGTTAAACAGAAACTAGAGTATGGTATTTTTAACAAAGTTCAATGCAGAAATAAATATGGTTGGGAATCTTCAACTTTTTTTTTTTCAGATAATGTTATTTGTATTTAAGAACGTAAAAAGTCATTGTATATAGTGAAGATTATTTCTTTGAGAATCTAAACATCTCTAGTCATCCAATTCATGAAATTCTGGATAAGCTATGAGTGTTGATTGTTGCTATCATGGAGGCTCAATCTCTGGTAAGAACAGAGAACTGCAGATTGTAATAGATAAAAATGATCCTGTAAGAAGCTATTTCAGGTAATGTAAACCTCATATATTTTATGGGATAAAGATTGTGTACTACTGAGAAGGAGATACTCCAGATTTAGAAAGGAAATGAAAAGCAAGAGTGGTCTAGTGATACTGAAAGATGTTTCCAAAAACGTTTTTGCATCATCTCTCTTTTGTTGTCCGCATACACTGTTATAATGGGTCCTGACACTAAGTGGTTTTAGTTGTAGATAAGTAAAAATTTCAAAAGTTTTATATTATCGTATTTAAAAAAAATTTAAAGAAAATTGGTTGTATTTAAAATTCCGATTTTCTATGTAAAACTTGATAACTGAGCTAAAATGTATTCATTGTACACTTTCATACCCATTCACTATGGAATATATATATATATATATACATATATATATATATATATATATATTCTGTATTCCTAATACATATATTCTATATTAATATTTTCAAGTAAGCCTTGACCTGATTTATTTAATTTCCAAGTATTTTGAGATTTTTAGCTATCTTTCTACTACCAATTTCTAGCTTAATTCCATGGTGGTCTAAGAAAATACATTGTATGGTTCCTATTCTTTTAAAACATTTAAGATGTGTTTTATGGTTTAGAATTTGGTCTATCTTGTTAAATTAAATTGATGGCAGATACTTGACATACCAATCAATTTATGTGATCCCTTTATTTAATAAGTAAGTACATTTCATCCTGTGTGCCAAAAAAAAAAGAAAAAAGTCTTTGATCTTCGTGTTCATTGGGAGTTAATAAACTCAATCTCTTTCCTACCTCAGCGCCTTTGCACATACTTTGCCATCTGTCTGGGATATCCCTCTCTTCGTTGTTGACTCTTTCAAAGAGCCTCTCTGATCATCTCCTTAATTTACTCTCAGTAAGCTGTTCTCTTTCCTTTATAGTCCTTGTTTGCTTAGATGTTTAAAATGTTTCCCATAATAGCCTATAAATTCCACTAGAACAAGAACTACAACTGTTTTGTTTGCCATGGTTGTAGGTACAGCATGTAACAAAATGTCTGGCAAAGATTAAGTACACAATCAATATTTGTTCTGAGAATAAATAAATGAATAAGTATGACATAGTAGAAAGTACTGAACTGAGGTGAAGAGACCTCACCTTTCTATCTAAAAAGATGACTTATTTAACTTGTTTAGGCCTTAATTGTCACTTGTCAATATAAATAATAGCAATAAGGCTTCTCTTACATGTGTTTTAGAGAATTAAAGATAGTGAACGAACAGTGCTGGTGCATGTTAAGCACTTGGTAAATAGTAGCTGGGGTTTTTTATAGCCTTGGGTAAGTCATAACCTTCAGAGCTGCCATTTACTCATCTACAAAACCAGTAAATGAGTCATTGTGAAAGTTAAAATATGATTCCTATAAGCTGTGTTCTTCACACAGAGTAGAAACACAGTAGGCATTTGTTGAATACATATTTTCAGAAAGTATATTCTCTCATACCGACTCCTGGACTCCTAATATAACTTCATTTGACATTTTTGGGAAAAAGTACTACACTTGCAGAAATTTTGCTTGTTATTGTTCCAATATTTCTGTTTTTTTTCATATTTACTCTTATACCAAGATGAGTTTTGATGGCAACTTTTGATGATTTACTAGTGACAATCCAGTCAGGTGCGATTTCTCTGATTTACTTTCCTCTCAGAGTAACACATAATTTTGATTACCACTAAATTCTCCTTCTTAAGAAGAGAATTGATTAGATTGCTCTTCCAGAAAAGCATCATTTAACATTTTTTACCTACTCTGAAAATGTTCGAGAGAATCAAATAATCAACTGTCAGAGAGAATAGAAACTGAAATGCAAATTTAAACATTTAACCTGAGAAGGAAGATCTCACTGAAAAAGCTTCATCAAACCAGTTATTGAGACTATTAGTTATTCAGAAAAAGTAACATCAGACAATATGACAGTACAACAGTGATGGGATGGCTTCAATGTCTCAAAATTGGGTGGAAATATCAATGTAAAGCACACAATACAGTAAACTGAACCACGTAAATGGTTTTGAGTAACAAAGAAAGATAAAACAGAAGAAATTTGGAATATAACAGCTTCCCAGGAATCTGTTAAGAATCGCTGCCCTTACCGCAGACCCCATCACAAAGCTGCAATGTTTCCTACCTGGCTTTATTAATTCTGTCTGACCTCATCTACTCTTTTCTGCCAACTCTACTTTTGTGCCAAGACCGTATCAATGCTATGGGCTCCTTCCTCTGTGAATTCTTCACATTAGTTTTCCATTTAAATTTTTTTTTCAACGTTTTTATTTATTTTTGGGACAGAGAGAGACAGAGCATGAACGGGGGAGGGGCAGAGAGAGAGGGAGACACAGAATCGGAAACAGGCTCCAGGCTCGGAGCCATCAGCCCAGAGCCTGACGCGGGGCTTGAACTTCACAGACCGTAAGATCGTGACCTGGCTGAAGTCGGACGCTTAACCAACTGCGCCACCCAGGCGCCCCTAGTTTTCCATTTAAAGTTGAGTCCCTGTTTAGCTGCTGTCCTTACTCCTTATTCTTCATCTTTTTCTCTTTCTGTGACATTCCTTCTCCTTTTTCTACCAACTTTTCTTCAATCACTTTTTCTTCTTAACCGCTTTAAATTCAAAACACCCCTTAAGAATCTTACAAATGCTATGGACTCTTTCCCCAGAAGAGGGTATAAAACATACAATCTGTTTTACTTGAGATTTTAGGAATTCTTAGACATTGCAAGGTCTAACCGTGTATAAACTCCAGGTGAAAAACACCTGCTTTAGCAACCTCCTTCCAATTTTCAAAGCAGTAGGAATAATTGCCATTTATTGAGTAACTGCCACGTGCCAGATGCTGCGCTGGGTGTCTTCTGTTCTTTGTCTCTAAACTTCACGAACCCCATTTCACAGAAGATGCAGTTGAATGAGAAAAAGGTTACATAATTTGCACAAAATTATGGTTCATCTGTAGTGGAACCGGGGTGTGAATCGAAGTCTAATCCTAATTATATACTTTTTTTCCACTGCACCCCATCACCTTGTGACATTTGATGAGGAGAATGAGACACAGAGAAGAAACACAATCGAAACTCCAGAGATTTACACGTAATAAAGCAGAGTTTGTATAGTGTATCGCTTATTCCAAATGCATATAACTATCCACCTAACATATCCACATAACTATAGAGTATGGGTAGTTACTCCATATACAGACATAGCACCTTTTTATATAAAGGTGATGGTGATGATGGACAATATTGTTTTGCAGCTAGTGTGCAGCAGAATATACGCACTGGTTGTTAGATATTGAAAAGAGTACTGAAAAGAGTCAGAAAAATATTCAGCTTTAAGTTCCCTAAATATTCTTCTGGACGATCTGGCTTCCCGGCCCCTCTCGAAGGATACCCAGCAATTAGGTGTTTAAGCTTGTCATGGCATGGTCCCAGCAATGACTGGTTCAGATTTGTAGAATTTAAATATTTTGAATATCATTTGGTTATGGACAGAAAATAAAATAAGTTGCCCAGTTCCTCCTCCTATTCTTTAACTACTTCTTTTTCTTGCAGGTCATAGTCAACCCATATATCTCATCTCCTATGAATATCTTTGAAAGTGTACTCTATTTTTAGAAATGCATTATGAAAAGTGGAAAAATATCATAAATTCTTCATTTCTATCCTCAAATTCTATAAGGACGTAATTGATTTCAAATTGTCTTGAAAAAATATTGTCAAAGTCATCTCAAATTATAATTGTGTTCTTTCATTTACTTATCACTATTGAACGTAAAAATCAAACAATTCTAATTTTCATGTAAGCGTATTGAATAAATCTAAAATTACAATTAAGTTTTTGGCTTAAATACTAATTAGAGTTTATCTGCAATTGAGAATTTTAAAACCTGTTTAAGCTTTAAATAAGGACATAAAATTTTAAACATAAACCACTAATATATTTATTATCATGTCTTTTGATGAAAAGTTATGTTTGGCTCTAAATAAAGAGATATTAAGGGAGAAACAGAATTAGTTATTTTTAGAAATAGAGATCATTTTCTAATATCTATCTATCTAAAAAATGATGAAAGAAACGTATTTCAAATGCTCATTGAAATTGTTACAAGGTAAAGCAAACAAACAAACAAACAAACAAAGAAAACAAACATAGAGCTGTTTCTAACCTGGTATTTTATCTGGAAGCAATTCAATTTTGAATAGTTACCAAAAATATTTAATTTGTTTCCCTTTCTACTTCCTCTTACCTAGTGATTCAAGAATCAAGTGTTTTGCTACCTGACTCCTATCTCCTGATTAATTTTTTTATTCTGATGCAATTATAACATAACATGCAGGCTTCACTTCTTTCAGTATTTTTCTTTCTGATTTTAACTGGCCTCTTTACTCTCCTTTAACCTCCTGGAATTTGCTGCCTGAAAACTTTACGAACATGACAGGGTAATTTGGAAATCAGTATTTCTTAAAGCATGGGATGTGTATAATAAATAATGGTATATAAAAAGTATAGAAAGGAACATTTTTTGTTTTGAAAATTCTATCTTTATTTTAGTGACCATTTAAACAAACAAAGAAAACAAGAACTATCACACCCAGCATTTTTTTCCACAGAAATTACTGTTTACAATGAGCTTAGAATGACCAACCACCTCAGTATCTTCCATTGCCTTGTGCTTCAGGGCACTATATTTAAGCCAAATAGGGAGGCAATCTATGTCCTGGTTTTAAATCACTGTTGTTCGCTGCAACTTCCAGTGCTTATGTCATTATGCCTCATACTTCTGTTGATGTCCAACAGCATCACAAGTGCACCTTCTCAGATTCTCTCATATCTTATTGATAATCATTTTCCAAATCTTCTGAATGCTCTGTACGATCCCTAGTAATTCCTGCACTTCACCACTCCCACCACTACTTTCATTCCACAGTGACTTTAGAATTCTCATTGCATCCAAAGGACACTTTCCTCCTTTTTTCAAGCTCTTCTATGATTTCCTCGGCAGTGAAACCTCACTCTTACCTGAGAACATTGTTTTCCTACAATATTCAAACAGACTCCAGTTCTTCCCTCACTTTTTTCCTCCCATACTTCATGTGCCTTAGGACTTGGAGCTATGATGAGTGTCTTTGCTCTCTACTTGTGCTTTTTGTTTCCACTCCTTCCTTGCTAGAAAACTTCAACTCCATTAAAGCACATTTTTTAAAAATTTTAACAACCTTTATGTCATGTCTCTTCTTTATTGTCTTCCTAGTAATTTTATATCATTTACTGTTGATGTCAGCAAGTTATTTCCTGACTTCTTCTCCAATGTTCTTGGAGATTTCAGCTATCATAAAGACCCATCCCAAACTAAGTCTCTTGGTTCCTCTCATTCTTGAAAAAAATTATCTCTTCTCTACTTTGATGTTTAGTCACTACCACATCCTCAGACTTTCAGGTCCATCATGTCTCACTTAACACTCACCTCCAATACCTCAGCTACTGTATTCTTTTGTAAGAACCATACCCGTAGATCTTATTCTCACTCCAATGTCTGCACCTCCTTCGATATATAGATTTTGCTATCCCTCTCACTGAAACTCATCTCCCCTCCTCCAGTTATTCTTCTCTAGTACATCCAATCCAACAATCCTCTGAGCACAGTGAGTCTCCTAATCTGTGACCACACTTCAGGCAAATCCTTCCTTATTTAGAGTACATTCTATGATCCAATACTATACTTACTCCTTTGCGAACATCATAACAATCTAACCTCTTTCTACCATTGTCAAAACTGCCTAATAAAACCTCAATTCTGGTTAACTCAATTACCTGCTAACAAAAGACCTACAGGTGTACCACTATAGCTGAAAGTTGGTAAAGAAATTATGGATTGACAAGACTCATTTTAATTTCATGAACACTTATCTGGAAAGTACACTCCCTACCTGGGTTTCCTCATTTCCCTTTACTGATATCTTCTTTGCCAGAGCAGTAATTGCTTAACTACTCCTGCTCTTTGTCCTTAGTTTTCTTCCCTTCCCTACACTCATTCTCTTTGTAAAAAATCTCATTCAGGGCACCTGGGTGGCTCAGTCAGTTAAGCGTCCGACTTTGGCTCAGGTCATGATCTCACGGTCCATGAGTTTGAGCCCCATGTTGGGCTCTGGGCTGACAGCTCAGAGCCTAAAGCTGCTTCAGATTCTGTGTCTCACTCTCTGTCCTTCCCCTGCTTGCCTCGAAGTCTCTCTCTCAAAAATAAACATGAAAAAAAAAAACTTTTTTAAAGAAATCTCATTCAATTCATTAGCTTAAACAACAAAACTTTGATGACTTTCAAATTTTATCTCCATCTTGGACTTCTCTCTAGTTCCACAATATGAAATTGCCTCCTTTTTTTTCATTTTATTTATTCATTTTTAAAGAAAGAGAGAGCATGAGTGTCAGAGAGAGTGACAGACAGAATCCCAAGCAGGCTCTGTACTGTCAGCATGGAGCCTGACATGCGGTTCGATCCCATGAACCTTGAGATCATGACCAGAGCTGAAATCTATAGTCAGATGCTTAACAAACTGAGTTACCCAGGCACCCCTGAGATTGCCTTCTTAATATATATAACTGGATATCTAAAAGGAATTTCAAACTTAAAAAATTAACAAAATAACTATTGTGTTTAAAAAAAAGTTTGCCTATAAAGTTTTCTTATTTCAGTAAATACTCTTCTTAGAGTCAGCATCTATTCCTTTCTTTCTCATATACTCAATCTATTACAGTTCCACATGTATCTCAAGCCAACCCTTCTAATCACCACCTCTTCTCCAACTCTAATTCAAGCTTTTCCATAACCTCCTATGGATGACAAAATCATTCTTGCCAGTTTACCTTTGTTCTTGCACTCTCTAGTCCATTCTTTAGACAATAGCCAGGAGGATCTTTTAGAAGTGTAAACCAGGGGGTGCCTGAAGGGCTCAGTCTGTTAAGCAACTCTTGATTTCAGCTCAGGTCATGATCTCACAGTTTGTGAGAATGAACTCCATGTCATGCTCTGTGCTGACAGTGCAGATGCTTGAGATTTTCTCTCTCTCTCTTTCCTTCTCTGCCTCTTTCTCTCAATCTCTCTCCCTTGGAATAAACTTTAAAAATTAAAATAATGCTTTTAATTAAAAAAATGTGTAAATCATATCAGTCACTCCCATGCAAAAGTGCCTCCAACGGTTCCATCTTCCACTTATTAAAATAACCTAATCCCTATGGCCTACAAATTTTACCATTTGTCATATACCTTTATCTTTAAACTCTCTCTCATCTCACCTTCTGTACTTAAACTAGCCATCTTTCTTTCCTCAAACAGTCAAGCTAATTAGCATCTCCAGACCTCTGCAATTGCCGTTCCTTCAGATTGGAATGCCATTCCCCTATGTATGAGTAAGTATCTAGTTCTCATCATTCAGGCCTCAACCAGTATTTTACTTCCTCCAAGCAACTGGTCCAATCCCTAGGTAAATCAAGTCCCTCATCCCATATAGCTCTATCATATTGTCCTACTTAATTTTACCTACAACACTCATTGGTTTCCAGAATTATTCTTTTCATGTTGTTTTATGTTTATTATGTTTTCCCTCTCATTAGAATATAAGAATTTTTTGAAGGCATGGATTCTGTGCTATTCAAATTATACCTCTAATGCTTAAAACAGTGATTAGAACATTGTAGATGCTCAATAAACATTCACTGGATGAATCAAATAGATAGCGTTCTTTGACTTGAGTTCATTTATATAAAGGCATTTTATTTATAAACTAGTATTTTTAAATTAAATAGAAATTAACTTCCATTTACAGTATATATTAGAAAAATTCTCTGATTAATATTTTCTTTTCAAAACAACTAAAAATCTTCATTAAGTTATTGAAAAATAAGTTGAATTTTATTGCTGAGCTATCAAACAAGTAAAAAAAAATCCAAAAAGTGGAAGTGAGGGAAAGCAAGAATCTTAAAAGGTAACTATTGTCAAAACTTGATAGCTACCTTGAGTGCATCTATCAATTCTTGTTGATGGAGAGCTTAAGTTTTAACATTTTTTAAATATGTGAAAAACCAGAGATAAAGTCTAGGATTTACCAAACTTTGAAAATCTGACAAGATATGATGAGAAAACTCAAAGGACTGCATGCCCAGTGAAACCTACTCAACAGAAATAGAGGCAATTCTACTCAATGGTAATGAATTCTGCCTTAAACTTGCTACACTTGGTAAGGAGAGGGGAAAATTTCACTGAAATTCAAAACCTCAAGATTGATATAGGCTTGGAGTCCAAATTAAGTTATGAGCCATCTTCAAAACCACAAGTCCAACATTAAAGTGATCCAGGGTTTGTAGTTTTCCCCAGTGCTTGACATAATCAGGAGCTATTTCTCTTTGGAAAAGAATATAAATCTTCAACCAGGCCTTCATAATGTTCTCACAGATAAAAGTTCTATTGACAATGAGTATATAATGAAATCATAAGACACACATAAGAATAAGGTACCATGAATGAGAAGCAGTAGGAAAAAAATGGGATTTATAATTTCAAATATATTAAGTATTGGAATTATCGGACAAAAACTATAAAACAACTAAGTTGCTATGCACAAAGAGGAAAGAAAGCATCGCAAATACATATGAAAATATAGAAAACTTAAAAATGGTTAATACATTAAGAAAAAGTTTTATAGAAATTAAAAATGTAATATTTAAACTATGGGTTGGGGTAGCTAAATAGAAATTTGTTAAAAGAAATTAAAATATAGGTATGAAAAACATAACTAAAAAGTAGCCTAGAGAGTCAGAGATTTGGTCTGAAAGAGACAAAGAACTATAGAGGATAGCGTGAGAAGTTGTAATATATGTTCATTTAGATATCCAATAGGAGATGAGAGAGAAAAATGAGTAGAAAATAATGATAGAGTTTGTAGCTGAAGAATGCTCTAAAAATAGCAAAAGATGTGACTATTTAGCTAAAAAGCCAAAATTAATCTAATGTAGGGCAGATAAAAGGAATAATTTTGAATTATCTATTAAAATTAAAACATGGAATGGGGCGCCTGGGTGGCGCAGTCGGTTAAGCATCCGACTTCAGCCAGGTCACGATCTCGCGGTCTGTGAGTTCGAGCCCCGCGTCGGGCTCTGGGCTGATGGCTCAGAGCCTGGAGCCTGTTTCCGATTCTGTGTCTCCCTCTCTCTCTGCCCCTCCCCCGTTCATGCTCTGTCTCTCTCTGTCCCAAAAATAAATAAAAACATTGAAAAAAAAATTAAAAAAAAATAAATAAAATAAAATTAAAACATGGAAGATTGTTTCCAACAGCAAAATGCTAGAAAAAAATAAATATATATTAAATCAACGTTGGATAAATGAATCGTAGTATATTCATACAACGTATACCATTTAATAGTGAAAATGAATGAATGATGATACATGCATCATCACAAGGTAAATCTTACAATCACAATTTTGAGTGAAGAATATGCAGGTTAAAAGTAACATGCAGGATATTTCCACTAATACAAAATTCAAAAAATATTAAAAACGTAACAATGTATGGTTTACTGGTTTCTTTTAAACTTTAAAGAAAATAAGAGGTACCTGGGTGATTCAATCGGTTAAGTGTTCGACTCAGGTCATGCTCTGACAGTTCCTGGGATAGAGCCCTGCTTGGGATTCGCTCTCTCCCTCTTTCTCTGCCCCTCCCCACTCTCTTTCTCTCTCTCACTTCTCTCTCTCGTTCTCAAAATAAATAAACGTAAAAAAAGCTATTAAATTTTAAAGAAAATAAGAATAATAATAAGCATAGTAATATTATGGTAAGGAGGAGGGGATATATTTAAATAGATTTCAAACGTCCTATTTCTTAAGCTAAATACTGGGTACTTGGGTTATTATTATTGATAATGTATACCTTAAAATATTTTATACTTGTTAATCATTTAATTAAGAAATAAAACAAAAAGTTAAGCAAAATTTTATGACAGACATTATAAAGATAGTGTGCAAAGTGTTAGAATCAACAATATATATCAATCAGTTCTTTGAAATTATCATACTTGTTCACTACCAGTATGCCATTAATATATTAAGTATGTCTCCAGTAAGTCTCCACAATGGGAAAGGTGAAGGACTGCATAAAGATAGATAAGAAATCAGTGTTTAATCTTCTTGTATTAACTCCAGTGCCCTTTTCTAAACACACCCTCTCCAAATTTTAAATTGAGTGCTTAAAAGTAGACATCATGTCAGCTTGAATATCTTACAGTAATGATGCAGTTAAAATCTATCTTCCATGTAGGCAGGAAGATTTATCACCAAGGCTCTGTTCCACTTATAGGAAAGCATGCTAACATTTAGTAAAAGTTCTTAAGATGTTGAAGACAACAATGGAGCTTATTAAGTAATCCAGTAAGACACCTCATTGAAGGCACCTACAAATCTCTGTTACACTTAAGCAGAAAGCAATTGTACAGTAAAATGGGTATATTTAATGTTCTTACCCATTTATGAAATAATGATCAATTTCTAAGCATTTAAGGTATAGAACTTAGGAAACTAACCAAGAGAAATGCCAAATGTTTCAGTTCCTCTGCTTCTATTGACATAGTTGCATAAGACAGTATCTACCCCTCCCCCCCCAAAAAAGGAGAGATAGCACAGAAAGAACAAAATTGAACATTTGCTAGAAAGGAAGGCACTTCCAATTTTTATTTCTATGTGTAGGAAACCTGTAACTGCCATAGCTGACATCCTCTGGAGCTTCTGAAGTAATTTTATAAGAATTCCCAAACTAAATGTTGCAAACAGAAGTACTTTGGAAAGCTCCAGTAGTTACTACTGCCATGCGTTTTAAATTTGACATAAAAATGAAGTCTTCCAAAGTAACTTCACATAAAACTTTTTATATTCTGGACTATCACACATGGCTTCATATTGTGATAGAGAATCCACATTCTTATTTCACGTACCTGATGTTTCCCTGAGAAAAACTACCTGTGCTTAGAGAATTTGCAAGGATATCATTTATGAAAAAAAAAAACAAAAACAAACAAAAAAATCCTGTGGTACCATTGCTTAAAGATATGAAAAAATTATACAAATGTAAAAGTTTTCTAAAATATTACTTTATACCAGAAAATTAGCATTTTACTCTCCTAATTTATTTGATTCTGCCAATCAACTTGGTTAACTGAATGTAAAAATACTAGTAAAAAGGACTGAAATTATTAGAATCCACAGTTCTTTTAAATTTTGACAGATTATATAGCAGAAAATGTAGACACATGGGAATATGCACTCTGAAAATGTCTTATTGTTTTGTCATTAATTAATTAATTAATATTCATTTTGGCAATGTCATCATGTGGTTTTTTTAACATTATTTGGAGATATATAACATGGAGGAGTAAGTGTATTATAAATGTACCACCTAATGAATTTTCACAAGCTGAACATACTCACTTTACCAACACCCAGATTAAGAAACAATGTTACCAGTACCACTGGAGCATGTTCAAGATACCTTCCCCACAGATACCCTTTATGCCTGGCCTCCGACCCTCAATGTTACATTTGTGAAAGCCATCCATGTTGTTGTAGGGAGCTGTCATTTGCTTTCTTATTGCTGTGTAATATTCCATACTTTACCACAATATCTTTATCCATTCTATTCTTGAGGAGCATATGTGCGGTTTTCAATTCAGAATCATTATGAATGATACTGGTGTGGACATTCTTTATTATTTTTTTTTAATTTACATCCAAGTTAGTTAGCATATAGTGCAACAATGATTTCAGGAGTAGATTCCTTAGTGCCCCTTACCCATTTAGCCCATGCCCCCTCCCACAACGCCTCTAGCAACCCTCTGCTTGTTCTCCAAATTTTAGAGTCTCTTATGTTTTGTCCCTTTCCCTGTTTTTATGTTTGCCTCCCTTCCCTTATGTTCATCTGGTCTTAAAGTCTTCATATGAGTGAAGTCATATAATATTTGTCTTTCTCTGACTAACTAATTTCACTTGGCATAATACCCTCCAGTTCCACCCACGTAGTTGCAAATGGCAAGATTTCATTCTTTTTGATTGCCAAGTAATACTTGGTGTGGACATTCTTATGCATTTCTTTAGACAAACATAGTCTGCATTTTAGTGGAATTACTGAGTCACAGCGTATACACGTGCCTAGCTTAGTGGTTACTGCCAGTTTCCCACACTGGTTTTACCATTTAATAGTCACATCCCTAGAGAGTTCTACTCGCTTCACATTCTCACCAATACTTGGCATTTTCCGTCTTCGTTTTAACCATTCTGGTGGGTGGCTAGTAGTATCACTTTATGGCTTTAATTTTCTTGCTCTGATTGGTATCACTTCATTTATTGGCCATTTGGATATCCTCTTTTTAAAGTGTTTACTTGGGTTTTCCGGTTCATTTATTTATTGGATCATCATCAAGTTATCTTGAGAGTATGGTAAGATCTTACATATGAAAGATCTTTATACATCTGCAAGTGCTGAACAAATGTAAAGCATATTTATTATTAATTATATAGATTGATAGACAGTTATACATATAGATATATAGATATACTGGAAGACTGCAGTTTTCTAGGTTGAATGAAGGCTGTGAGCTTTCCTAACAACATTCTTTTCTTTTAATGTTTATTTATTTATTTTGAGAGAGAGAGAGGAGGGAAGAGGGGCAGAGCAAGAGGGGTAGAGAGAATCCCAAGCAGGCTCTGCACTGTCAGTGTGGAGTCCAACGTAGGGCTTGAACTCATGAACCTTAAGATCATGACCTGAGCCGAAATAAGAGTTGGACGCTTAACTGACTGGGCCACCCAGGCACCCACTAACATAACATAAACAATAAAATAACTCTTATTTTTATGAAAATAAGAGATTATACATAGAGGTTCCTCAGAAGAGGATATGGCATTTTGTATTCAATCACTAATTGAGCTCAATAAGTAATAGCTTCTGTCATTATAATTGCATTATTTGACTTGAGTTTGAAGTATTAAGAAGAATGCTAAGGAATGACGATATTGCTGAACAAGATGGGACTCGATATCCCACTAATGGTAAAAGAAATGACAATTGATAAGAAATTCTCATCAACAATGAAGACTCATTTCCAATAACAATCTCTTCATGGTAACTGTGCACACACTGGGCTTAAGTGGAAAAGTCTAAAGTCTACCAAAAACCTTTCAATGCTCTGGGAAGACTGGTAGACTGAGCATTATGGCTTCACTGACATCATTACACAACATATCAAACTCAAATGACTATATTCTGGGGGCTTCGTCTGTGTGGATTTTGCTTTAGAGCAAAGAGTAAGAGATTTCTTTCACCTCACTGTTAACAGATGTTGGACACATGTGCTTGGTTTGAATGACTTAATTTCCTATTGATCATAGCCAAGGGACCCTTTCAAAGTTCTTGGAGTAAAGCATATTTTCCTAGCAGGCAGTGGTCATATTAGGGATGGGGGTAATATTAGGCTTATGTAGAATATTTATCCAATGTAGAGTGACAAAAGTCTAGAGCCTTGAGACTGAATGAAGAAGATGATGGTTACACACTCACTCGACAGTTGACCAGTGTTTGAAGTGAGCACAATAGGCACTGGATGCCTTTGCAGGATAATTGAGTGTAGTAGTTACATATTTCAACACAGACTTCAAGAACTGTAAATACATGCCAAAGCAACATTTGAAATAACAGGTCACAGGTGTGAAACTGGAAACAACAGCAGCACATAATTGTCTTAGAGTGCAAGTTTTCAGAAACAGAGTGGCTCTTTTGAGTTGAAAAGAAGCTATTGAGATGTTAAAGGAAGGGGAGAGCCCTGCACAACACGATTGGCAAACAGCAGTTTCCCAGAACAGTAGTTTTGTTTGTATGGTTCTCAGAATGGAACGAATTGTTATCATGTAGCCATATCTGCAGTCCTCTCAGAGAAATGTTCAACAAGTAATATTGCAACATTTTCAGGTTTACATGTGTAAGCTAATGTGTTTGTGTGTATTTAATATATTAGAGTGCATTAGTAGATGATTGAGATATATTGTTTTAATTTAAATTATTTGCATATTATACTTTGGGGAAAGGGAGATTACTAAAGCTTAAAAAACTCCCAGAGTTAAGCCCATTCCTCTCTATTAATGCATCCCTGATGTGCTAATTACCGAAACATTCTGAGCAGTTGTTTAAAATATAGGAACATTTTACAGAGTTAAATACAGAACAACGGCATCAAACTACATTTTCTTGCTTTTATGTTATGAGTCTCACATTCAACTTTTTCTTTATATCGTTATCTTTATTTCTGATCCATTCAGTAACCCAGGAGTCATATGAAAAATACTTCACAGGGTTTTTAATTCTTTACTTCAGGGTGAAAACCAAGGCAGGATTTCATTTTGTGTTAATTAATGTATTACGCCTTCCTTATGTCTGTACCCCATATTTTTCAATTTTCATGACCTTCTGAAATATTTCTAAATTTGACTTAATTTGCTTTTGAAAATTCATTTCAAAAACTTATCCGAGGACATGTAAAGTATATAGAATCTTTCAAATTTACAAAATTCAAGATACAGAAATTAAAGTTTTATTTACGGAAGTAGAAAACATACCATATTTAAACCTATTACAGAAACAAAACCGGTAAAGAATGTGGCATCTTTCTAGATAAAGAATGGCAATATGTAGCTAATTGAGTACATTAATGGCTTATGGTATTTGACATTACAGTCTCAGTATTTTGTGCTGATTCACTTTTAAGGATCAAAACTGAAAAGGAAGCAATGTTCACTAGGACTGTACTTCAATGATTCTCTGAGGAGAGCGGATGGCAGAGTGGTGGTCATGTAGTGGGCCATCCTCTCGCTAATGATATGTCATTCATGTAAAAGCAGTCTCTAAGTTTTGAAGGGGAAGAGAAGGCAGGGAGGACACAGTGAAAAGAGCAACCTACAATCTGAGAAATATTAAACAACAGAAATGGAAAACACAGTTGCTGGACAGGCTACTCATTGTTCGAGTGAGTAGGGCTGGAGGAATAAAAGAAGTTGGATTTCCATAGTGTAGATATACCACATAGGAGAAACTCAAGTCTTTTTCATTTTTCATAGCACCAGCTAGACATCAACAAAATTGTTATTATTTTATATATATATATATATAGAGAGAGAGAGACAGAGAGAGAGAGACAGAGAGAGAGAGACAGAGAGAGAGAGTGCAAGCAGGGGAGGGGCAGAGGGAGAAACATCTTAAGCAGGCTCCATGCTCAGCACGGAACTCAACATAGGCTTGATCCCATGACCCTGGGATCATGACCTTAGCCAAAGTCAAGAGTCGGATGCTCAACTGACTGCAGACATCAGTGAAATCTGTAACCCCCTAGTCCATCTACCCATCCATTCACTAGATACCTACTGAGCTGCAGTAATGGGATAATGACACACACACACACACACACACACACACACACACACACACACACACACCTGTGTTCTACCTTCATGGAGCTAACTACATAGTGGGAGTTTACCATTATGCCAACAGGTATACAAATACTTAGTAATCATAGTCATGATCTTCCATGAAAGTAAATTTCTAAGTGCCATGCATGATAGCACATATCAAGATCTCAAATCTGGTATGGGAGTCCAAAAAAGAATGGGGACTAGTGGTTAAGAGTCTGAGTTCTAGAGTCTGAGAGTCCTAGGTTTGGCTCCTCTGCTGGCTACATGGTTCTTTGCTTTCAAACTTACTAAGTCTCTGGGTACTAACTTTTAAATGACTATAATACTGATCTCTATTTTAAAAATTTCTGTAGAAAGTAAAGACATAGTACTACAAAGAAGGGGAGTTGGGAGAGAAAATCATAAGCCATAGGACTTTTCCATTGATAATGTGACTCTTCCTAGTTGCATGGTGGATCATGACTAATGGTTATCATTCTGATATTTAATCACATGTATTATTTGGTGTTTATCAAATTCCTTATATACAGCCTTTAAAAACAATTTCAATGAAGTAAGATACCCCAATACTTTTACAGTTATCTCTGTGTTATAGGATTATGGGGGATACTAGGATATTCTATATTATACATTACTGAATGCTTTTAATTTCTGAAGATGAACATATATCTGTTTTTTTTTTATTTTTTTTAACGTTTATTTATTTTTGAGACAGAGCATGAACAGGGGAGGGGCAGAGAGAGAGGGAAACACAGAATCTGAAACAGGCTCCAGGCGCCGAGCTGTCAGCACAGAGCCCGATGCGGGGCTCGAACTCATGGACCGTGAGATCATGACCTGAGCCGAAGTTGGACGCTTAACTGACCGAGCCACCCAGGCACCCCAATATAATATCTGTTTTTAAAAAGACACAGAGATGAAAGAGAGATAAATAAAGAAGAGAGCAAAGGTAAAATGCTTATCCCAGAGTATTCCAGTGAAGGGCCTAAGCAAGGGGGCTTAGATTATTCTGGGAACTTTAAAGACCAGGGTATGGCTAAAGCTTAGGAACGCAAAAGAGAGCGGCCAATGGGAGGGCTGCCAAGTAAAGAGAGGGCAGGTCATAGGACCTTGTTGGCCAAGTCAAGTTCCGATGAGATAGGGTCTCAAGAGGAGAAGAACAGGTGGCTGTAAGTAAGTGTAAGTAAGTAAGTGATTAGAATGAACTGGTTGGTAAGTTCTGTCCAGAGAAGAGATTCAGGTCTATAAATTTTTTTTTTTTCTTAAACTCAAAGGTTTTCTAACGTTTTTCTAATGGAAGAATGCACTGGGTCATGTTTTTTTAACACCGTTGCTTTTCGAGTAAACCATGAAGTCTTCATGTATTTAATATCAGCACACTCTAGGTAGGGATAATGTTGTCAATGGGAGGAAATCCACATTTTATATCAACACAGGGGGCACCTGGCTGGCTCAGTCAGTAGAACATGTGGCTCTTGATCTCTGGGTTGTAAGTTAGAGCCCCCATGGGAGGCATAGATTACTTAAAAATAAAATCTTAAAACAAATAAGCAAAAAAACAAAAAATAATTTTAACAAGATCGTTACAGAAAGTTAAAAACAAAGGGGAACTATGAGTGCCATATTATTTGGTGGTAGTGGCACCATCACCTCAGTTTGGAGTGCTCCTTGGCTCCTTTCATCTCTGAAGTCATGCATAAGAACCACTGCTGTAGGCCAAAGGACAGAGCTCAAAACTGATTGAGAGAGATAGGGTTATCAGTATCCAACTGAAGACACCAATAGGGAAAAAAATCAGAGTCTGGAGAATTTAATAATTTGCATTACAAAAGAGAAGACTGTCGTTCTCAAGGTACCTCTTTGGTATCTACTTTGCATTTCTCAGTGACTTTCTAAGGTCCCTCATCTGCAGCTTAGCTCATCTATAACATGTTCCAGTAACAGTCCTTCCAAATCGTCGATCATGTTTGACAAAAGAAGTAGTCAAAACACTTGTAACCCATTTTTGTGTTCAGCAGGTGCAGCTCATCTAATATAATCCAACAACTACAAAACAATATTGAATGACAACAGGCAGTACCTGTCTTCAGTTAATCATTTATTTTACTGATATTTGGTGAATCACTCTGTAGCAGGCAAGGTGTAGGGATTAGTCTATGTGATTATTCTCTCGTTAATTGCCGTTCATAAGGAAAAATAATTTAAGTTTCTCATTCTTTTATACTGTTTCCCTCAAACAGGAGTCACAGACATATTTGTTTGTATATGGGGGAAAGACAGCTTCCAAAATTTCTATTTGGAAATGTTTTCTAAAATTAACTTTGAATTGCAATGATAATCTATGCTGTATGATGTGGAGTGCCATTTTGTAGCTATACTGCCAGGAGATATGCATGCCTCTGTGGATGTTGGAGTTTTTCATGAAGTTGGTACCACATGGTACTTTTCAAAACCTTTAAATTAAAAAAAAAACTTTTAAGTGGCATAGAAGATTAGGTAATTAAAGGCTTGAACACTGGGGTCCAACCATTTGGGTGTGAATCCTAGAACCCTAATTTACACGTTATATGACCTTGGGCAGGTTACTTGCTTGCCGCGTGCCTCAGTTTCCTCTTTTATAAAAAGATAATAAGAGAATGATAAATAACCTAAAGATATTAAAGTAAATAAATAACAATAATAATAAACCTGTTTTGTTGTCTTATTTGAAGATTAAGTAAGTTTATTTCAAGTTAAGCGCTTAATAGAATGTCCAGCACATAGGGGCGCCTGGGTGGCGCAGTCGGTTAAGCGTCTGACTTCAGCCAGGTAACGATCTCGCGGTCTGGGAGTTTGAGCCCCGCGTCAGGCTCTGGGCTGATGGCTCAGAGCCTGGAGCCTGTTTCCGATTCTGTGTCTCCCTCTCTCTCTGCCCCTCCCCCGTTCATGCTCTGTCTCTCTCTGTTCCAAAAATAAATAAACGTTGAAAAAAAAATTAAAAAAAGAAAAAAAAAAAAAAAAAAGAATGTCCAGCACATAGTAAGCACACCACGTTAGCCATCATCATTAGTGAGGAAAATGTGGAGTTAACACATAAATAATAAATTTGTGTCAACATAAAAAACCTAAATGATGCCACAAAGTGCTATCAAAACAAAAGTTTCACAATACAGGTGACCCCTATTTTTCAAATATTTGTTTAAAAAGACCTATATTAGTAACCTATTTTCCCTAACCAAAAGAAATCTGAAAAGGATTTTCACTTTTATGAAAAAAGGCAAAAGGCAATAAAAGCGTTCAGCATTTGTTTTGCAGTGAGCCACTACAGAGGCAGACTGCACCCAGAGTAGAGACACCGGTCCCACTAGTGTATTTCCCTGAGAAATACACTCAGTGTCTGCAACAAGCCGCAATAGCTTTAAACTGTGTCCGTGAACCTCTGTGCTTTAGTTTGATTTTTTTTCTGAATCTCTTAGCAAGATGTGTCCAAAGGTATCAGAAAAGCCTAAGAGAGGTTATTTTTAGGTCTGGGAACACTCAAAACTTTTCCATAGAAATTAATGGTGATTGCTTCTTCACTTAAGGTCACTGCGGTTTATGAAAGTTTTCATAGGAATGCTCTACTTTCAGAAACCGAGGGATATCTGTACTTCAAAAACAGAAGAGGATAGAAGTTGAAGAGTCATGGGGAATGTAGTAGTATAAACACGCCACCCACACAAACTAGTGCTGGGTGGTCTTTAGGAAAAAAAGGAAGGGCACTGAGACTGGAATGGGGTACAGGAAGGTGTCTGGGTCGATGGCTCCATTTCTTCATCTGGGTGATGATAATATGGGTATGTTCACTTTGTGATAATTCAGAAAGCTGTACTATTATGATTTGGGCACTTTTCTCTATGTGTATTTTACTAAATAATTTAAGTGAAAATAAAGAAGGTGCAGACTTCTTCGTCGGGTCTTTCCTAAAAGCTCATGCTTTAGCCGTTAGCACCATATGAATGTTTTTCATGCTGTGAAAATGGTTAATTTTTGGACAAAAAAAATATCTCCCATTAGTGTTGTTTATTGAAATGTTCCTAGTTCTGTAGTATTATTTGGAGTCAATTTAAATTTAGATTTTATAATTACATGTGAGCTAAAAGCCAGAGTTTGTGGTTAGTGTTAAGTGAAGACACATTTAAATAACATAAAAATAGTTACACTTAGAAGTGATTTTTTTTCCCTTTAAAAAAGGTCCTTATTTATTTGCTTTGATGCATCTGTATGATGTGATACAAATACATGTGATAAAATGCATTTAAAAATAAAAGGTATAAGAAAATCATAGCTCTTTAGCATTTGTCATTTGCTTCCTACTACTAGCAATTAATTTTTCTTCTGCTTTCAAAATTAATTTTTTCCTTATAAGAATTGGTTGAAATGGATTTATTGCCATAATTTATTTTAAGCAGTTTTTTTAAAAAAAAATATTTATTAGAGACAGGGAGAGACAGAGCATGAGCATGGGAGGGGCAGAGAGAGAAGGAGACACAGATTCCCAAACAGGCTCCAGGCTCTGAGCTGTGAGGACAGAGCCCGATGCAGGGCTCGAACTCACAAACTGTGACATCATGACCTGAGCTGAAGTCGGGATGCTTAACCGACTGAGCCACCGAGATGCACTGCCATAATTTATTTAAAAAAGTAAAGTCATAAAACTGTATTTTTGACCCTGTGAAGTGATGGGTCAAGTCTTAGAATACAGTGCCAATGGTTGGGGCACCTGGGTGGCTCAGTTGGTTAAGCGTCCAACTTGAGATCAGGTCATGATCTCACAGTTTGTGGGTTTGAGCCCCGTTTTCGGGCTCTGTGCTGACAGTTCAGAGCCTAGAGCCTGTTTCAGATTCTGTGTCTCCCTTTCTCTCTCTGCCCCACCCTGGCTCACACCGTCTCTTAAAAATAAATAAACATTAAAATTTTTAAAAAAGAAAAAAAAAAAAAGAATATATTGCCAATGGCAATGAACAGGATTCCATGCAGCCGGAATGGAATAGCCAGACCAGCCTTTCTTCCAATACATTATGTACCAATTCATTGAGGAAATATTTATATAAGTGCCAAAAGGTGGCAGGTACTATATTAAGCAATGGAGAGTTGGAAATGGTAATACATATATGTGATGTACATAATGGAAATCCATTATGGAAGGGCCATTTTTTAGAAGCATAAACACTTGCTGTTGCTATTACCCATTTATTTATTTTTCAGGTGATATAGATAGTACAACAAAAAATACTGGAAGAATGTTTGACAAAATGTTATCTTTCCATGGTTATTTCTGTGTGGTAGGGTTATATATGCTTTTACTTTCTTCTTTGAGCTTTCTATAGTTTACAGTTTTAGATAAAGAGACATTAATTGTTTTTGCAATCACAGGGAAACATTGAAATGTAACGTACAGACCTTGAAACAGAGTTTAAAACTATACTAATAGACCTGCTTGGACCTGCAATGATAGTGCAAAGTTGAGACAGAACCACACTGAACTATCACTTCCTTGAATGTTCATTCAGAAGAAACCCAGACAATAAATGATTTGCCAATCAATACATTTCAGCTTAAACAAGACTGTCTTACATAGTGGCTTGCACCGAATTTGGCTCGCTTAATATACGAAAGTATAGATTTTTTTTCACCTTCCTCTTCTCAAGGGCATGGATCAAAAAATAGGCAGAGAAGAAAGATAATATTGAAATAGAAAGTGTTGAAGGACACGGTTGAAACTTTAAGCATTGTGATAAGAGAAAAGTATAATACAGAAATGGTTTTTCCTGCTGAATGCACCAGAACTCTTTATTGCAGGGCACGGCAAGGTGATGATGTCTATTTATGTACTGAGAGACATACTGAATTTTAGCATTTAGAGATTTACATCCATCTCTGTAAGGCAAACAGGAATATTAGTTTCTTAAATGTATGTATACCATTTGATATTCAAACAAAGCATACAATTTTCTATCCAGATAGTGCAGATATTTAAAAATTAACTTAATATTTTTAGATCTCCAAGTCAAAAATTCCTCACTTAAAAAAGTTTTTCACTTAGAAATTATAGTATTGTGGAGCTGAAAATAGCCTTTGGAGTCATCAACTACAAGTTCCTTATTTTTGAGATGAAGGTATTGATGATAGAATATTTGGTGGCTTATTCAAAGTAACCTAAATGGAAAAAGGCAAAGTTCATTCTGTACCTTGTTCTATCCCTAGCCTGATATCTTTCTGTTAATCCTGTTGAAAATGATTTTTAAACATTCAACCAACATATTATATCATTTTGACAACTTACCCTTTACAAGTATTTTTCCCCTTAGATTTTATTTTTTATTTGAACACCTAAATTCATACTTAATTTGACCTCCTGTGGCTCACTGAGAACATTCCAAGCTTTCAAATACACTACTTAGTTATGTGAGACACAGTGAAGACATTTCTAATCAGAGACATGAAGTCACATTAGGAAACAGATGTCTAATTCCCTAGAATAAAAGGAACTTTCCTGCATGTCTAAGTTAATTTAGACATAGTATTTCTCTAATTCAATCATCATACTCTCTGGTCAACAAGTAAGTTTTTAGCACTTGCTGAGTACCTAGAAAATTGTAAAGCACTAAAATCAATATAAAAAAATATTTGAGGATCATACCTTCAGGAATGCTAGCAGCTCATTTAGGAGATAAAATGTACAATTAGAAAACTGGTATAGTATAAAATAGCATACAACAGAAGGCCAACTGAATATATTCTGGTGGCAGAATGTGTAGTAAGATGTGGGTGGTTATGGGTGGCCGGAAGGAAATGTTGGAATTATAGGGAATGGCTCTGTGATGCATCTAGAACTGAGCTGGTACTCGGAGACTGGTAGAGTTCCAAGGTAGAAACGTTATTTGGCAAGAAAATAGAAGCAAATGTTGGGGGACAGTACTAGAAGTGCCTGGTGGGAGGGGCTATTTCACGTGTATTAGGACAAATAAGGTGAGGCCAGACTGGAAAGTTAGAGGTGCCCATGAGTGGCTAATGAGTCACTCAGAGGGGATTATGCCAGGGTCTGGCCCACAGCACAGAAAAAAAGGGGCAAACAAAAAATCAAGGGAAAGGGAAAGAAAGGACATGAAAACATATCGATTTACTCAAACCTTAATAATGACTCATTGTTAACTCATCCAGTCAGGGAAGAAAAAACAAAGCAGAACAAAATGATAAAATGGATGTCTCATTCTAAAATGAGAAGATAGCTTACTGAATTTTTAGGCCTTTCTTTTCTAATCAGGTGACTGATAATCTGACTCCAGTGGAAATAAACACCTCAGTTTAACAGCGGTTCTCTGACATTACTGCTCATACCATAAGCTAGTTTTAATGGAAGAAGCCAACCAGGTCAAGACGAATGAGGCATAAAGAGAGAAAGTGCATTCATTGCAATACTGAAAACAGTTTAGCGTGTGGTGGGGCAAAGACGTGACCTTCTGATGGACATAACAACGGTTTTATGGGATTTTGCTGTCACTCTATATACTCCCCTTCCATAGCAAGGAATTTAAGCGCTTAAACATTAAAAGCAATATCCCATTTTAAAACCCAAACTTAAAAACATGTTTGCTTCTTTCTTTAGCTGGGGTTTAAACAAATAAATTATCCAAGGTAGTTAACCTCGCTGTCAACCAGAGGAGTGACTATACCAGTTCATTTTTAATCCTGAGATTTTGCTAATATAATCTCCTAAAAAAGCCCAGTAATTTTTGTTAGCTATGGTTAGTGAGTGCGAACTATTTCATTGCCAGAAATAATATTACCAACTTTGGCTAGTTATGCTGTAAATGTTTGTCATAGTTTTGTCTTAAAAGGTACCCAGGGAGACAATGTGAGCGTGTTTTGCAAATCTCAGTCTACAAGAGATCAAAATCAGTTCAGGCCTTAAAAGGTCTGGAAGAAGTTTATCTACACATCAGAACAAAGTTGCATGCCATAAAAGAACAATCTACTTTTCTCCTTTGAAATGTTTCCTGAAATCCCTTCTGTAATATTGTATTTTCTTCCATATTCCTCCCTTTTAAAAAACGTGCCTATGCTTTATAGGTCCAAATCAGTTTTACAAACCCGCCTAGACCAGTACAAATTCTTGAGGGTGTCCAGTCTGCCTGGCATACAAGCAGTCTCAGATGAAGTTTCACCAGGTGCTTCATTAGAAGTGAACAATTTTCTATTCGTTGGAATCCTCCAGATCCCCTGAAAAGCCCATGTTCAGTATGGGAAAGTTATTTTTGTTTGTTTGTTTATTAGTTTGTTTTTCCAGAAGAAAGTATTTCTAACACAATAGATGTGGTTATTAACTGTCCCCAAGATTCCTTGTCTAGACCTATCACGGTCATCTTGAGCAGGAAGAAGCCAAAAAAGTAGTGCCCGCCCAGCTATCTTTACCCAACAATGAAAATGTCCATTAGGAAGAATATGGCTGGTAACAACCTCAGCTTTGAAACTGACCTTGATTAACTTTGGACCATTTTCTAGAAAGTACTATCTTCATCGTTCATTGTCTCATTTTAAAAACCTTGATGCTTTGCATTGCTATGTATGGAGGAAATTATATGCCTGGTACCAGTGACCTGCTGGAGCTGACTGATACTGCCTCACCGTTTATAAAAACTCCCAAGAAGTGACCTACATTTTCAGGATTTTTGTGACACAACAGTTAAACAAAGCTATCATTAAAAATTAAATTGCATAAATCAACCATTAAAAAATCATTTTCAAAACGAAGTTAACAGGGGTGCTTGGGTGGCTCAGTCAGTTGAGTGTCCAACTTCAGCCCATATTGATTCAACCCTACACTGGCAGTGCAATCCTCTATCACTGACCGTCCCCCACTTGTACTTTCTCTCTCTCTCTCAGAATAAATAAACTTAAAAAAAAAGACTTTTCTATTTGGTAAAGATACGGCCCAGAGGTTAAGATAAGATTCCCCCAGGGGCACCTGGGTGGCTCAGTTGGTTAAGCGTCCGACTTCGGCTCAGGTCATGATCTCACAGTTTGTGAGTTTGAGCCCCTCATCAGCCTCTGTGCTGACAGCTCAGAGCCTGGAGCCTGCTTCGGGTTCTGTGTCTCCCTTTCTCTCTGCCCTTTACCCACTTGCACTGTGTCTCTCTCTCTTCCTCAAAAATAAATAAACATTAAAAACTTTTTTAATAAAAAAATAAAAATGAAGTTAACAAATATACAAAACTCTCACTTTCTAATAATTTTACAACATGTTATTATTTTCTGTGCTCTTGAAGTTATTTATGCTGTTGTATCTAACTGTATGGTAAAAACACTTTACAAGGTGTATCAGTGCACATTTCTTCACAACTCCACATTCAGTGCTATCACAATGGTAGCTTTAGATCGGCCATGTTGAAGTATTTACCACAAAAATTGTCAGAGAGTACAAATCAGGGCTCCCCTCCCCCTGCAGTAGATCACCTGTTAAACATTTGCTAGTAAGGACCCACCATTTTGAAGGCTGAGCCATGCAGAACAAAGAGTGTGCTAATTTAAAATTTAAGTTTTTTGTGCATGATAACCACCAGACTGATTTTTTATTGGAAGAATACATTCAAAAGATGGCCCAAGAAACTTTCTAGTAAATGAAAACTACTTGTGTGCACAATCCAAGTTTTATCAAGCATTTCATCAAGAAGTTTTTCACTGAATCATATTTCACTGTATTGGGGAACAATTTTTAAAAAAATTACTAGTGATATGTAGGAGTAATATTCAAGTTTTCAGAATGAAATAATAACTGATTAAGCAATTAGGAGACTTATAGTTCCTGCCACGCTACTACATCATATTAGATAGGAATATAAGGTTAACGCTATTTAGGACACTCCATTTAAAATGAAGTCACAGTTTTCCAATGATGGAGTTATGGCTTACCAAGCAATCCAGTACAACTCATCCTTTTGTTGTTAGGAATTGTAATCATGGTCTAGGTATTTTCTTTCTGTTTTTCCTTTTTGGTGTCTGCTGTCTACACTGCTATCTAATGACACGCTATGTCCATTGTTATTCACAGGGGGTGTTAGGTGTCTTAGGTCCCAGAGTTGCATAAGCTGCCATAATGCAAAGAGCCAGAGATGGAGTCAGAAAGATCTGGAATGAATCCCTTCTCTGCCACTTATTAGCTGTATAACTTTTGAGACTCTGTTTTCTTATCTATAAAATGGGTTATATCACCTGCCATTTTTCCAGATTTATTGTCAACCTGAGTAACGCAGTATTCAATAATGCTCTCATCTTCCCAAGTCAGTGTATAGCACATAGTTCATTTTACATAAACAGTATCTATTATTATACTGTTGTGATACTAAATAAAATACTAATAATTATTGTATTAGATTTAATTGTTATGGTTATTTAGGCCTCTCTCTTATTTAGTAACACAGGAATCACAAAAATATTTTTTTCTGAAAAGACAAACATGTTGCCCAGTATAAGTAAATTAAATTCAATAGCTATGATATGGAAGGTTCAGTTAAATCTGCTTGTATTGTTTCCTATTAAAATGTATTTAGTGCCTTGTAGGGCCTTATTGTATCAAGCAAAGGAAACACTGGTGCTTACCCATCAGGATTGTCGCATGCACTGTTTAATCTAAAACTAAATGGTTTCTAGAGTTTTTGTTTTACAGAGGAAATTATAAATATTTCAACATACCTTTCAGGTACAAATATCTGAGAAGGATAAGGTAGACAAGAAGTATGAGGAAGATGAGTAGCTGGATGAATACTCTACCTTCTAGGACTTCTTTTTATACAATCCAACAAGAGGGGAGAAGAAGGAAACAATGCCTGTCTTTCAATGGTAGAATTCTGTCAATATTATTGTCTCAAATAATTGGCATTTTAACCACACTTTCCTTTAAGGAGAGGAAACTTTCATAGGCAAGTTCACTTTCTATTTCCATTGGGGAAGCCTATTGCTTATTCCAGCTTTAGCACTACCTATTTGGTGGAATTTCCTGGTTGGTTTTCTGCACTCTTCAGATAGGTGGATATTAGGTCAGTTTCCATTATTGTTGCTCCGGCTTCTGATTGTTAATGGAGATAGAGATTTACCTGCTTCCTGGCCACAAACTTCACTCAGAAGTATTATTTCCACCCATGAATGATAAAGATAGATTTCTAAATTAAACAACAACAAAACCACAACAACAAATTTAAAATCTCTTTACATATCAGATTTGAGAATAAATTAAAATACCTCTTAACATATCATATCAGGTTGATATGTCTAAATTCATAGAGAAGATGAAGTGAACACTTCCTCTGAATTACTTTAAATTATTGGGGCGCCTGGGTGGCGCAGTCAGTTAAGCGTCTGACTTCAGCCAGGTCACGATCTCTCGGTCTGTGAGTTCGAGCCCCGCGTCAGGCTCTGGGCTGATGGCTCAGAGCCTGGAGCCTGTTTCCGATCCTGTGTCTCCCTCTCTCTCTGCCCCTCCCCCGTTCATGCTCTGTCTCTCTCTGTCCCCAAAATAAAAGTAAACGTGGAAAAAAAAATTTTTTTTAAATAAATTATTTTATTTTTCTGGAAAAAAAAATTTTAAAAAAATAAATTATTTTATTTTTCTGGGGCCATTGTTAGTAATTTACTTCCTAGACCGTTGTTATTTATTTTTAAGTTGTATATGCTGTTTGTTGACACTCTAGGCTGGTGGTTATTTTTTCGGTAACCTGTGGAGACCATACTTTGAGTGAATTTTTATCTTTAAGACCAATTTAGAGGGCAAGAAGAGGCACACTGGTCAACAGGTAAAGTAAGAATCCTGGCCTCATCTCTGTGAGACTTAAATGCAGGATTCTCACTAACTCAACTTATTTTCCTGTAAAACTTTTTACAGTAGCAAACTCTTAAAAATGATGAATTACATAGTAAATATTAAATATTTTATAGGAAACTCTTTATAGACAGAGTCAGTCCAATCTAGCAATTCAGGAGTAATGTGACTGGTAAGTCATAGCTACATGGGAAAACGACAGACT
Organism: Felis catus; assembly: GCF_018350175.1. Lineage (NCBI taxonomy): Eukaryota > Metazoa > Chordata > Mammalia > Carnivora > Felidae > Felis > Felis catus. The sequence continues at coordinate 151,900,087 of NC_058375.1, forward strand.
AGAGGTTGTATTTTCCAGATGTGTGTGAAGTCTGTTTTAAAATTCCTTTGCAGTAAGGCTAAAAACTATTTGGTCTTACATTTTCTTCACCCATCCTTCAACTGAAGAGACTACTAATACAATCTGACAACGGCCTTGAAAAGTATCTTTTATTTTAACAGATAATCTTATATGTTTTTCAAGTCAGGTGCTGCTATTCTGTGACTTTTTTTTTTATTAATTGATTAAAACACAATATCAGCCATTTAAAGTACATGAAATAATTCTGGCCTTTGTGGATGATGTCAAACACCAGTGCCCCTGAGGTTGCTAAGACTGCATAATATTCTTGGGGCACCTGGGTGGCTCAGTTGGTTGAGCATCGAACTTCAGCTCAGGTCATGATCTTGTGGTTTGTGGGTTTGAGCCCCTCATCAGGCTCTTGCTGACAGCTCGGAGCCTAGAGCGTACTTTGGGTTTTGTGTCTCCTTCTCTCTCTGCCCTTCCCCTGCTCACGCTCTCTCTCTCTCAAAAATAAATAAAGATTAAAAAATTTTTAAAAAGACTGCATAATATTCTCTTATAGCTTGAAAGAAAAACCCAACATTTTCCCTTCTATGATTTCTACTACTGCTGATCTATTGGAATCGTAACATGATCATTTGTGTTTAGGTCTGCAAATATGATAACTCACATCTACTTATCGTTAAAACCATGATGTTGGCGTTATCTAAGGGAAATTAACGTTGATGTGAACAGCATTACATTTCATAATCAAAGTTACACCATAGCTACACTGAATTTTGAGTCTTAGAATATATGTCAAGCTTCTTTAAACAAAATCCCCTAATGTACACAAACTCATTCACATGCATACTCACCTACCCTCCTACACACACATACACACAGTTTTGCATCTGAAATGTCAGTTAATGGGTTTGAGTACTAGATAGATAGATAGATAGATAGATAGATAGATATTTATAAATATATATATATATATATATATATATATATAGAGAGAGAGAGAGAGAGAGAGAGAGAGAGAGAATCTGAAGCAGGCTCCATGCTCAGTGTGGAGCCCAACGTGGGTCTCGATCCCATGATCCCATGATCATGGGAACATGACCTGAGTCAAAATCAAGAGTCAGGTGCTCAACTGACTGAGCCATCTAGATGCCCCAAGTTTGAGTACTTTAATAAAAATATATTATACCAAATTTTGAAAAGATTGTGTGAGGACAAGAACAGATTGCTTCCTGCTTCATTTTTTTTATTGACAAATCCAGTAGGGATAAGGGAGTCTCTAGATAATTAGATTTTATAGCTATTGATATTTTAGAGTATATGCTGCTATAACACCATTAAAGACAAAAGCGGTACTTGAAGTCAGGTGGTAAGGGTTGAGAAAAGTTCATATTTGGGCTTTATTTTCAACTGTTGGCAAAGAAAACAAGTGTTGTTGTTGAAGAATTAGGGGCCATATGGGAGAATCTGGAAGCCACTTCTAAAACAAGTGTAATCCAGTTTACGTAATCAGTCTGTATTGGTCCCCATAGTTTCCATAGAGGTCATTCCACCTCCAAATTCTAATGAGACTTATATGGCAACAAACAATTGTTCCATAAAACTAAACACTGTAAAGTAGCCATCCCAGTTCAAGTCATCTAGCAAAAGAAAGTGTGAATGGGACAGATAATAAGAAAAAATGTACCAGAGTTACAAAGAAAACTTTTAAATAATCCAGAAGACAAAAATGAAATAAGTAAATGAAAGAGAATTTGCATGTTCATTTATTTAATTTGTAAATGATCACATTTAGATTTTATCTACACAGGTACAAATTCCATATCGTCCACATACACATATGCTAAATAAGTAAGAAAAAGATGTTGTGGAGGAAGGGACTCTAAATTGTTTACATGGACCATTTGACCATTTACTTGTTAAAATTGCTCATTGAAAAACACACCCCCAGGGCCCTTTAGCTTCACACTGATTCTTCATTTTAAAGGAGCTCCTGAGTAAACTGACCACCAAAAAGGACCACATTCAGCACACATTCTTCTGTAACACCTAAAAATAGCTTAAAGATTAAAAAAAAATTAGAAAAGAAAAGGATGTGGCTAAATTTGAAGGGAAATATTGTGGGTAAGTTTAAATCAGTGATTTTCTTTTTTTTTTCTTTTTTTTTCCTTGAGGTTTATTTATTAACTTTGGGGGGGAGGGGCAGAGAAGGAGAGAGAGAATCCCAAGCAGGCTCCATGCTTTCAGCATAGAGCTCAATTCAGGGCCTGATCCCACAAACAGTGAGATCATGACCTGAACCAAAATCAAAAGTCAGACACATAAGCTACCGAGTCACCCAGGTGTCCCAGTAATTTTCAGCTATAGCGTGCAATTTGTGTTTCCTTTCCTTTGGATCAGTTCTAATCATACATCAAAAGAATGTCATATATTGGGAAGTATTGAAAATGAGTAAGGTAACACTGAAGAATTATTCCATGTTTAAAGAGCATCAGGTGAGTGGAAGGTCATTTTCTTTTCTTTGTTTTGTTTTGTTTTGTTTTGTTTTCACATTTATTTACTTTTGAGAGACAGAGACAGAGCACAAGTGGGGGGAGGGGCAGAGAGAGAAGGAAACACAGAATCCAAAGCAGGTTCCAGGCTCTGAGATATCAGCACAGAGCCTGATGTGGGACTCAAACCCACAAATGGTGAGACCATGACCTCAGCAGAAGTTGGATGCTTTACTGACTGAGCCACCCAGGTGCCCCAAGTCAGTGGAAGGTCATTTTCAATGTGCAATGTGCTATGCCATGAACACATACATCCAACTGCAAATCAGAACAGTTAAGGACAAGAATCACCACTGATGGCAGGGAGTAGAAGGCTACATGGTGCTTGGGGATACCCACCATACATCTCTTCGTAGAAAAGTTTACTGAGGGGTAGAAGACTGTTGAGCATGTGGGTGAGAAAATGACACAAAAGCCTTGTAAAGGAAGATGACAGTGCTGATGTAATGAGTAAAAAGAAAAAAAAAGACAATTTCCAAATAGCTGAAGTCTATGTGGCAATAAAAGCTGAACGCAAATACTAAACCTTTTTCATGTTAAAAAGAAAGGCTGCTGTTATCTCAGGGGATATTACAGATAATAAGGAGTCAATTATGATATTATGGGTAGAAGAAACACTATTCCATTAGTTCTAATTTTGAATGGTGCAGTGATTTCATAATTTAATTTAAGAAAAGCCCGTGAAGATTAATAAGATAATGTTTTCAAGGTCTCTTAGAGAAAGGTGTTATACAAGTATAAAGTCTAGTCATTAACAACTATCTATATATTTTAATGATATATACTCTCTGAGAGTGTATCTTTCAGTAATTTACCAAGTGCATTATTGAAAACTCTCATTAGCACGTCAGAACTTGGGAAATAGTGAATTGGAGGCTGGGCTTTTAAAAATGATACAGAGAAAATATCTGATGTATTGAGAAAGCTATCTATGATAAGTCATTGATACATCAGATTTCTTTCTTCATCCTGACAGTTCAGTTTTCTACAGTTATTTTCGCTCCAGCAGAGAGGCAGTGGGAGTTCTGACCACTCAGAAACTATATGCGGTACGTGTATCTGTGTGTGTGTATCTGTGTGTGTGTGTGTGTGTGTGTGCGCGCGCGTGTGTGTGTACTTAGTACAAACACAGGGACTCAGACCTCTTATGATTCTTTAGCCTCTCACTTGGGAATGTGATGTGATAGTCTGGGAGTGAGATGCATAATCAGAGGTTATGTTATGGGTTCTCACTCTTTCCTGAAATTTCCTTCCCAGGAATGGAGGACAAAATAACTACGAGGAGGTCAGGAAGTAGAAACACTCCTTGCAGCCAAGAGATTCCTGGAGCACAACTCCCAGACTGCTTAGAGTAAAATATACGTATATATGTATGTATGTATGTGTACAGACACACACATATATGTTAAAGAGTGGAGATTTTTACTAAATCTAGACATCCTTACTTTGCAGTGTTTTTAGATAGTAATGATATTTGAAAGAATAAAGTTTCATGTTTTTCTAATGAAAAACTTGTGATCCTATTGCCTGTGTTATTTATCTAAGTCTGTTAATTTTCTTTGGCTCTTAACTATAGTACTGTTATGTGTGTTACATAATAACCAGTTATTGGATTTGGGAGGATGGTGATGGCATCAGTTTGTTTGAATGTCAACAAAAATAGACCTACAGGAGCACCTGGGTGGCTCAGTCGGTTGAGTGTCTGACTTCGGTTCGGGGCATGATCTTGCAAGGTTCGTGGTTCAAGCCCTTATTGGGCTCGCTGCTGTCACTGCAAAGCCCACTTTGGATCCTCTGTCCCCCTCTCTCTGCCCCTCCCCTCTTTGTGCTCTCTCAAAAATAAATAAACATTAAAAAAATAGACTTACAAAAGAGCAAAACCAAGAACCTATGGACAACAGTTATGACAAAATTAGCTGATAAAATATTCTCATAAACCCCAAAGTACAGGTTTCTGAGGACAAACCACTGCCAGACACTGGCTGTGGGTTACCTGAATCTTTATGTAATAAGTAGAGGAAATTACTGGGACATCTAATGATCTTGACAACCCTCAAATACTCAGGAGGTGTTTACTGGAAAGCACAGTGGGCCACCTTGAAAACAGCAGTTGAAACATCAAAGTGGTTTTGCTTAGCCCAACAGTCAGTGAGTGTAAGAGATCTAAGCTGGGTATGTCTCCAGAGGACAAAGAACCACCACAGTCCAGGCTCTCTATCTCTGAACACTGACATCCCAGAGCCCACTCTAGGAGAAAACCATGGGAGAAGAGTCAAAACTAGATAAGCCACTGGCAAAAGGAAATGAAGCAGAAAGAAGGTCCGTATAAAAGCAGGTGAGGGAAACAGCTCCAGGAGATATTGGAAAACAAGCCACCAAATTTTTTGTGTATCACTACAAGAAAACAACAAAAAAGGGGCTGTACGTATTTAGAAAAGATATCTTGACCCCACCTCTTCCTGAAAGTTTAGAAAGACAAATTTCATACAAAGGAATATTGTTCACACAAGCTCTTCTTGAAGAATCTACAAGACAATGATCTTGAAACAAGTCAAATGACCAAAGGAGGCAAAGAGGTGAGGACTGAGGAGATAATTAAGCATATGGTTATATGTGGAACTAAGACTAAATGAGAGTTAAAAAGGGGATCAAGGGTCATGTATGTATGTAGCATAAATATAGCATTACTGAAAAGAAGAGGGGGAAAATAATGTTAAAAGTATTTTATAAATGTTTATTGTTTTATTTTATTACTTTTTTAAAAAAGCTTAGTTATGTATTTTGAGAGACAGAAAGTGAGTGGGGAGGGGCAGACAAAGAGGGAGAGAGAGTGAGAATCCCAAGCAGGCCCCACACTGTTGGCACAGAGCCGGAAGCAGGACTCGAAGCCATGAACCCTGAGATCATGACCTGAGCTGAAATCAAGAGTTGGACACTTAACTGACTGAGCGATCTAGTTGCTTTAAATGTTTATAATTTTAAAATTATAGCAATATATATTTAGACATTACATATATGTAACATTATTCTGAGTCTATTACATGTATAATATGGTATACACCAAACAATTACAGGTTTTTTGAATTCTATTATCCCCTTAGTCTTTAATACTAGAATTTTTGATGTGGAATACACAGAAGAGGTTAAAGAATAAATAATGACATAAGTCCCAGAGTCCTGATAAGAATGGGAAGTGTCCATAAAAATTCATAAGGCATTTTATTTTTCAAAATATTTTTTCTAATGCTGTCTACTGAAGAGGTATGGAAAACAGCGATTAATGCACCAAAAGTGAGCATTCTTTGACCAAGATGTGGCTTTAAAATCCTCTTTCCCATTAAAAGAAACCAGGACTTCTTTAAGAAAAGTCTGATTCCAGGTCTGGGCAGAAACCATACAAAAAAGCCTTAAAAATCTTGGCATATCAGATATTGAAGAAGCAAACAACTACTTCTAGTGTCATGTCAGAAGGGCGCAGGAACCTAAGTAAAGATACTTCCTTTCCCCAAAATTGGAATATTTGAGTTTCAAAGAGAATAATAATGGCAGTTGATTGAAACTCTTCAAATATGTTCAAATTTATAAGCTTATAACTATATTTAAAAAATCTAAATTAAAAAAAACTTAACATTTATTTTTGAAAGAGAGAGAGAGGGGGCACGAGTGGGGGACGGGCGGAGAGAGAGAGGAAGACACGGAATCTGAAGCAGGCTCTGGGCTCTGAGCTGTCAGCACAGTTGCAAGGATCAAACTCAGGAACTGTGAGATCATGACCTGAGCTGAAGTTGGACGCTTAACCGACTGAACCACCCAGGCGCCCCAATCTAATTGGGTTTTGGAAGATGATAGGAAACCAATGTATTTTATGTTGAAAACTGATAAATAAATGGAAGAAATCAAACTTTAGTCTTGGTTCTTTCCATTCAGCTAACCTTTTCTATATGAACTGCACCACTGGCTAACTAAATAGAACATGGAGGAAATGTCTCTTTAGAAAACTATTTCAATTAATAAATGAAAAAGAAATGCCAGGAGTTTGTAATTGCCAATGAATTAACGGATCTAAGCACTGAGCATCAATGGCTGTTAATATCCCAAATAGAGAGGCAACCAGCCTTTATGTGCCTCCTGAGGAAAGAATATACCACCGCTGACAGTCTTGCCAAAGGGATAGAGCAGAGTCTAATTTAGTCTCTGAATCTATCTGCCAACTTACAGGAAATACAGAGGTCAGAGGCTCATGTTGTACTATGCCACGAGCATGCAATCAGCAAAATGCAGACTGCAAGAATGTTACAGGTCAAATGTCCTGGGAACTAATATCAATAAATACAAGAAAATGTGAGGGCCGGAGAAAAAACCTATAGATTGAAACACACTTTAAATTGAAAAAGGATGGGCAAGGCTAAAAACTATGTGTTCTATAGATGCACACTTGGATGATAAATCTAAAAAGAAATTCTAGGGATTAAGGTCTGGGTAATGGTTACTTAGTGAACAGAGAAGGGAGGAGGATGGTGTTCATACAAGACATGGAAAGGACTTCTGTGGTAGAAGTTGTATTTCTTGTCATTGGTGGGAGAGAAGAATTGTCTTACAACAATTCATAATGCTATACTTTTTTGTGACTTTCTGCATCTGTGCTTTATTGTTTTATAATAAGATGTTACAAAATAAAACAATAATAGCCAGGGGCGCCTGGGTGGCTCAGTCGGTTAAGCATTGTACTCTTGGTTTCAGCTCACATCATGATCTCATGATTCGTGAGTTCGAGCCCTGTCTTGGGCTTCGTGCTGACAGTGCGGAGTCTGCTTGGACTCTCTCTGTCCTTCTCTCTCTTCCCCTTCCCTGCTCACTCTCTATCCCCTTCTCTCTCTCAAAATATTTCAATAAACATAAAAAGATAGTAATAACCAGTTGTCAATCTATTGCTCGGGGACTTAATGAGTGGACAACTAGCTTTGATGTACCTCAAGGTGCTTCATCTTCTATTCCTGCCATTTTAATCTCTTATCTCTTAGTTTCTTTCTGTGAAAAACAGCTTCATATTATTTGTGTCTCAATCTCTGGACATGAACAATAAGAATATTACTTTTCCCAAAGTACGTTGTTCATAGTTTGACTACAAGATTTTAGGGTTTCTTTTTAAATTTTTTTAAATGTTTTATTTATTCTTGAGAGAGAGACATACACAGCAGGAGTGAGGGAGGGGCAGAAAGATAGCGGGACACAGAATCCGAAGCAGGATCCAGGCTCTGAGCTGTCAGCACAGAGCCTGAGGTGGGACTGGAACTCACAAGTGGTGAGATCATGACCTGAGCTGAAGTCAGCTGCTCAACCGACTGAGCCACCCAGGTGCCCCAAGATTTTAGGGTTCCTAAAATTAATGCCACCTCATTATTCACACAGTGTTCATAGCACTTATGGATGGGATGCAAAGCTCACAAACTTGGGATAGGTGACCTGAAAACCGTAGCCTCTCACTCAGTTTTCTCCTAATTCCCTCTTCTCAACTCTTGAGCCTGTTACTCTTCTGTTTTTACAAATCAGACCCGTGAAACATTTAACTGCTACAAGATGACATTTTGCACATATGAATGGATAGCAGTGAGAGAGTGTTTTATCCTGTGAAATTAATGCCTCTGTCTGAAAACAGTATGCACTCTAGTGCTCACGATTATGGATAGAAAGCCACGCCAACTTGTGAGCACTATCTCCCTTCTAATGATTTGTTTTGCCTTTTCTCTGGGTCAGTGAATATAAGTTTTCATAGGGTAACTATAATCTACCTCTTTTTTTACTATCATTGCATAATTTTATCTCTCCAAGACTTATTATTAATATGCCATATTTTTCTCAAAAGAAAAGCTTCGTACTTAATATGACTCCCATTTCTTTTTATGATAGCTCAAAATTAGAGTCTTAAGAATCAGTTGCATTTGAGCAAAACTCAAAGAACTGGATATTAGAATGAGCACTCGCTTCAAGTCAGACAGACCTGTATTTCATTTTCAGGCTTTGTATTTACTTAGAGAGAACCTACTTTATCTCCAGAAACTTCAATTTCTTCATCTATAAAATGGAAACCATGAGACAAATATCACAGGATTGTTGTAAAGGTTAAGGGAGAAAATGCATCTTAAATATTTAGTGCATTTCAGATACCCTTTAGATGATAATTATTCTTCCTCACCTGTTAAGTATTACACTCTCAAGTTTATGTTTTGCGCTAGAGTGAATTTAATTCTGAAATAGTTACTGGGCAGGAAAATATTTTCTTTGGCCAGGCAAATTGTCAGTTTTTGTATTTGTGTTTTCAGTAGCATTGACACACAATGTTACATCAGTTTCAGGTGTACAACATAGTGATTCAACATCTCTATATGTCCGTGCTACCTTTACGGCAAGTGTAGCTACCATCTGTCACCATACAACACTATTACAGTATCATTGACGATAATTCCTGTGCTGTTCCATGACTTACTCAATCCATAACTGGAATCTGTATCTCCCTCTCCCTTTACCCATTTGCCCATCTCCCTTGCCTCCCTTCCCTTTGGCTATAAATCCAGAAAACAAACCGATGGTTGCCATAGTTGCAGTTTTAAACTTTAAACATCTTATCCTTATTCCCCCCCAAATTTATTTTGATCAAAGACATGCTGGAACTGTATCAATATGCATTCGGTAATTTACTATTCCTATTTACTATTCAGTAATATTCCTAAGGGATGGATTCATGCCTTTATTTCATATTCAATTGTTTTTCAAACATTTATATATTTTAATGTTATTTTTAATTTTTTTATGTTTTATTTTATTTTTGAGAGAGAGAGAGAGAGAGAGAGAGAGAGAGAGAGAGAGAGAGTGGGGGAAGGGCAGAGAGATAAGGAGACACAGAATTCGAAGCAGGCTCCAGGCTCAGAGCTGTCAGCATAGAGCCCGACGCAAGACTCGAACTCATGAACCTTGAGATCATGACCTGAGTTGAAGTTGGACGCTTAACCAACTGTGCCACCCAGGCGCCCCTTATAGCCTCCTTTTTATTTGCTTTTAACTTAGTAACTGACAAATGGACAGTCAATAATCACCTCTAAAAAATGGTCTTTCCTGTTCCTGGTGATCACAACTTCCTCTCATAATATTGAAAATAAAGTGAGTCTTCACTTTGAACAGTACAGAAAGAGCCATTCAAGTTCTACATCTCTAAGAGTATGTGCCCCCTCCCCCCCCACTACCTCCCCCTGCCCATTTTTCTTAAGTATGTAAGTGAGAAGAGAAACAAAGAAAGGCAAATAACATGGCCTAGAAAACTAAGGAAAGATAGATTTTTTCCCCCCAGTAAAACAAACAGCGATACCTTGGAACTATGACCACATTTTTAACTTGATATTTGCCTCCATAGTATAATTCCAGGGGTGGTAGAAAGAACCCTAAGCTCAATAAAGCATCACATATTTCCTTTCCTTTTCAAAAAAATTTTTTTGAGAGTTCCCAATGAATATCTGAATATATCCGAAGTTGCAACTGACTCTCCCCCATCCCACCCCACCCCCTCCCCACTGGAGCAAGTGACGTGATGTTGTAAATGGGAAGGGAGTGGTGAGTTTGGGGGCAGAGGCATGATGAGGTACACCATCTCCAAAGTCCCAGCCAAGAAGAAGAGGAAGACATTTCAAATATTACTGTAAGGAAAAGATCAAAAGCGAACATTTTTCATCCATTTACACTTTTGCTATGAAGCCGTGAGGTGCTCTTCCGAATCCACAGTCATCCCACAAGCTGATGACCTTCTGCAGATGTCCCCAAGATCCCTGTTGGCCAGTTTCTCTGCTTTCCTTCCAGTGGGAAAGTTTCTCCTCTATAATGATCATGATTTGAAATACTTATTTTTGGTGTGCATGAGAAAGGAAAGAGGGCTGAATTAAATATGACAAAACTGCCATCCTTGCTCTAGTAGACAACTACTCCAGAATTCTACATGTAAAAAATGTAAATGTTTGCAAGGAGTCTCTTCTTTTAAAAAATCCATTACTTTATGACTGTCAGCATATTTGAAAAATAAAGATCCTTTCCAATTTCTTTGAAGCTAACAGAATCTGTTTCTTAGTGATTGTGTCAGAGGTTTAAAAGCTGTTGCTCTCAGTTTTTTCCTTAACATTTAAGAATCTGTTCCTTTTTTGAGTCTGTCAAAGGCTTTTAACAAATTGGAAGATTGTTGCTCATTCAGTTAGATTTTTTTTTTCCTGGATGAACACGATACAACAAATCTGTTTTGGTGTCTTTAAAATCAGAGTTTTGGCTTATTAAAATAGTTAAATATTGGTTGCTCTCTTTAAGGCTTTGGGGTTGCTCTTTCATAATAAAATTATTCTTGTGTTTGGCCTATGTGCCAGAGCACTGGTTTCATAACCAGCTAGACCAATAGAGTTTCAAATAATCAGGTGCTCTGTTAATAAGGAATGACAAGTATACTGCACTCCTGGAACCTGCAGAACTATTATAATACAGTCAATGAATTGTTACTAAGGACACTGTCAAAAGGAAATGGTTCTAAAGGAGGCTTTGGGGAATGAGAAAAAGAAAGCTATTTTGAATATTGTCAAATATAAATAATTAGGGCATTCTCATTCTTGTGGCTCATATTTTATTTATAGTCTATCTATTGTAAATATCTGAATTTTTTTCCGTAGGGTATGTATAATACAAATTTTGCCAGTTGTATATCATCGATAAGTTATCTGAAAATTATTACATTTGATAAATATATATAAATTGTAAATATTAGATATATAATAAATATTTAATCTACTTGGAAACGCTCAGAAAGTGCTTACAGACGATTTCAAAAGAAATCCTGGTTGAAATCCATTAACATAGTATTTTCATCTTTTAAAAATTATTTTACCTATTACTATTCTCAGCACCAAAGTGCCTAGAAAAAATGGTACTGACAGAAGGGTCCAGATAGGCTAGATTCTGCTAGAAACAGCGATTTTGCACATAGAAAATGTTATATTTAAAATATAATCTCATAACGCTCCAAAACACCTCTAAACTCCTGTTACTACACAATCTAAAATTAGGCTTATGGGTTAGAGTTTAACCTCATAAACATTTAAAATCAAATTAAAGATTATATCCTGGTGCTTAACAGAATTTTACAGTTTAGGCTATTTCAATTTCTTAAAAGACATTACAAGGTGATAAAATATTGTCTTCCAAACGTTAAGTCCTTTTAAAGCAAGAACCGAGAAATAGCAGCCCACATGAACCATAAACAAATTCAGTATATTATTACCATCATCAGTGTTATTACTGATTGTGAGAAACACAATATTCTCTTCAGAAATCAGACAAATCTAGATCTCTATTCAGTATCTCCCTCCATCCTGCCAGAGTATTGAAATCCTGAGGCTATTACACTACATTGTGCATAGATTAGGCACGGTAGTAAAATAAGTTGTATAATATCAATTTGTTTTGTCAAATAAATGACACACCATCAGGTAGAGACATCTGGTTCTCACCTTGAATATAATGTGTTATCACTTTAGTGCAATCAACTGAAATACTGTGCCTCAGACGATGTTACTCATCATTTGCCTGGATTGCTTAAAAATACTCTAAAAATAATCGCAACAATTATCCCATGATAATGTGTCAAATAGTGCACTGTAGATGTGATAAGAAAACCCAAGACATGTGTTCCAATATCTGAAGGGAAAAAAAGTCAAATTCCCAGTTACATTATTATTCATGAATTTAAAGAACTGCATCTCTAGTTCTTTCTTTCTTAGCATTCTGGTAAGCTGATCTTAACAACAAGCTGATCTCTGTGTCTGGAGTACCCACTCCTAACGGTTTCTTTGCCAGTTTATTTTTTCTTCTTTTTCTTTTCTTTTGATCTTCTTTAGTCATATTAATTATAAACCTCTGCCTATTTTCTTTCTTCCTAACTAGCCCAAATGTTTATTGAGGGATAATGTTTAATTCATCTTTGGAAATATAGGGTTCCCACAATACCTTAGGTCTTTGTAGGAACTTAATAACGCTCACGCGAAGAGTGTTACGTGGCACTAATTCAGGAAGCTGCAAGTACCTGAACCATCGTCAGGGTGGTATGAATGATGAAAAAAAAAGTGTTGCATATGATAGATAGTCAGAAGAAAGAACAGTTTTCATAGCTCATTATGACAGTAGTTGGAGGTAAATAATCACAATAGCTAATCAAAGCTGGTAACAGCTATTACTATGTACCATGCATTATTTAATATCTCATTTGATCCCCACAACAACCCATGAAATGACTAGCGTTATTATCTCTACTTTATGTACGGGACACCTAAATCACGGAGAATGTAAGCAAACTTCAAGCATTTAAGCATGTATACTTGAGAGAAGCAACAAAAACTCACAGAAATATGACATATCAGAGCGATAGTTTGGATCACTATGTAATCTATTTTATTATTTCATAATAGTTTTTGCATTAAAATAACCAGTTTCAAATGACACATCTATATTTAAACACAGATGATGTTAAACCTTATATATAAAGTCTACATGATAGCAATCTCTTTTTAAGAAGTAGGTATTTATTTTTTAATTGATTCATTTATTTTGAGAGAGAGAGAGAGTGAGTGAGAGAGCAGGGAAGGGGCAGAGGGAGAGGGAGAGGGAGAAAGAGAATCTTAGGCAAGGCTCGATCTCATGATCATGATACCATGACCTGAGCAGAAATCAAGAGTCAGATATTTAACCGACTGAACCACCCAGGAGCCAGTAGGGATTTTAAAACACATATAAGAAATAAAGCGGCATAAAATTTAAATTTAACTACTTCACCATTTGGCCTAGGTCTGACGCTGGCTTTTACTAGCCTGTTACCATAGTCATTATGGTACTGGGAGGATGACAGAAGTCATTTGAAATGGTAACTCAAGTGTCTTGTGGCTAGAACTTCTAGCATTTCTGAGGCTCCCTATATACTTTTAAGAAAATGAGAGGAATGGTAGAAAGTGCTTTAATTAAGTAAGCAACCTGCCAAATGTTCAAAATTATATGTGAGTTTCTCGGGAAAGAACAGAAAAAAGAATATGAGAAAGCTTTTTATTAACATGGGAAAATGTAAAGATGTAAAATATTGATTTACGGTAATGTCGATTTATGACTTCTGCTATTAAAATATATTTTAAAGGGTTGCAGTGAAAACTATAACATTAGCAAAAAACAATATAGGTGAGCTTTCTGAAAAATATTAAGATAATATTTTCAAGGTAAAAATATAGTTTTGGATATCCTGTTATGCCTCCCTAATCACTGAAATTATGTTTGACCTTGACTAAATCATAGAATGCTTTCTGTATTTTTGTTCCCCTAGAGAAATGTACTTATTTCTAGGGTAGTCAGGTGTTTATAGATTTCATAATTAAAAGATAAAAAATAATGACAAAGCATTATTCTTACTTTAATATGGTCAACTAAAAAAGGCAATTAGAAAAGCAATTAAGTTATTGAAATCTCAGGGAAAGACATTATGGACATTATTTTTTCTCCCATGAGTTAACACTGAATTGAAATGCAACTTTGGTTGCACAGAAATTATAGGCTGTTGTTTATGAATTGTATGCCTTGATTCAGATTGAAAGTAAGGGTCAAAATTTCAGACGTGTCTTTTGGAAGAATTATTACTTTTAAATATTTGATGAAATAAAAAAAATTCCCAGCCTCATGCAGTTAGAGTTTCTCTTTCCAGCTCCATGAGACAGAAGGAGAAACCGCACAATGGGAGAAATACTTTTTTTGGTTCCCCTCTCCAGATTCTCTGCTGTTTTGAGCTTGAGAATTAGTCAACTGATTTCAGAAAATCATGACCTCCAATTAGCCTTTATAGGTGACTGAAGACAAAATGGTTTTCTGGCCAGGCAGAGTATACAAAGATACCAAAAACCTACACAAATATTATTCCCCCCCTCTGGCCTCTTAGTCAAAGTCTGATTTGAAGTAGAGTTGGAGATAAAGAAAAATACATTCAAGGGAAAAAAGCTCATAACAAAAAAAGTTCTCATATTTTTGTAAATCTGTGCTTTGACAAAATTAAAATAGAAAAAAAAAACTAAATTAAATGAGTTAAAATTCTTAGTACTTTTAAATAGCTTGTCATTACGGATTTTTTTTATAAATCATACTTCATTTCTATTATACATTCTACTTACAAACTGAAAAGATATACGTAAATGATTAAATAATACTAGAATCAAGAGAAAAACTGATGAACATCTCATAACATTTAGGTAGTTTATCCCAAAGCAATCTAACACCCAAAATTGGTGTATGTATTATAGAATTTACATGTAGGTCACATAGATTATTCAATAACAGAGTGGTACCAGAACCATGGGCACATTCTCTATGCTTGTTTCTTTATCTAGAAACTAAAGACAATATCTGTTTAAATGAAAACAGGTGAGAGGTGGCACATTTTAAAAGTATTTTAAAAATAGCAAATTTGAGTAACTAACGGGTGTAGTGGCAATTTTATTATCTTTAGGGACCTACTCAAACAGATAAGATTTATAAATCTTGAGCTCTCCTCTCACTTGTGGGAAGGCTGTAGAATTATGTAACATTTGCCTTTTCAGATCACTGAAACAATGAAGTGGATTCACGTTGTTTGCCTCATGCTTCAAAGGGAAATTATGCCTGGACTTAACTCTTTTGTGTCTCATCAGGTGTAAATTTGTTATAGTATAAATTGCGAAAATACACTAAACTGGTGTTCAGGGATTTGTCCAATGAATGGTACCCATTATGATCCTTGGGCTGATAAAATGGACTGCGTTGTATTATGAGTGACTAGCAAAACCAAACTCAGGTCATTTTAGATTTTAAATTAGTCTTCACACAGCTAAAACCTCGCTAAGCACATCCAGCAAAAAATTGGTATTTAGGGTTGAAGTCAGTGAATGTTTTTCTTATCAATGAATTCTGGGTACCAAACAGGGAAAATCCTAAAAATGCATTAAAAATTAAGTTAACACACTCGAAACCAACTGTCAGCCAGTGCTTCCAGCTGGAGCATTCATGGTGCCATAAAATTAGAACATTGGAAAGAAAACACACTCTACACAAATGTACTTGATTTGAAAGTCAGACTTTACATTTCAAAGTTTTTGATATTTCAGTTAAGCCTCTGCTGTGTATGCCTACAGAGGTACACTTTTGAGTCACAGAAAAGTGCTCTGCTAAATGAAAAATCTTTTGCAGTCCATCACCCAAAGACAGGAGGGCTCAGGGAGGGCTTTGATGCCCTTAGGATGACTTAGCCAACATTAACAAACCTTGGAAATCATTTAAAGTCCACCTTTGAATCTATAGAAACGTTAAGAAACCAAAACTGTTTTCAAAAATGAAACAGTGGGGGAAGATGCTGTAATCTCCATGAAAAACGGCTGCAGCAGAAATGATCATGATGCTAACATGAATAATGATGATATTGTCGATGATGACGATAGGAGCAGTTCTTATATACGGCATGAGTGTCTGCTATGGACTTCACATGCATTACTCAGTCTTCATACAGCAAGGACCCTTGTTACCCCCCTTTTACAGAAGAGGAGACTGAGGTTCAGACGTGTTAGGTAAACTGACAAGGTCACAGCAGGCATGTGGCTGGGCCCAGTCAAGAGCTCAGGTATGCCTTACCACAGTTTTTATCCATAATTATCCATTTTGTATAATGAAGGATGTTCAAAGCCCTCCAAAAAAATATACTATCTGGTATCCCTGTAAAATATTTTTTTTATTTCTACAGTTTTCAGAGTGCTTGATAAACTATTTGCCTGTAATTGCTTTCACCCACAGAGAAGTCATGTCAGCCACCATCGAAATGCAGCTGCCTGTAGGAGGGAAGAGGCTGGAAATAATGCTCGTCCACATAGGAAATAAAAACTGCTTAAAACCGCCTCTCGTACTTAAGAAGGTAATAACCACAGTTAGAGGTTGTTCTGGTCATTTAAACCAGCACTTTATTTTTTACAACGTGTGTTACTGAGACCTTTAATGAGCACAGTTGGAGTGGGGAAGCTTTCTATTTCTGAAAGCCAAGGAACATCTCCAGTTTCATGGTGTTCCCTCACAGTGCACTAGAATGTGCATTCACTTAAGCTCAAGGACACAACTTATTAACACATCTCTTGACAGTCCATATTTTTCCCTTAAGAGGTTTTGCGTTTACAGAACATTATTTCTCCTTCTTGCATTTGGAAATCAAAGGACGAGAATCTAAATCTGTGTGACTATAAAACATCTAATTGATTTTTATTTTTGTTTAAGGATTTTTAATCTTGGCCACGAATTTGAAGTCGCATTTGCTGCTCCTTTAGATTTAAAAAAGCAAGCACAGAATTCATAAATTCAAAAAAGGTAAAAAGAACTAGGATTATTAACCTTTAAGGGAGAAGGCTTTGACGTCAGTTGGTAACAGCCAAATTTAGATATCATTAAGCCTAAAACAGAAGGGTATGAATTAGATGGTCTTTACCATGAACTATGTGGCTTATAGCAGCCATCATCTAAAAAATAATTTAAACAATTTAAAATATGTTCGTAAAGAAAGGCCTCATTTTAAAAGTCATCACTTATTTCACTTAATTCCATTAAAGAAATATTGATCAAGAACATATATTGTATCAAAGGAACAAAACTAGGGTCTGTGAGGGATCCAATGGTAAACATTAAACTCTGTTTAAAGAAGGTGATGTTCAGGGGACCCTGGGTGGCTCAGTTGGTTAAGCATCCGACTTCATCTCAGGTCGTGATCTCATGGTTCGTGGGTTCAAGCCCCGCATCAAGCTCCGTGTTGACAGCTCAGATTCTGGAACCTGCTTTGGATTCCATGCCTCCCTCTCTCTCTGCCCCTCCCCCACTCGTGCTCTGTCTCTCTTTCAAAAATAAATAAAACTATTTCAAAAAAAAATTAAAAGAAGGTGATGTTCAAATAAAAGAGATGGGGCATGTATATAGATACACCTGACATAAAAGAAATATGTAATGACTATTCAAAAGAGGCAAAAGTTAGGATGGAATATAGTAGAAGCAGATAAGTGACATCATCTGATACATCTGACATCATTTCTCACTACTGTCTCTCTCTCACTCTCTCTGCTTTGGCCAGACTAATCTTGAATTTCCAGATCTGTTGAATCACCAGATACTCTTCAGTCTTGGGGTCTTTACACTTGCTTTCTTCCCTGCCCAGATCTAACCATAAACCTTGCTCTCTCATTTTCATCGCAACTTTCCTCAAATGTTTCCTCACACCCTCCCTCATTGCCCTATTTAAAATGACAAAATCCGGGGCGCCTGGGTGGCGCAGTTGGTTAAGCGTCCGACTTCAGCCAGGTCACGATCTCGCCGTCTGTGAGTTCGAGCCCCGCGTCAGGCTCTGGGCCGATGGCTCAGAGCCTGGAGCCTGTTTCCGATCCTGTGTCTCCCTCTCTCTCTGCCCCTCCCCCGTTCATGCTCTGTCTCTCTCTGTCCCAAAAATAAATAAACGTTGAAAAAAAAATTAAAAAAAAATGACAAAATCCCTACCCACTTCCCATTGTCCTTGCCTACTCACTGTTTTTCTTAGCTCTTTTTTTAAGTTTATTTATTTATTTTGAGAGCGAGGGAGCATGAGTGGAGGAGGGGCAGAGAGAGAGGGAGAGAGAATCACAAGCAGGCTCTGTGCAGAACCTGACGCAGGGTCCGAACTCACAAACTGTGAGATCATGAGCTAAAATCAGGAGTCACATGCTTGACTGACTGATTTACCCAGTTGCCCTGTTCTTCTTAGCGCTTATTTTCAAACATAGTGTAGTATTTTCTTACTTACATATTACCAGTCTCCTTCCTACAATCTATGATCCATAAGAACTTTTATTTGGTTTACTGTTAATTTGTTACAGCTTGGGATAGTTCTTAGCATATAGTAGGCACTCCACAGTTATTTGTTGAATAAATAAATGAAGCATTGACTACTGTAGGGTGGGGGTCATTAAGACAAAATAATTTAAAATTTTAAGATAGTAGCTAGAGTGTTATCAAGGTCCAGAGAAAGTCTTGGTTTACTAAAATCTAAGGTATGTTTTAAACATATCTGAAGGTCAAGGAATATGAGACAGGGACCAGAGAAAGAAAAAAAGAATTAAGGAAAAAAAAAAAACCCATTGAGGATCAAAGTCCTGAAAGAATTGCAGGACACAGGCTTAGAAGCAAAAGTAGACCAATTAGCTTCCTCTAGGGGAACACCTCATCCCTTAAGACAAGATCAAAGGAAAGGAAAGAGCTAGGTGAGAATAAAAAAGGGACTTGTCAGCCTGAGAAAAGTAAAGCTGAGGAAACTCACCTTTTCCACGGCTGTCAGCTGAGAATGAAGCATGCAGGGGCAGAAACCGGGGGCTTCTGGGAGGGTAAAACCTGAGAATAGCTGTTCAGCAGAGTGCAAAAGAGAATTACCAGAGATGAGTAGAATGCCTTTTAGGAGTAGTGAGAACTCGTAAGTGTATAATATGCACCTATAGAACAGTCAATCAGCCACCTTATGTGCACTCCCTGTCATCCTTGAGAAAGACAAGACAAAGAAATACTGTGGGTGCCATCCAGGGCTAGGGACAAGGAAGATCAGAGTGGCAGAATGACAGGCGGGACAGCCATGAAGTAGAAAAAGTGAGTATATGTTTAGAACCACCTAATATTCAACACATGGTATGGAAACGCATGGCAGGCACCCAATAAATGATTGTTCTTATGTTGTTGCTGCTACAATTTAAGTAATCGTGCAGATGAAAGAATCCAGCCTAGATTCAGTGATAGAGAGTAGTGGGGCAGTAATACGCTGAAACTCGCCATTAAAATGGTGTGTAGCTCTAATAATCTGCAACGTTCCAAATATGCCTTAATTTTATCATTTACAAAATAAAGATGATACTAGTACCTACATCCTATATCTACCGTGGCGATTAAATAAAATCCATTTTGATCTTGGAGACAAAAAAAGAATATTTGAAGAGGTATTAAAAACTGATATAAATTTAAGATCAAGCATCGAAAATAAGGTCTGGCTTAGAATAAGCACAGTGTAAGTGTTGGCTTTAAGGAGTCATAATGTGATAGTGAAGTGTAGAGAATCTCCGGATCCGGGTCCTGGTTCCTTTGTTGGTGGTGATTGTCTGAGTAAATTCCTTAAAACCAAACCTCCTGATCCAGGGGTTATTAGCATGCTCTCCATCCCCTACAACAACTGATGGATAAGATGGTAACCATCTGTAAGAGTGATGCACTAGAACAGAGGTTCTTGACTGCTTGCATAGAAGGTGAAGTGGGGCTGTCAGAACATTTCAGTATGACTGAAATGTGTGTGTGTGTGTGTGTGTGCACGCACGCGCACATGCGCGTGCTTATGTGTGTCTGAAATGGAAAAGGCCATTTTCTTCACCTCATAATAGGGCTATGTCTCAATAAAGCCATTGCAAGCTGAATGTGCATCTAATACACCTAACTCACCTAACAGCGTAGCTTAGCCTAGCTTCCCTTAAATGTGCCCAGAACACTTACATTAGCCTACAGTTGGGCAAGATCATCTAACACAAAGCTTATTTTATAAGTAAAACAAAGCTTATTTATATATATATACACATATATATATATGTAACATATATATATGTAACACATATATATATGTATATGTGTATACATATGTGTATACATATACACATACACATATACACATATATATAAGTAATATATATATATATATATATATTACATATATATATGTAACACAAAGCTTATTTTATAGTAAAGTGTTGAGAAGCTCAGGCAATTGAGTACCGTACTGAAAATGAAAAGCAGAATAGCTGTACAGGTACAGAATGGTTGTAAGTGTATCGGTTGTCTACCTCTGTGATCACATGGTTGACTGGGGTCCCTAGCTCCTTGTGTTGCCACCGCCCAGCATCATGAGGGTATGGCAAACATATGGCTAGCCTGGGAAAAGCTCACAATTCAAAATTCGAAGTATGGTTTCTACTGAATATGTATTGCTTTTGCACCATCATAAAGTTGAACCATCATAAGTTGGGGATCGTCTGCACAAGTAGCAGCTTTGCATATTATAGTAATATCCTAACTAGTCTTCCTGTGTTTATCTTGCTTCTTCTAAGATTAATTCTATATTTTAATCTCCGTTCTTGCTTATATATTTTTAATACTGTGTGTGTATACACATGTGCACATTTAAGTACATAACATATACCTAATAAATGTTACATGAATAAACACCGTTTTCCAATTAGCTGCCTAAGAGCTATGGCATCATTCCCTGGTCTGAGTTTTCTGTGGTTATTTCTTATCCATACAGAATAAACTTTGCGCTCTTAACCTTGGAATTCAAGGGCCACCACATTCTGCCCTTAACTTCTTGTGCAGACTTTAGTCCAGCCAACCAATCTGTTTATACTATACCCTACATCTCAAAGCACACCCTATCTCTGAGCCTTTGTTTTTCTCTGAGCCTTTGTTTTTCTCACTGTCTGTGTTTAGAATACCTTTTGCCTAGTTTACTTACTGCTAATGCTCTATTCAAGTCCCTCCTAAGTACTTCTCTACCTTCTCCATCCCTTAAATATCTTCCCTCTGAATGTTTATTGAACCTACATAAAATGTGCCCTAAAGTGCACATTGTTGCTAAAATTATGAAGGCAAATAGTTTGATTATTCAATAGTAGATGTTGAAGGGATAAAACTGGGTCATTTGAGGGGCACCTGGGTGGCTCAGTCGGTTAAGCATCTGACTCGATTTGGGCTCAGGTCATGATCTCACAGTCCCTGAGATCCAGCCCCGCATCAGGCTGTACACTGACAGAGTGGAGCCTTCTTGGGATTCTTTCTGTCCATCTCTCTCCAGCCGTCCCCCACTCACATATTCCCTCTCAATCTCTCTCTCCCTCTCTCTCAAATAAATCAATAAACAAATAAAGAAACAAACTATAAAACCAATGGCATCATTTGAGAGTGAATTTTGGACAGAACTCACCCTTTTGCACATGCACGGTCATCAAGCAAAGAAGATAATGAGATAAAAAGGAGAAAGGAGTGAATAGGTATACACTAGTTTTCAAAAGCGATAACCAAAGATTTGCCAATCAGGTGAGTAGAATTGGCTAGATGTTAAAATAGCTTCACTCAATAGCCACATGACATAAATCTGACATCCAAAATTACCTCCAGGATCCAAAAGAAACTTTGAAAGTCAGTTGCTTAGAATTAGCTCAATAAATCCTTTATGGGCTGTAGCACTAAAATGACTATGGGAACTACCATAGTAATTTGAAACAAAAACAACAGTAACCTGGAAAATATGACATACACATGTATGATAAAATTAGCCTCGTTTATTTCTAGATGTTTTTGACTAAAATTCTGGTAAGTTTAGAACTTTCTGTTTTTCTTCCTTTTGATTTGCTGATGACCCATGCCTACTGTCAACCCTTTGGTACTGATACTATGGAGAAGCTTGCAGTAGAACTGCACAAAGTGTCATCATAAAACAGTATTTATGTATACATAACTCAGAAAGTACAAGCATGTTAGCACTGTTATCCACTCATATTTGGGAAAAGACACACTTTTATTTGGATTTTTTTTTTTAGAATGAAGGTCATGGGTGTCTGGTGTCTCAGTTGGTTAAGTTTCTGACTCTTGACTTCAGTTCAGGTCATGACCTCACTGTTCATGGGTTCGAGACTCTGCATCAGACTTTGCAGAGGGAGCGCAGAACTTGCTTTGAGATTCTCTCTACCTCTTCCTGACTTGTGCTCACTCTCTCTCCCTCTCTCAAAATAAATAAATAAACTTAAAAAAAATTTCGAACGAAGATCACACACTCAAAGCCTTCAGGGCAGATAGCACGCATGCGTGCTGAGTGAGGGGTGCAGGTCGGAGGCACATACATTGTGTAAGGATGTGGACTGGTGTCAGGAATTCTGGCAAAACTGGTCAGAGCTGCCCTGTGGAGCCAGCCAATTTTGCCATTTGAGAATGTAAGCCTAGTATAGCAAAATCTCCCAGGGTTTGGGGAGAAGTTGAGACCTTGACTTTTTCATGTGAAATTCAAAGATTTAAAAAGTTGACACACATTCTTCTAGAATACTGTAGATCAAACCAAACACATCTGCGGTCTCGATATGGCCCGCACACCACCATTTTGCAATTTTTGCTTTTGATTCCTACAATGATTTTTTTCAGCGTCATTTCAATTCAATAACCATATAAAACACTTACCTATAAGATGTTAAAAATAATGATTATATTTTTAATTATTATTTGTGCATGGCTGAAAAACACCATTATCTAAAAATAACAGGCAAAGCTTGAAAACCAAGAGGCAAGGAACAGGGATTTTTAAGGGCAACTGCAGACTGTGTGATATTCTTGCCCCTGTTTCATTCAGTGTACTTAGCCGGGCTGAGTATTTTCCTAAAGCAATATTCCCGATGTCATTTCTGGGTCTTCTGTATCAGCAGAGATTTTGAAAGTTACTACCTTTTTAGAACTCTTGCACTAGAGCTGCTATTGCCACAATTAACCTATTAGTCTCTGCCTTTGCTAGGAAGGTACTAAGAAAACAGTCTCTGAACGGCAATACCTTGATAGAGTATAAATGGGAGAAACAGGGAAACAAGTTATACGTGGCAAAGCCTTTTGTAACATGTGTTGCTCAGAAAAAGTCACACACTATTTCCGCCCCCCCCCCCCTCCACCACCACCTCCATCCTGCACTCTCAATAACAGGTTTCAAAGGGATTAGTCCATATATATTACTTTCATTAGAAGAATGACTTTGGAGCTTTGCGCCCATGCAACCTCACGGGAACTTTTCCTGATGACCAAAAGTCATGTTTCTCTTCAGCAGTTAACATAACTCAAAATATTGGAAAGGGTACAATATGCTCTCAGCTTTGAAGTCAACAGGCCAGAGTAAGTTCTGAATGCTTCACACCATCAATGTCTTTTTGTTCCCATAAAGAAGGAGAACACAACAGAAGCCTCAGTTCCTGCAGGTTTACAATAGCTCTTACCTTCAATAGGAAAGGAAGGAGAAAGGGAAGGGGCCCAAACAAACACACAAACACAAGCTTAAGGAATAAATATGAAAGGGTAAACAGGCGATGACAAAAGGAGAGCAGTCCCCCGGCCTCTTTTCCCATCTGCCTTTGTCCCCTTTTCATTGTTGTGCATTTAGGACAGTACGTTTTCTCTTCAAAGTTCCCCAACAGGACCCGAGGACTTTGATCAGAGGGTATTTTGTCCTCCTGTACCAGACTTATCACTCACCACTTTAACTGGCTAATAGGGCTTTTCCCAACATATTTTCAGCCTTTGAATTGTTTGGCATCTTTAGAATTAAAAAAAAAAAAGACAAAGTGGACACCTTTAATGCCAGCTGAACAAGAGCGAAGAGTGGATTTGGACAATCACAGAAAAGTGCTTCTGTGCCACACACTCTTTCCCCCTCAGTCCTAGGTGTACGAGTTGGTGTTTTTCGTGAGGATGCCTCCTACTTTATGTCCTTAGCCATCTCCAAATGGCGCCTTCACGCCTCTCAGTAGAGCGGTTCTCTGGCACTGGCAAAGGGCTCTGTGAGAGTACTCTTCAGTGCCCTCCACTTGCTCTCCTCTTGCTCTCGATGAATGAGGAACTACCTTTGTGCTGCACGAGGGAACAGTGGTTGTGACGACATTACTAAACTACACTCAGAATGGTTTAAAATAATAAAAACTTGACATAGACAACTATCAGAATGATTTTGAAACAAAAGAGAATGAGGATCAGATGAACAAACTATTCTCAAGAGGTTTATGAAGTAGACTAATTTATACTTTCTGAAACATCCACATTGGTTCTTTCTAGGGCACTGATGCCTTAATATTGCTCTTCTACCAATTGGCCTGCTATCAGTTTTCAGCACATGATTCAAACGACCATTTAAAAAAGTATTAGATGCTGACTTAGGTTTTTACATTTCAAGCTTCACTTATCAGAACAATTCACTGAACTGTACTAAGCAGAAGGAAGACATCTCCTACTTTGTTTAAAGTAAAGGGGAAAATATTCACTCATATTTGGTTGTGAAATGCCAGATGAATGCTGTTGCTGCAAGATGGAGTTACCTGACTATAATCTCTCTTTTTCAGTATTTGGAAGGAAAGATGTGTATAGAGTTCAAGTAACTGATTCAGGTTGTTGGAATGACAATTCCTTATGACTGGAGAAAGTAGTCATAGATAAGGCATTCACTGTCAAGAGAAGAAATAAGATGGAAATTTCTTACTTTATCAATTGAGAGAGAATGACTGGGAAGGCAAATTCTGAGACAAAGCAGTGCTAAGACAACTGCTGCCTGAGCCAGAAAATCTCTGAAGGCAGAGGACATGCCTTGTGGCTGGTAGCTCTGGGCAAAATTGATGGCATTTTGATCCCCAAATGCACTAAACACTCAGAACCTTATGTTAGCATTGAAAATGAGCTAATCCCAAAGTAAGAAATGGAAGTGAGTTAGAAAGGAACTTTAAAATTCAGCATGAGGATAAAAGCAGAGTTATATAAAATTATTCACACTAGTTTAATGACTATTCATAAAATCAAATACATAGGTAAGTCTATGTAGTTAAAAACGGAAACAGTATATACAAGCATGGTGTTATGTTTAAGTGTGGGGTTTTAATTCTGACGTGTAATTATTTAACAACAACATTATATATTTAAATTGCTAAATAAACATAAAATAGAAAATGTAATTATGAGCTAAACATCTAAGGAACCATGACTATAGCACAATATAGCACTATTCTAATATTTAGAGTCAGAATTTTTGAATTCTCCATCAAGCTATTTCTTTTACTAAATATACACTTATGTCTGAGGGGTTCTGCCTTGTTGGAGCCTAAAATGTTAGGTCAGAGCCAGCAGGCTCCAGCTGGGGGGGTTCTAGTTCTTGCTACTTCTGACAGATGGGAATATTGGCAGGGTGCTTCCAGAACTGGACTTCTCCTTGAGATGAACTTTGCAGGGAACAACTGGTCACTGAGACTCACATCAGTTAATTGCCCAAACCTGAGCTGCAAGGACACTGCAGAGGGATAGCCAGCTAATGTGATGTTGAAAGATTAAATAAAGCAAAAGAGCAGTGAGGGAAGAAAAAAAAAAAAACATGTAGAAGGTAAGCTGACAAAGAAGGTACATTAGTACTGCCAGTCAAAATCGTATAATATCACTCTTCAACCTTCCAAATTTTCACTGAAGAATCTTAGAGGAGTGACCCACATCACCATGCTAGACGTCTTTAGAAATGTCTGTTGAAAAAATGTAAGATCCATTTAAGTATTCTACAACAGGGGGTCAGCAAACATCTCTGTAAAGAGCGAGATAATAAATATTTTAGGTTCTGGGGTCCACATGATTTCTGTTTCAGCTGCTCAACTCTGCCATTGTAGTGCAAATGCAGCAATAGACAATATATAAAATAAATGAGCTTGGCTGTATTCCAATAAAACTTTCTTTAGAGACATTGAAATTTGAATGTTATATAATTTTAACATTACATAAAATATTATTTTTAAAATTCTATCTTTTTCAGCCATTTAAAAATATAAACACATATTTAGTCTGTGAGTTATATAAAGAGACGCCATATGACAAATGTGGCCCAAGAGCCAAAGTTTGCTGACCCTTGTTCTAAAGTTATGTCCGTCAAGGAAGCTGTATTACAAATGTCATGATGATAATGAGAATCTCTGTAACAGGATGTACAAAATGTATTATAATTTTTACTGAGGGCTTTCGAGTACATCATTTCATCTTTATGAAGGTCCAATGTAATAAGTTGGTGTGGTAGATTGATTGCATATGGTCCCATACAGGTCACCCTAATGAGAGTTCTTCAGTTCCCCCTGTATCCACACCCATTGCCATGACTTTGAAGCTCCTTACAGCAAGAATTGGAAGTTCATTCCACTGACCCTTATTCTGAGGTCAGCCATGTGGTTTACTTTGGCCAATGGTATGTTGGCAATTGTGACATAAACAGAAACTTGAAAAATACTTGAATGTTTACACTTAGTGTTTATCCCTCAGTGTTACCATGAGAACATGATGGAGGTAGCCTGTTGAAAAACAAACAAACAAACAAACAAACATAAAGCTGATAAATCAAAAAAGAACTAAATAAATAGACAGTCCATGTCGAGGGATAAAAAGACTCGGCACTGTTAAGACATCAGCTCTTTCAAAACTGATCTATAAATTAAATGCATTCCTAATCAAAATACAAGCAAATTAATTATAAAGTTTACATGGAGAAGTAAAAGTCACAGAATTATGAACACAATATTATAGGAGAAGAACAAAGCTGAAGGACTGACACTATCTGACCTCGAGACCTACTATAAAGCTACAGTAATTCAAACCAGTATATACTGGTGGAAAAAAAAAAACAGGATGAACAGATCAATGGAACAGAATAGAGAGCCCAGAAATACGTCCACATAAATATGGTCAAATGATCTTTGATAGAAGAGTAAAGGCAATGCAATGGAGCAAAGATAGTCTTTTCAACAAATGATGCTGGAACAATGGGACATCCACATGCAAAAAAATAAATCTAAACACAGACTTTACACCCTTCACAAAGGTTAACTCAAAATTGATCACAGACCTAAACATAAACACAAAACTATAACACTCCTAGAAGCTAAAATAGAGAAACCTAAGTGAATATTTGTGAAATAGCAGATAAACTAGCTTTAAAGCAATTCTGCTCTGTGAAAGGCAATGTTAAGGGAATGAAAAAAGAAGCCACAGACTGGAAGCAAATATTTGCCAAAGACACATAAGATAAAAGGATTGTTATCCAGAATATACAAAGAACTCTTAAAGTTTATTTATTTATTTATTTATTATTTTTTTTTAAGTAATCTTTACACCCAACGTGGCCTTGAACTCACTACCTCGAGATCAAGAGTTGGAACTCTTAAAATTCAACAAAAGTAAACAAACGATCAAATTAGAAAAATCGGCCAGAGACCTGAACAGTTAACTCACCAAAGAAGGTATACATATGGCAAATAAGACGATGAAAAGATGCTCTACATCATATGTCATAAGGGAAATGCAAATTAAAACAACAATAAGATACCACCCCATACCTATCAGAGCTGCTACAATCTGGACTACTGATAATACCAAATGCTGGTAAGGATGTGGAGGAGCAGGAACTCTCATTCATTGTTGGTGGGAATGCAAAATGTATAGCCAGTTTGGAGGACGGTTCAGCAGTTTCATATAGAACTAAACATACTCTCACATATGATCTGGCAATTGTTCTTGGTATTTACCCAAAGAAGTTGAAAATTTATCTCCACACAGATGTTTACAGATGCTTTATTCTTAATTGCCAAAGCTTGGAAGAAACCAAAGTGCTTTTCAGTACATGAATGAAGAAAGAAATATTGGTATGCCTAGACAATGGAAGATTATTCAGCACCAAAAAGAAATAATCTCTCAAGCATGAAAAGACATGGAGGAAACTTAAATGCACATTACTAAATGAATCCAAGTAGTTACAACAATATGATTCCAGCTATAGGACATTCTGAAAAAGGCAAAACTATGGGGACAACAAAAATATCAGTGGTTGCCAGGGGTCAGGATGGTGGGGAAGATGAATAGGCAGATCACAGAGGATTTTTAGGGCATGCCAAAACTCTCTATGGTATTATTTTTTTTTAATTTTTTTCAACGTTTTTTATTTATTTTTGGGACAGAGAGAGACAGAGCATGAACGGGGGAGGGGCAGAGAGAGAGGGAGACACAGAATCGGAAACAGGCTCCAGGCTCCGAGCCATCAGCCCAGAGCCTGATGCGGGGCTCCAACTCACGGACCGCGAGATCGTGACCTGGCAGAAGTCGGACGCTTAACCGACTGCTCCACCCAGGCGCCCCTCTATGGTATTATAATAATGGATATATGTCATTATATATGTGCCCAAGCTTATAGAATGTATAAAACCAAGTATGAACTCTTAGGTAAACTATGGTCTATGAGTCATTATGATGAGTCAATATAGGTAAAAAATGTACTCTCTGGTGAGTGGTATTGATAATGGATATCAATAATCCTTATTGATATAAGGATATATAGGAAATCTCTGTATTTTCCTTTTAATTTTGCTGTGAACCTAAAACAGCTCTAAAAATATAAAGTTCTAAAACACACACACACTCTTTTTTACACACATACACAGTCACACAGACACAGACACACACACGCTCACATACACACACACACACACACACACACACACACAGCAGAATTAATACTCCCATAGCCCTACTCAAGGCCATCCAAATCGGTCAACAGCCAGGCAGCAACTGATATGTGAGGAGACCCAGCCAAGGTCAGTAGAATCACCTTGCCAACGCATAACTCATCTCAGATGCATGAGTAAGCTCAGCTAAGATCAGCTGATCCTTGCTTATTTGTGAACTAAGTAAATGTTTGTACTTGTATGCAACTTAAATTTTGTGGCTGTTTATGAAGTGATATTACTGTGACAATACATAACTGATGTAGTGGGGTGGTAATTATAACTGTTTTACAAAGGATAAAATTTAGCCAGGTTCTAAGTAGGATTTATGAAAAATTCTAAAGCTCTGAAATTTAGAATAATCTTTGAGAATTCTATCAGAACCTAAAATTCTGAATTTCCCAGAGGCACGTAGTTAGTAACTGGCACAGCTAGAAATAGAATTTATGTTCTTTTATTGACATCTAAATTCAAAGAAATACAAAAATTAATATGATGCAAGAAACCAGCATGTTGTTTAAAAAAAATGTACAATGAAACATTTTAAGAGATCTGAGATTATTTCATAAAGATCTAAGTTTGCATTTAATGGATTTATAAAATTTTTTCAAAGAAACTGTATAGACTTCTTTAGCTATACGTACTTTAAGAGATAAAAATCTAACTAAATTATTACTCTAAGGAGTAAATGAAAATGTGTTAAGAGACTCAGAAAAAAGTTTTAACCTTAAATACCTTGAAATCAGATCTTACTCAAGCTTTTTGGCTTTTCATATAAATTAGGCTCAGATTCCAGAAATCTCAACTTTATAATCAGTTCTATGATATCTTCTATGTCCAAAAGTGATTTATTATAAAATATTACTTTCAAATATTGTTTTAAGTAAACATTTTCTGCAAATTGCATTGTGTAAAGAATCAAAGTCTATAAATAGCGTTGAACAAGGTCTGTTTTTAGACTAAACACTGTCTCACCAAAGGATTGATAATAGCTTTTAAAGTGGTCTAAGGTATAAAAAGTTGTCTGAATCAACTCAGATTACTTATATGTGAAAATAATAAATATCGAGTGCTAATGTGGACAAATTTTGAATGCGAAGTTAGAAACTGTTACAACTCCCCATGAGATCACATAGGTATTTTAGGGAGCAAAAGAGCACAGACTTTATTAGGGGATTACTTGTCTTTCTTTTGGTACAATAACTAATTTATCCTGCAGAATAAATTCATCATTAACAAATAGAAATTAAAACTTTATGAAGACCTGTCATTTGTCAGACAGATAGATATATCTGTAACCTTCGAATGCCCATTTTCAGATGAGGAACCCGAGTTTAAACACGTTCAGGGACTTTTAAAGACTCGTACCTACTAGTGAATGGTGGAGCCATAATTTCAATTATATTGATCTCTTCCCAAACTTGTGCCCCTTCTTCTATATGAGGTTTCAGAATAAAATGGCTTGGATATTAGAATGTCAAAAGAGCTTCTGAAGAGGTTTAATAGCCAATATTCCCTCACTTACCGAGAGCCCTGATAATAAAAGATATTTTACTGTAACACATAGTTATAGTACTACATTAGATGGTTAGAGTTTTATTATAAGACTATAAAAATGTAAAACATACAACAATCTAGGAAACCCAGAGATGAAAGAAGACACAGAAATTATCTTCCATTTTACAGACAAGAAAACTGGACTTAGAAGATGTCATCTGTTAAAAAGTTGCTGGGGCGCCTGGGTGGCACAGTCGGTTAAGCGTCCGACTTCAGCCAGGTCACTGATCTCGCGGTCCGTGAGTTCGAGCCCCGCGTCGGGCTCTGGGCTGATGGCTCAGAGCCTGGAGCCTGTTTCCCATTCTGTGTCTCCCTCTCTCTCTGCCCCTCCCCCGTTCATGCTCTGTCTCTCTCTGTCTCAAAAATAAATAAATGTTGAAAAAAACAAATTAAAAAAAATAAATAAATAAAAAGTCGCAGAATACAAACAGGTTTTAAAAATATGAAACCCAATCCAGTGCTTTTTCTATTTTTCAGGGAAAATACACTGCTTAATAAAGTAGATATTAATCACTTGCTTGGACTTTACATAGGCAGTTATTTTTGGCTGAGATTTACTTTGTGTCCTCACCAGCAGTTGTGGACTATAATACTTGTTTCTATAAGACTGTGGTCTATCGGAACTTTAAGGAGAAGATTCATTTTTGACACCAGAAGGGATAATGTCATGAAAAAAGGACTGAGCTTGAGAATTTTCAGCTTTTTTTAGACCGATTTTATCTAGGTCAATATCCGAAAGACAGAAGTGGAGAAAAAAGAGTTGAAGAATAATAAATTGTTTTAAATTTGTTTTAAAATTGTTAAGATTTATTAAAGGAACACACACACGTTGAGAGAGAGAGACAGAGCCAGAGGAGAGCCAGAGAGAAACAGAGATGCTCCTACATGGCAAGACATACTGCAAAATGTTAGATAACTCCATATTTATAGATTTAACACAGTTCTAATAAAAATACTAAGAATACACTTTTTTTTTACTTTTAATTAAATGTTTTGGGTGATTATAGTTTCAAATGCAGTTGTAAAAAAAATAACATAGAGAGATCTTGTGTAGCCTAATTAACCAATTTCCCTCAAAGGTCCCAACTTGCAAAGCTATAGTCCACTATCACAGTCAAGATATCGATAATGATACAGTCAAGACACAGAATAATTCCATCACCATAGAATATGTCATGCTGTCCTTTTTAGTGACATCTATTTGTTCTCATCCACACCCTGTCCTGAATCCCCAGAAAACATTAATCTGTTCTCTATTTGTATAATTTTGTCATGTCAAGAATGTTATATAAATTAAATGCTGTGGCGTGCAACCTTTTGGAAGTGCCTTTTTTTCACTAAAAAATAATTCCCCGAAGCTTCATCCAAGCTGTTAGAAGTATCAATAAATACTTCATTCCTTTTTACTGCTGAGTAGTATTCCATGTTCTAGATAAACCTCAATCTGTTTAACCACTCTTCTGCTGACAGCTATTTCCAGATTTTAGCTATGATGAATAAAGCTGCTGCAAGATTCCCATACAGGTTTTTGCGTAAACATAAATTTTCATTTCTCTGGGATAAATGCCCAGGAATGCAGCTACTAGGTCATATGGTGGTTTCATGTTTAGTTTTTTTTAAAGAAACTAGTAAACTGTTTTCCAGAGTGGCTGTACCATTTTACATTCACACCAACAATGGATGAGTGTTCTCTACATCCTTGCCAACAACTTACACGGTGTTACTTTTTTTTCTTTTTTCTTTCTTTTTTTTTTTTTAAACTAGCCTTTCTGGTATGGGTATAGTAACAACTCACTGTTGTTTTAATTTGCATTTCTCTAACAGCTAATGATGTTGAAGTGGAGAAAAAAGGTGAGGAATAAAGAATTTCCTTTAAATCTTTTTGGTGAAAGAGCATGCACATACAGACACACACACTTACAGAGTGACATGACATAATCCCAGGTGAGAAGAGTTATAATTCAAAGACATCAGATCTTCCAAATGCATCTATAAATTTAACACAAATGCAATAAAAACCTCGAAATATTTTAGCTTAATAAAATAATATAAAATTTATCTGGAAGTAAAATAGATTAAGAGTAGACAAAACAATTATGTTTAAAAGCAGTGATGCATAATAAATTTGCTACAAGATACTTAATGTTTATAATATCATTATATACTGATGATCTTAGTGTAAAATTATTAAAATAATGTAATATCGGCTCAAGAAAAGACTGTTGAAGGAAAAAAAATGAAAGTCCGAAAACAGACCCAAGTAATTTTTATGCATTTAGTGTTTGAGATTTCAATTTAGTAAAGAGATGAGTTTTTGAGTTTTGCCTTTAGGAGAAATATTAAAGTTAGATCTCCATTGAACTATACAGCAAAATAGAGATAAATCAGAAAATCCAATGTAAAAATGAAGTCATAAAATATGGTCAAATCTTTACTACAATATCGAGTCACTAGGATTGGTTCAAGATACCAATATGTAATCACATGGAAAAATATCCTCTGACTGATTACAGCCAGGATATATAATTTTCCTGTATTTATACTTCTGTGCTTTAATTTGTTTTCTTTTAATAACCATGTAATACATTTGTGATTATGAAAAGGGGCATAAAAACTTTATATCAGTTGTGTTATTATAAAGATCTTGAACAGAGTGGGTGCTGCTTTGAAGGAGCTGACCCTAGAAGTAAATAAATGGCAGCTGTTATCAGGAGGTGGTGAGATGAAGGACTGCATGGAAACCTTTAATTTTTAGCTGGAGCTAGAAAGTGAAACTTTTTTTTAAGGTTTTCCCTTTTAATATGTGAACAGATACTTAACTTTCTTTTTTTGAAAGACACAACTTCATGTCTCCATTCTCTCTTACTTCAACTAATTCTTGACTGCTGATAGCACTCTGGCACATGATGCCCATGTGTTATGTTGTTTAATTGCCACATGTATGAGATAGTGCTTCTGTGATTCCCATTTGGGTGTTGGGGATCCAAAACAGGTAGAGGTTGGAGCCCCTGGGTGGCTCAGTCGATGAAGCATCTGACTCTTGATTTCGGCTCAGGTCATGATCTCAAGGTTCGTGAGTTCCAGCACCACACTGGTCTCTGTGCCGACAGCCCGGCGTCTGCTTGGAATTCTCTTTCTCTCTTTCTGCCCCTCCCTGGCCCATATACACACGTTCTCTCTCTCTCTCTCTCTCTCTCTCTCTCTCTCTCTCTCTCTCTCAAAAATAAACATTAAAAAATTTAAAAACAAAACAAAACAGGGAGAGGTTAAGAAAACAGATAATAATTGATGCAGCTAGTATGTAGGCCCAGGACCTTAACTGCTTCCCTATATACCTTTCGGAGAAAGTGTCCACCTTTCTTACCACCAGCCCTGTCTACTCCTCTTCTGCCTCAGCGGCACCTTGTTGCTCCTCAAAGCTCTCAGGGTGTCTGCATTATTCCCTCTGGCAGGAAAACATTCCAACTATATGCATGCAGATGTGATCATCTGTCAACCTCTCAAAGAGGCCTTTTTGATCACACAGACTCAAATGGTGACTTCCAATACAACCCTTCCCAGCTTTTCTCACCACCTGATCTTGTATTATTCATTCAGGTGTTTATTCTCAGTTTCCTCCACTAGAAGGTAAGTGCCTATTTTTTTCAAACATATATTCCCCAAACTTGAATGAACAGATGATCTACGTACTAGCTCCTTATGGAAAATAAATTCAGTAGTACTGAAAAAGACAACAATTATAAAAATTATCCCTAAAGAGTGAAATTCCTTAGATACCATCTAGAAAAAACTCTAGAAACTCTGGACATCAATATTTGATTTTAAAACCCCAGGCCACATTTAAGGAAATCAACTGTGTGCCTAAGAAGCAATGTGACTTGTTAAATGAAACATACCAGGGTGTCAAACTATAAGTAGGGCTTTCACCTCAAAATCAACCCCTTGGCAGGCAGTGAACTGACTCCAAGACTCCAGAATTGTTCAAATATGTTTCTTTCAACAACTCTTTATCAGTGCCTTCCGAGCTTGTGAAAATTTAACTTCAATATATTCAATAATGGAAATTTTTATCTCTTAAGAGTGGACTCGGCCTTGGAAACAGGCAGAAGTCATTTAAAGCCCACTGTGGGGAACAAGGTATGGACAAAGCAGACCTCATGAATTTTTCATCAAAAAAGTGATGTGATTAGAACATAATGAGACTCTCCTTTTCACTGTTTGCTGGTAAAGTGGCTCTGGAAGAACTTTTAAAATGGGATTGCGAGACTCGTTTTGAATGTCATTGTATAACAAACGTTGGTATTGACACCCTTCAAACCACTACTTTGGATGGAACAACACTCATTTTGATGTTTAAATTATGATCTGCTTGATTTATGTTTTAAAAATGCCAATCCATTTTATAATTAATATATATAGAGTTCGGAATAAAACATTTTCTCTCCAGTCTTCATGTTAATTTTAATTCAAAGTCTCTGAACCTGCATATGGATACCTTTTTAGTTGTACTTTATAAAATCATATTAACTTGTTAGGTGGATAAATTTCATTTTGTCCAGTGGATATATCTCTGACATGCTGTATAACAACCCAATTTTAAGAGTCAGAGAGGTATAAAATTTTTAATGCACAAAAGAAATTGATTCTGGAAAAAGCAAATCTATGAAAATAGTAGATAGATCAGTACAAATGGTCCCTAATTTACGATGGTTCAACTTAAAATTTTTGACTTTATGATGGTGGGAAAGCGATATGCATTCAGTAGAAACCATGTCTCGACTTTTGAATTTGGATCTTTCCAAGGCTAAGGGTCTGTGGTATGATACACTCTCATGATGCGGGGCAGATGCAACCACAGCTCCCAGTCAACAATTGCAAGGGTAAACCGCCAATAAATTTACAGCCATCCTGTCCCCATCCAACCATTTTGTTTTTCATTTTCAGTACATAGGTTTTGTGTTAGATGATTTTGCCCAACTGTAGGCTAATATAAGTGTTCTGGGAATGTTTGGAACTAAGCTATCAAGTTCGTTTGGTAGGTCAGATGTATTAAATACATTTTTGCCTTACAATATGGTTTTATCAGGATATAACCTCATCATAAGTCAAGGATGATTTGTAGTTGCCAGGCGTTGGAGGAAGGGAGTGGGATGAACAGGTGCAGCATAGAAGTTTTAGGGCAGTGAGACTACTCTTTATGATACTGTCATATTGGATACATTTGGGCATTTGTCCAAACTCACAGAATGCCCAACACCAAGAGTGAGCCCTAATGCAAACTATGAACCTTGACGGATTATGATATGTCAGTGTAGGTTCTACAATTGTAACAAATGTGCCATTCTGGTGGGGAACAGTGATTATTT
This sequence comes from Felis catus, assembly GCF_018350175.1. Taxonomy (NCBI): domain Eukaryota; kingdom Metazoa; phylum Chordata; class Mammalia; order Carnivora; family Felidae; genus Felis; species Felis catus. The sequence goes on from NC_058375.1 coordinate 151,935,979, forward strand.
TAGTTTCCTTTTTTCCCCATTATTCCAATTATATGTTCATGCCTTTCTCTTATATAAGATTTCTAGGGAATGCACACATTTGGTAAGGTTCAATCTAATTTCCTATGAATTTTGCATAGGAAAATTTTTAAAATTTAAATTACATTTATAATGATGCTTAAGAAGAATTGCAAGTTACTTAAGTGTTTTCTCAATCATTAAAGATTGAATTAGCTCTCTCTCTCTCTCTCTATATATATATATCCTATGATATATGATTAGTTTAATGTATATATGATATATGATATATATGTATATGTATATATATATGATATATATATATCATATATCATATATACTTATAATTATCTAAATATAATATGATCTTTGATGGCTGGTAACATATATCTATGATGGCTGGAAATAATTAACCTGAATATTATTTTCCTCACACATTTAGAATAAATATAAATTCAAAAATTAAAAAAAGAAAATAAAAGAATTTGGTCCATGATCTCCCACCTGTCTTCCAATTCAGTGATAGTGTCACTCTCTTTGAAAGAAGGCAAGTCAGGAGACATGAGTTATTATTCTGTACTGGTAATATCTTAGCTGTAGATCTCAGACAAGATACGTTACTGTTCTGGCCTCAGCTTCTCTGGTGTGGTTGTGACTTTGGAACTAATCATTGCAACCTCTTCCAGTCCTAGCTATTCTTTTATTCAGTGCATTAGAGGGGGCTTGCTATTTCAAAGGACCTTATTGTAAAAGGTCTTGTAAAGCTAATATTTACCTTACTTAATCCTTTTTAGGAAATGCATTAAGTGCATGAAACCTGGTAAAGTAACATAGTTTATTTTTAGTACAGACATGTTAGATATGTAAGCTGCAGGGTTTTTTTTCCCTTTGTTTGTTCTTAATTAATGACATGTTATAAATCCAAACTTGTGTTCTAAAAGGTTGAAATGTCAAACTGCTAAGTAACAAAGTGTACCTGTGAGATTTGTTCTAAAGTGAACTGACTTGCATTCTTTTCTAATATCCACAAAATATCTCCATTTTGTTAGGAATAAAGGTGTCCTCATGGTTTAGCAAGAATATTTTATTATATTCAAAAAGAACACCCTGACTATGCAAGTAACAGATTTAAACAGATGGAGTGAAAACTCTAATTTTTGCAACCTCGTTTTTAAATAGGAATATGTGGGCTAGTTACTAAATACAAAACCATGACTTCAACCTACTCACTCTCCCAAATTGCTTGCTATTTTCAATCAACATCCTCAGGTTTAAGAAAAAACAAACAAACAAAAAAACTCCCAAGACAGATAAAGTTTACCTGAATTTACCATTTGGACTTCACCATAGCCACCCCACCCCCCAGCCAGCCCTTTAACAATCTTTGTTTAATTGGTTCCCTGCAGGTTTATTTATAACACAGTCTTTATCCCTGGATATGTTTAAAATACTAGAAGCTGTTAGCTATTACCAAGAGGAAAAAAAAAAAAACAAAAAAAACAAATCCTATCCATCCAAATTTGCAAGTTGACTTGCCACTATAAAGATAATGGTCACAAATGTATGCCTTTCACTGCTACTTTGAGACTGTTTTATCAGGAAGCCCAGGAATCAAGTATTTTCCTTGAACATTTGTGGAGATAGTTTTGCATCTCAAAAAACAAAAACAAACAAACAAAAAACCCAAAAAACAAAACACCCCTGCATCTATAATGAAAACTGTTTGGTGAAATGTTAGTCTTCATAAAGCCCCTGGGAAGATTTGAGGGACAGATTTTTTTTTCCCCATCAAGAACACAGGATCAAGTAAATCACAAATTGTCTACAAGCCTTCCTTCCTTCCTTCCCTCTACTTAAAAAAACCTGTTATGTTTGATTAGAAAAGAAAAAAAAAAGAGTGAAAAACAGTGTGGAGAAATCAAGTCTTATGGAGTTAATCTATATAGGCAGTCTTGGGTTATAGGCAGTGAACAACTAGCTTTTCCCTTCCCTGCCACTGGAAAAAAAAAGTGTGCACTGGTATACACACATAAGTTGACTATAGTTTTTTCTGGCACAAAGGTTACATAGCACACAATTTTAAGATAACAGCAAAACAAGCAATACTCTACTGTAAATTCCATATAGCCAATTGATTCTCACAGAATACTTTAGCTGAATTTTGCTGAATCCTGGTATCCATAGCCAAAGTATGGTTGCAGTTAGTAAATGAATTTGGTTCCAACTTGAATGTTGGTTGCCATTTTCATTTAAGTTAATGAGTAAGGTGAAAGCGAAGCATCTATGATATGTGTAGGAAAGGCACTTGTTGGTCTTCATGTGACTCCAGTTCATTGGATTCAAGTTTGTGAATGCTAGAAGAATTTCGAAAAATCCCCTTGATTTTTTAATGGGATAATCACAGTAGAATGGCTACAGGCACTAAAGAATTTTACCTATAACCTGCATTATTAGCATTTTTTCCATCATTTTTTAAAATTTAAACAATCAATAAAACAACAAATTAAAAGCAAATTTGTAACGTTTGTTGAATTCTGAGGTGTAAATGCTGACACCATGACCTATTTCAAGCTACCAGCGTGATGCCAGGAAATGTGAAATGGGGAGATGCACAGCAGCCCACGCATATATTTTCCACCATTATTATTATATTTCCACCATTCACACAGCAGGGGTAAATAACCTCAAAGGCATAAATAATAGTAAGATGAAATAAAATAATTAGGAAATGATGAGTTTTGAGGATTTATTATCTTTGCTTTTAATATATTTTTATTAAAAATTTTTAATGTTTATTTTTGAGAGAGAGAGCGCAAGTGGGGAGGGGCAGAGAGAGAGGGAGACACAGAATCCGAAGCAGGCTCCAGGCTCTGAGCTGTCAGCACAGAGCCCAATGTGGGGCTCGAAGTCACATACCATGAGATCATGACCTGAGCCAAAGTCAGATGCTTAAGTGACTAAGCCACCCAGGTGCCCCAATATATTTTTCAACTGTAAGTTTGCGTGAGTTAATTTTTAATAATGGCTGAAATTTAAAAATGGCTTTAATACATTTTTTAAAAGTTTATTCGTTTATTTTGAGACAGAGACAGAGACAGAGAGTGCATGTACATGTGGTAGAGGGGCAGAGAGAGAGGGGGAGAGAGAGAATCCCAAGCAGGCTCTGTGCTGTCAGGATGGCCCTGAACACGTGCCTGGATCTCACCAACTGTGAAATCATTACCGGTACTGAAACCAAGAGTTGGGTGCTTAACCAAGTGAGCCACCAAAGGGCCCCTACTTTTAATACATTTTAAAAATGATTTTTAACAATTGGCTCACAGAATTCCTGAAAATTTAAAAATCAGTTCTTGTGAGTTGGTAAAGCTGGTGCCAGCATACCCCTACATGTGGGTAAAGACATCTGAAATCCAAAAAAGAAGACACCACCTTCTTCTGTTTATGCCAATATCTACATAAGCTAAAGACACTAAAGGACACAAACACTAAGATTTTTCCCTAGTCACATAGCAGTATTTCCTCCCTCTCAGGTCACTGTCTTTTATTAGCTGATCTGTAGTATTTGATCTCACAACCCAGTAGGGAAGGTGAGAAAAATGTAAGAAATCATTCCCAATTATGATTGGTTGCTGTAGCAGGTCTTTCTTATGGTTAAATTTCACAATATATAATTAATATTCTTTAATTATTTTGCACTTCAAATGCTCTGAGAAGTAAAAATTTTCACGCTGAATCTGAAGGCCTACAGTATCATTGTTTTCAAATTCAAGTATTACAAAGAAAAATAATTAAGGATTTTTGAGTATTTGATTACTTTTATTAAAAAAAAACAAATCTTACCAATGTTTAATGTTTTCATGAAAGAAAATTGATGGATGAATAATTTTATATACTACCAAGTAATTCTACATAATTAAAATCTAAGAAAAAGTGAAGTTTATTGAATTAAAAGTTTTTCAGAAAAAAATAGCAATATTTAACAATTTGTTTTATTTTTGCCATAAATATTCCTACTCTAACATTTCTTTTCTTTTTTTTTATTTTTTAATTTTTTTAACATTTATTTATTTTTGAGACAGAGAGAGAGAGAGAGCATGAACAGGGGAGGGTCAGAGGAAGAGGGAGACATAGAATCTGAAAACAGGCTCCAGGCTCTGAGCTGTCAGCACAGAGCCTGACGTGGGGCTCAAACCCACAGACCGCGAGATCATGACCTGAGCCGAAGCCGGACGCTTAACCGACTGAGCCACCCAGGCGCCCTCTAACATTTCTTTTCTATGATGACTCTGGAGGTCAGCATTCAACCTCTCACTGGTGTATATTGTTGTCATAGCTGATGCCCAGGGGAACATGAACATATAGGCCAAAATAAGCACATAAATTCTATTTACTAAATGAAGAAAAATTATTTAGAAAGGAGAAACAAAGAATTTAAACTAGTAACAGTAAATAAATTCAAACAGTTTAAAGAAGACAAACTGACAAAGCAAGAACAGGAGTCATAAAAACAGTTTAAGTATTTAAGAATAAAAAATGTATAATAGCTGAAAAGCATACTAAAGTGGACCATGAAAGTGCAGGACAGATAAAGCCAAAGAATAAATTAGTGAGCTGAAGATCAACTTGAGACCCCATAACAGAAGACAGAGGAGATAATAAGGAAGTAGATTTAAAAGAAAAGCTAAATAAGAGACTCTTAAAAACTGAGAACAAACTGAGGGCTGATGGGGGGGTGGGAGGGAGGGGAGGGTGGATGATGGGTATTGAGGAGGGCACCTTTTGGGATGAGCACTGGGTGCTGTATGGAAACCAATTTGACAATAAATTTCATATATTAAAAAAAAAAGAAAAGAAAAGCTAAGAGAAATGGAGGATAGGATGGGAAATGTATCTGGATAATAAAAATACCCCCAAATATAAAAAATAATAATACATTTCAAAGAATTAAAAACAGATGAACTGTTTATGATTGAAAACATTTAAAGAGTACCCATCTAACTGAAGTAATCATACTTTCATATATGAAAGTAAAAAAAAAATTAAAATAAAAAAATAGAAAAAAAAAGCACATTAACTACAAAGCCAGGAATCAGACTAATCAGGTCTTTCTTAACAGCAACATTATATACAAGAGAAAAATGGAGTAATAATTTTATGGATTCAAAGTGGAAAAAAAAGTCAACCTGGTTATATATATACAGTCAAGTTTCCATTTAAATAAGAAGACATTTAAAGACACTAAAAATAAAGAAAGTAAATAAAGTTTATTATTTTCTAAAATAGAAAGCAGCAAAGAAGTGACATATCAAAAATGCACTAATAAAATCCCAAAACTTTAATTCTAGGTAATATAAACATTACCTAATTTGAGGATGGGGAGAAGAGGGACTAGAGAGATATGACAGCATACGAAAATATGTGTTTATTAGAGGAGTATATAGATACGGATAAATTTTTAAAAATCTACAAGGCTAAATACCAGTATGGTCTCAAGGATGTCCACCATTTGAAAAGAAGCAGAACAATGAACTTTTATACGAATTAAAGAAAACTGACTAACCAGTTGAAAACAGAATAGAGAGATAGGTAACCAAAAGGAAGTAAAGTAAATTGAAATATATGAAAAAGAAGTGGCAGAAATGAGAGTCATTACAATAAATGTAAATGGACTTAACAATTAAAAGAAATTTTCAGACTGGATAAGAAATTTTAATAGTATATCAGGTAAAAGAGACACACTTAAAATATTGGGATATAGAAAGTTAAAATAATAGAAAAAGATAAACCAGGCCAAAATGAGTCAAAATGAAGTTAAAGTAGTAATTTGAGTACCTGCCAAATTAAAGCAAATTTAAAGTAGAATCTAAAGGAAAATGACATAATAAAGGATAAAAAGAAATGAACAAAAGAGAACAACAGAGCAGAATATATAACTGCTACACATGTGTGTAAAGTTAAAATATATAATGCCATAAGTAAGAATACTGCAACAAAAATAAAGCACCAATCATAGTTTAAAATTTTAACAATTTCTTTAATAACAAGCATAGTAAAAATATAAGTAACCTTAGTAATACAATTAATAGGTTTAAATTACTATATAAATATAGAATGCTTCATCAAAAAACAGAGATGGGAAGAGAGAGTGTGCAGTACTTAAGTAAACTACTAAGTATATTTATCAGGGAAAAAATTATTCAGTATTTAAAGATATATAAAATTAAAAGTTAAGTATTCAAAGAATTGTAAAGAAAGTGAGCAAACCCAAATAAACAAGAAGAAAGACCATTGTAAAGAAAAGGGCAAAAATCATGTAAATAAAAAAAAAGCAGTAAAACAACAAAACAAAATCATTGTTCTTAAACACACTAATAAGCCTCTGGCAAATTAGACAAAGAGAAAAAGAATAGATGCACGTAACAACATCAATAAAGAATTAGAAAAAAAAGCACTACAGTTGTAGAAGAGTTTTTCAGAAGGTATGATGAATAACAAACTCTAATAAAATTTAAAACCTGTAAGAAATAATTCTATATCTAAAAAATATTTAAAAGCCACAAAGTGGTACAACAAGAAATAACCTAAACATATCAATCAATATTGAAAATTGAAACGGTAGACTTCCTTTCTTACAATCAATCTAGGACCATATAAGGAAGTTAATAAAATTTAGTGTTAGTCCTTATTTTTACTAGTTCTAAAACACAGGAAAAAAAATGAAAACTGTAACTAATTTCATGAAGTTCATGTAATCTCAATTGCAAAACTGGATAAAAATGAAACGCAAGAATACCATAAGTCATTTCATTCATTAGTGTATATGTTCTAGAACTAGAAGTGAACCTCCTTAGTTTGGCTTAAACACACACACACACACACACACACACACACACACACCCCAAATCCTATTTAATGTACAGTGAGTACCAGACAATGTTGTAAGAAAAGGAAAAGAAAATGGAGGTACCAAGATTGAAAATTAGAATTTATAAATAGTATGCTCATTATTAACATTACTACATTATTAACCATATTATTAACAATTCCAGTTCCTAAGAAAGGTTAGCAAAGTTGCTAGATTAAGTTAAATAGAACAAAAATAATTTATCTTTTACCAGAAGTATGTACTAAAAAAGATGGCATTCGAAATTAGTTAAAAAAAAATTCTAGAACATATGTAGGAACTCATTTAACAAAGAATACTCAAGACCCATTTAGAGAGAATGTTAAAACTCTATTAAAGGACAAAAAGGAAATTCTGAAAGATGGAGATGAAAAACATTCCATGCTTTTGACTGGGGCACCTCTAATCAAAGAATGATAAATACTATCATCACTATTTATACATTCAATACGACCCCAAATTCCAATCTAAAATTCTAAGTGGATTTTTTAAAGAATGTGATAAACATATTTTAAAATATATGGGGAATAACAGAAGTACATGAATGGTTACGTTACCCTGAAAAAGAATTCAAAAGGGGACTTGCTTTACTAGACTATAAACAATACTCCAAAGCCATAATAATAAAAATGGTGTGATAATGACATATAACTAAAGAAATAGACCAGTGAAAACAACAGAGATTATAGAAATGGATGCAGGTATAAAGAAGAACTTAATTTGTAATGTCTCCACAAACCAATGAAGGAAAATCAGAATGCTTGGTAGATGGTCTTCTTAAAACCAGCTGACTGTATGGAAAAAACAAAATTTCCTGCTTACTACATATGCAGAAAGGGCTACCTGTAGATTTAAAAACTCAAATGTAAAACTTAAAACTATACTTATGGAAATATAATATAGGAAAATAAGCTGTGATCCAGGGGTGGAGAAACACTTCTTTAAAAAACTATAGAGCTCATAAAGAACTTTAATACCTTAGTTCTGGGGCTAACATCATGAAGGCTACAATGATAACTAAGAATCAATTCACACAGTTTTAAATACAGGTTCTTATCCAGTTTTACTTGAAACATGCTGTGTTAGAATAAAGATTCAGCTGAAAAATTGCTAGACCTGTTAACAACTTAAATCTACTCGTGTGTGTGTGTATGTGTGTACTACATAGCATTAAAAATGAATATAGTCAAATAGATATAATGGCAATTGACTGCATCAGAGGAAAAGATTGCTTCTCTTAAATTCCATACAACAGCCCTGGAAAATACTTTTTTTTCCATGACTCACTGAAAGTGTGTTTTATTTTTGGAATGTCTTCTGAAAAGCTAAGGTCACATCAGCCAACAGCTTGCTGATGAACATTTCTACAATATGAAATAGAAAGCCCATAAACCTAGTTTTAGCCATACTGTGGTTTCTCAATTCAACTGTATTTAAATAAGATTATTTCAAATATTTTTGATAACATAATACAATTTAAATTTTTTTTTGTTTTATTTAAATTTCAGAGAGAAAGAAGGAGACAGAGCAAGGGAGGGGCAGAGAGATGGAGACAGAATCTGAAGCAGGCTCCAGGCTCCACGCTGTCAGCACAGAGCCTGACGAGAGGTTCAAACTCACAAATCGTGAGATCATGACCCAAGCTGAAGTCGGACACTTAACCAACTGAGCCACCCAGGCGCCCCATAACATGGTACAATTTATTTTGATTTTAATGCAAATACAATTTTGTTATTGGTAATATTCACTTATATATGTTACTTTCACAGATTGTTGCTTCCCACTACAATAATTTAATATATAGTATAAGTGAGGACATATTGATACAAAAGTCATCCTTAGCATTTTTTCCCAAATTTTGTTTTAAATTTAGAGAAGCAACATTTATTTACCATCTTTCCTTACATTTTTAAAATGAATATTTGCTATGGTAGGATCTCTCTTTAGAATAATAATTATAAATAAAAATCTTTAATCATATGGTAACCAAAAGAACTCTAGATGTACTCAGAATATATTCATGCAACTTTTATGCAGTCTTTTTACAAAAGGCACCCGATATTGTCGGAAGCTTAATTATCATGTCCTATTTCATCTCATGTCACTATACTAGAATAATATAAGCATTCAGAAATCATACGGGAAGAAGACCACCAAAAGGAAGAAGTCAAGTTTTTGTCTTTTTTTTAAATCACCTTTAGCTCTTGCCTGGTTTCTTTTACACTGTGTATATAGAACATAAATATTTTTTCTCAGCTGGACATTTCAAAACTTTTCTTTTTATTATTATGGAAAACTTCCAATACATTCACAATTAAAGGTAATAGAGTGGAAATATCTGATACCCTCAATACTCAGGTTACATAACTATCAACTCGTGGGTAATGCTGGTTCACCTTTACTGACACTATCATATCTTCTATACAGCAGATATCATATCATCTGCACATAATTCAACACCTAGTTCTAAAAGAATATTTTCCTTAAAAAATACACAGCCACAACGCTACAATTTTTTTAAATTAGTACTATATCTTAATATTATTAGATATCCAATCACTATACAACTTTTCCTCACTTTTAAAAATTTGTTTGAATTGGAATACAATAAAATCCATTCATTGCCTTTAATAAGTATGCATCTCATTTGTTTTGATCTATAGATTTTAGCCTATAAATTTGAATCTACATCCTTAGCCTCACTCTACTTATAACTTGTTTTATAATTAAAAATAAAAAATAAAAAAGTGGGTCATTTGTTCTGTAGTTTTCCACAGTTTGGGTTTTGTTGATCGTATCCTCATGATGCTGTTTTTAATGCTCTTTTGTCACATGATGAATAGAAAATGAAGTTCAAAGCTGGATTGGTTTCAGGTTCAACTTTTTGTATTGCTACGACATAGGTAGTGTTGTGTATTTTTTTCAGGAGATACATAATATCTGGTCCTTTCTCTTTTTGTGACAATGTAAGGAACAGTGATAATTATTGGTTGGATCTGTTGTTTCAATCGAAGTTGCAAAAAGGTGTGATTTTATTTCTTTCATTCATCCTTTATGTATTATCTGGATTATCTTTTTAAAAGCTCCTCTTATCAATTACTTGTTACCAAAGGTATAATGTATATACAAAACAAGATAAGTGCTTGAGTATTTTGTATTTTCGAATCTTCAAAATGATGAGTTGGTTACCTTGAATGGTGACCAATGAGGTTTTTTTAAGGTGTTATAAACCCATATTTAAACATGTTTCAGTCTATGGAGGTTATTATTACTTTTCAAGTTCAAATTTCCCCATCTATGGCTAGTAAAAATGTCTTTAATTGACTGCAGTGTCTTCTTGGTATGTTCATAAAGGCTTTAATAGTTTCCTTAGTTTTTGATATGACATTCTGGGTTCATATGTGCATTTCCTACCCTAGACTAGAGTGAAATCAGCCATTTCCCCAAGGAATGCTTGTTCATTTCACTTTAGTGGGAAATGGTAGATAGGAATTATTATCTAAATATTGGGGAAGAAGCTTATCATTGCTACTGGGTCAGTCTGTATTTTTAAGGTTTGCTTTTTAGCAGCAGGGCCAGCTTATTTAAAAGACAAAAACACCATGAATTCATATAGATACCTTCAATTCAAATTTACTTAAACTTATCTGTCTTGTCCATTTTTTCCTTTACCTGCACCAAGAATCCTGGTTTCCAAAGATAACAACATAATCAGAAACACGCTCCAGGCTCCAAGCTGTCAGCACAGAGCCCAATGCGGGGCTCGAACCCACGAACTGTGAGATCATGACCTGAACCGAAGTTGGATGCCCAACCAACTGAGCCACCCAGGTGCCCCAGCTTCCAAACTTTTCTGATTTTATCTCTTATATTTAGTTAAATTATCTACTTCAAATTTAGTTTTATATGCTGTGGAGTAAGGTTCAAAGTTTTACTTTGTTTTGTTTTGTTTTGACATGGAGATTCAATCATTACACCATTTGTTTAAAAGACCACACTCCTTTGAATTATCTTCACACATTTGTCAAAAATCAATTGAGTATACATATATATGGTCTAATCATCAACTTATACTGTTACTTAATACTTACTTAATACTTACTTAATACTGTTCCACTGATCTGTATGACTATCACCTATTCCCTATGTCAATATTTCTTATCATAATTCATGTAGCTTTCATAATACATTTTGAAGTCCTCTGATTTTTTTCTTTTCCTTTTTTTCAGTGTTTTGGCTATGCTAGGTGCTTTGCCTTTCCATATGTAGCTGGCAATCAGCTTGTCAATTTCCTTTAAATTGCCTATTGGAATTTTGATTAGGATTGTATAGACTCTACACCTCAATTTGTGAAGAAGACATCCTAACAATACTGCATCTTTCAATCTTTTGTAGTTTTCAGTAAACAGTTTTTACACTGCTAAATTTATCCTAAAATATTTCATGTTTCAATGCTATGATTTCAATTTCTAATTTTTTATTCCTAGTATTGAGAAGTATAATTGAATTTTGGAAATTGATCTTGTAGTCAACAACTTGCTAATCTTAATTAGTTGTAGTAACTTTTTTGTCATTTGTATTTATAGACAATTTTACTTTTTTTCCAATCTGCATATTTTTATTTCTTTCTTATGCTTTTTAAACTGGATAACACCTTCAATACAATGTTGAACATAAGTGAGGGGAGTGAACATCTTGCCTGTTTTTTTGTTAAATTCAGAAAAACATTCAGTATTTCATCATTACGTATGATGTTATTAATAAGATTTTGTCTGGGTTTTTTAGATGCTCTAAAGTTTGAAAAGATACTATTCTATTGGTAGTTTCTATTGGTTTTTATCCTAGGTAGATACTAAATTATTTTGTTCAATGTTTTTCTGCATTTATTGAGTAGATCATATAGTTTTACTTTTTAGCAATAAAATCAAGTCTATAAAATAAATAGATTTAAATGTATTAGGTACAGAATAAGGAATTGAAAATAGAAGAAAAAAAACAAGACAATCTGAACATGAAAATGTTAATTTAAAAATATACATAACAAAACATATATAAAGATAAACTTAGAAATTGTATTATAGTTCCTAAAATAAGAAACTAAAAGTAAGATTTAAACATATTACTAAACACAGCCAAATTAGAAATTAGACGATTTTGAATGAAAAGAGATGAAAAACATGAAAGAGAAATTAAGAATCATGGACCCAAATGATTCTTATATTTCTAGAAAGAAAGAATGGAGAATGGAGAATTAGTTAATATTGAAAATGACCATAATTCAGAGCTTGTTTTCCAGATTTTGTGAAAAACACAAATTCCCAGTTTATAAGTACAAAAAAGTTTGAAGCAATATTAATAAAAATAAATTCCTAGGCACTTTGTTATAAAATTTCATTTCTTCAATGGGAATTAAAGAATATTATCACTCAAAACAGAAAGTAGGAAAGTGGATAAAAGGAAACAACAAGAAATAAAACTCAAAATAAGATAGTTGAAATTAATCTAAATATGTGAGAAATTATCATACATGTATATGAAAAAGTTTATTTAAAAAACACCACAACAAAGCTTACTGTATATTCACACAACTGTATAATTGATCTATATCTTATTTACAAAAGACACATAAAATCTCAAGAATATACAAAAATGATAAGCAAATGAATAGTAAAGTATATATCAGACATATACTGACAAACAGTAACTTGTAGTTATAACAATAATAACATCAGACAAAATTTGTTCTAAGGCAAAGAGAATGAGGTAAAAGAGGCTCAATGCATAATGCCAAGAGGAAAACTTTGCCAAAACTCTAAGTCAAAACTTAAATGCAACTAATATTAGAGTCTCAAAAGATACAAAGCAAATACTGCACAAAGAAATAGAAATTGAAAAATAGACAAGCAGAGTTTCAAAAAAGTTATTAATGTATCAAAAATTATTTATTTGCAAAAAACTATTATTACAATTTATGTGCAAAAACATTGACTACAAGTAAAACCTCATGGCTGGAGAACTGGTATTATACAAGCTGCATTCATTAACCGCATGTAATTAAATTGAAAATAATGAAAAATTAACTAGTAAAAAATATACTGGAAATTTTACAAAATGAAAGTGCTTCTAAATAACTCATAGGTGAAACAGAAGTCATACTAAACATAAGAAAATTAGAAATAAATTTAAATATATTTAAATCCTTAAAAAATTAAATAATACAGGGGCACCTGGCTGGCTCAGCTGATAAGAGCATGCAACTCTTAATCTTAGGGTTGTGAATTTGAGCCCCATGTTGGGTGTAGAGATTACTTAAAAAGTAAAATAAAACCTTAAAAAATAAATACTATATTCAACTTGTGGAATTAAATTTGGAATTAAATGTTACAAACAGGAAAATTTATAGCTACAAATTCTTGCACTAAAAAATCACGCACTATAAATTAACTATGCCTGCAAACAGAAATTTGGAAAAGAATTAAAGAAAACCTAATGAAATCTCTAAGAATGAATCAACTAATTAAAGTGGAGAGAAGATAATAATGAACTAGAATATCAAGAAACAATAAAAACAATTGGTGATTCTTGGACAAAAGTAATAAGATAGAACCCTGATCATCTGACCAAGGAAACTAGAAAAGGCAAAAATAAACAATATTGGAAATAAGGGTCTCAAAAATGAAGACAATGATTTAATTAATTATAACAGAGTACTTTTAACACATTTATACATTTACATTTAATATGACTCACATGAGAATAAATTAAAAACCTGAATTCTAGCCACAGTGAAGATGACTGAATCAACAGGTTAAAAACGGTCAATTTTCCCCCAAATATCCTTCCCTCCAAATTTGCCAACAATGTGATATGTTTTTATAGGTAATCTCTACCATGTTACATAAAGTTTGGAAAAACTAGAAATAAAAAGAGAAATTCAGTAATTCATGTAATCACTTTAGTGTAAAACGGATACCAAAACCTAACAAAAACAGAAGAAAGAAAAGATGTTTCTGTATCACTTACGAGTACAAATACAAAAATTCTAAACAAAATTAAAAGTGGTGGAACAACTGGTTATCAAAGAAAGGAAGGGAGGAAGGAAGGAAAATTAAAGAAAACTTGGATCTATCCTTACAATATACATATAACTGAACTACAGCGAATTATTGACCTAATGAGAAATAAAAAATGTATAATGAAAAATAAAAGAAAAATCTTTATTACCTTAAAGCATAAAGATTTCCAAAATAAGATGCTAAATATAAAATAAATAACTGGTAAAAAATTAACAGCATTAGAATTAGAATTTTCTCTCAGAAAAAGAAAAAGAAATCCACCATAAACAATGAGAGAGAAAAAAGTCAAAGCCTGAGAAGACTGTTGATTTATGCATATTAACTCTTAGAGACTTTATGTCTTCCATTTATATAAAGAGCTCTTAGAAATCAATAAAAAAGGGGTGTCTGGGTGGCTCAGTCGGTTAGGCATCCAACTTCAGCTCAGGTCATGATCTTGTGGTTCATGAGTTCAAGCCCCGCATCTGGTTCTGTGCTGACAGCTCAGAACCTGGAGCCTGCTTCAGATTCTGTGTCTCCCTCTCTCTCTTCCCCTCCCCCACTCACTCTCTGTCTCTCTCTCTCTCAAAAATAAATAAACATTAAAAGTTTAAAAAATAAATCAATAAAATAGATAATCTTCCCTCAAATTGGGGCAAAGATGTGAATAAACAATTCACAAAAGAGAAAACCTAAATAAGAAACATTAAAAGATGTTCAAACTCACTAATGAGATACAAATGTGCACCCATGATCTTGAACAAAATTAGGTATGATAATACCAAATATTTCTGAGGCTGTGAAGCAACGTGTTATTTTATACACTGTTGAAACAAAGGTAAATTTGTTGTACCTATTTGGAGATGTATTTGGCAATATTCAGTAAAGTTGTAGTTGTGTATATTTTTAATGCAATTCTATGCCTAATTTATATACATTCTAAAATGTTTGCACATATCTGCTTCTGTTACTTGTTTTGAAAAAATAATCTAAAAGAAAGAAAACAAAAAGGAAAGGAAAAGGAGAAGGAAAGGAAAGGGAAGGGAAGGGAAGGGAAGGGAAGGGAAGGGAAGGGAAGGGAAGGGAAGGGAAGGGAAGGGAAGGGAAGGGAAGGGAAGGAAAGGAAACACCTAAATGGTCATGAACAGAGTACTGACCAAAATATTTTTGTCTATTCAGTCTACTGAATCTTAGCGATTAAAATAAATGAATTTGTGCTACCTATAACAATACGGTAAATAAACAAAATATTGAACAAAAAGTGCACAGTGCAGTAGGTGAAAACATTTTATAATATTTTATAAAGAATTCAAAACAATGCCTTACTATTTTTATGAATACATGCTATGAATAAAAGTACATAAATGTACATGGAAATGATCTATACCTGGCCTTGAATCCAAAGAATCAATTAATGAAAGCATTATTTACACTTAATTTTTTGGATTTAATAGGTGAACAAGAGCTCACCGCAGTTGAAAAACATCATGCAGTCTCTAATATCAGACCCCTTTCACAACCAATATTTTGGAAAAATGATAATAACCAATGGTGCCCTGGGTATGTTAAATTGTGGGGTTGAGGATTTGCTCTTGTATCCACAGATAACGGGGATACCTGACTCCCAGCCTGGCAGTTAAAACCATGATACAAACAGATGGGCGAAGAGAAAAAGAGTCTACAATTTTCGACCACTGGAGAAAGATATGGAAGAATTAAGCCTGGAACGAGAGATAAAAAGAAGAACCCAATAAACAACGAAAGCCAAACCTCCAACATGGGGACAGATGAAGAAGATGCCTCTAGAAGCAGAACAGATCCTCCAAAAAACAGGAACACCTAAGACTTCTACTACTCTGTTTATTGACATGATGTCGGTTCTTTAAGTGTGAGTACTAAACAGAATCACACATATAGGGCTTATATTCCAAATATACCTCTTAATAGATTAATTACATGGGATGATCCCTCGTTCCCAGTTTATGTAAATGATTCAGTCTGGTTGCCTGGACCTCATGATAATAGAGGCCCATTTAAACCAGAAAAGGAAAAAAAAAGTAATCCCAGAATATTCTATAGGTGCATATAGGCCACTTATATGCTTTGCAACAGGCAAACAATGTGTTACATTTCATTCACAGGTATGGATAGCAAAAATACCCAATGGGACTAATGTCTCTATGTTGTGCTTACTACAGGGAGTCTCCATGAGAAGTCAAAGAATTACGTACAATTGCCCTCCTAAATTGCCTCGATGTCAATTAAGAAAGATCATAAATCCTGAGGAATGGGTTAATTGGGAGCTCTGTAGAGGAGAGGTTGGTAGAATTCTTCTTAATACTTCCAAAGGAAGCACCATTAATTGGGCCTCTGTAGGTTCTGCTCGGACCAAATACTCCAGAAAAGAGCTCCGATGGCATCAATATCAAGATGACATCATTTCAAATGTAACATCTGAACCCATTGTATGGCATGAAGGAGGGATGACTGCCCCCAGCCCACATTTACCTGATGGGCCAGTTCATTCAGAACTTTGGAAAATTGGTACTGGATTATTAGGCATGGCCACTTGGAAAGGCCACTTAATGAATGTTTCAAATAAATTCTCCATCTCTTTTAGATTAAATGAGACTCATAAAATTTAAGCATGTGTCAGACTTCCTTTTCTGTTTATGTTAGGCATACTTCATTCCAATTCGAGTATGAGGACCTTCACTTAACTGCACTTTGTTTGCGGACTCATCTTTTGCGACTCTGGCCCTACTCCCTGCAACATATACCAAACTCAGGATAGTAGATTACTTTTGGGAAAATTCTGAAGAGGAAGAAAATAAAATTTAGAGTTTTCTCTTTTTTCTTTTAACAGAAATAATTGTGGCAAGAGTTAAATTTGTAAAGCTGGGTGGTGGGCATAGGGATGTCAGGTATATTATTTTTATTTTGTTTATATTTGAGATATTTCATAATTACAACAAATATGAATATAAAAATAAGCCTGTTGGCTTACAAACCTGAACTGCTGACAGTTGGCAGATAAAGTTGGCAGAATTAAGGTGGCTGCATCTCCTGCTAAATGACAGAGTAGGCTACATATAATGGTAAATGCCAAGGGGGGTGACCAGACATCCCTGCTCTCCTCTGCTACTGTAAGAACATCAACTGCCACCATGGTGGTGTTGGAGATACGATGCCTTAGGAGTGGGCAGATTCTATGGCCATTGAGAGGGATTGTGTATGAGGAGGATGAAGATTTTATTTTCCTGTTTCTGTAGCAAGCTGTTCTCCTGAGTGGATATTGGAAGGTAAAATGACATTTGATTGATTATCTGACAGTCTTCTGATGCAAGGTGTAGCAGGGAATACTATCAATGATCCAGGACATGTAAAACCAATAGGTTCTATATAGGAAAAAGGAAACCAAAAGGAAGTTAAGCAGTAAGTTGAGAGAGAGAGTGCACACACACAGGGAAGGGACAGAAAGAGACTGAGAGAGAGAGAGAGAGAGAGAGAGAGAGAGAGAGAGAGAGAGTCCCAAGCAGGCTCTGTGCTGTCAGCATAGAGCCCAACATGAGGCTTGATCTCAGGAACCGTGAGATCATGACCTATGCCAAAATCAGAAGTTGGAGGTTTAACTGACTAAGCCACCCAGGAGCCCTGATGCCAGCCATCTTTTTAATTTCAAAATTTTAAAGATTTCCACTGCATTATAGTTTTATGAGGATTTACGCATTTAGAAAGGACTTAAAATACCATTTGGTCATCGTTCACTTTTATTATAGAATATCTAATTCTATCACTGTAAATGTTTTGTGTGATAGAACAAATCCTTCATCCTTCATCTTTCCACCTAAATATTCTAGATATGTTAGTCAGACAAAAATGAAGTCCCTAAAAGCTGGCCATTCCCCAACAATGGAAGAAGAAAATGATCCACTTATTTACTACGTAGCAATCTGACAACTTGCTTGATGACTCCCTCTTAGAAGCTGCCAATTCAGGAAAGTGGAGGGATCTCTAGCCACACCATTATCATTATTCAGAAACTGGTCAGTGCACCAGACTTTGTTCAAATCATGTTTTGTTAGTCTGGCACTGTGTTATTAAAATGCTTGAATTCATTGATGACATTAGGAAATATAAATCTTTTACATAAAATTCCAGGATTCCTGGGGCACCTGGGTGGCTCAGTGAGTTAAGCGTCTGACTTCTGCTCAGGTCATGATCTTGCGGTTTGTGAATTTGAGCCCTGCATCAGGCTCTGTGCTGGCAGCTCGGAGCCTGGAGCCTGCTTTGGATTCTGTGTCTCCCTCTCTCTCTGCCCCTCCGCCACTCATACTCTGTCTCTCTCTCAAAAATAAATAAACGTTAAAAATTTTTTTTAAAAATTCCGGATTCCCATCTTTTCTTGAAAATCTGGCATGTGTAGGTGTCCATTCCTTCCAGCCCTGGTATAATCTTATGCTATACCTGGTATTAGAGACTAGGGAGCCAGGATCTGTCCAGGAGCTGGACCTGACTCAGAGCCAGCTATGAACGATGAATGGACAGAGTCACCAGTCCTCACCTTCTTTTGAAAATACAGATCTAGCAACACTGGGTCCACAATCCTGCATGACAGCAAATTAACTAGAGCTGAGTAGTTAACTGCCGACAGCACCCACTATTCTCTATTGTGTGTATCTTGTCATCTTTATAGGCTTACTTTTACCCACTTCGCAGATTGTATTATTGTTCAAAATATTTGTTACTTTTCCCTATGACTAGATTACTCTTTCCTTAATCTGGTAACATCATCTTGGCCAAATAACTTACTTTGGCCAATAAATTTGGGACACATGCCGGTTCTGAGCAGAAGCTTTAAGATACCTCATGTGGCTCTGCCTTCTGCAACTCTCCCTCAGCCAGGAGATCAGGATTTCCCCAGATGAGAGCTGCTCCTCTAGTCTAATCCCAGAATGAAGATGATAAAGAGCAGAGCTAAAGCAGGCTCATGATGCACATGCAGCCTGAGCAAAAACAAGCGATTGTTTTCATGAGCCTCTGAGACTGCACTGTCATTTACTATCATGGCAGATCCTAGCCTAAGCTAACCCATACATCTTTCTAGCTCTGCCAGCCATTTTATTCTGCCAAACATCAGCAACAATATCATGCCTGCCTAGAAAGAGGAGGCATCTGATCCAGTGATAAATCTAATTTTTTTTTGAGAAAGGAGAATGTATAGAGCATGATAGAAGTGTCTAGTTTTGTAGAAAATGGCATAAATGTTTCCTTTTTAGTTGTAGAGCTTAGAACGGAATGGATATAAATTAACTGAAGCCCCACCATGTGCTGGGTGTTTTTCATAGTTTACCTCATTTTAAGTGATCAACATTGCTTAAATGTATAGTTACTGTTCCTCCCAGTTCTTAAACAAGTAAATTGCAGTTCAGAAATGTAGATTGTGTCTGTATTTGAATATGTATATTTTTTAGTCCTAAACTTATGTTTTTATTTCTAAGCCTATTCCATTCTTCAAAGTGTAGTTTCTAGGAAGTCTTATTCATAAAGATCTATTCAGAAATATGGCAGCATTTATTTATTTATTTTTGTTTCCTTTTTTTAATATTTATCCATTTTGAGAGAGAGAGTGTGTGAACAGGAGACGGGCAGAGAGAAAGGGAGAGAGAGAATTTCAAGCAGGCCCTGGGCTATCAGTACAGGGCCCAATGTGGGGCTCTATCACACAAACCAGGAGATCATGACTTAAGCCAAATCAAGTTTCAGATACTTAATCTACTGAGCCACCCAGGAGCCGCAAAATTGGCAGGATTTAAAATTTTTTTATTGTTTATTTATTTTTGAGAGAGAGATAGACAGAGCATGAGCGGGGAGGGGCAGAAACAGTGAGGGAGACACAGAATCCAAAGCAGGCTCCAGGCTCTGAGCTGTCAGCAAAGAGCCCCACGTGGGGCTTGAACACACAACCCGCGAGATCATGACCTGAACCAAGGTCGGAGACTTAACCAACTGAGCCACTCAGCTACCACAAAATTGGCAGCATTTAAATTTTACCTGACTTTTGAGTAGAGACAATGATTCCTTCATGGATCTGTGACATCCCCTGATGAAGTTTTATCACCTCTGCCCCCCATGGATAAATGAGATAAATTGGAAAATATGTGTTTTTTCATAACGTTCTATATCATCTGTAAAGAAAGGACTGTTCTTTATTTTTAGTTTATGACTTTTATATGGTTTATAACAAAATGTGTTTTCCTATGAGAAATAATGGACATAAATATTGATTTTGTATAATGTTTTTATCTGAAATCATTAAGGCAACATGGTATAAGTCTTTATTTTCTGTTATTAATCCAAATGTGCATGTGTGATGGATATATTTTGAAATATGAAAAAAATGTGTTTTCCTCTCTGTTATCCTTTATCACATGAAAGCCCTCCTTCCTGTGAAAACCAGACATTAGACATTAGACACTCCTTGCTTCAAGAAAAGTTGCTTAAACAGAAATGGATTGTTTTGAGTTTCTAAATGGACTTTTAAAAATCATGGCATAGAGAGTTTAAGTGCAGCTTTCAAAATCATGGCTTGATTTTGAGCTCAATAGAACTCAAGACATAAGGCTTCTATCATAAGCCATGGTTATAGACAAACCTATGATAGATTGAGACCAATTATGCATACTAATCCTTCTTAAATCAACAAATAAAAATAGGGACAGGAGATGGGGCACCTGGGTGGCTCAGCTGATTAAGCATCTGACTCTTGATTTCAGCTCAGGTCATAATCTCAGTTCATTAGATCCGGCCCATGCTGGGCTCTATGCTGACAGGGCAGAGCTTGCTTGGGATTCTCTCTCTTCCTCTCTCTCTGTCCCTCCCCTGCTCTCTCTCTCTCTCAAAATAAATAAACTTAAAAAAATTAAAAAAAACAGGGACAGGAGAGAGTAGTGTTGAAGGAAAGGAGTCCCAATAAAAACAATAGATTTAAATGTTGCAAGTCCTTAAAACTATGTTTTAAACCCTTACATTTACTGACTTGTCTCCAAGCCTTGTATTTAGGGATCTAAAAGCCAACAAATTATTTTGGGGATCTTAAGGTTAACAGAATTTTTACCTTTATTTCTGGGAGATGACAACCTTTACATTCAGTCTCACATGGTATAAAGCAGTAAGAAATGACTGAGTCATGCCTAGACCAACAAGACTTGGTGGAGCGCCCCACTGATCATTTCATTGCCTACAGAACCTTCCTTGAGAAGGGCATGGACTTAGTTGAGAGGAAGCCAGCAGATCTGAAGTGCCTCATGGTGAGGATAAGGGGAATGCTGAATGACTTGTGTGGGCCACTGACTTAACGATAGAAGGAATGGATATTTTGAGTATATGTCTGTTGCAGTTGGTGCTGATAAAAACAGAAACAGTATAAACACTATCTGTTAATGGATGCCAGCTTGGGCAGCAGATGAGGACTCAGGACCAGGTTTCCCCCACTGAATCCACTGGCATAGCCCCAGGAGAAGGGAAGGAATCCCACACTGAGTAAAGACCCTGACTGGACCAAGAAAACTCTGAATACATGAGTTGCTAATTGAGTAGAATGGAGGCCCATCATCAAAATTAATTTCAATTAAAGAAAATTACAGTTAGGTTTGGATATATCATTTTAAGAAATCTAAAATTTTTACCCATTTTGCATAAACACCTCCGATCTGGGAATATCTGTGTCTTTGTGGTCCCTACCAGACATGATTTACATCAAAATAAAGGTTTAAAAGGATAGTGTTCTATAAAAATAAATCTGTCAAGGCAATTTGTCCTTATAGAGCAATGGTGAGGCTATAGATTGAGAAGGGAGTTCCCTATCATTAAGTTACTCAGAAGGTAAATGATCCATTTATGGCTAAGGGACATTTAAACAGCTCACCCATCATAGATGATGTGCTATTCTCCAACAGACAGAAACTGCTATCATTTCTAAGGTAACCAAAGACACAGAAGAAGAAGGGGGCATATTGGACAGTGGTCATTAATCGAAGAAAGGTAGGAACCATCAAGAATTACCCTCAGAATTCAAAGCATGACAGCAACAGGCACTGGGCCTTCCTAAAGAAAAGGGCACAGGAAAAGGCCCATTCCTTTGTAGGACTTCTATTATTTCTCCCTGTCTTAATTATCTTTATTGTATTTCTTCACAGTGATTGACAATTAAATGTTTTTTTTTTTTTAAAGACTCATGCTCTTATCCTGGATTTCAGCAATTAAAGCAGCTTTGCTAGGGAGATACAGCCTTTTCACAACCCAATATATTCACAGATCCAGATATTTAAAAAACAACAACAACAGCACTATAGTTCTAGAAACGAGGTGTGGCAAACTCTGTAGCTTGGCAGAAAGTCTCACAGAAAACAAGCTGTGGACCTAGATTTGATTTTGCAAATAACAGTAACAGGACCATGTGTACAACTTCCCAGGGAAGGATGAACTACATTTCTGCATTCCTAAAGATTTATGGAGTATCCAGGGAGATGAAAACTTTGAAGTCTTTTGAAAGAAAACTGCCTTTACATTTTCTAGCAAGCAAAATATAGTCTTTTGGAGAACATGGTTCTTGTCTAGGACCACCAAAAATTGAACAACTAACATCCCCACGTTATTTGTGAGCATGTGGTGTTTGATGAAGTGAGCCAAGGGTGAATACTTCAGACTGGACCCTATGTCTTCTGTGAGTCCATCAAAGGCATCTAGGATGGAAAGGGTAATTGGTCCTAAGTTTTGTTAGGTTAGAGATTGTTTGCTGTAAGAGTTGGGTCCTCTGCCTACGTGACAGGAGGGCCCGGAGCAGCAGGTGAGGGCTTGTGATTCCCAAGAGAGGCAGCTGCTAATATATTTGGAAAGGACCCTGTTCACGCTCATGGATCAGAACAGTGGGAATGCAGCCTTGTGACTAGCACAAGGCAAGGTGAGATCACCGAGAAAAAAGGAAAACATGAGACATGGCCCCAAGGACATTGTAAAAAATGTGAGTATTCTAAGGATTCTCAGAAATATTTAAGAAAGGTATCATGGTTCTGCTGTCTTTCAGGTGAGAGATAAAATACAGACATTTGGGCTACATATGTTAAATGATATAAGACCCCTTCTGGGAAAAATATGCATGAAGACTAAAAAAAGTTGTATTTGAAAATAATTACATAGTGCATTGAAAAATATATTAGCGACTGATAGAAACTACAACATCAAAGACAATAATAATACTCAAAGTTAATCACAAACACACTCTGGGATTTTACTGACGGAGTCTAAAATATTTTGCTCCCTTTGCCATTAACTGCATTCTCCTGCTATCAGGTCAAGAGGAACACTGGATAATACTGCGTGGTTTTTGAAAATAGTTGTAAAAAGAGAACAGCACTATTTTGTTCTTGCTACAATGATAAAGACTATTTCTATGATAAGTTCCTCTTAAAAATTCTAACCTTAAATGTTAGTAGCCAAACCATTGGTCAGTTCTGGTGATATCGGTCTATTCCTATGTGTGTGTATCTATATACACATACACACATATATTTACTATTAGTCCTTATTTCCAAACATTCTGCTCCTTCTTGTGTGTAACTGCTAGCTGAGAGAGGGTGAGTAATGACCGTCCCCTGTTGATGACCAAGTGGTCTGCCAGCTCAGTATTCTTGAGCACAGAGAAGCACAGCCCTTATATATTAAAATGATCAGTGCCCTAATTTGAAATTTTTTCAAAGGATGAGTTTGCCTTGCTGGTTTCATTTAATCAGGGTTTTGTAGAACTTGCTGACGAAGGCTTTCTGACTCAGTCAGGAGGTCTCTGAACTCCATAGCTTCCTGCTGAATGCTGCCTAATCTGACCCAGTTCTTCCCTGTGAACAAGAATCCTAAAGGAAGCACTAGAACTGAGTCGATGCCAACAGAGCACATTGCACAAATATTCAAAAACAAAGCTCAGAGCCCTGTGTGCCCTGTTTTCTGATATTGGTCTGGCTGTTAAGCAATTTTTTATCCTTACTGAGACTAATCCATAAAATGAAAGTAACATCTTCCCCATGCCGGCTCCTAGGAGGATTTAAAAAAAATAATAGCAAATATAAAGTAGCATTTAATGCATCTTAATTGTCATCCTCCTCTTGTTGAGACCTAGACAACCAAGTTGTCTGCCTTCATCCTGATGATTCTGAACTCCATCACAACATATATTCAGTAAAGCAGAACACCACTTTCATTGGGTCTATGTCAGGTTCTGCCCAATTCCTGGTCCATAATCCCCCCCACCCCCCCCACCCCCCCACCCCCCGCCATTAGTTGCCACTTTGAGAGATATAGCTTTGCCTCTGCTTCTGGATACTAACCTACACCAGCACTTGACCTCAACTGTCTCCAAGCTCCTCATGCCCTCTGGTATTCAGGCCCTTCTGAAATACAGATGCCTGGCTTCTTTGGGAGCCTCCGACACCCTTGGCTCCTGTGGCTCCAGTTCTTATAAGCACACTTCTAAGATGCCTATTTTCAATTCCTCTTCTCAAAACCCTATGCACATTTGTCCTGCTCTTGGCTCTCCTTTCTTCTGAACTACATTCAACCTGACTTACTTCCTGTCTAAAAAGCTATGAACCATGCTTCAAATACCTGTTAAATGGCTTAAGGTCCACTTCACAGCTGTTTCATCCCCATGCCACCTGTCTACCACAGCTTCTGAGTGTTGTCACCATAGATCTTTAGATGTCTCATCACCATGTTCCGACACAATTTTATTTTGTCCTGAACTTCCTGATTGCCAGCCACATGCACCTGGATGTTCTCTACGTTTGCCTTACTACCTGAGGCACCATGTTTTTTTCCAGTTGATAATTTAAATTTCTCCTCACTGCTTATGCCACTGTACCCTCAGAGACCATCCTGGGCTATTTCAGGAGACTGAGATATTGTGCCCCAGCCTCTGCTTGAGGCCCTGTCATCAAGTGAGCATCCCTAAAATTTTCCTAACTCTCCCATTGGAGGCTGGGAACGGCACTGAGGGCACTCCAGACCTGGCCATGGTCCCTGTGTGAGGCCTGGTCATTGAGAGCATCTCCTTATCTCCTTGATATTTTTCCACATAGTTTGGTTTGGCTTCAAGGAGTAAAGATGCCAGCTCCTATTCCTTCCTGCCCACTTTACTGCAAGTAATCTAAGGTCAGTAGTCATACTTGAACATAGGATCACTCAGACATAATGAGAAAAGACACAGCTATGAGGTATGGCATATGAGGGCGGCAGTTCATGGGTGAAGAAGGCTGGGATTGAGTTGAGTCCCAGAAGTACCTAATCATTAAAGCACTATGCATGAGAAGGATTAACATGACAGGAAAAACTAATCTAGAGAAGAGGAGCCAAGCAGTCGATGGCCCAATATCCCAAGGGGCCACTATGTCAGGAGCAGCTCAACAAGTTTTAGCATGTCAGTTCCTGGGGTAAACGGTGACTGATTCCAGTTCAAAAGCAGTGATAATTCAACGACAAATGGTAATGTCAAATCAGCACTGCTTAGAGAGTTCTATCCCTTTGTGTCAGGACCCCAGCTGGGAGCTGAACAGCAAATGTCTGTGAGTCAAGGGAGAGAAATAAGGAGAAAGGTGGAGCTAAATACTCAGAAGAGGCAAAGACAAAACAGATGAACACAAGGGAAGGGAAGCAAAAATAATATAAAAACAGGAGAGGGACAAAACAGAAGAGACTCTTAAATATGGAGAACAAACAGAGGGTTGCTGGAGGGGTTGTGGGAGGGGGGGATGGGCTAAATGGGTAAGAGGCACTAAGGAATCTACTCCTGAAATCATTGTTGCACTATATGCTAACTAACTTGGATGTAAATTTTTAAAAAAATGAAAAAAGAAATGAAAAAAGAAAGAAAGAAAATGGGTTTGGAGCAATGTCCTAGTCTTAAATAAACATGAGGCCTTAGGCAGCTAACAGAACAGACAAGCAAGATTTAGAAAGTATTGTGATTGAAAGGCCAAAAGATCCCAGGGTTCCTCCCAAGCATATACAGCACTTGACCAGGTTAGTAGCATAGGTAGACTCCAACCAACACCAGAAGGAAAGAATGGAGATGCTGACCTTTCTCCCAGACCGGAGGGAAGTGAATTTGGGTCTGCAGGTAAAATTCAAAAGTACGTCCAATTAAAGTGAAAGACACAGGATACAAGAAATATTATTACAGTCACACCATTACTCAATGACTTGCTCAATGATGCCTAACTAGGGATCATATTTGGATCTTTACACTGGTATCACCAGCGTGTCAACTGTATGGCAGATCCCAGGATTCTAGCTTTTTGAATTCCTGGCCATATTTTTAGTAGTGACCTTCCAGTTCTGTATCATGACATCTATTACAGCCCCTCAAAATTTCTGCTGTTTCTGCCTCCATGAATTTGGCCTGGACTCTCATCTGCAATTTCCTTTCCTATTTCTGTTAGCTTTCCAACACTGCCAAGTCATCAGAAATGCCATAGTTCTTATGGTCCCTGTGTATCTTTAAAGCACTTTCCTGGACTTTCTAGGATTGTTAGTTTGCTATATATGGTGGGTTGTGTCTATCTCAAGGGCATGACATTTTTTGTTATTATTTCTTTCTAATTCTCTCTGAATCTTTGTTCAAAACTTTGCACATAATATAGACTTTAGAAGCATTTGATGATTGACTGTAAGTTATGCATGTCCAAACACAAGTTAACTTTGTCTTCTCAAGGGAAAATTCAAGCAGTGTTTCAGGGGAGGGTTATTTGGCATTAGACAACTGCATACTGGTATGTTAGCTCTATACATATTTCATTTTTATGTTAAATTAAAAATATTTAAAAACAAACACATTTTATACTAAGCTGTTATATATTTTACATTACTATATATTAAATAGGGTTGGTATATATATTTTATATTATTAGATGTCCTGTTATAATTATTATATACTATTATATAACATAAGCTCTGTTACATACTAGGTGTTATATATTACGTATTTCATTGATCTATCACAACTGTTTTACCAACATGCTCTAAATAATTGTAATTCCATATTGCTTAATGGCCAAAACTGATTTCAGCTCTTAAGTTTCAAGTATGAAAATCTCAACTCTAATAAACTTTGTTGTGTTCCTCTTAAGAAATATGGATAACTAGCAGTTCATAACATAAAAATAATGGTGTTGACATTTGAGCTTATATAACATGCTGCATTTCTCAAGGAATTTTCATTAGATTACTCTACAAAATATACTCCCATTTTCAAGGAGAAATGGGAGATATGTATAAAATGTTAAAACTCAGTTTAAAGATGAAAAAGTCTTGTTTTCTTAAGTTAATTTATTTCCTTTGAAGCAACAGTGTTGCTTATGAATACCTTCAAACTTTGTTTTGAAAATAGACTTATTTTATCACTTGTGATAAGATAACCAGTGTTCAAAATGATTGCATGGAGAAGTCCAAACGTTGTCTTTAAGACCAGAAGTGGCTTCAATTCCAAATGATGACAGAAGTTCTAAGCCCGAAAGCCACATCTCCTGATATTTGTGTTGCAGAGACACAGTTTTTAAGAATAAAAGAACACAGAATGAGGAGTGGTATGAATAATCAAGATCAAAGTGTCTTGAAGATGGTCCAGAGCAATATGTGTGTGAGTGACAGAGGGAATTGGTTTAATCTATCTTTTAACTTTGATCTTGTATTTGTAAATGGAAAGGTCCTAAAATGGGCTTCCTCTTACCTCATTTCTATAATTTTCCTAGATTACATAAGCTTTTCTTCTTGTTTCTTTATTGACTATAAAATAGAAAAATAGTTTTTTTTTGTTTTTAGAAGTTAAATGTTAACCTGATATATTATATTGATTATGTTCATATATTTTGCATATTTAATCAATTTTTATTATCTAACTACTATTTTGCACACTATACGTTTCATATTTCATTTCTTGGTAAGAAAGAAATTTTTTATTTTTGTTTTCTCTTTTCTTCTTGAGAACTAAATATTTTAAAACTATTTCTTCAGAGAGAACAAAATAACACTGTAGACAAATTACCTCCAATTCCACTAAGTGAATGATGTAAACAGTACAGATGTTTTCATTTCAAGCTTCACTCCTTTTGTCACACTGCACTCTGGTATTAACTTGCTACTACAGAAAAGAGCAACAGAGATTGAGAGACCTCCCTACGGTTGACGCAAGACTTGAAATTTAGCAGAGATGTATCTTTTGTTTGTGACATGGCTCTTGCAATAAGAATCGGGATACGCCCCAATCACCTCAGATAGTGAAACTTTGTCAGATGACAATACACAGGAGTAAGAAATGTCTCAGAAGTAATACATCCAAGTTTCAGGTGAACTGGAATGTTATTCTTCACTTAAAGGTAATCTGCCACAGGCTCTGATGGCCCAGCAGAAACTCTAGTTGTCCGTCACATTTAGGGTCCAAGTTTTCCTTCTGTGATTCTCTCACTAGTTGCTGTCTTCCTATTTCATTAATTGCTCTTGTCAACATGATTTATGTTTCTCTCTCTCTCTCTCTCTCTCTCTCTCTCTCTCTCTGTTAGTTACTACATTGCTTTATATGATAGAGTCTATCTCCTGCATCTCTGTCGGTTAACTGTTTACAGGTAATAACTTCTGGTAAGTGGAACTGGATGGCTCGGGGCCAGCCAGAGATGAGAGCCTTTTTGTATACTGGTCTTAATATTTTGAATTATATATCTTGTGTATTTATTTTTTAAAAAATAAGTAATTTAAAAGAAGCTCTGTAGAGAGACATTCTTAATCATAACATTATGAGAAGGAAAGGAGGGAAGAAAGGAGAAGAAAAAAGATGAATAAAACAATAAATACACTGAAGATTTAAAAAGGAAAATGGACCGGAGACTGTTACCAAAATCAAAATAGTATCATATAATGGAAAATGTTGGCAAAAGAAAAATGAGAAAATGACAGAACAGTAACTTACTAACATAAGCAAAACTTGGTTAAGAACAGGAATCAGAATTCAGGCTCAGTACTGGAATACTAGACTCATTATATCTCTGATATTAAAAATTAAAAGTATGCAAAATGTTTTAATGCACTGATACTCTATTACCAACGGGCATTGCTAGGGGCCAAAATTTCAGTAGTCTGGAGCAAACTGATAACAATGACAACAAAAATAAATACAAGAGAGACTGAAGTTCTCTGAATTTATATTATGCTACTCCAGAATGCCAGAGCTTGGGTCATTCATACAAATGGTAACCACAGAATAACAATTCATTACAAAGTACATCTAACGGGGAATAGCATAGTTTATACATAGTTTAAACATTACTTCACACATTGTTCCAGTGTGTAAGAAGGATGACCCTTGGGGCACCTGGGTGGCTTAGTCAGTTAGGTATCCAACTTCAGCTCAAGTCATCATCTTGCGGTTCATGAGTTCAAGCCCCACATCGGGCTCTGTGCTGACAGCTCAGAGCCTGGAGCCTGCTTCAGATTCTGTGTCTCCCTCTTTCTCTGCCCCCCCTCCACTTGCACTCTGATTCTCTCTCTCAAAAACAAGTAAACATTAAAAATTTTTTTAAGAAAAAGCATGATCCTCTGCCACAAAATTATATTGGTAAACTTCACATTCATCTAAGTTCTGTTGAAAGTGATTTATTTCAAGATATTTTACAGACACAAGAGAACTCTTTTTTTATTTCAAATTCCACATAGTTCTTGAGCTCATCTTATCCCCCAAATGTTGATCATCTAGAAGTGATTAGGGAGGTAGAGCAATCAATAAATAAATAGAAAAGAGATCATCCTTACAAATGCAATCATTTGTCAGGTTATTAAAAAACTGACAAATACATCTGACTACTCCTATCCCAAATCGCAGAGGATTTAAAATGACATAAAGGTCTACCTTAGTAAATGCATTATAAATAGTCCCAAATTGCCAAGGAATTTGTGACATAATTTTTTATTGTATGAACTAAATGTTAATTTTTTGATAGTCCCTCTAAGATATACAACTGCTGCCAATACAACCTTTTAAGATTAAGCACCAGCCTTTTTCTTCCTTGAGTGACTCTGGTATTTTCCCTTTATTCACTATAATTAAGTTCTCCCCAGGCAAAGAAGCTTCCCTACCAAGCAGGTATTCCCAATTCCTCCTGGCTCTAATCACAGCATTCTCACCAGCTTTGTCTGGACAATTTCAATTCTACACATACAGTTTCATCCTAATTTACAGAACTTTTCATTACCACAACAACCTGTGATTATTCCAGAAATGAGACTGGTGTGGCAAGTCTGCTGATATTCAGACCCCACTTAACCATGACTGGTTCCACAAGTAACCAAACACTTGGCAAAAACAGTCAAAGCTACTGCTCATTGATTTTTACGTATTTACTTTTTGACACTCAAGTCGCCAAAATACTCGAAGATGCTTTGGTCCTGGAGGATATTCAAACATTGAAATTTGAGAGTATCCTTGTATAACTAATTGACTTTATATGAACTTGACTAGTAGAGCTTCTAGGCTTTTATAGACAGAGATGATTAATAGGGGTCTTGTCATCAGTCAACAATCATAAAACATAAGCAACTTGACACAGTTTGTTGTCAATTCAATCCCAGTTCTGTTTTAAACTTAATTTACCTCAACAAGGCTTACTTACCTCTACTCAATCACTGTGTTTGATCTACCTTTTATAGCTGCACAATGTATGTCATGTATAGCTGTAAATGTACATGTATTGACAAAATGTACATGTCAAGACCTAAAAACATTTTGTTTTCTTTTTAACTGAAGAACCCAATATTAAACGGGATATTTAGGAAGTGATGTGAATTAAGCCCCCTAATTGAGATTTTTCCTTTTGTTTGAAAATAATAATATTACAAGCTAATTTCAGTAAAAAATCTCTTTAAACAAAAATTAGTATGATTTCTATTGCATTAACAGAATATTCCTTGAAAAATAATATTCCCCACAGAAGATATTTTCCAAAGGGACTAACTAGATATTAAATAGAATAGAATGATATATTAAAGCATATTTTTTTTATTTCTGAAGTGCTTGTTTAATCATAATTCATGAAAACCAAAACTAAAAAAAATTAAAATAGGTAATAAGTATGTTTTTTCTTCTAATATGCATTAGATAAAACATTTTTATAACTGTCTTTTCTTGGCATTTTTCTCTTTAAAAAAAAGCTTTCTGCTTCTAGCTCAGTTTTTTTACAAATAAAAGAGTACTAAGAGGGGTGCCTGGGTGGCTTAGTCGGTTAAGTATCTGACTCTTGATTTCTGCTCAGGTCATGATCTCATGGCTCCAGATTTTGAGCCCTGCATAGGGCTCTGTGCTGACAGTTTGGAGCCTGCTTCAGATTCTCTCTCTCCTTCTCTCTCTGCCCCTCCTGCTTGCTCTCTCTCTCTCTCTCTCTCTCTCTGTCTCAAAATAAATAAATAAACTTAAAAAAAACATTTAAAGAAAAAGTATTAAAGAACACTGAATTGTATTGTTTTTTCTTATAAGCCAACATCTGCTTCCTCCCAGCTCAGCACATTAATGCTTGGAGCTGATGTAACTTTATAAAGATTGTTGGTTTCATATATGTAATTTGCAAAACTAAATTCATAAACTTGCTGTTTTCAAAGGTAAGAACTGCTGTTCTAATTCTTTTAAAGCAGGTACAGAACAATGATTTCTCTTCAACCTCCCTCCCTTTCCTGATAATTTGGTTTTGAGGATTTCAAGCTAAAACAATAATGTAAATATAGTAACTAATAATGCTGGAAATTAGTTTAATAATTTCAAACTCACTGACTTTGCATTTCAGCTGCATCATTCTTAATAATATTACAGTAAAATATATGGTTTTCAAACAGTAATTTGTCATCTTAGCCTGTAAAAAGATAACTGATTTAGCCAGCAATGCTGTAAGTGTTAACATATAAAAAAGAATTTGAGTTAGAGGTCAGAAAGTATTTTTATCTTGAAAATATTTATAGTGAATTCGGCTTCAGTTCTTGGGTACTTGTCCCTTGAGGATTGCTTTGAGATCCAGGTTTAAATGAACCAGAAAACTTAAACTCAAAATTGATCGCACACTGCCAAACTTTACATGGTTTCTGCCTGAAATAATAAATCAAACTTGAAATTCAGCCCAGATTTGTTCAGAACTCCAATTTCATGAAATCACCAATGTCCTGACACTCTAATAAAATTTGCTATAAATCTAAAACAAGTCTATAAATCAGAAATCAGGTAAAATGCCAATAAATCCACACACTAAGAAAACAGGTCAATCTATTAGCAAATCATCTTTGCTTATTATGATTTCTGTAGATGATATATGGGAACAGAATAGGTAATTAGCATAGTAATTTAAAAGACAACAATTTTAACATTAAAAACTCGAAGGTATTCATAAAACTTATCAAGATAGTCGTGTCAGAATGAAAGAACTGGAAAAAAAGCAAAACCACTCTATTTTTCTTGAATTGCCATGAACTTCCAAATGACTTTGCCTTCAGCCATTAGCAATTAACAATTTAGGTTTTTCTGCTCGTATGGAAATAATAATGGAGCCAAAGTAGCAAAGAAGGAAAAATGTACGAAAAATGTTCATCATTTTTTTGGATACAAATCTAAAATATTGCTTGTAAAAATATTCTTAATTTTGTAATGCACATATGCACATATTTCCAGTTTTAAACAACTCCAAAGTGTACCTGACTGAGAATGCCATTAGGGGAAGGGGGGAGCTAGGCAGCATGATAGGAAAAAAAAATTTAATGAGGTAGAAAAAAGCCATGTGGTGTGATCAGCAGTTGAATGAGTAAGAAAACTGTGAATCTTAAAAAGAAGCTTTATCTAAATGGGGGTTAGATTCTGAGGATTTAACATCAATGAGAAAAGAAACCATCAAGAATTTTGATCTGTTAGCACGGAAAAGGACAGGAGCCAATATAATAGTTCCAGGGAATTATTCCCAAGAATTTTCAAAAGCAAGTACATATTCTTTATTTTTCATAAATGAGAATAAAGTGCTTGTGTTTTTATTGCTTTTTGTTGATGTATTTTTTATTTTATTTTATTTTTTGTGTGTGTTTATTCATCTTTGTGAGAGAGAGAGAGAGAGAGAGAGAGAGAGAGAGAGAGTGGGGGTTGGGACAGAGAGAGAGGGAGACACAGAATCTGAAGCAGGCTCCAGGTTTTGAGCTGTCAGCACAGAGCCCAACGAGGGGCTGGAACCCATGAGCTCTAAGATCATGAGCTGAGCTGAAGTCAGACGCTTAACCGACAGAACCACCCATGCGCCCCTGTTGATGTATTTTAAAAGTATTCCTTGTACATTCTAGTTGGGTGTGGGTTGACCAGCTAGGATTTTGTGGAGTGTCAGCAAATGTGTGGGCAGAAATGAACTCAATATCCCACCTAATAGGCTAGTTCAAGATGATGGAGTAGCTTGCTAATGGAAGTTGCTTTACTAGTTTAACTGAACTTAAAGACATCAAAAAATAGAGCACCCTGGGATGATGGAAAGCTACCAAAGCTAACCAGGTAGTTTGATGTTTATAACTTCTAGTGGAGAACTGGATTTTTGATATTCAAATGTCCTCACTATTCAAATAGAGTAATTCATTTTTTGAAAAGGTTGATGATTAACTAGTGACCTAGTAACTCTTAAGAACTACTTATAGTACTTTCTACAATGGCCCAGAAAAAAAGATGTACTAATCTATATCATGTATCTATCTTCCTTATGAACAAACACTGGTTCTTATCTTTCGATCTTACCTCTCTTGACAGGTATTCCTTAGTTCAGAGATCTGTGGTTGGTGGAAGTGGTTGCCTGGGCAAATAATGAACCTTGAAATAATAATCTTTGTATATCAATAAAAAAAAACATTTTATTATGAAAAGTCTTCAAAAGACACTAAACTGACTGTGTAGACTTGCACAAAGGAAATGCAAATGTCCTTGTGGCCTCATCACTTCATAGCCCTCAGGGAAATCCTATGGGACAACAAGGCTCAGAACACATTACAGAGTTCCTCATACCATAAAGTTTTGTTATGGCTTCTGTGAAATTTGTCTTAAGTGTCATCACTGTAGTTTTAAAATTTCACAGGTTACCCATTGATATCCTGATTGGATTTTTAATGCCTCACTTTTTTTTTTTTTTCAGCTAGAACAATAGTTCTTTTGCTGAGATGAGCTGCACTAGATTTTTATGCCCTTCTCCAAATTTATTAAACATCTTCCTTTTCAGCCTAGTCAAGCTGTTTAAAGAACAATCATAGTGCAGATATAGAAAGTACTGAATAACTAAGCCAAGGCATTGATGATGAAAGGAAAATAGAAGACTTTTCTTGCATGAGTTATCTAAATGTAATAGGCTCAATGATTTTGCTGATCTGGCTAACTAGACAGGCACCCTCCTCCTCCCTCATAATTCTGTTCTCTCCAAATTTGACCTTACCAGAGTAGAATCAACTTCAGATATTAGTACACAAGTGGCTGTACTCTTTTTGCAGTAACTTTCAGAAGACTACTAAAAATTATGTGTGACCATGAGCATAGGAGATATAACACTAACAAACCAATACTTAACAGAGTCAACAAGCATCAATGTAATCTTCCTTTCCCTTCTTTCTTTCTTTCACTTTTTTCTTTCTTTTTCTTTCTCTTTCTCTTTCTTTCTTTCTTTCTTTCTTTCTTTCTTTCTTTCTTTCTTTCTTCCTTCTTTTCTCCCTCCCTCTTTGCCTCCCTCCCTCCTTCCTTCCTTCCTTTCTTTCTCCTTCTCTTTTTCCTTTTTCTTTCTTTCCCTCTCCCTTTCTTTCTTTCTTTTTCTTTCTTTCTTTCTTTTCTTTCTTTCTTTCCCCACCCTTTTTTTTTTTTAATTGGAGATCTACCCAAGGTGGATAGATGTTTTTTGAAACATGTTGCACTGAGTGCAAAGGAGCATGGGAACAGGACACAATGCAGGAGACTGATATTATTCATGCCTTCAACAATCATTTCCAGAACACATATCATATATCAGATACTCTTCTAGGTTCCTAGGATATGTTAGCCATCAAAATGAACAAAAATATCTGTCCCTGTGGGACTCACCTGCTAGTAACAAAGGCAGACTATGAACAACATAAAAATAGTATTTAAGTAAATTTTATAATACGTGTTATGAAATGTGACAAGCAATGTTTAAAATATTTAGCAGATGAGGGCAATCAGGACAGTGGGTGAGGATGACAATGTAAGGAGAGAGGGAAGTAGCAAACGGCAATTTCACACAGTAAGCCTTTTTAAGAAGCTGACATTTGAACAAAGATTTGAAGGGACTAGACAGTCCTCAAGTTAGTTGATCTCCAAGACCCTTGAACTATATAGCTGTGCAGAAAATACACAGACTTGTTAAAAAAACAAAATCCAACCAAACAAATTTGAAGATCTAAAAGGCTTTGTTAAGTTATTCATGAATCAGGAAACATTGCATCTAGCTCCCATCCCAAGTAGAGGGGAGCTCCCAGGAGCTGTATAAAATGGAAGGTTTTTAAAGGAAGGTGGGTGGATCAAGAAAGTTATTAGCAAAAAAAAGAAAGAATTGTTCCAGCCAAAGTCACCTTCCCTTAGAGGGATGGGCAGGGTGTCTGGGTCATAAAGATTACCTCATCTTTTGGTGGGGGGGGATGGAGAGGGCCCATGTGACAGATTACCTCACTAATGCTGATCAGAAAATTCCAGATTGACTGGCTTAAAATTCCACTCCTGGAGAAATGAAACTGCAATTAAGTCTTGGTTTGCTATCCTGGAACCAAGTGACTCTACCTTGGCTTTTGGTTTTCTTTTTAACTGACTAAACTGGGCAGAAAATGCCAAAAGCAATATATCTCAAAGAACAAACTGACAGAATATCGAGGGTCTCTATGGGTGCTGAAGGAATGCACAGCCCAGAAGTGATTAGAATTTAAAGTTGATAATAAGGACTGAATGAAGGGAAGACAACATTCTTGCTGAGAGTTGGTAAAGTTTAAAGGTAGAATGAAATACATGCTGTGATAGGAATGAGTCCATTTTTTTAATGAGTAAACTTAATTTCATCCTATTGATGACCTGGGTTTCTCTGATTTCAAACATGAAACTTACACTGGGGATTTATGTGAGCCTAGGAAGGTTAATCAGATTAATTAAAAGAAACGACAAATCTGAATTCAACCCATTAACACAGAGGAAATAAGGATGAAAACTTTAAAAGAAGACATCAAATCAGTCTTTGCAAAGCCAGAGTCAATCGCACACATTGCAGCATTAGCTTCAAGGCTGTGTCACAGAAAAAAGGTGGCAACAGCATGAGTTACAAGGAAAAAGAAACACAGCCTTGCTGTATTCTGGTTGGAAATACAGAGACAGTACAGAGAATGTCTTGGAAGTTAACTTTTAATCTCACAAAGGAAAGAAAAACAAAATCATGTGAGCAAACAAACGTAGAGGCCAAGAGCAGGCCCCAAGATGGGCCACTTCGACAGGTACATTATTTTCAGTTAAAAACAATCATAACCCGGTAGATTCAGGAAAAGCTACCTATCTCCCACTCAACTTCCTGCTGATACCAAGGAGTTATTAACAGAGGTTGCTCTTTACCTAAGAAATGTATCCACATTAGAGAGCAACCTTTGTTTTCTAAAAATCTTTCACTTTCCTGATAATGGTCTTACTCCCCTTTGTATCCCCAGACTCTTTCCTTCTGCTTAATTCAAAGAAGTGTCTTGTTGCCTCACAGTCTTTGGAATTTCCATGTCTGTGTAAATTCCCTACCTATGATATTAAATTTGATTTTCTCCTATTAATCTGTCAAATGTCAATTTGATTCTTAGTTCAGCTAGAATGGCTGAGAAAACTGAAGGGCAGAGAAAATTCTTCCTCCCCTCCCCAACACAAACAAAAAATCCTGGACAAGCCCTAGCTAAGGTGGTAAAATAAATATGACTTAGCAATTCTAGATAGGCTTAAAAAAAGAATACAATGTTATCAATATCAGATAAAATTCATATTGAAATGAATATAATGGTTATAGAATTCAGAAAATTAATATAACCCATAAAGTGTATACAAAAGAATTAGTATAATTCATAAAATATTTTCCAAGTTAAGTTTATATCAAATGGATGAACTTATATATGGCACACATACTAGAGATAATTTAGAGGCACAGGATGTACATTAATTCATTTATAAAAGTTAAAAGGCAGGTTGATATATTTAATGTTGTAGGGTTTGATTTATGTAATTTTCATCAGCATTTAAATTTTGTTTGACTTAGGTTTGGGGTTGTATAAAAGGATGTGCCACCTTGGATTTATTTTTGCTCAAGTTCTCATGTATAGAAACAAAAAGGGAAAAAAGTTATGCTTCCCAATAGTTTAAAAGAAATCATGCCTAATCTGAAAGAATCTCATTGAAAATCTATGCCTCAATCTTTTACACTATGATAAATACATGTTTTTAAATCTTCATAAAAAAAAACACTTAACTGGCTTTTTTCTTTCTTTCTTTGAACTTCCCAAGACTTAATTCCCTTATATACAATTTCTAGGCTGAGTTTTAAAAAAAAAAGAAAACAGAATAATAACACCATCAACAATATTTTTCATGAACACTTGATTCTTCTCCCAAGACTCTTTCGCTATATGTATAATATGGTCACAGAACAATAGTCCATTGTTGTGATACTCTGGTCCTCCTGATTTCTGGATGTCTTGGATTTCTTCACATATGGAACATTGTGTCTAACCTTTGTTTTAAGAGGAAGGTATTCATACTTTCCAAAGAAGGAATTCAAATGGAAATAGAAAATCATGACACCCTTCATAATAGCTAAGCTACTTTCCACCAAAGTATTGTATCATTTAATGTTCTATGACAAGAATGATGAATAAAAGATAAGCAAAATAAATGAGAGAAGTCCTTCACTTTTTCCTGTTTATATTGGTTAAAAAGAAAACCATAAAGTAATGAATCACCGAATACTACTCCTGAAACCAATACTGCACTGTACGTTAACTAACTAGAATTTAAATAAAAAATTGAAAAGGAAAAAGAAAAAGGAAAACCATAGAACCAAAATGGAGCCACTCAGGCCAAGTCACCAAACCACCAAACCAGGGCTTAATTACCTTAGTTACAGTTTCAACCTCCCCCCAAAATGCAGTCTTAACCAGTCAGGAATCTTCTGGTCAGCACTAATGAGGTAATTGGTCAAATGGGCCCTATCCACCTCTCAAGGGAAGATTAGGTAATCCACCAAAGAAAACCCACTGCCCTTCCCCCTAAGGGAAGGTGACCTTGCCTGGAACAATCTTTTCTTTTCTTTTGCTAATAACTTCTTTGCCCAACCCTCTTTCCCATAAAAACTTCTATTTTGTACAACTCCTAGTAGCTCCCCTCTACTTGCTAGATGGGATGCTTCCTGATTCATGAATCATTTAGTAAAGCTGTTTAGGTCTGCAAATGCATTCAGTTGATTTTTTTTAAGAGATTAAATCCCATATTAGCTTTTCTTCTGCTGTCTCTCTTGTGGTAATTCATATTTTCTATGTCAGTAAGACTTATTGCTCTTTGTAACTGATGGTTATATTTACCTAAGGTGGAGGCTGACTGTACAAGTAATCCATTGTATAAAATTTTACCTCAAAATTATTAAAAAGAAAGTATTTCCATAACCAAATGAATGTTCAGCAGAAACAAATGACATTTTTGTTTTATTTTTATGCTAAAGTTAAACCAAAAACCTCTAGAAATTAACTAACAAAAGTCTAACTACCCAGGATCATAAAGAACACAAGAGAAAGATTTTTAAGAAGAAAATATCACTTTGTTGTTTCAAGTATTTTGTTGTTTTCCAGTATATACCTGGTATCTCTTTAAAAACACATCAGTTAATGTTCTATTTTTGTCTAATGGTTTTCTCTAATAGACCTTCAAATAAGTCATTTTTTCAGCTGAAAACACAGGGTTAAAATAACTAAGCAGAAGTCACATAAATAATTTATTGTGCTCACTCAGGATCATACTTTGAAATTATCCCAGAGCAGGAATTTTTACCTGTGATTCAGGGAGTACTTTAAGTTAAAGGTGGGAAAAAAATTCTACCACAATGGCATTAAAAATTTCTTTGACTTTGTTACTGATAGAAAGTAAAGATAGTTTCATATCAAGTATATTGTTGTAAATATCTCAAATTATTATTAATACTCATCACTTTTGTTCTTCTTATTTAATATGTTATTGAAGAAAGGGGTGCCTGGGAGGCTCAGTGGTTAAGCTTCTGACTTTGGCTCAGGTCATGATCTCATAGTTCCTGAGTTCAAGCCCCACATTGGGCTCTGTGTTGACAGCTTGAAGCCTGCTTCGGATTCTGTGTCTCCCTCTCCCTCTGCCCCTCCCCTGCTTGCTCTGCATCTCTCTCTCAAAAATAAATAAGCATTAAAAAAATGTTATTGAAGAAAGACATTTACATGTCATGAAATTCCATATTTTTAAAACCATGTAAATTTCTATAGTTTCTGATAGATGATAGATAGATAGATAGATAATTGATAGATGATTAATAGATAGAGGTATTTGGATTTGGGACATTATTCTAAGATGGCCTTCATCGACTTCATCAAAATGTCAAAGAGGCACATAGTATAATGTAAGATAAAGAAGTCTTGATTAATGATAGTCATAATTCTCATTTGATTTCTAAAGAATTTCTATGAACCTGATCAAGAACACATTTATCCTTAAAAGGCCATCCAGAATTTTACAAATGCTTATAATTTTGTCCTGATCTTTGTCTCTTTTTGCTTTCTTCACTTATTATGAAGACAGATAACATTTGTTGGGGGTGGGGGTAGGTGAGGTTCTAATATTTATGCTTTTTGTCATTTCAAATATTCCCAATGTTATTATTATTATTATTTTGGTCTATTTGTTTAATTTGACCAGCTTAGATGTGGAAAATGTAGACATATAATTTCAATTTTCTTCAACACAGTTTTCTGCCATAATTATTTTTTGTATTTGAAATGTACATTGTAGTTTCTCTGATGCTTCTGAAAAGATTAGAGATTATGACTCAAACTAGGCCATTAAGATGCTCCTTCCTGGGGCACCTGGGTGGCTCAGTCTGTTAAGCCTCTGACTCTTGATTTAGGCTCAGGTCATGATCTCAGTGTTCATGGGATTGAACCCCACATTGGGCTCTGCACTGACAGTGCAGAGCCTGCTTAGGATTCTCTCTCTCTCTCTCTCTCTCTCTCTCTCTCTCTCTCTCTCTCTCTCTCTGTTGCTCCCCCACTCACATGCATGCATGCTCTCTCTCTCTCAAAATAAATTAAAAGAAAAAGATGCTCCTTCCCTAGACTCTGAATCATGAGCAGAGGGGCAAAGAAACTGAAAATGTGGGTATTCCATTCTATCAAACAGTGGTGTTAAATTTAGTGAATTCAACCTTTGGTTGAGTTGGCAAAATTCTAATATTCTTTCAGTCAATTTCTTATCATCTACATTAGTTGGAGTCAGCTCTGTTGAAACAAAAAACTAATTCTATAATCTCTCAGTTGGCATCCTAGAGGAATTACTGAAGATGAGACTATTCCATTTTATAATTTTTAAATTAGTTTGGAACAAGCTGCTTACCCTTCTTTGCTAATAAGATTTCCTAGATGAATGACTTTGGGTTTAAGAATTATTTCTCCTCCCTGTTAGTTTCTCTTTTTACTTTCTCTTTCCCTCTAAAAGCTTAACAAACTCATACAGTTCATACATAGTCAAGTTGTAAAAGTTCTATTTGCATATTGAAAGGGAGCAGAATTTGACACCCCAAAATTCCCTTTTGGCATAAGGATTATCGTGAGCTGGTTAT
Organism: Felis catus; assembly: GCF_018350175.1. Lineage (NCBI taxonomy): Eukaryota > Metazoa > Chordata > Mammalia > Carnivora > Felidae > Felis > Felis catus. The sequence goes on from NC_058375.1 coordinate 151,976,880, forward strand.
TTTTGAGAAACTACAGACACAGGAGATCCTCAGAGAATGGTAGAAGTTGCCTCATTGTAAAAGAAATTTACATTTATAAGGGAAATCTCTCCATTACTAAGGATCTCTCCCTCTGTGTACCATGAAGAGGAGGGTGACTAAATCTCTAGAAATTTATCAGTGGAGAAGATAGGGACTCAACTGTGTATAACAACCATACCATGATTTTCTGTGTTTTGCTTGAAAACTCCCGCAATTTCCTCAACATCTTCATTCATCTTTAGCTAGATGTGGTACTTAAGGTGATCTCTCGGACCATTTTGTGGAGTTACTCAGTTTCCCTGAGTTTCTCCCACATACAAAGAAGGTGTATGTGTTAATAAATTTGTCTGTTTTTCTTTTGTTAATCTGTTTTTTATTACAGAAGGGTCTCAGCCAAGAACCTAGAAGGTAAGTGGGAGAATTATTTTTCTTTCCCTAGAAAATAATAGTTTACATGTTTTATGGGTTAATCATTTATATTTTAACCATTAATTTCAATTAAGATTGAACATGATATTAAACCTTACTTGCTTTTAATCTTGAGTATAATATATATATATATATATATATATATATATATATATATATAAATCATGTATACAAACACATTTTCAACAAATACAAGGGAATGATATTGATTATTTATATATTTATTAAGTGATAATATTTATTATTCACCTTATAATATCCTTAGACATAGTCTTTCATTTCTTTGAGTGTATAACCCAAATCAATACAGTGGTTGTCACAATAATAAAGGATGCATTTGAGAAGGAAGAAATTGAAAACCAGGAGAGGAAAAAAGAAGTAGTTGCAACAGACCTGGTTACAATTCTTAAGCTGTACACAAGTAATAGAAATTAGAAAAAAAAAAAAAAGGAAAAAGAAAGACATTGCAGAGTGAATCAGCAAGTTTGGTAACTGATTACATAAGAAGGGGAAGGGGGGATATGGAAAGTGTAAAAAAATAAAATAAAATTTCTAGCAAAAATAAAATTAATGGATAGACCAGAAGAAGGGTTGGGATAAAATGGTAAAAATGATTAGTGCAGATTTCAACATGAAGAGCGACTGAGGTATTAGAAACTTTTCCATGTGGAGATATCCAAGCAACAGGTGAAAGATCAAGGCTGGGTTTATAAATTTATAAGTTATCTAACAAATGCAACTGTTGAAATGATGAGACCAGAAGAGTTAAGTCTAGGGACAGAACCTTGGGGAATTTACACTTACTTTTCTTTTATATTTGCTTTTAAGAGATTAGGAGATTTAAGAGATGGATAGAGGAAGGGCAGATGGAACAAGGAAGCTGGGACGAGATATTCAGAAGAGTGCAATCACGAGAATGTAATTACTTCAAATCCAAATGAATACAATGCAAAGGGGGGGAAAATGACCCTATGAAGAAGCCATAGGATTCAGCACTTAGCAGTTTGGGAAACTTGGGAAAGCAGCTTCAGAATGTTAAGAACAGGACTCACTGTGTATGAAATTTGTTTTGGCCCCCAATACACATGAAATGCCTGGCTTCTAAGGTCTACGTTGGGCTGGAAATCTGTGACTCTACATTGATGACTGCCACAATAAGTGTCTGAATGGAAATAAGAAGTTTCTTACACTATAGTAGTCTTCCCGTTTATGTTTAACATTCTCCATTGTTATCTTTTCTCTAGAAAAATAGTAACAAAAATGAAACTTTTTCCAGAAGAATTTACTTTCTTTTGAATAGAGGATGTTGCCAATTCAGTTATGTTTATTTTTTTTTATTTTTTTTAATGTTTATTTATTATGAGAGACAGAGAGAGAGAAAGAGCACAAGCATGGGGAGGGGGAAAGAAAGAAGAGAGAAAGAATCCCAAGCAGACTCTGCACTGTCAGCACAGAATCCAATGTGGGGCTTGATTCCACAAACTGAACTGTGAGATTATAATCCGAGCCGAAATCAAGAGTTGGATGTTTAACCAACTGGGCTAACCAGGTGCCCCTATTCACTTATGTTTAAATATATACACATTATATAATTAAAAACCCACAAATTTTACCAATCTGCTTTATTCAGTGTAACTTAATGCAGTTTTTCTAAAAAATGTTTAGATGGAATCCTCATGTGATATTGTGTAAATGTAGATTTAACTGTAAAGATGGTCACAGTGAATAATTCCTAGCAAACACAAATGGAAGAACTACACTGTATCTTAAGATACATTACATTTTAAGATGTAATGACAAAAATTTCAACCACTTATGGGCACATCGAAACAAACATTATTGTTTCATTATTGACTCATGAAAATTTTTACCATATTATTTATGTTATGACATGAAATACTAATCATGAGCTATAATTGACTTGGATTTGGGAATTAAAATCATCAGCATATTCTTGGTAAATCTCAATGACAATCTTGGGGCACCTGGGTGGCTCAGTCAGTTAAGCATCTGACTTTGGCTCCGGTCATGATCTCCAGGTTAGTGAGTTCAAGCTCTACATTGGGCTCTGTGCTGTCAGCTCAGAGCCTGGAGCCTGCTTCAGATTCTGTGTCTCCCTCTCTCTCTGCCCTTTGCCTGCTCGTACTCTGTCTCTTTCTCTTTCAAAAATAAATAAACATTAAAAATTTTTTTTTAAATGACAATCTTAAAGAAAACTAGAAGTTGTGTGTACCACAACCAGAGTAGTAATCCTATTTACATCTGCTTTATTGTTATTGGATTAGGTAAGTTAAGGTCTTACTACTAACAAAATACTAAGTTAAGAAAAGCAAGTGACATTAGTAAATTCAATGTTTCACATTTTAAGGGATATGTTCTAATTACATTGACTAAAATAAAGAATTCTATTTTTAATTTTCAGAAGTTATTCATCAGAAATGAGTTGTTATAAAAGAAATATAAAAAGAAATATTAGCTTTTTTATTCAGTAGACTTCAAGAGACTGATAAAATTTTATATATCTTCCTCTCAAAATATATAAAAATATCAACAGTATTTGAACTAAAGAGGAGGCTAATCTTGGGGTGCTTGGGTGGTTCACTTGGTTGAGCACCTAACTCTTGATTTCGGTTTAGGTCATGATCCAAGGGTCATGGGATTGAGCCTTGCATCAGGCAAGAATGGAACCTGTTTAAGATTCTCTCTCTCTCTCTCTCTCTCTCTCTCTCTCTCTCTCTCTCTCTCACTCTCTCTCTCTGTCCCTAACCTCTACCAGCAATCTCTCTCTCTCTCTCTCTAAATTTAAAAAAAAAAAAACGAGGAAGCTAATCTTATTTAGAAAAATAACCATAAGAGGTAAAATGACTTACCAAGATCAGTTTTAATAAGTCATAGGTTCAAATATAAACGATGCAGGAGCAATGGCCTTGCCTATTTGTTTGTTGCTATACCCAGAGTCTAGGACAAGTCCTGGGATATATTAGAGTCCTCACAAATGCCTATTGTTGAAGTGACACTTATCCGGCTTCAGTCTCCTTTCTTTGACATCTGAGGAAAATCTCATCTCTGTTGCTTTCATTTGAAACTATTAACTAAACTAAATCAAAACACTTAAGGACTTGTTTTCAAGAGCAATTTAATTTAACTTATACAGAGAGTATGTCTAAAGTGACATTTGCCCTTAGGTAATGCAAATTCAAAAACAAATACCAACTAATCCTTTAGCTAAATAATCACAAAATTTAAAGTAATAGGACTTGAAACTATGACTTTCTTTAAAAGTCCAAGTTAGTCATCAACACATAAGCAGTGGTAAAATTAGGTCCTGTTTACATTGTGCTGTTATTTTCTTTCCACCATTTGGGAGAGTATGAAGAAAAAAATATCTCTTCGTTTAAGAATATTTTTCTATGTTTAATTTTAGTAGTGTCTTTTTTTTATTTTTAGATTATTATTTTTTATTTGAATCTGTAAAGCTGTTAGAAAATATGGAATGAATTACTGAGGTAATCATCTGCTGTTTTACCATTTCCTTCTGGTACTAGCTAAAATTAAAATGGGAATATCAGTGTTTAGATTTTAAATGTTAGGGACGATTGAAAGAAAGGCTTCCAGACAAACCTCTCAACAAGTATTGAACAGGCAGGTGATTTTAGTGACTAGACTTCAGGTTCCCCAATTAGTCTATTTAACGCATTTTTCCTTTCTAAAAGTGTTGTCTTGAGGGTACTAGTGATGAAATGATACAGTTTTATTGCTAGAATTTAAATCTGTCAAGAAATAGAAAACAAAATACAATCTCCCTGAAATGACTATAGACTTACTTCGCCATCATCTCCCCCGACCCCACCAAAATGTATATTCCAGGAAGCTTTTGATCACAAAAATACCAAAATTCCTAAATAAAGGAACTGCCATGCAGAGATGATTATTTCTGCAGAGCTCAAAAACATGCTACAAAGAATTATGTGAAAGTATTCACCACCCCCCGCACCCCGACACCATGTTCTGAAAGAACATGGTATCAGACCGTAGATTTCTCACAAGGTAATAAGTACAGCACACATTTATACTACAAGTAAATAGCAGCCAAAGACCTTGTTTGTTGGGACAATTGTCAAGTTATATGGTTTCTCCAAAATTTAGCACCTATCAGACACACTGCCATCGAGTGCTATGTTTTCATACACTCCACCATTTAATCCACGATTCTGCACCATGCACTTCTGAGGTGACCTTAATCTCAATGAGCTCACTGTACCTGGGCAGAATCAAAGCTAGAGTGAATACAGTGAGTAAGACTGGAGATTATATATGCAGACCTGGTCTGTTAACGCCAGGGAAAAAAAGGACAAGAATCTATCCTTTCTCTGTTTCCATGAAACCAACTGTGCCTGGAACATAGTAAGAGCTAAGTAAATATTAGTTGAATAAACAAATGGATATTTAATGAGTTTGTTCTAGGAAATATGAGATATTGAAAATTTGAGATTAGGGAAAGTCAGAAAATCACATATATATATATATATATATATATATATATATATATATATATTATTGTCAGGTTTAAACTTTAGCAATAAAGCTACACAATTTCATCAGTAATCTTCAAGATTGTACTTTTATCCCTGGAGAGGACAATCTCCTGAGCTCCTGGGCAATCATTAAAGATTGGTTAGTATCCAGTGTAAGCAGCAAGGTTATAATGGTATTGAAGAATATATTATGTTTAAACAAACAGAAAAAAAATACTTTTTTTACAACCATCAGTCTTAAAATGTTGAGGAAATTCTTTAGCTTTAGGTAGTAATTTGATTTCTGTAGTTGTGTTAATGCTATAGACATGAAAATACATGCCATCAGCTCTGATAAAGCATTAAATTTGGAAGGAATTATTCCCTATACCAAAGGCTTTATTATTGAATCCTCTTATAGATTCATCCTGTATACTTAAAATGTGAATCAATTTACAGAAGTTGCAATAACTGAAAGCAAACAAACAATAAAAACTCTGTTGCTCTTTAACTAAATTTTGAACTGTCACGGTACACTATGCATGGGAGGAAATTTAAGAATACCATTATGAACTCATTTTGAGATCAAAGAAATATAAAGGAAGAACAGTGATTTATTTAAGGAAGAAAAGGATGACATAAAAATATTTAAATATAGTGTAATATATTGATCCAATAAAAGTTTCTTGATGAATGACCTGAAAAGTTTTTGCCTTTTCAAGAAAGGAGACACACTTTCCCACCCTTTCCCAAATAGGTACATAATGATTGGGTCTCTGCTTCTTTTACCTCCAGGAGCAACAGTCATTTGTTTGGGAAAACTTAGAACTCTGAAGAGATTATTAAATCGTATTTATCTACATAATAAAGTGAATAGAGACATTGAGACTCCTGAATACAAAGGGAAGTTGCCTATCCAGATAAGTGACTTGGATTGCTTTTTCTATTAATGGTGGTGATCAACAACCTAGTCTCACACACAGGTCATAGAAAGTGGCACATCCCTGAGGAGGAGCAGTTGCATGGATGTTACTGCAATCTAGGGAGAAATGTCCAGCACAGCATTGAGAGAGTGAATGTGATAAGAGAAATGCCATCTTTTAAGTAGATCTCTAAGGTAAGTCAAGGTACATCTTCAGTGGTGACCACAATGAATTAATCAATCAAGTCTTCTCAATCTATTGGACGATGTAAGCCCTAGACCTCTACAAATTAAAAATAATAAAGATTAAAATGATTGTTTTTGAACTTATCACTGACATGGGTTGGAATGAAGTTGCAACCAGGTTTAATTGGATTAAGGACCAAATATAAGGAAGAAAGAAGGAAAGGAAGAAAAGAAAAAAGGAGTAAGACACAGAAAGAAGGAAGGAGGAAGGGCAGAGGAAGAAGAGAAGAGGGAAGAAAAACACACAGAGAAAGGTAAACTTTTAGAATTCTTAAAACCAGAGACGCTCAAACAATTTAAACTTGTTACAAGTGTGTCAGTAATTACTTTCTAGATAATAATGGCTATTTGTTTCCCAAATTCCTTCTCAACATTGCTACAAATATTGTGAAATTAGGCTTCAGAGTCTCACCTATTAATACATTGAAAAGATACAAAACCCTGAAGAATGAGTATGTGATAACTTTGTGCATAATGTGATAATAATGTACAGGCATACCTTGGAGATACTGTATATTTGGTTCCAGAACACTGAAAAAAAGCAAATACAGTATTGCAATAAAGCAAGTCACATAGTTTTGTTTTGTTTTTGGTTTCTTATTGTATATATAAAAGTTATATTTATACTACCCTCTAAGTCTAAGTGTGCAATAATAGCATTATGCCTAAAAAACTAAAGTACACAGCTTAATTTAAAAATCCTTTATCGCTAAAAAAAAATGCTAACCATCATCTGAGCTTCCAGCAAGTCATAATCTTTTTTGCTGGTGTTGGATTGACGTTAATGTCTGCTAACTGATGAGCATGGTAGTTACTGAAGGTTGGGTGACTGGGCCGATTTCTTAAAATAAGACAACAATTATGACTGCCACGTTGATTCTTCCTTTCAGAAACAATTTCTCTGGTGGCATGTGATGGTGTTTGATTTTTTTTTTTTTACCCGTTTTACCCATAGTGGAACTTTCAAATTGGAGTCAATTTTCTCAAACATCGCCACTGCTTTAGCAACTAAGTTTTGTAATATTTTAAATCATGTGTTTTGGTTTCCACCATCTTTACAAAATCTTCACCAGGGGTCGATTCTATCTCAAGAAGCCACTGTCTTTGCTCATCAATAAGAAACAATTCTTCATCCATTCAAGTTTTATCATGAGTTTGAAGCCATACAGTCCCATCTTCAGGCCCCACTTCTAATTGTAGTTATCTCGCTATGTTTACCACATCCACAGTTACTTCCTCCACTGAAGTCTTCAGCCTTTCAAAGTCATCTGTGAGGGCTGGAATCAGCGTCTTCCAAAATGCTGTTAATGCTGATATGTTGGCATCTTGCAATGAATCATGAATGGTCTTAACGGCATCTAGAATGGTGAATCCGTTTCAGGACATTTTCAATTTACTTTGCCAAGATCCAACAGAGGAATTGCTATTTATGGCAGCTATAGCCTTATGAAATGTATTTCTTAGATAATAAGACTCGAAAGTCAAAATTACCCCCTTGAATTCTGCACTGCATAATGAATATTGTGTAGTAGGCATGAAAATAACATTAATCTCATATATCTCCATCAGAGCTCTTGAATGACCAGGTGCATGGCAATAAACAGTAATAATTTGAAAGAAAACTTTTTTTTCTGAGAAATAGTTTTCAACAGTAGCCTTAAAATATTTAATAAACCATGTTATAAACAGATGTGCCATCATCCTGGCTTTATTGTTCCATCTAGAGCACAGGCAGAATTCATTTAGTATAACTTTTTTTTTCTTTTTTTGAGAATGAGAGCAAGTGCAGATTGGGGAGGGACAGAGAGACAGGGAGAGAAAGAATCTTAAGTGGGCTCCATGCTGAGCATGGAGTCTGTCATGGGGCTCAATCTTACAACATCATGATCTGAGCCGAAATCAAGAATCGGATGCTTAACTGACTGAGCCACCCAGGTGCCCCGCATTTGGTATAATTCTTAAGCACCCTAGGATTTTCAAAATGGTAAATGAGCATTGGCTTCAACTTAAAGTCATGTGCTTCATCACCCCCTAACAAGAGAATCAGCCTATTCTTTGAAGCTTTGAAGTCAGGTCTTGACTTCTCCTCTCTAGCTGTGAACGTCCTAGATGGGATCTTCTTCCAGTAGATGGCATCTTCTTCCAGCCCGAAAATTTGTTGTCTAGTGTAGCCACCTTCTTTCATTCTCTTAGCTAGATCTTCTGAATAACTTGCTGCAGCTTCTACATCAGTGCTTACTGCTTCACCTTGCACTTTTGTTACGATGGCTTCTTTCCTTAAACCTCATGGAACAACCTCTGCTCGCTTCAAACTTCCTTCTGCACCTTCCTCTCCTCTCTTAGCTTTCATAGAATCAAAGTGAGTTAGAGCCTTACTCTGAATTAGGCTTTGGCCTAAGAGAGTGTGGTGGCTCGTTTGATCCTCTATCCAGAACGCTAAAACTGCCTCCAGATCAGCAATAAGGTTATTTTGCTTTCTTCTCATTTGTTTGCTGGAGCAGCCCTTTTGATTTCCTTTAAGACCTTTTACTTTGCATTCACAACTTGGCTAATGCTTTAAACAGACTCAGGAGGTCTGGTTTTCAACATGCCTTCCTCACTCAGCTTAATCATTTCTAGAATTTGATTTCAAGTGAGAAATGTGCAACTTTTCCTTTCTCTTGAACCCCTACAGGCCAGGGTTACTAACTGGCCTAGTTGCTGTATTGTTTTGTCCCAGGAAATAGGGAAGCCCAAGGAAAGAGAGAGAGAGGGGGGATGGCCAGTTAATGAAACGGCCAGAATAAGCACAACATGCATCAATGAAGTTTGCCATCCTATATGAGTACATTTCATGGTGTCAAAACAATTATAATAGTAACCTCAAGGCTCCCTGACCATAGGTCACCATAACAAATATAATCGTAATAAAAAAAATTAATATTGTGAGAATTATCAAAATGTGAGACAAAGACAAAATGAGCAAATGCTGTTGGAGAAATGGTACTGATAGACTGCTCTATGGGATTGCCACAAACCTTCAATTTGTAAAAAATGCAACATCTGCAAAGTGCAATAAAGCAAAGTACGATAAAATGAGGTATGCCCGTAGCTTATGGGGAAAGTGTCGTAATACATTCACGATGTTAACTAATTGTGTAGCATGCAGCAGATAATTTCTTAACGCTGTAAATACAGCTTATGATGATAGAAACTTTATATAACAATTCCCTGACATAGTTGAGAAATATGATGTATTTCAGTGAGAATCTAAAGTAGGGGCTTCTGATCTTTTTCAGTATAAGAACAACTTTACATAATTTTAAACATGTCCCAAGTTTGCACATAATACTTAATTCTGACATATACTGATTAAAGATATAATTAGTGCCCTGAACCATTATTCAGTAGTTGATTTAAATTCTTATCAATCTCAACAACTTCTCTTTATATTAGAATTACATGTGTGCAAGACATTTACTGAATCTTCAGCTAATGCTTATTTCTTTTATGGATTTTTAATAATTCTGCAAGCCCGTAAGGTCTGTGATCCTTAGGATGGAAAGGCATAATCATTTAGTCATGATTAAGAGGGAAAAATATTATAAATTTTGATTTTAGGTTAAGTTATTAAGATCCCTTCATTAGTCCTCTAAATGCTATCTTTTGAGTCATATACTAGTATTCTTAATGTGATCAAAAGTAGTGAATCACTTGTCTTTCAAACCTAATTGCACCAGAAATGGTAAGTATCTGGGATGCGTACGAATACGTTCAGCTTCAATTTTTTTTCACTGCATTTATTTCATTCATCTGCTGAACAAGGATTTTCCTTTTAGATATATACTCTATTGAATGCATAAACACAGTCATTTTGAACAACTCACTTAAAATGTCTCTAGATACGCATGCTAATAAAACTTCCTTAAATCAGCACAAAGTATTATTTTCCAATTACAAACAAAACATTATTTATATGTAGAGCAGCAGGTAATTATAATTTAGATATCATTCTAGTTGCTTGGCCGTGATTTCTAAGTTTATGAGTGTTTTGTAAAAGTTTCCTACGTAAGAATCACTTCGCTACATTACAGCAAACTTAAGCTTGTTTTTCCTATTCTATAAAACTGACCAAACAATGATCTTTGGCCACATAATATCTATCTAATCTATCTGTGTCTGTATTTTCTTCAACTACCTTTTTTAATGTTTTATTTATTTATTTTCAGAGAGAGAGCAAGGGAGGGTGAGAGAGAGAGAGAGAGAGAGAGAGAGAGAGAGAGGGAGAGAGAGAGAGAATTCCAAGGAGAGTGCACTGTCAGCACAGAGCCTGATGTGGGGCTTGAACTCACAAAGTGTGAGATCATGACCTGAGCTGAAACCAAGAGTCAGATGCTTAACCAACTGAGTCACCCAGGGGCCCTACTTCAACTACTTTTGTACCTATGTTTACATTGATATCTACATCAGGGATTCAGTTAGAGACCCACTCAAGCAAGCTTAAATGAAGAGAGACTTTTTGTAAGCATAAGATAGACGCTGCAGATATTTACATGTGGCGAACATCTATTTCTTTATCTGCTTGGCATTCTTCCCTTCTTTTTCTGTGGAAATGTCCCTCCCCTTCTGACTTCAAAGTTGTAGTTCCAAAGTCCCCATATTCTTATAGTCTAAACACATGACCATACTTAGGATAATTAGGAACAATCTCAAGCTGTTTTCAAACTAGAACGTACAGAACAGAGACTGTTTCTATCAGGCAACAGCACTATGAGAAGTGAGTCCCCAAAGGCAAAATATCTGTTACAACAACTATAACAACAGCTGATATTTGTTGAGTTCAGACACTGCAAGTACTAAGCACTTTAAATGTTTTACAATCCTATCTTTAGTCACCACATTACATAAGTGAGCAAACTATAACTTGGAGTTGTTAACCAAGCCTTAGTGCGTGTGAGGGATGGTATGGTATTTGAAGTCAGGCAGTCTGATCTTAATCTGGTAAGATATTTTTTAAATTTATTTATTTTGAGGGAGTGGGCCAGAGAGAGCAGGAGACGGGCAGAGAGAGAGGGAGAGACAGAATCCCAAGCAGGCTCCATGCTGTCAGTGAGGAGCCTGATGCAGGGCTCGAACTCGTGAACTGTGAGATCATGATCTAAGCGGAGGTCAAGGTTCCATCGCTTAACCGACTGAGCCACCCAGGCACCCCAGTCTGTTAAGTTTTAACAGTACCTTCCCCTCCTGCCACTGACAATGGTGTGAGAATGTGATGTACCTCACACAGGAGTTAGTCAAGAGTATCTGGTATATTTGAGTCTGTGGCTCCAGTTGCTTCTCAGTTATGGGTACATGAGTGGTCCAGCCTCTGCCCTTTCTATTGTTTGTTTAATTATTCCTTTAATTCTGACAGAAACTCTCATTCTTCCAGTAAGTCTCAGCTGCCTCCCCCCCACGCCTGCCCCAACCTAGTTTGAATTGGTTGCTGATACTCCAAGGAAAGTAAACAGTAAAGGTGAGTCCCTCAGAGATGGACAGAGGATTTGGGAAACCAAGATCCAGGGCTGCTCTTTCTCTCCCAAGGGGCAACACGTCTCCATTCTTTCCCCATCCTTTCTATTCTTTAGATCTCCTGCCCCTCCGCCCCCCGTCCCTCTGTCTCTCAGCCTGGCTTCACTCATCTATACATTTTACTGTCAATGGCCAAGATTTTGATTTTTCCCTCAGTTTTTTTTTCCCTTTTTTCCCTATATACTATATATCTCCTTTTATTACTATTTATTTTTCATGACCTGAGCTGAGGTCAAACACTTAACCAGCTAAGCCACCAGACGCCCCTACAATTCCTTTTAAATGGATCATGAAATAACATATACATGAATGAGTCCTTGTTTTAAATCTGGGCAGCAAATAACTTAAGCTAATGAAGCTCATGTTAGAAGGGGAAATGCCTAGGACAGGGGTAAGAGTAGGAAGTGTGAGAGCAGTGAGAAGAAAAGGAGTAGTTTTTAGATTTGTTCTGGTCTACTCAGCAGAGGAAGAATCAACAAAGACCATGGTACAGATTGGAGGCCTCTTCTCAATCCTAGCAGTATTGTGCACATCACTCATTTAGAACTCATTCTAACGTGTCAAGTGTTTTTTGATACATTATTAAAGTTTGGACTCCTTTAAGAAATTCTAAAGAAAGTTGGCTGGAGCCACGAGAATTGGATTTTAGTCATACTATCTCTGTGCCCCAAACTCATTGTTTATATAATAAGTATCTTAACTCCTGGCCTTTCTACTTTAGAAAATCCATGAGACATGAAATTATATAATTAATGTGAATATCTGTAGAAAAACTGTAAAGATATAGTTAAACATGGGAAATATGTTTTTTAAATTTATTTATTTATTTTGAGAGAGAGACAGAGCAGGTGTGAGTGTGTGGGGGGTTGGGGGTGGGGGAGAGACAGAGAGGGAGAGAGAATCCCGAGCAGGCTCCATGCCATCAGCACAGATCCCGATGAGGGGCTCGAACTCACAAACTTCAAGATCAAGACTGAGCCAAAATCAAGAGTCAGACATTTAACTGACTGAGACTTCCAGGCACCCCATAAGACATGAGACATGATTCTCAACCTGTGTTTTATTCAGAATAAGCAGTCAATATATTCTATACAATTAAGAAACTATTATTTCAGCAGTTCATTCAATGTGACTAAAAGAAGATTCAGCCACTAAAATAACAGATTCAGGATGACATCTTGAAAGCATTTTATTATATGATAGATAGACTAGAGATGATAAGATCCATCACTGTTACTATAATTCTTCCTCTGTCCAATATATTTTCCACCCTTCAAAGTGTAGTTCAGGAAAGATGTCACAAAATCCCCTGCAAATGATGCATTTCTTTTAACTGCTATAACTTTGTCTGAATTATACAAATTGGCTATCATAAAGGAATGTACACTCTTTTAAGACAGCAACCATAGTTCACTGAGCACTATTCTGAGTAACTCAATAAACACTAAAAATACTATTTCTGAGTCATTTCCAATCACTGAACTGGTCAGCATCTTTAAGGCAAAGTCTTGCATCTATATTCACTCTTACATCAATTACCACTGTGCCATTTTGCATCCCATTTATGATAAGCCAAGTAGATACAATTGTTCATTGCAAATAGCATCTGCTCAGCATCCCTTCAACATTATTGATTATCATTATTTAAAACTGCACATTATTCACTGCAAGTTACACAGTATGTTTCTTTCTCATTTCTATCACTATGCTGATACTTAAAATGATCAGAAAAAAATTCCCAAATTGGTAGAGTATAAAGTGGTCAGAGCCTGATGCCTTAGCAAATAGTAAATGTCTGAGTGAACTGGACAGGGGAAAGAAAGGAGGGACTAGGGATTGGTTAATAGAGAAGAATGGCCAGGGGACATAGAGAGTGCTTCAAGTTTTGTCAGAGTTAGGTTGATCACCTGGTGGAAAATTAACTTGAAAGAAAGCATTTGCAGCAGGAGTGTTTTATACTGCTTGTGCATATTGGTTCCTTCATTCATTACATATTTATCTAGTACCTACTGTGTGATGACTACTAGAGTAGCCTCTGTGGATAAAATTTATTGTTTTTGTTCTTAATTGGACGCATCTTTAAACAATGCAGCAAGTACATAATGGATCAAGGAGAGCATAATGAAGGTGCTTTAGGGTTTAGGTGTGAATGGAAGGAGGGGGGTAGTTCTCTACCTGAAGGAAAGATTTTATACCAGTAGACGGTGTTTGTAAACTTCTTTCTAGTATTTTTCTTTCTAAACACTTGCCTTTTCCTTTGTTTATATTTTCCACATCAGAAGTGGGTAAATATTTTTCAATAATGTATTACTATGACTAAAAATTTCCTTAAGGTTTCATGTGAATCTCAAGCCAGAGAAGTGTAAGGCAGGAACTGGGAAATCTACAGGCAGTATGCTGTCTTGGAAAATTGCATATTATAAAAGAAAAATATCAACATCTACAATAACCAGTGATGCTTTCATTTTATGACTGGTATGACTATAAAAATTCAAGGCACAAGGTAGCAATATTTTACATAAGTACTAATAATGAAATCCTTTATAAGGGAATATCTTTCTTCACATATTGTCCTTAATAGCATCTTATAACTAGACAACATATTGTATTTTCTTCTGCAACTATCTAAATATTGATAAAGTTGATAAAAACTAGTACAAGCCAGCAAGATAATTCTAAGGTATCATTAGAAACTGATTAAAATTGAAAATGATACCTAAATGCTTTCAAAAATGCATGAAACAGACTGATCCACTTAAATTACATGCAGGCATAAATAATCACCACTCTACAAATTACCACAAGAACAATGGCTAGAACAGAATTGACGGGGATAAGCCATTGACTTGGATATTAGATACCTAGAAAAAAAATCTATTTATAAATCATTTTTCCAAAACTAAAGGCATTTACCCAAAGTAAATGTAAAAAATCTCTAAGCAGATACAGTTTCAAATTTAAATTTATTTTCTAAAATTCATGATATTTTAGTATGTTATGAAGCATCATGTATAAGTTTACTCCAGCCAAAATAAATTTATGTTAAATAGGCAAGGCGAGCCTAGCCAACATATTTTGGTTAGCTAACATAATTTTTTAAAGCTGCTATATTTTTAAATTGTTAGACATATATAACCATATAAACATCAAATAGAGCCATAAAAGGAAGTTCAAAAAATATTAAAATGTCATAATGCTAACATGAATATTTACAGGGATTTTATTTTGGTCGATGTGACTAGGAAAAGGATATGAAAGGAGGAAAGATAATACAGGCGAGCAGAAAGTAGACTAGTCTGCTACTAATGCCAACATTCAACAACAAACTTACTCCTCAGAGGGTAAGAAGGAGGAAGAGAAAGAAACCTAAATAGGACTGAATTCAAAGTACTGGAAGAGGAATATTAACAGAACTAATTTGAAAGAACAGGCAATTCACAAATTGAAGGTTGACTACCAAGAGATATAAAAGTATATGAATATGAATGTTGATAGATTAATCAAAACAAAACTTTGCAGGCCATTAAAACTGAAATAAAATGATTAGAATCTTAATTATTTGGGACAGGTTTTCTGAAGCTGGGTTCGATTTTTATAAACTATGCCTGTATTTTCTACCCTATGGAGAAACACAACAATCTTGAGCAACTAGTGCCCCCCATCTACTTCTGAAATCAAAATTCTCTTATCTATCAATTTCATAGCAACTGTGCAATCAGGTTCCAATCAGATTCCATTCATCCATGCCAGGTTTGGCTTATGGGTATGGATATGTGGTGGGGGGAAAACTGAAGAGATGAAAGAGACATTATTACTTTCTCAAGTAGAGAATGGGAAAGGCCAGTAGTATTCTTTAAAGAAGAAAGAGCAAACAAGTACTTGGAAGTGTCAATTTCTGCAGCCTCTTCAGAAGCTTCATTGGCCAGGAGCAAGACCTCCAGCTCTTCTTGCAAAGTGTAAAAAGCAAGCTAAACCATTCCCTCTGCCTGCCCCTCACGCCCCGCCCACACGTGGTCCAATCATCAATCACCATTTCTGCCCAAGGGCAGTCTGCACTGGTGCAAAAAAGGAAAACCAGGAGGGGTGAAGAGGAGGGATTGGTTAAAGAGAGAGCTTCCCCGGAATTCTATGGTTGCTATAGTAACAGCTTCTTTTGTTTATACATATTCAGAACAGCTGCTTCCTTTGGGTTTCTGGTGGCAGGGATATTATAAAGGTAACTGACAGGGGAAGAAGCGCCACTCTGACCACGGAATGGTTAACATAGTGAGATTATTCTTATTTAACTGGGCTTAACTTTATATTTGGGTTAAATGGGGGTTTCGAATGTTGGCAACCAGATATTTTAAAAGATGAATTCCACCAAAGAAAGAACTAGGTGTGCTAGGACCTGCAAAATGTCTTATGCTAATCTGAACAAGACATCCACTCTCTTGTGCCTTTAAAACTCAAAACTCTCCATTCTCTTTTTACCTGGTGTGCAAGCTCCCTGGGAGGTATTTTTCTTCTGTGGAAATACCCACAAATTTCTGTTCACCTTTCCAAGTCCTAATTAATTCCTCTAATTAGAGCTTTTTCTGGGTGCAACCATTTACAAAAGTGAAATGCTGCTTAAAAACAAATTTAATGAATTCTCGCAAACAATATTCATTGAATTAACAGTCCTGCTGTCCACATACTGCTATTACTACTAGCCTATTAAGGCCTTCTATAGATCTTGGTAAAGAAGGGCCATCTCCAAAGGAAAGGTAGAGATAAATATGGAACAAATGAGGTATCTATCTAAGTAATATGAACAAATACGGTTTTATTTTAAGGAAGATACCCTACCAACATATGTAAAGATGTGTATGTGCATGTGTACATGTGTGTATTTATATGCATATGTGTGTGTGTGTGTGTGTGTGTGTGTGTGTGTGTGTGTATGGAATAAAGTAGAAACCCAATGGGTTAAAAATATTGATGCAGGATATTAAAAATTGCATCTGCTAGTTGAGTAGTCAAATTTTGTAAACACACAAACTTAAGATGCAAATAAGCAAAACAGGAGGAACAGATGTCCTTATAAACAAATTAATATTGTACATAGGTGTACTATCGTGTTTCTGATCCTTTGGGATTTTGGAAAAGTGCAATATGAAAGCAAAATGATGCTCCTGTTTTTGAATTAAAATTTATTCATCATTTGCTTAACAAAGGCTTTTAATCTTTGAATTTTTAGTAAAGTCCATGAAATATTTGGTTGGTTTCATTTGCCAATCTCAGGTATTCAGAGGTGGTACATCTTAAGCCCCAGTTGTTGCAATTTGATTACATATTTGCTTGAGAATTGTCATTACAATCTAGTCATTTTATCTCTACACAGCATAAAATCCGAGTGAACAGACTGATTCAAAATGGGAAGAAATCTAGAGAACAGTAAAAATGTTTATTTAATTAAATATAGAATTCTTGAATATTGCTATTGGATCTTGTATGTATATTTATTTGACTTATTTAATAATGGTATTTTAGAATCCAAAGACTATAAATTTCAATTCATTATAAATTACTAAAGATGAGATTTGAGTCCAAAAGCAAGCACAAGAATTCCAATTTCTCTGCTTTCTGACACCTTCATTTGGGGAAAATGGCTTAACCTCTTTAAGTAACAGTCTCAAAAACTACGAAACAATGGTACTAACACCTTTGAGGTATGTTTCTGAGAGAATCAATTAAGATAAGACAAAATCACATGGTTTGAAACTATAAATATCCTATGATACTGCTCTAATAATAAATATTATTATGAGAAAGTATCCAGTTTTTATTATTTTTCATCTCACAAATTTTCACTTTTACTCTCTTCTCAAGTCTTGTATATTACAATATGGTGATGACATTCAAATCTCTTAACTTAGTCAAATTTTCTTCCAAACTCCAGACCTGGATTTTCCAAAGGTGAGGTCAAATGCCATTGCTGTATGAAGTTTTCCTCAATTCCTCCCCCCATATTAAGGGAGACCTACGTGGTCCTTTCGTACTCATGTTTGGCTTTATGCCATTTTTCATGTTTGTGTATTTCTGATTGTCTTGAGAGATTTCTAGACATATTATTTATTCAATTTAGTGTTCACTCTAGCAACTATTAAAATGAGGTTTAATGTGGAAGCTATTTTAAATGATTATAATTTCTACAAATTTAAACATTTTTCAGATAACTATGTATAACTTCTGATCTATCAATAAAGGAAGTCTAGAAGTGGTTTAGCTTCTTTTTAATCTTTTGTCTGTATGTTCAGAATGTTTCATTTGAGTATTTTATGGATAGTTTTAAAATTATTTGTATAATTCTATGTAGTTTACAAAGAAAACTATTGCTGGAATATACCCAATGAGTAGTTTTGGCTCTTAAAAACAAATGTGCAAGGAAGAACAGGTTTTGAGGACAGCTGATGCTCGAGACTAAGGTATCTATCTGAGGACCCTGTTAAGTGGCCAGTTGAAGACGATAAGCCTACAAGTGGAGGTACAGAAGTATACGGGGAAGAACCTGTGTCCACAATGACATGGTTGAGCTGCTGAATTGTCAACTCTGGATCTGTTCTACCTACAAAAACTTTGTGTTACATAAAACAATGAATCCCTTGTTGTATAAGCCCCTCGTAAACAGGTTTTCTGTTACTTTTGGCCAAAGACATCATAAAGAATGGCACAGGAATTCAGAGAAATGAGGTGATAATAGACCATGAGATCCCAGGGAAAGAAAGGGGAAATTAAGAGAATAGAGTCACAGTGACTTTCAAATTCTTATGAGTGAGGCTATACTTCTTTTGATTAGTCATTAATTTCCCTTTAATCTTTAAAATATATCCCTATTTTATTTGAGTTAGTAAATGGATTTCAGGTTCTTGAATCCAAACAATCCCCCAAAAAGAAAACACATTTTATCACATTCAGTCATCATAACAAATAACTCTATAGGTAAAATACAAATATATACTCCATTTTATTTTTACTTAAAAAAAAAAAATTAAATGGGAGACACAAAATCCAAAGCAAGCTCCAGGCTCTGAGCTGTCAGCAAAGAGCCCACCATGGGGCCCGAACTCAGGAACCATGAGATCATGACCTGAGCCAAAGTCGGACACTTAACTGACTGAGTCACCTGGGTGCCCCAATATTTCCTCCATTTTGGAGATGAGAAAACTGAGAATTGCAAAGTTCAATGCCAGTAAACACAGGAAAGTCTGAACTTGAACCCAAGCTATTCTTTTTCACCATACTTTGTCCTTCCATTGCATTCATTTTATGGCCTCATTATACTCTTTACAACTTCTCCAGTAACATCAATTGTATTACCTCTTGGCTTCACAAAAATGAAATCTTTTTTAACCTTTATCCTTTCTTTGTTCTAATTCATGCAGTATAGTATAGTTTCTCCTTTTCAAGTATTTATTAAATCTATCTTCCTTTTCCTCACTTTCCATCGGCCACAAATGTTATTAAAGTCAAGTGAGTACCAGAGCAGCCAGCTCAGATATAGCTGGAGACACATCAATCTGTTTCAAACCTAATATCCTCAAAGCCCTATTTCAATCACATAGAATCAATAGTGGAGGCCAATTAGGACTATAATTAAACTAAATACGACCTTATCGTTTACATCTCCAGCGTTTTGCCTCCCCTTTCTTTCTCCTAATTTAACAAAGTCAATGCATTAAATATTCATTGTGTGTGTGTCAAAGTGAAAGATACTGTCCTTGTCTTTGAGCCGCTTATACAGTGGAGGAGAAAGACACATATACAGCTCAGACAAGAAAACCACCAGTTTCCATTCTTCCCATACACAGGGAAAATGGATCCCCACACCGCTAGCTTCATCACCTCCTTGAAGCTTTGCATCTATTTTTTTCCTGGTAGCCAATTGTCATCGTTTTACCTTAACTGGATCAGTTCCTCAATCATTATAGTGACTTTTACCTACATTTATACACAAGGGTACTTGGTGAATTCTTCTACCGTATCAGAATTCTTCCTAGAGCAAATAAAAATGGCTATACTTTCTTAAATTAAATGATAAATTTGTAACAGTCGAAGGATAGAGATTGTCTGTCCTCCAGTATCAAAAAAAAGAGAGTCCTTGAAAGGAGACAACATGTCTTGCTAAAAATAAAAAATATGCATGTCAAATCAATATTTCCCATATCCTAAACTGGTAATTTCTGAATCTATAATACTCACAAATTTTGACAAAAATTTATAGACGTCTCCTTGAACTTTCATTAATTTATTCAATATACGTGTATTAAATAGGTATTTTAGATACAAAGACAAGAAACGAGTTACTAGGCTTCCAGGAATTTATAACCTTGTAAAACAAATAATTCTCATACCAAGGGAAGATTTCCAAATGAATTCTTAGTGGACACTAGCTTCTGTTTTCTCTGGGTCCCCTAATCTAGTAACTCACAAGAGCAAGTTTAATCTGACAGTTTTCAATGGTCAAAAAACTTATATAGTTCAGTCAATATGAAACTAAAAGCTCCTTGAATATTGCAGTTACAAAAAAAATATCATTCTAAATAATTCCAGTATATCTTTACAAGGAGCAGTAACACTTTTAGGAGTTGTGTCCTACCAACATGAACTAAAGGTTTTGTCAAACGACAGTGAAAAAAGGGGGGGTGTGAATTGTGTTAACTTATGACTCAGAAATAAAATGAAACAGAAAGCACACAGAGAAACAAACATAAATAAAAACCTCCTAAATCAAAACCAGAAACAGAAAGGGTAGAAATGAATCTTTTTATACATTTGAGATCATTCTTCATATTGTAGCTAGAATTAAACTTTATCAGAATCAGTATTATCACAAGACAATACTTAGGATCCATCAATTCTGATTATCAGCATTTTATAGATGTTTAAAACTTTATTACTAACCATTCAGTTTTTAATGACAAAATTGATTTGCAGTGAAATGCCTTTCGTTAAAAACATAGTAGGGAAGAACAGGGTTTTTTCCCTCCTTAGAAAAAAAGCTGAAGTTTATACTAAACGGCTACCTACTCAAAGAATTTCATCTTGGGAAAAGGCTTATCTAAGTGGTGGTATTTGCCGCTGTTCTATAACACTTACCCTGCAGGTAAGGTGGGAAACCTCAAGTGTCTTTTATCTTGGAGCCCTAAGATTTAGTGCCTCATGTACCACAAGCAAGGCTGTTCCCAAGATGGAATTGGCAAGTGGATGCTCCACACTTGTCTGTAGTGAGAAGTCAAGTTGTAAGAAGATTCCTTTAAACACAAACCCAATAGAATATTGCCCTCATACCAACCTGTTTATCATAGAAAAGTTGGAATAGGAAAATATATTGAAAAAATTATGTATAATTCTACCAGCCTGAGATGAATGCTACAAATATTTTGGTGTCTCTTCGAGTTTCCTCATTTGTGAATGTGCACATATCTATTTACGTATAGCTTTAGAGTAATTTTTGTAAACATCATTTCAATGGTATTTAACAATGATAACTGATTTTTTGTAAACATCATTTTAATAGTAGCATAAGATTTCATATGTATGATATCTAACTTAACATTTTCTCATTTTTGAACATTAACTTATCACCAGGCTTGACTGATATAACAGTGATAAACAGCACTGTACAGAAATTTATGCCACTCTTGAAATAATTTTCTTAACATATAATTTTTGAAAGATAAATTAATGAATATTTTAAAGACTTTAATGCATATCATCACATTCTTTGCTAGAAATACACTGCTCCCCTACTTTATGTCCTCTACATCAGGGAGCATTACCGTTTTTTCAAAATATACTAGTTTAATTAAAAAAGAAAATGGTTTTTCTTTGATTAATAGTAAGTCTAATGTCACTTTGAGCTGTCTTGTACTTTTTATTTCATTGTCCTTGTATTTTACATAATGTTTTGAGTTTTTGAGATTACATTGTCATTAAGACTTGCTCTTTGTTGCACAGAAGGCTTTCCTCTTATTGTCTACTATGCTTTCCTTTCTACTCACGTATTATCCTTTGAGAAGTCATTGAAAATTTGTGGTTCTGAGCTACAGAACAGAAATTGACTAAAAATGGTTTCTACAACAAGAATAGCTTTCCAACTGAGTAATCAAATGGTATAAATAAAATGGCTATTAAAAGGAAAAAGATTGATAAAGAGAAAGGAAAAAAAGAGAGTATAAGATACAGAACCAGGGAGAAGAAAAGTAGAAAACATTTTTAGGAACAAAATGTTTATTGTTTTTGTTTATTCATTGAATTTGAAAGAGAGAGTGTGTGTGTGAGCTGGAGAAGGGTAGAGACAAGGAGAGAGAGAGAGAGAGAGAGAGAGAGAGAGAGAGAGAGAGAACCCCAAACAGGGTCCACACTGCCAGCAGAGCCCAATATAAGGCTCAAACTAACGAACTGTGAGATCATGACCAAAGAAGAACTCTTGAGTCGGATGCTTAACCAACTGAGCCACCCAGGGGCCCCTGTTTACACTTTTTAAGCCATCAATACTGCATACCAGTCAACTCGAACTTCTTGGTGTCTGTTCATTTGTTGTTATACAACTCCATTCTCTATTTTTTTAAACTACTACTGGTATAAGTTAGTGGTGTAAGTTAACATGCACTTACTTTGTACTGTCAGAAATAAACTGTAGATTGAAGCTGGTTTAGAATGGAGGTCAGGATTGTGGATACGAGAGTCAAGGGCCCAGGCACGGACTTGGGTATATCCCCGAACAATTATTTAGGTTCTCCGTGCCTGGTTTTACCATAAGACTGTTGTGAAGATGACAGAGTGAACACATGGAATGTACATCAAACAACGCCTAGCTAATGATAAATACTTGATACATACTGGCTGTCAATGATTAGTAAAGCTGAGATCTTAGTAAAATAAGGTATGAATTTAGTGTTATCATTTATTTATTCAGCAGACATTTATTGAACATACACTACTCTCCAGACCCTGTGAGAAGTGCTAGGAAAATAACTGATACTTTCTTAATGAACCTGCTCATATGTCCTCTGGAGGAGGTTTACTATAGGCATCACAAGAACACAAACCACATGCACAAACTCATTTCTAGGGAGGCCAATCCACTGATTAACACAAATGATCTGAGCCAAACCAGCTCCTCTCTGGGAAGTGTAATTAGAATAATGAAAGACTGACCCAATTATCTTTGCATGAAGAGTTGAGAGATATAATAAAAGATATATTGATTTAAAGACTGCATTTAGGACCAAGTACAAGTGAAAAATGCTGGTAGGAGGGATGAGGAGAGAGAGAACGAGAGGCAGAGGAAATAGAGGAAGAGAGAAAAGAAAGAGAAGACCGTGGAGTTGCAGAGGGCAGATCAGGAAAGAGAAGAGAAAGATGACAGGACAGGAGACCATGGAGCCTCTGAACGAGAGTTGTCCAGGATTTAACAGTTCCTCATTTTCTTTCCATGGGATGTGGATGACACATTTGTAATATATGCCATAATATTTCACTTCATACTATTGGGTGACAATGAGATTGGCTCTCATATCCTCATCGTATCTGTTACTGTTTCACTCTCATTTCTACTTGAGATATCAAGGTGGGGTTTTGTTTCTCATTCGTCGAAGAGCTAAAACTAAAGCAGTGCATAGTAGAGAAACATGAAGTAACTTGCTGATTTGGGAAAAGTATGGATGTGGGATCAGCTATTCTGCAAGAAGTTTTCTCTATGAACTCTCCCCTTCTGACAGTTACTATTTTCTTTCCGTCTCTCCCTGCTCTCAATGCTCTGTTGTTGGAACTGGATTGGTCCTTGGAGTCCAATGTCCACCTGCCATCCCAGGCTCCATACATACAGGCTGAATGAGTTATCATATAAGCGGGTCCTGGAATCTTTAAGATAATTCTGCTGTTCACTAAACAAGTATCACCGCTAGAGTACTCTCTTCCGGTGGCATAGGAAGTGGGAGACTGAATGTTGAACTTGAGACTAATCTCTGTTGCATGCGTTATATAAGCTAAGCGTTATGTTAAGTACTTTATGTACACTTACTATATTATCTCGTTTTATTGTCCAGCAATCTTGTGAGGTCTGTATCATCATTTTGTAATGAAGAAAACTGACACTTATGAAAGTGCAACTTTCCAATGACCCTAAGGCCAGTAGCAGAGCCAAGATTTTTAATCAGAGCAAAGACACATGGCTCTGAGAAAATTCACAGCAGGATGTCATAGGGAAAATGGTACCAGGTACTTTATTTTGGTCCCTTGTGTGAAACAAGGTAGACTAGTAGCATAAATTGAATTAACACCAATTGCATTATCCTGCTGAATACAATACTGAGTTGAAGCAGATTTTAAAACACGAGTTTTCTAAGACTGGCTATTGTCATTTGTTAAAATTTTAAAAAGACTCACTTTGGCCTACATACTGATCCTTTTTGGTATGCATTAGGTAAATGAATCATTAAACACAAATCCAATGTGTGCTTTGAGAAAGATTTGAAGTAAAGGGTTTGGCAGTAAGCCTAACCTACTGCAAATTGCTTAAAAGAATAAACCAAAATGCATGAGAGACAGCAATGTACATGTACAGCAAGACTCCATGCTCAGTGAGCCACCAGAATCCCCATCAAGGTGAAATCATGCTGCAAGTTAAATCATGTTTGCATGAGAGCTAAAAGATTAACAATTAAATAAATACCAAAGTCAGTGGTGTGGTAAAACATCAGAACGCAGAACCACTGAAAATACATGAAGCATAAGAGGATACATGTCAAAAGAGACACAAAAGAGAAGATTAACAAAAAGTAACATTTTCAGGGAAACCTGGTATCAAAATAGATGGGAATAAACACTGCTTTGCTTTGCTTCAGAATAACCTCAGGCATTCAGCCTTCTTTCTACTCTTCTAGTCACATATGGCTAATTGTAGGAAAGAGTTCTAAGAACAGACTAATGGTATGAGTAAGCATTTACCCCCTGCTCTTAATGTTTCCAGCAGAGGAACTTTTGGTAGCTTGACACTCTTGGTCTTTCGCCTTCTCTTAAGAAGCAATGCTTAAGATTGAACTTAACAAAAAAGTATTATAAGGTCCATTTATTTGCCAGCTAAGCCAAAACTTGCCAGATCTGGTTTTCATTGGTAACAAAACTGACCCAGCCATTTGACTCCTGCATCTAGTCTAAGTCTCCATTAGTTTCTCAATCAGGTAGAAAAGAAAAGGTAGACTTTTTTCTTTCCTAAAGTTCAATAGCTAATACTGATTATAGGGCTGTGGGTATAATATCTTATAATATCTTATAAATCTTTAAACTGTACATTATGACCACTCATGTATGTATAAAACCTATCCAGTGACAACTACTATAAAAAGGTTGTTTGCAGGGCGCCTGGGTGGCTCAGTTAAGCAGGTGACTTTTGGTTTCCACTCAGGTTATGATCTCACAGTCATGAGTTCAAGCCCCGCATCAGACTCTGCGATCACAGCACAGAGCAGGTTGGACCCTCTACCTCCCTCTCTCTGCCTCTCCCCTGTTCACACACACACATTCTCTCTCTCAAGAATAAATAAATATTTTAAAAAAATTTTAAGTTGTTTGCTTTATTTAATTTTGATTTCGGTATTTGATTTGTAGGTACTATGTAAAAAGGATATAGAATGACCAGTGAGGATTAAAAGGGCAAAGAGAGGAAAACAATCCTCTGGAGGAATTCTTGGGTAAGTAGGTAGGTGGCCGTGTCAATCTCATTATGCCCTGGGATGGCTGTAGAAAGATAAATGGTGAGGGTGAAGCATTTATTAAAAATAAATATAAATGTGAAGTTGAAATACTAAGTTTTCAGATGAGAATAATCTGATCATATCCTATAATTCCATTAAAATTATACCATTTTCAACAAATAATTCTCTAATGCTAATGACTCATTTAAATTTATTCTTCAATGCCAAGGAAATTGATGTTATACTAGAAAGTTTCCTACTTGGGCATGTACATGACAAATTGTCTATTAAAGAAGTATGAAAAAAAAGATGATTGAATACGAAGAAGAAAAAGGCCAAAGTCAAGCAAAGGGTTCACTTTTGACACAAATGAAAATGAAATCTAATGTAATGCAATACTTGCTATGACAGCCTAATTTCCATAGTATTTTGAAATATAATAACTTTGTGGACAATAACAATATCTTAATATTACTACAACTAGGTAATATGTCCCAATCCCAATGCTAACTGCAAGGCTTCTCAATTAGAACTCACCAAAATGCATCATTTTCCTTATGCTGGATAAGGAAACAGGATGGAAAAGGTCATTTTGTCAGTGTCACATGGTACAGTTGGGAGAGCTGGGACTCCAACCCAGGTCTCTCAGATCTCAAGCCTGTGACCTCTGCGCTATGCCACATTTAATGCCTTACACATTTCTAAAATAAATTTCTCCATCTTTTCTTCTACTGTTTTCCTTTCTCAATTCCCCATTTCTGCACTCATTCACCTGACTCCTTGGATCAGCCTTGATGGAGTCCCACAACTGCATTCCATCAGCCCCCAAGTCTACATCTACCCTCTCCTGCCTGTCCCACCCTGGGAGGTTCCCATCACTTCTTTCCTGCAACAGCAGCAGAAGCGCCCATATATTCATACTGCACGAACAACCTTGTTAATCTTGTTTACACATATATCATTGTTTTTTAAATGTTTATATTTGAGAGACACAGAGAGTGTGAGCGGGGGAGGGGCAGAGAGCAAGAGGGCAGAGGATCTGAAGTGGGCTCTGTGCTGACAGCAGAAAGCCCAATGCAAGGCTCAAAATCACAAACCGTGAGATCATGACCTGAGCCGAAGTTGGACGCTTAACTGCCTGAGCCACCCAGGCACTCCTATATATATATATATGTGTGTGTGTGTGTGTGTGTGTGTATACATATATATATATATATATATATATATATATATATATATACACCATTATTATATATATGGTATATATAATACCATATATAATGGTAAGTATAATACCATTATTATGTTCCACATAATCCATTTCATTTTGCTAACAACTTTCAACAACCTTTTTTCCTTATAAGGAAAGGCGAACTATGAAGGATAGTTTTTTTTCTGTAAAGGGTCAACCAGGAAATATTTTAGGCTATATGAATCACATGGTCTCTTGCAACTGTTCAACTCAGTTAATACAGTGCAAAAGCAGCCAGATGACAATTTGTCAATGTGAGCCACAGACTCATTTAAGTGAGTGTGGTCCTATTCCAATAAAATTACACTTAGGAAAACAAGACAATGGGCCAGATTTGGCCCACAGACTATATAGTTTATCAGCTCCTGGTACAGGGTAAAATAAAAATAAGAACTTTCACTTGTTCTTCAGGGCCTTTATAAATTAATAAAGTAAAGTAGATACTGTTAATGAAACATTTAATTCAGCACGTCAAATTGCTATGGGAAAGGCCTACTTCATAGCCTTTCTTTCATGGTCAAATGTCATGAAAGAATTATGTACACAAAATATTCACTTTTCCCTGTTCTAACCACCACCCTTCATTACATTCTGCAACCTGGCTTCTTTCACCCCCACTAATGTTGGTGACACTAAGAGTTTTATAGTTAGAACTGAGTTCATATACCAGCTTATTAGCTATTTGACCTTGGGTAATATATTTAACATCTTTGATTCTAGGTCTTTTCATCTGTAAAATGAGTATAGTAATAATATTGCTATCGTGAAGACTGAAATAAACAGTCACATAAAATGTAAAATAACATAGCCACATATATACATTGCAGATGATAATGAATGTTACCCCCCTTTTCTTCCCCCTCGCTCAAGTCGCCATTAACAAATCTAATCCACAGCTTATGGGCTTTTTTAAACTTGATTCTTCTGATTTGACGATGTCGATCACTCTTTCTTGGAAAGCTTCCAAGAGCACCTGCTATCACTCTGACTGCTCTTTCTCAGTCCTTTTGGCCAGCTCTCTTTTCTCTGCTTAGCTATCTATATAACCTTCCACCCAAAGTGGGCTTTCTCTTGGTTTTCTTAGGCCTGGCTCCTTCCTGCCATATGGACCTTACCCATCACATCCCAGAGAGGTTCCTGTGATCGCCTGATCCACATTAGCCCTATGTTACTGTCCCTCCCATCAACCTCTTTCAACTCTGCATAACCTTTGTCACTAACTGATATTTCCTTCTGGGTTTTATTTGTTTATTATCTCCCTCCACCAGAATGTAAACTTCAAGCACCCATTCATCACTCTTTCTCAAGCATTTAGAACATTACCCGGTATATAGCAGGTGCTCAATAAGCACTTCTATAATTGAATTGTATCGACATCTGTATTCCCCTGGGTTCTGACCTTAGCCCATATGTCCCTGAGCAAAATGATCTACTCCCAGAACTTTGAGTACAAAAATGATTACAATCACGAACCGTTACCTCTCACCCCCAGAAACCTCCCTTCTTTTCTCCCTTCACTTTGACTGCTAATGCAGTTATTTTTCTAACTTGTAAATCTGATCTCTGAACATCTTGAATTAAAATCCTTCAGTGGTTCCTCGCTGCTTGCAGAACAAAACGTAGATTCTTAAATTTATCAGACAAGATAATCCCTCATCTAACTTTCCAGTGCTCTTCTTATCACTTCTCTAGATAAAAAATATTAATGGTTTGCTAAACTTTTATTGAGTTCCTACTGTGAATACAAAGATTGAAAAAAAAAAACAGAAATGCTTCCTTCCCACAAAAAGGAGGCTTTGTAGAAAAAAATCCAACCCCAATAAATTAAAGGAGAAGAGAGTTTCTCTTTATTGGGAGCCTATTCGTTTCCTAGAACTGATCTCTGTACAGGTTCCGTATATTTTTTTCATTCAATTTTTATTGCGAAGAGATTGTTATTATTATGTTATTTATCTAATGAAGTAACTAATATGTACGTTTCTTAAGGTCAAGAATTTTATCTGTTTTATTCACTTCTGTTTGCCCAACACTGTAGTGGGCATGTGAGAGATTCTCCATAAGTATTCTTTTTTTTTTTTTTTAATTTTTTTTTCAACGTTTATTTATTTTTGGGACAGAGAGAGACAGAGCATGAACGGGGGAGGGGCAGAGAGAGAGGGAGACACAGAATTGGAAACAGGCTCCAGGCTCCGAGCCATCAGCCCAGAGCCCTACGCGGGGCTCGAACTCACAGACCGCGAGATCGTGACCTGGCTGAAGTCGGACGCTTAACCGACTGCGCCACCCAGGCGCCCCCATAAGTATTCTTTAAATAAATGGAGAATTAGAGAAACTAATTAATTTGTAAGTATTACATGATCAAAAAGCCACATGTTGGGATACCAGTCAGGTTTACTTCAGACCCTTTACTTTTCATAATCACATACCATGAGGTTTGGGACTGAATATTTTTTTTTCATCTTGTAATCAGTGCATGCATAGAACTTGGCACAGGAAAATAACTAGGAAATCTTCTTTAATAAATAAACTTGTAAGGTTCTTCCCTCATAGAATAGACACCAAAAATATATTTTATAACATGATCTAAAATACTTCTTTCAAAATTAT
Source organism: Felis catus (assembly GCF_018350175.1). NCBI lineage: Eukaryota > Metazoa > Chordata > Mammalia > Carnivora > Felidae > Felis > Felis catus. Next base: position 152,006,142 of record NC_058375.1, read on the forward strand.
CAAATCATGTAAATGGATTGACAGAGAATAAACGGACACATTTATTTATGTCATGTAACACTGATATTTTAGATACTCACATTTCAAAGTAATACATATGCTATCAGACATCACTGCCCAACATGATATTCTAAGATAGACCCTTGTGTCTATTATAGAAGATTTATCCATGGAGTATGTGCATTTACTACTCTGCCAATTATTGACTCCATGATCCTGACGCCGTGTCAGAAAGAAGCCCAATATTTTTTTCTGTTTCTGGATGATTCAGCCTCCTCAGTAATTCAACTCAAATCTTAGTGCAACTCAGAAACTATTGCCATCTTCATTACCTATGTCAACTCTGTTTTAATTTACAATTCGCTTTTTATTTTGCTGATCAAATTTATAGGAAAATATTTTTTTCAAAGCCATAATATGAATTTTAACACTAACAAAAGTGATAGCTTTTAAGAAAGGCTTAAACAACTGTTTTATACACATACACATTTTTTTTTCTAAAAAGCACTGAGTGTAAGAACTGAATTGTTATATGAATGTTTCTTGCTATAATAACTTCTGAAGTTACTCATACTGTTTTCCACTTCTTTTTTTTAACTTTTTTTAAAAGTTTATTTTTGAGAGACAGACAGAGAGCATGAATGGAGGAGGAGCAGAGAGAGAGGGAGACACAGAATCTAAAACAGGCTCCAGGCTGAGCTGTCAGCACAGAGACCAACACCGGGCTTGAGCCCACAAATTGCAAAATCATGACCTGAGCTGAAGTCAGACACTTAACCAACTGAGCCTCCCAGGCGCCCCTGTTTTCTACTTCTTAATCCAAAAGTCATTTTTACCTTCCTTCTACTAATCATTAACCCATCCTAATCCTTACTAACCTATAGCATCCAAACTGTTTTGGGTTCATGTGCCACCTGGTGGTAGAATACTGTCTGAACCAACCATGTTCGTCCAAGGTCTCCATTTGCAGAGAAATTCTACATAACCGAGTGTCACTGTTGCCTTCTTTGCTTCTTTCTATATCTTAATTGCACCATAATCTCCTACTCAATGTACTCCTATAACCCTTTGAACCCTCTTCCTCTTTCCGTCTCAATTGCCTCCATTTCCTCAAGGTGTATGTCTGTTTTCTCCTTCCCTCTGTTGCAGTTGAGCATTTAAACAAGCTTCCAGAGGCACCTGGGTGGCTCAGTTGGTTAAGCATCCTACTTCAGCTCAGGTCATGGTCTTATGGTTCATGAGTTTGAGCTCCACATCAAGCTGTCTGCTGTCCACAGAGCCTACTTCAGATCCTCTGTCTCCTTCTCTCTGCCCCTCCCCCCCTAAGAAATAAAATAAACATTTAAACACACACACACACACACACACACACACACACACACACACAACCCTTCTGGTGTATGGTTGATTAGCATATCAAGAGTGCTGGTGCAGGGCACCTGGGTGGCTCAGTTAGTTAAGCATCCTACCTCAGCTCAGGTCATGATCTCATGGTTGGTGAGTTCGAGCCCTTAGTCAGACTCTGTGCTGACAGCTCAGAGCCTGAAGCTTGCTTCGGATTCTGTGTCTCCCTCTCTCTCTGCCCCTCCCCTGCTTGCTCACTCACTCTCTCTTTCTCTCTCTCTCAAAAATAAATAAACCTTAATTTTTTTTTTAATTTAAAGAGTGCTGGTGTTATTAATATATCCAAGGAGATGGAAAACATGAAGTCAAACTATGTGCTTATAAATTCATTCTGATAACAAACAACAAAAAAGTCTCTCTCTTCATTCCGTTTGCAGAAAAGTAATTCTTTTCCTTAGAGATAATAACAGTTAATAGAATTTCACATATACATAGAAATATTTTCCTCCACAAAAATCATAACTCATTATTCAGACCTTCCTAGGCCTTGTTCATTCCCACAATAAATATTTTAGTGATGTTTTCACACAAGTACACAAAAAACTGCCACATCCTTTTTAAGTGTTGCACAGTATTTCACTGTGTGGTTGTGCCTCACGCATGTGACAAGTTCTCCAATGAAGGATTTTTAGTTGTTTGGTTTTTTTTCCCCTATCTTTGGCTACTACAAAAAGTGATGCATTTTGCCAGTCTAGGTAGTTGTAAAATGAACACTTTGAAATCGTCACTGAGTCCTAAGGGTAAGGGCAGAAAATATTAAAATTTTGAGATAAAATGAAGATGAAAAGCCAGTACCCTAAACACAACTTTCAGACTCTGCAAAATCATTCTTATCTATACCCTTATCCTAACTGCATTAACTTTTCTCAAGCATAAACAAGTGTGGCCTCTATTTCTAACCTTATGTCTTTGTAAAAGGCTTTGCAGTTCTAAACAATTGACTTAGAACTTTTGGGAGAATATGTATTTGTAAAGATAAGATTTCCTGCAGAAGACATTATTTGAACTAGTCATTAGACTAAAAATCTTATAAATTCACAATTTGAAAAGGGTACTGCTTCAAATGAATATGGTTTTCTTCCTTTTCAGAAGTAGCTATTAGAACAGGTATCAGTCATGAATAAGGACTATAATAAACTGGTACAATGATGTTATATATTCTATTACCATCTTTTAATTCATTTAAGAGATAAGTCAATAGAAATTATGCCATATGCTTAAACATACAGACACATACATTTACACTCTTAATCTGTATATTATAGACTCAGAATTTTATAGCTGCAAAGGAGGTTAAAGATACACCAGTTTTTTTTAATTGTCTTTTAATGTTTATTTATTTTTGAGAGAGAGACAGAGTGTGAGTGGGGGAGGGGCAGACAGAGAGGGAGACACAGAATCTAAAGCAGGCTCCAGGCTCCGTCTGAGCTGTCAGCATGGAGTCCGACACGGGGCTCGAACTCACGAACTGCGAGATCATGACCTGAGCCAAAGCTGGACACCCAACCAACTGAGCCGCCCAGGTGCTCACCCAAGATACGCTAGTTTAATATTCTCATTTTACACCTGAAGACACGGAGAATGAGAGTGATGAAGTATTATAGACAAGGCATATATCCACGTTTATCAATAATAATATTAATAATAGCATGGATTCAATGTGTGCTTATGTCTTTGGCATTGTTACATGTTTTATGTGTATTCACCCATCTGGTCCCCATAAAGATAGACTCTATTATTGTCTATTATTATTTAAACAGGTGAGGCTTAGGGAAATAAAAAGAAATCACAATTTGAAGCTGCTTTAAGTGGTAAGACAAGAGACTGAATTTGGGTTGCTTATTAATCCTAATTTACATATTTATTAAGTCCCTCTGTTTATTAATTAAATCCACATGTTTATGAACAATCAACATTATTTATGCCCACTCTCCTGACCTAGGCAAATGGAAACAATTAAATGTGGCAGGAGAGAATGAAGAAGATAAAATTTGGATTGAAGGTGGAAAAAATGAAAGCAGTGGAAGGGAAGAGATCACTGAGGTAACAAGTAAAGACGTTTTAGCGTTTAACTATACATAATTTTCTGCCAAAACCGTGTTTTGAGCACGAGGTCCTTAAAGATTAATGATTACACAGTCAAATGTAAGAAATCAACAGATAAATCAAGACAGTTGGTTTTGAACTGTTTTTCCTCTAAGTCTCCAAGCCCAAGCTTTTAAAATTTCAGGGAGATCAGTTAGAAAAGTGACTAACTTAAGGCTTTGGGAGGAAAGCAAATTTCTTATCATGACCGAGAAAATTTTCATTTGTGAGTGGCTGTTTCAAAACCCTGCAAAGGTGGAAATTTAGATAGCTAGGTAAATTCCACAAATATTCCTAAATGTTGCAAGTCTCCTCTCACTGAGATGAAAGTCAGAATGAAAAACTAATTGGAATTTTGATTTTTCTAGCATTAATTTTGACATATGGCATCTAAAATTACTCTTTGCATTTGTAACGCAAAACCCCTGCACAATCCTTGTGAATGACCAAACAATTTTGTGACTGATTGTTTCATTGAATAGATTCAACAAATACTTGTGCGGTTACTACTGGCATATCTGTTCGTCATGTGCCAGGTACAGCAGTAAATAATATAGACAACTCTTTCTGTCCTCATGGAGCTTACTTTCTAGTGTGGGAGAAAAGATACTACACAAAATTGATATGGAATATATATAGTTTGTTAGATAGTGGAAAGGACAATGGGAAAAAATAAATCAAGAAAGATAAATAGGGAGTCAGGGGTACAGTTTTAAATAAAATAGTCCTGGTATTTAAAAAAAAACAAAAAGAGGTGATAGGATGAGTCATGTGAATATTTTGGGGAAAAGCATTTTGGGAACAGCAAATGCACAGGCACTAAGGCAGGAGCACGTCAGATATTTTCAAGGAAACGTGAGGGGGCCAACCAGGGTAGCTGTAGCTGAGGGAGGGGAAGAGAGAAGGCTGGAGGGAAGATCAGTAAAAACATGAGGAGTTCATCTTCAAAGCCTTTTAGGTCATTGTAAGGACGTTGGCTTTACCACTGAGGAAAAAACAAAGCCACTGGAGAGATTTAATGAAGAAAACATCCAAGAAATACATCCAGGCTGTAAGAACAATGATTCCAAGTGTTTCTGTTACATTATTCTGAGAAGAGAATAAAGTCAAATAGCTTCAGAAGGAGACTGAACAGCCTTCACCATGGCCAGCAATGGAATCAGCATCCATAATATGCGTTATGGAACATGTGATGGTTTATTTTTTTTTAATTTTTTAAATGTTTATTTATTTTTTGAGGGAGAGAGAGAGCATGAACAGCAGAAGGGCAGAGAGAGAGGGAGACAGAATCCAAAGCAGGCTTGCTCTCAGCTGTGAGCAGAGAGCCCGACGCAGGGCTTAAACTCACAAACCACGAGTTCATGACCTCAGCCAAAGTCGGATGCTCAACCATCTATCTCAGCCACCCAGGTGCCCCAAACATGTGATGGTTGAAACTGTGTATCTGGTTAAGTTGGAAACTGTTTCCAAACTCCCCTTCCCTGTATGATTGCCAATCTGGTTGGCCAGAAGGGGAGCTTACGTGGGATTTGGAAGGTGAAAGTAGAGCAGTCCAGGAGTCATTACTCAGTGAGGGTCACCTTCATCAGACACTATGATTGACAGGTGCAGAGGTACCTGGCAGGTTACAGCCTGTCCTAACTCTCCTCCACTACATCTAGCATCTTCTTCGCTGTTGACCCTTTTAATCCAACAGTGGGCCACAACCAGGCACTTCATTGTGGAAATACAGAGGTGGCAATTTATCAGAGGCAACATTTGCCTAAAGACTCACATGTAAGCTTCTTCTCGGAGGTCCAACTTGGTAGCAGGAAGTGTGTGCTTTTTCTGACTGATTGCTTCTCTGATGATCAAACTCTCATTTCTGACCTTTACTTCCATGGCTCCTCTCACGGTAATGTAAGGTCTAATTTCTTTGATCGATTCCTTATCCCTTAACACTCATAAGTGACCACTCATTAGTGGACTTTCTTGATCCAGTCCATTTACAGAAAATTATCCATTTGCTTCAACATTTGATAAGCTTAGCATTTACTGGCAAATTTTGGAAAATTGTAAAATAAACATGTATCCTGCACAGGATGTGTTGGCTTAGGCCAATGATGTTGTGAGATGTTTTCAGGAAGGCTTTATTGTAGCAGACAGAATATTGATTTCATAGCCTGATCCAAAGTTTAAGAATAACATCTAATCCTAACTTCTGCCTCCGAATGGTGTCAGTTTGGAAAATGAGAGCAGATGTTGACAGAGATGTATTTGCCAGTCTGATGCCTCAGCAAACACTGTGAAGGGAAGGCAACGTAAGACTAGATTGAATAAATATCCTCTTTTAAATTTATTTTACCAATCCCTTTAGCTGTATCCCCCAAAGGTGACATCTCTAAGATGATGAATACAAAAAAGTGTTGTCATTAAAACTCAGCAAAGTTCTTACACCTTTTACTCACAGCCTTGAACATGAGATACCTACATTAAAGAGAATTTTTCTGCATGTTTCAGTTTGAAATGTAAATGAATGTCTGACTTATTCATCAGTAATTCCAGACTTCAGAGTTTCTTCTTTCTAAACGTACTGAGTGCATTCCAGTTGCAGCTCAAAGAGCTAATAACTACTATGTCTGAGTAAAACAAATGTTGATCTCCTTTGGGGGAAAAAAAAACAAGTTTGAGAAATTGCCTTGATTTTTATTCAAGCAAAACTCCCATTTAGTCTGAATTTACATTGTTGCTACAATTTGGATTTTGTGAAATGCGGACTGCTTGTAGAACAGCCGTGGAACTCTTCAGCAAATTAAAGATTTAAAAAAAGAGCCATCCCTCAATGCTACTAATACAAAGTTAACAAGAATTTATTGAGCTACTATATATTACAGATTCTCTATTACGTTGTTTTATTTAATCCTCTCGACCCTTCTGTGGTCTGGTTTTACAGAATATGGAGGTTCTGAGAGATCGGTTTGCCCATATTCTTAGCATATTCTTAGCATCTTAGAGTGGCAGAGCCACTCTGTAGACGCTGGCCTATTAACTACAGATTAGCACTCCTTTCTTCAAGCTCTGTATGTTCGGTATGGAAATAACAATACTGACCCCAGTATTTTATTTCTTTCTCATTATCATTACCAGGATATGTTCATTCTCCTATTATCAATTATATAGCCACTGACTTGAGCACCGAATAATTAACTTTTAGTTGAGTGGCTTTGTGTTTAATTTTATTCAAATATTTCCATCAAGTAGTGGAAAACAGCTTAAGCCTGAGGACGCCAGAGCCACTCCTTGTCATACCTGGCAACATAAGGCAAATGACTCTCTGAGTTTCATTGTTTGCATCCACAAAAAGAGCAGGCGGATCACCTTACCCCAGGATTGTAGTGACAGTCAAATGTAGTCAGGTAGTCAATAAACATGAGATTCCCTTCCTTTCCTAAAAACTCCATAGGCGGCACTAGTTGTTCTGGATAATTTCAGTACATACTTCAGGGAAAAGGGTGTCTTTGGCAACGCTGCCCTGTATTACCAACAGCGGTATTTCAGAAGCTTTGAATTGAGAATGGAGTTCAGTCTGGGCCAGTGGGATAGAATGTCTTTTAACTGCTGGTTAACCTCCACAGTATTATGACCAGCCCAGAAGGAGGAGAGCAGGATGAGGAAAGCTGGTGAGGTTGGTTTGGAGACAGTCACAGTCTCCTAGACCTCTTCCAACTAGTGCTACCAATCTGCCAGGAACAGCTGACATGGGCCCAATGAGAACAGGTTCCGTTATGCAAAGAGTCTGCACTACTTCCTCATTTTCTTTTATTTTTACAAATCCATCTAAAATACTGTCATCTATACATATATTTCACTTTTGAAAGAAAATATTTGCTTGTCATGAAACAGCATAAATCAAGAAACACCAGTGTTTTTAAGTGCTATGAATCACATTTAGCCTGAAACAAATACCCCAGTTAGCAATATTTGTCCTTAAGATTGATGACCTTAAATATAACACTTTAATAAAACCCATACTCTTCTATTAACATCTTACCCTATCATTGTAGCTCCTGCTTCTATGGTCGTTTTTAGTATATTCCCTCCACGTCTTATTTTCTATCAAAAGTTTTTCAACAGTTCACTGCTTTATTGATTTGTGATCATAATTTGCTGTTGGCTAGTTATCCTGACTTTCTTCACTGGAGTTTTTGCAGTCATTTAAATGTGACTTTCTCAACATTCAAGTAAGGGAGTTAAAAAGGAAGTCTTCCTCCATTTTGGATTTTCTATTTTTCTGGAGTGTTTGTTATGTAGGGGGAGCAGAAGTGAGTGGGATTGTTGTTTTAGTTGTTGTTTTTGTTTATTAGTTGTCGATTTGTTTGGTTCTTTTGGACCACTTTCTCAGGAAAGAGTCTGAGGCCAGTGTTGCTTAGAATTTAGAACCCCCTGAATATGGGCATTAATTTGAGACTGCGCCACTTTAATTGAGCTATTGATTTTCCAATAATTTAATCAGCCCCTCTTTTTAATGGCTCTGAAAACCTCTACTAAAACTAGTAATATGAGCCAATATTCACAGAGTAGCTACTATGTGCTGGGCACTATTCTATAAGCTTGATTATCACCTTTTCCTTACTACAACCTCAGAAAAAACAAAAACAAACAAAAACAAAAACAGAGATAAAGCTGTCACCCATCCAAGGGCACACAAGGATATAAAATCCAAAGTGGTCCTAGAGCCAGGATTTGGACCCTGGGAGTGTGGTTTCAGAACTCTCATGCTTCTATCAGGAACAAAGCAAGCTTAAAAACCCATGTGGTTTTTATAGATTGTTTCAGTAAATGTTGGTATATTGTTTTTGAACGTTCTGTGAAAAAAGCATATTTATAATAAAGTATTTTTATATTATGTTTTCATTCTAAGTAAGAATTCCAAATATAAGCTACTGTTAACATCAGTGCACTTGAATTTATCAACACGAAGTACCTTAATTTTGAGAATTATCCAGATGTTCAACTTTTTAATCTGAATGATGAAAATAAATTACTTGTTTTTCATCTCAAAATTTTCAGGCATATTTTCAGATATTAAAAAAAGTAGTCTTTATTCTGGATGGAAATTTTATGGTAAAATAAAGAAATAAAGCTAGATGGATGAATAGCTAACTGGCTAGCAGAGAGAGAAACAGAAAGAAAGGAAGGGAAGGGAAGGAAAGAAGAAAAGAGAAAAGAAAAGAAAAGAAAAGAGAAAAGAAAAGAAAAGAAGAGAAAAGAAAAGAGAAAAGAAAAGAAAAATAAAAAAGAAAAGGAAAAGAAAAAGAAAAGAAAAGAGAAAAGAAAAGAAAGGAGGAAGAGAGGGAGGGAGTAAAAAAGAGAAGGAAAGGAGGAGAAGGAAGAAAGGAAGGAAGAAAGGAAGGAAGGAAGGAAGGAAGGAAGGAAGGAAGGAAGGAAGGAAGGAAGAAAAAGAAAAGATGGGGAAAGGAGAGGGAAGGATTTGGCTGCTTATCTGTCAGGGGCTAACTCAGACATATCATATCATATCATATCATATACCTGATGTCTGACATATGTGCATGTAAAATCACTCCATGTTCTTTGCCTATAAGCAACAAGTACAATGCAGACAGTATCACTTTTTTCTCCCCTCCTCTAACACAACTCCACTCCTTGCTGGTCTAGAAAGATTGGGAAGAGGGACACCTGGGTGGCTCAGTTGGTTAAGCATTCAACTCTTGATCTCGGTTCAGATCACGATCTTGGGGTTTGTGAGATAGAGTCCCACATCAGTTGGGCTCTGTGCTGACATCACAGAGCCTGCTTGGGATTCTCTCTCTCCCTCTCTCTCTGCCCCTTGTCCTCTCGCACTTGCTCTCTTGCTCTCTCAAATAAATACAAAGAAAAAGAAAAAAGAAGAAGATTGTAAGAAACACAGGAGAAAATGTTACAGCTGTGGCACTCATACGTTAATTGCCAGGGTGATCTCCACAAGTATGTAACCACTGTCCTTATAATGTTTTCTCTCTCTTTTTCTCTCTCATACTCTGAAGTCTACTTCCATTGCCCATATGAAAAAAGAGTCTCAGGGAAGTTTTTGCTTGAATGAATTGCCTAAAGTTGCTGTACTAATTAGACTTACCAAACCAATTTTTATTGTATCATTTATGTGTTCCTATTATTAGTACATGATAATGCCTTTCAAAAAGCCTAACTTCAAACTACAGTATGACTTAAGTCTTAGAAGAATTTGACACAGAAAAATGGCCTTATTAATATGTATAGAAACACATTAATTTTATTTCTTGATATCCTGTGGTTTTAATAGTTTTAAAGGTTTTAATTCATAACCTTGAGTAAAATACATATCAGAGCTAGTGAAATTACATTCTGTATTTTTTCTTCTTAAGTTATTCATTGCGCTTTCAGCTATGTTGCCCAGTCAGTAATTAAGAACATGGTTTAGTTTTTAATATCACTTAAATGAATAAGTAACCACAAAATCTATATACTTGGACAGTTAACTCATTTCATAGATAAAAAAGGACTTATTAATTAGCTTCAAATTAAGGTTTGCCTTACATATTATCAATAATTTAATATTATATGATCAGTAATTAGATAATACAATTACTTTCTATTAAAATCTTTTTTATCATTACAAAATTTAGTGGATAGATTGGAATGAAATTGTTTAAAACTTTACACTTTCAAGAGAGTTTGGTCACCAAGGAGGAGAGAGAAAAGAAGGAAGGAGCAACAACAGTTACAAGGAATCTAGACCACACCAGTGTGTTTCACATTTCTTATTTTGGTTCCAGGGGCACTTTTTTTTTCCCAAAGGAATATCCCACTCAGATGGTTAAAGTAAGGTGAAATCAGTCCTGAGGGCATCGTCCCATCATTGGCTCATAGCAATTCTTGAGTCCTATCATCAGGACCCAAAATTTGTATTCACTGCTATCTCTGAAAATATACCATTCCAAATCTAGCACATGAGAAGAATGTCAGAGAAGCTGCACATTCAGATTGTGACACTGAAGGTTCCTCGGGTCACACTGAGATGCATTTGAAACCTCCATAGAACAGAGACCATCTCTCGTCACTTAATCTTGAGATGTGCCCAGAGTAGGAGTTTATGTCTGTGGGATTCATCAACAATTTAAGATAGTAACTGTGAACTCCTTGCTCTGACTGGTTCCATTTCTACAGTGAAAGAGGAGAGCATCCTGTGTCCTACTTATGAACACATCTAAGACACAGGGTCATGCACATCAGGACATGTGAAATTCTATAATAAGTTAGCTTTTTAAAAAGTTGTTTTTACATACCATGAATGACAAAAAAAAAAAAAAAGAGCTCGGGTACCAGAATCAAAGAAGGTAGGGTCTGAATCTCATATCTACTGCTGATCAGTGTCACAACACTGGGTAAGTTATTCAATCTTTCTAAATCTTAGTGATCATATCTGTAAAATGGGTATAATAATCTGAACTTCAAAGCATTCTTGAAAGGACTGAATGTGTTAATGTACATAAGGTGCCAAGACAAAGCCCGGCACATAAAAAGCAGCAAGCCAACACTGTTTGACAAGGAGACCTTCCCACTGATATTGACTGAACCAGAAGTCAACTGGGATTATGATAGTTTGTCCAGTGAGATACTCTGCCATCTATCTCAGGTGAGCTTAGTGGGCTCAAGCACCTACATAATGATAGCAGATTTAGAGGTTTTCTCCTCATTGTCATCCAGGTAACATAGCTGACCTAAGGTCACAGATTCTTGTCTCAGATAATGTAAGACATATGATAGAAAAACAATTAAATAAATAATAAAATACAATACGTGATAGCATTTCCCATCTCTTCTTATCAGAAAAATATTTCTGAGGACAGGTACTACCTGTGGTTCCTTAGCAGTAGCAGTTTTGCATAGCATATTCTATCTTATGTTTACCATGGCACACGTGTGAACATCTAACAAGCCATGGTTCCTATGCATTAGCAACTGCAGGGTATCTAAGAGATAAGGTAAGAGAGCTGTAGCTTTGATAAAATAAACTGTGTTTGTGTTTGTTTCATACTCATAACTCAAGACTTTTTAAAAAAAACTTTTTATTTAATCATGTTTTATTTTTTAATTTTTTAAAAATCTCTTTGCATGTAAATTTGCAGCAGGAGATAGGAGATGAGAAAATATCTTCTCCTCTGACCTGGCTTAATCTCCTATCAATTATATAGGTAGCCTTCCAGGCATAAAGCTCTGAGATACGTGCCACAAGGAGACATAGATATTTAGCACGCACACTCACCCAGTTGGATTACAATCTAGTTGAAGGATGGTGGGGCTATATGGCAAGTACATAATTATAAAGCATAATATGGTAAATTCTCATCTGTTGGAAACACAGAAGTTTGATACACCTTAATCTCTCACAGCCAATGACCACCAATAACTGTAATCTTTTGCTATGAACTTGGATTTAGTCTCAGAAATTCCCAACACGATGGTCTGTTAAACCAACATTTGATCAGAGTCAATTGTCTATTTAGTGTTCTTACATTATGATGTTGGTGATTCTCGCTGGAAAACACATGAGTTACCTAAAGAGAACTGATCCCTTCATTAGTAGTTATTAGGATATCAACACATTTGATTTGAACAAAGATGTCTAACATTACTCAGCAGAAAACAAGAGCTGTCATAGTGATGGAGAACTAATGTATCTTCAGGGGCCAAGTGATTATTATAAATGAGTGTAATGGGCTGGAAGGAAAACAAGACTGACTGGTCTGGGGCTACAGCAGATCAGACACAGGGGCATTCAGACAAAATACTATCAAGAACAAAATGAAAGCAAATTCAAGGAATATTTGGACTATTTTTAGCCTATGGGCCAGAGTTGCAAACCCCTGGTCTGCAACATAAATGTCAATGGTATGGGAATGTGTTGTCAATGTGATCTTTAAAATGACAGCACAGTGGGCAGCACTGACCAACAGGTCTGTGAGCACCAGAGGCAAGTTCACCATTTTGCTTAAAGCAGGGCCTGAGGCGCCTGGGTGGCTCAGTTGGTTAAGCATCTGATTTCAGCTCAGGTCATGATCTCAGGGTCCAGTCCGTGAGCTCGAGCCCCACGTCAGGCTCTGTGCTGACATCTCAGAGCCTGGAGCCTGCTTCTGATTCTGTGTCTCCCTCTCTCTCTGCTCCTCCCCCACTTGCCCTCTGTCTCTCTCTGTCTCTCAAAAATGAATAAAGGTTAAAGCAGGGCCTGACTGCACTAAGGCTCTTGACTAGACAGGCGGGCCAAGTTACATCTCTGGAAATTCAGCAAAGGTTAGAGAGAGAGATTATAGGTTTATGCAAATCAATCAGATGTCTGGAAATTTGAATTGTTGCATTAGCTGTTTATAGTGGCCCATTTCTAAATTAAAAAGGAGACTTATTTGGATCTTTTTTCCTACTTGACTGATTGAAGAAAAGTGTGATAATGACAAGAATAATACTTATTATAATATGAATTCGGCACTCCTTAAAGAAATACAAGTTTATCTGCTTTCAGTAAATGAAAAACAAAGGTAAGAAGCTTTGTCCCTTGTGCCCTATATATACACTATATATAGATATAGATAAAGTTTACAGCACTTTCCTATTTTACATAATAGAAACTTCTTTTCTAGAAACAAAGTAATTTCACAACAAAATAAAAATGGTTGATCCTAAGGCTTTTACAAATTTACATTATTTTTTCTTGTGAATTTGCTTTCCCAGAGAATTTTTTCTTTTTTTTTTTCTCTTTTTTTTTCTCCCAGAGAATTTCTAAAGGAAGTACTGTGGAGCTAACACTTTTGGAAAGAATTTCAAACAAGATAATTTTTGACAAAGCTTTCATTTGCATTATAATCAGAATAAATATAGTCAGATTCTTTTTTTTTTTTCAACGTTTATTTATTTTTTTTGGGACAGAGAGAGACAGAGCATGAACGGGGGAGGGGCAGAGAGAGAGGGAGACACAGAATCGGAAACAGGCTCCAGGCTCCGAGCCATCAGCCCAGAACCATCAGCTCAGAGCCATCAGCCCAGAGCCATCAGCCCAGAGCCTGATGCGGGGCTCGAACTCACGGACTGCAAGATCGTGACCTGGCTGAAGTCGGACGCTTAACCGACTGTGCCACCCAGGCGCCCCTATAGTCAGATTCTTAAAGAGACACACATGAATTTTAGAAAAATATACATAGATATTTCAAAGTCTTCATTGTGCATTCTATTTATTATATGATATAATCTTGAACAACTTTCTAGGATTCATTTTCTATGAATGCTTTGTTTCCCTAGTAGGGGAATATAATGACAGATCAAATCTGAATACACAATAGTAGAAATATTGGCTCAAACCAAAATAATCAGCAACATATATTGAACCCTCTTATGTCTCTCTTTGATGCTGTCACTTTCTAAAAAAATAGGCAGTATGAATAAATCTTCCATGCAATTAAAAATATATATATATTATCTTAAAATCATTTTTAAGATTCAAAAATAGAAGAGGGTCCCACAGAATGTACTAATGAGAAAGGTAAAACAATCTTTACACTATCTTATTTTTCCTTATTAAGTGCTTAAAATGTACCAGGCACTACACTGTAAATGAAAAGTGGTCCCCACCCATAGGAGCTCACAATAATGGAGATGGAAATATAAACAATAATTATAATGTTGCTGTGAGAGACCAGACACCCTGTTTTATATATATACATATATATATGTATATGTATATATATATATATATATGTATATATATATATATATATTTCATTGTAGTAAGAACATTTAATATGAGAGATATCCTCAAAAATAATTAAGCATACAATACAGTACTATTACCTATGGGCCTGATATTGTACAGTAGATCTCTAGAACTTCTACATCTTGCACAACTGAAACGTTATACTTGTTCATTTTTCTGTTCCCCACTCACAACCTCAGGCCCTGGCAATCACAATTCTACTCTCTGTTTCTATGAGTGACTAATGTGGATATTTCATATAAGTAGAATCATGGAGCATTTGTCCTTCTGTGACCGGCTTATTTCACTTAGCATAATTTCCTCAAAGTTAGTTCATGTTGTCACATATTGTAGGATTTCCTTCTTCTTTTTTTTTTTTATGTTTCTCTTTATTTTGAGATAGAGTGTGCACGTGAGTGGGGGAGGGACCGAGAGAGAGGGAGAGAGAATCCCAAGCAGGCTCTGTGCTGTCAGCACAGAGCCAGATGCAGGGCTCCATCTCATAAACTGAACCATGAGATCATGACCTGAACCCAAATCAAGAGTCAGACGCTTAACAAACTGCGCGACCCAGGCGCCCCGGGATTTCCTTCTTTTAAAGGTTGAATAATATTCCATTTCATCTATATACTACATTTTCTCAACCCATCCAGCTACCAGTGAATATTTAGGTTTTTCCACATCTTGGTGATTGAATAATGCTACAATGAACGTGGGAATACAAATATCTCTCTGAGACCCTGATTTCAATTCTTTTGGATAAATATCCAGAAGTGGAATTGCTGAATCATAGGTAGTTCTATTTTCAGTTTTTTGAGGAACTTCCATACTGTTTTCCATAGGGGCTGTACCAATTTATATTCCCACCAACAGTGAACGATGGTTCCAACTTATTCACGTCTCTACCAACTGTTATCTTTTGGGTTTTTGATACTGGCCAATATTTTTGGTTTGCTTTTCTTATTAAAAAAAAAGTCTCGTTCTCAATGAATGACAGAGGATTTCTGTATCTCAAATTCCAGACATATAAAAGAATTTTCAACGGTCTCTTATTTAGCAAAAGTACAACTGAAAGAAATGAGAATAATAGACTTTTTGAAAGACATTCTTGCTGGAAATTCTCAGTTTTGTCTTTGAAATAAAACAAAGAGTTGATTTTTAATGCTTGTTGGTGATTTTCATTGATGAACCCTTATAAAAAATGAGCTCTCTCAGGAGGTTTGTTGTTGGGTTGTATTTGAGCAGAGTTAGTTATATGTCTATCACTAAAGACCCTCTGGTTGAAGACTCATTGAAGAAATGTCTTTTATTTTTTCAGTAGCAAGGACAGCTTTGCTTCCCCAGAGAAACAGATGTTTTCTCCTTTTTAACTGGCCCTTTCCACATTTTCCTTAAGCTGTCAAGAAATTCAGTGCCAAATTCAATGCTCAAATATAGTAATTGTGGGGTCTGAATGCTGTATATATTGTGTATTTTTTTCCTCCATAAATATTCCCTTTAACTTTTGAAAAAAAGTAACATTCTTTTTTAATTTCAGGAAAAAATATTTTATTATTGTATTGCATATATATTCTCTGTTAAATGACATGAAGCATAAGGAATAATCAATGGATTAATATTTTTTAAAGATTAGGTAAACACTGATATAATCAATCATTATAACCTAGCTCTTAAATTTTTAGAAGACTGTTTTGTATATATAAGTAGTCTTTTCTATTTTATCAGATAGTTGTATTCAAAACAAATCTTGTATTCATAAACTTAAAATTAATCTAAAATCAGATATAAGTATACAAATGCTCAATCCCTCCTTTCTTTCCACCCCTAGAATACTTAAACATTTTGAGATTGAAAGGATGCTAAAGGCCAAATTTCAGCCAATTTGTGAATCATAGTAAAACACAGGTGCAAGTGAAACAAACTGCTGTCACACGAGGGAACATTTTCATTTTTGGTCAAACAATTTGCATGCCTGGTTTTCATTTCAAAGCCTTAGAAAATCCAAGGATCATCAATTATACATTTGTCTTTTCTGTATTTCTGTACTACCTGTGTTTATCTAAGTGTAAGAGAGTAGCTTTGTATTACATATAAAATACTTCATTTCACATATAAATATATATACACATAAATATCTATATATCTGTGTGTACACATACACTGTGAATAGCTTCAGAATGGGAAGAACCAACTCAAAAGCTTCCAATGTAAGAAACAGAAATACACATATTTTATCTTTTACCAGAGCAGTAGAGCTCTTATCAACACAACATCACAACAAAGCGGCAGGAGCCTGGGGGTATCTAAAAGAAGGAAAAAGGAAGGCTGGTGAAAAAAAATCGCCCAGTTTAGAAAGGTGAGCTGCCCAGGTGCAGCATTGTAGAAAAGGAAAGTAAACAGCCTTCCAAGGGCTTTTGCCAGACCAATTTAAGGCAAGTCATAGTCAGCATTAGTATTTTTAGTTTGTATTGTATATGCTATTATTACCGATGTCAATTAGTTTGTAATTTCACTCATCATGTCCAATTTAAATTTTTTTTAACATGTATTTATTTTTGAGAGACAGAGCATGAGTGGGGGAGGGGCAGAGACAGAGGGAGACACAGAATCCAAAGCAGGCTCCAGGCTCTGAGATGTTAGCACAGAGCCCAATGCAGGGCTCAAGCCCATGAACCATGAGATCATGAACTGAGCTGAAGTCAGATGCTTAACCGACTGAGCCGCTCAGGCGCCCTGCATCATGTCCAAGTTAAAAACCTTGATTAGAGCAGTTTAATTCCAGGATGCCTCAAGTCCTAATTCCAAATATTCCATCAAGTGCTCTTTGAAGCATTCAAGCCCACCTGTCATAGTAAAAAATATTATGTCTTTATTATCCACTCATAATGGAATAGGGTATTATTGGGTCAAATTACTACATTTTAAGAAGGCATCAGTCATGCACACGAACAAGAATAGCACTTGTTAATACCAACAACCACCAGCACAACAAGCTGCAATAGCTTTTTTTATTCCTGTACTTTAGATTATAAAATATAATAATCATCAATGTTGATATGGGTGTTGCATGCCAAAGTGCTAGGACTTTGATTCCTTCAGATGTTTAATGCTTTTTGAAGAACTCCTAGCTTTAAAGTATTACCAGTTACCCTGTGTTCTTGTATATTTGTCCTGTTTTTTAAAAAATTGTATCTTGGGTGTCGGGGGGTTAGTATTTGGAAAGGCATTTTTTAAGGTGATAGTAATTAAAAGATTTTTCTTGCTGGCTTGTCTCTGCCGGTAAGAAAAGAAAAATGTACTCAAATAGTACATGCATATATTGACTTTTTATGTCACATTTTAATGTAAAATTCATGTTTTATTTCTTTTAAATCTATATTTAGTTTTATGCAAGGATATAGCCAAGGATTGTTCATTTTTAAAGGAAGGAAAAATTCATTTTGATGTATTTGAACTAACCTGAAAGGAGTAAATATGTTTACAAAACAAATGCATGGTATTTTACAGACTTAAAACCATTCCTCAAATTAAATGAATAATGAAAGAGAAATTCATTATGAGAATTTAAAATACAAAAAGACAAGCTTTCCTTTCTTAAATATTTAAAGTTAACTTAAATATTGAGGGTGCTAAAATTAATAGCAAAAATAACAATTCTGAACAAAGGAACTTTCTTTTTCTTTTTAATTTCCACAAGCAAACTCTGAAATAAAAAAATTAGTAAGATTCTGAAGTAATTTCTTAAAGCACCCTTTTTCTTCCTGCAAAGAATGTCATATTCAAAATAATTTAGCACCATAAAAGTTACATAATCATTCTGACATTCTTAAAAGGCAACACAATCATTTTTCATCAAAATGGATGAAGCATAGTGAGATGCCTTAAAACTCACATATTATCCCATTCAGTGATCCAGTGTTCATTATTAAAAGCAAAAGCATGTGGTCAATTAGAATTCCTTTCATCACAATAAATCAGGTGTTGTTTGAGAATGCTAAACAGTAAACTCAATTAAGACAATTGATAATAATAGTCAAACTATAACCAGGAAAACCCATCTAGAGGTCTTTCTAAAATTCATGATTTAATATAAGAAGTTGTTGGAAGAGGGTAGCCATGATTGTGTTTTAATGAGTTCCTTTAATGAGTTCCTTAGGACATAATCATGGCCCTATAGTTAGCCATCCATTAATACCTATTGACTCACTGTTTTCTCAGCCTATTAGTGATTTTATTAATCAGCACAATTATATTCCAGCACAGGAATATTGTATTTCAGAGGTTTGAGAACTTCAGTGCGCATCAGAATCGTCCAGGGGGCTTTTGGTAGAGATTTCTGGACCTCATCCTCAGACCTTCTGATCAGTGGATCTGGGGAGAGGCTGCAGGATCTGGATTTTTACTAAGATTGCTATGTGATGCAGCTGCTGATGGTTCTAGGAATACTTTAAGAACTACTCTTCTGGTTTAATAACTTTCTAGTTTCTTTTCCTAAGAACAAGAGATACAGTGTGACCAAAAATTTACTAATACTCAAGTGAATTGGGAAAACCTAAGCAATTATAGATTAGGTAAAACGGTCAGCACTCTAGCTAAAAGACAGTTTTCTGTACTAGTTGCTGAGACAAACACTATAGCAGTTTCTGAATTAGAATCTGTAAGAGCAGACAAATTTTGTTCTTTCTGCTACAAGGTACCCTTCCTCTCCCAAGTCACATTATAGGCCTGATTTGACTTATCTGAGGCTAGCATTTAATTCTCAATGGGGGTATTTTTGCTTCAGTCATCTCTCTATATCAGCATCGTCCAATAGAAATAGAAACAGTGTCACAAGAGGCATTTTAAATTTCTCATAGCCACAGGGAAAAAAAAAAAAACTAAAGAGAAACATGAATCAATTTTAACAATATATGTAATTTAACCCCATATATCAAAAATAACAGCATTATTTTTGTAACAATATACAAAAACTTGTTAATGGGATATTTAAAATTTGTATATAAAATCTTTGAAATTTGGTGTCCATTTTATACTTCTAGTACATCTCAATTCAGATGCTAAGTTTTCAGTGATTTAACTGAAAATGTAGTTTAAAAAAACAATAATTTTGTTTACCAGAAAAAATATTTACAAACACAAAACACCGATTCAGTGTTTTTTTAATTTAAATTTAATTTAATTTAAAAACAATTAAAAAAGAATAACTTCTCAGTCTTACTAGTCTGATAGTCATTTCAAATTCCTGAAAGCTGCATATGGGTAAGTGACTACCATGAAAACCAGCACGATTGTATATATTTAACAACAGCGTGGATCCATTTCTTTGGGCAGGAGACCTGGGAAGGCCTATGGACAGGAGATTATATTAGGGAATTCTTGAGCCTCCAAAATAGCCCTTAAATCCTACTGAATGTGGCAGAGGGAGAATTGCACGCCGTGAAGAGTACCGAACTCAGTGATGTGATGCACCAAGCCAGAAGAGGAGGACTTCATCATCAATGAAAATGCCTTTTGGTCAAATAATAAAGCTTCACTGAAGGCAGAACGATCATGGATCCATAACAATTACTATTCTATTGCATTTATTATTCTTAATTTCCCAAAGATTTCTATTTTGAGAACTAAACAGTATTCTAATTCTAATATGAATAATTTTGACAACTCAATCCATTTTGAAATAGTCAACTTATTTACAAATAAAATTATTTATTCTAAGCTTTTTCACAGACTTCTTCTGAAGGAATAACTGAATTACTTAAAATGTACTTCAATTTGTGATCAATTCCCACAAACGAGAAATTTATTTTGATTAAATTAATTTTAGAAATGTACAAAAGGGAAGAGTAGGAATTTAACAATAATTCTAGGGGCGCCCGGGTGACTCAGTCGGTTAAGCGTCTGACTTCAGCTCCTGGTCCATGGGTTCAAGCCCCGCATCGGGCTCTGTGCTGACAGCTCAGAGCCTGGAGCCTGGTTCAGATTCTGTGTTACCTCTCTCTCTGTTCCTCCCCCACTCACACTCTGTCTGTCTCAAAAATAAACATTAATTTTTTTAAATAATAATTCTAGAAGAGCTTCTGTTGATAAACTAATATGTTTCAAGAAACTTAAGGCATTTTTATTGACTTACCTCTGTGAGACATTTTAATGTTTAATATTTTAACACTGGATTCAACTCTTCATTAAGATGGTTATCAACCTTGTTTTACAGATGAGGAAAGTAACACAAAATGTGTACTTTCCTCAAGGTCACATAGCTAGTAAATGACCTCTTCTGACTGGAGAAATGACCTCTTCTGGAGAAGACTGTGCTCTTTCTACTGTAAAATTCTGCCACCGTGAAATAATATAGAATTATTCTATTTGCGAAGACCATTATTTATAGGCCGATAATCTGAGAACAAACATTACTGATATATGTTTCATTCTAATCAGAGAACCATCGCTGGAACCTTAGTGACTGAAGAGAACAATTTTACCTTGGTATATAATTCACAGAGCAATATTTAGAGCAACAAAGGAACAGAGGAATTTACTAGAACTCAGACTTAGGCTGAAGCTCCACTTCAAATCAGAAAGATGCTTTCTTCCCTTGTGTTTCTTGGTCTTCATTACTTAGTTACAGAAACTATGGGCAATGACACATTTGGTAACATGCCAAGATGTCTCCAGTCATCTCCAAAAAATCAAAGAATTTTCCTCCCAAAATATTTTAAAATCAAAATAACTTCATTTAGTTTTTACTCCCTCACCCTCGATTATACCATTTCTGTGAATATGACAATGTGAATACCTAAATTCCCAGACATGAAATTTTCTAATCTCACTGCCTCAAAGGATTATATACATTTATAAAATCATTCTAAACTAATTCTAAGTTTAGGTAACTCAGGTTTAGGAATAACAGCTTGTGCAACCATTCATTGTTTTCAATTCAGGGGTTTTTGGATGAAGATAATAAAATGTTATTTAAAACTCACAGTTTTTTGAGTTCTTACTATATGCTCTGTTCTTTAATACCAGAAAATAGTAGATGCCTTTGAATTGTGACTGACACAAATTATTACTGTAGTTTATAGATTTCCTTATCTCAGTAATTCATGATTGTGAGTAGGCAATTACTAATAGCTATCATTACTGTTAATAAAAAAGCAATGATCTGGGGCACCTGGGTGGCTCAGTTGGTTGGGTGTCGACTTCAGCTCAGGTCATAATCTCATGGTTCATGGGTCCAAGCCCCACATCGGGCTCTGTGCGGACAGCTGACAGCCTGGGGCATGCTTCAGATTCTGTGTGTGTGTGTGTGCACGTGTGTGCATGTGTGTGTCTTTGCCCTCCCTGCTCACACTCTGTCTCTCTGAAAACTAAAGAAGAATTTGAAAAAAAAAATTAATGATCTGGCCTTCTAGTCCTCAAATTCTACTAGTCAGTGTTACAATTTGCATTGTGCTTTATGGCATTCTGTTTAAGTCACCAAGGGAAGAAATATTAGCAGTCTGAGACAATACAAGTTTTCCTAATAAAGCAATGATACTTTGTATTCCATTAGGCATTCACACAACTGGAAACACTAGATATCTGAATGGAATTTGAGGTTTCAGTAAAACTACAGTTGTGGGAATAAAAAATATTATTTTTTAGTGAAGCCAAAGACATAAAAATGATAACTACTAACTAGGTTAACTCTTAAACTAAAAATATTACCTAAACTAGCTCCTATAATAATCTTTTAACATTTTTAAACACAAGATTATATATTAATCAAATTATAGGAAGTCAAATTTCTGAAGATAAGGCTTATGGTTTATTTTAATTTATAAACCCGAAGTTTAACATCCCTTTGCAAGTTGAAAATAAAGAAGACATAAAATGGAAAACTGATTTATAAATAATTTATATAATATGGACTTTGAAGCCATTTACTAATTATATTTTTTTGCATTCATTCATACATTATTTTCCCCTCTCTTTCTCCTTCCTTCCATCCTTCCTTCCTACCTTCCTTCCTATAAACTTTACTTTTTAAAAAAAATTAATTTTTTAAAGTTATTTTGAGACAGAGAGACAGACAGAAAGCATCAGTGGGGGAGGGGCAGAGAGGGGGAGAGAGAGAATAGCAAGCAGCCTCCGTGAAGCCTGACGCAGGACTCGAATCCACGAACCACGAGATCATGACCTGAGCCAAAACCAGGAGTCCAGCGCCCAACGGACTTAACCAACCAAGCACCCTAGACTTTATTTTTTTAAAGCAATTTTAGGTTCATAGCAAAATGGACAGCAGATATAAGGATTTCCCCTATATCCCCTGCCCCCACACATGCATAGTCTCCCTCCCAGTTATCAACATTTCCCACCAAAGTGGTACATTTGATCATAAAACAAAACTGATGCACCTTTATAACCTAGAGTCCATAGTTTATATTAGGTTTCTCTCTTAGTGTTGTACACTTTATGGGTTTGGACAAATGTATAAAGTCATGTATCCATTATTATTGTATCACACAGTATTTTCACTGTGCTAAAAATCTCCAGTGCCTTGCTTATTCATCCTTCTTTCCCCCCCCACCTCAACCACCAGCAACCATTGATCTTTTTATTGTCTGTATGTATAGTTTTGTCTTTTCCAGAATGTCATATAGTCGAATCATACAAGTATGCATCCTTCTCAGATTGGTTTCTTTCACTTAGTCACATGCACTCATGATTGCTTCATGTCTTCTCATGGCTTGATAGCTCATTTCTTTTTAACACTGAATAATATTCCACTGTTTGGATGAACACAATTTATTTATCCATTTACCTACTGAAAGACATCTGGTTTGCTTCCAATTTTTGGTAATTATGAATAAAGCTGCAGGTCACATTTAGGCTGAGATTCAATTTCAGATAGTTTTTGTGAAGGGTGTAAGATCTGTGTCTAGATTGTTTTTTATTTTTTATTTTTTGGATGTGGATGTCCAGTTGGTCCAATACCATTTGTTGAAAAGACTATCTTTTCTCTATTGAATTGTATTTGCTCCATTGTCAAAAACAAAGACAATGTGTGTGTGTGTGTGTGCGTGTGCGTGTGCGTGTGTGTGTGTGTGTGTATGACTATTTCTGAATATATATATATGACTATTTCTGAGTTTTCTGTTCTTTTCCATTGATCTAAGTGTCCATTCATTTGGCCATACTACAGTGCTTTGATCAGTGTACCTTTATAGCAAGTCATGAAGATGGATAGTGTCAGTCTTCCAACTCTGTTCTTCAATATTGTGTTATTCTGGTTTTTTTTTTCCTTTTTTTATTTACTCTCCATATAAACTTTATTTTTTAATTTTTAAGTTTATTTATTTTCAGAGATAATAATTTATTTTCAGAGAATAAAGCTGTGGACATAAGTTTTCAGCTCCTTTGGGAAAATACCAAGGAGTACTATTGCTGGATCATATGTAAAAGTGTATTTAATTTTGTAACAAACTGCCAAACTGTCTTCCAAAGTGATTGAACCATTTTGCCTTCCTATCAGCATATGAATGAAAGTTCTTGTTCCAGGTCCTCACCATCACTTAGTGTTGTCAGTGTTCCAGAATTTGGCCATTCTAATAGGTCTATAGTGATATCTAACTGTTGTTTTAATTTGAATTTCCCTCATTTGCCATCTGTATATCTTCTTTGTCAAGGTATCTGTTAATTATTTTGGCCTATTTTTTAACTGAGTTGTTTATGTCCTTACTGTGGAGTTTTAAGAGTTCTCTGCATGTGTTGGAAATCCATCCCTTAACAGATATGTTTTTTGCTAATATTTTTTCCCAGTCTGTGACCTGTATTTTCATTCTCTTGAATGTTTCTTTTGCAGAGCAGAAATTTTTAATTTTAATGAAGTATAGCTTATCAATATATTTTTACTGGATTGTGATTTTGGTGTTGCGTATGAAAAGTCAATGCCAACCCTAAAATCATCTAAATTTCTCCTATAATATCTTCAAGGAGTTTTACAGTTCCTCATTTACTCTCCATATAAATTTTATTTTTTTAATTGTTTTAAGTTTATTTATTTTGAAAGAGAGAAAGAGAGAGAGGGAGGGAAGGAGGGAGGGAGAGAGAGAGAGAGTGCATGGGGAGGGACAGAGAGAGAGAGAGAATCCCAAGCAGGCTGCACACTTTCAGCACAGAGCCTGATGCAGGGCTCAAACTCACAAACTGGGAGATCATGACCTGAACCAAAATCAAGAGTCAGATGTTTAACCGGCTGAGCCACCCAGGCATCCCGTCTCCACATAAACTTTAGATCGGTTTGTTATATCCACAAATAACTCACTTGGACTTTGGCATTACATTAAATATACATATCAAGTTTGGCAGAACTGACATCTTGACAATATCGATTGAGTCTTTCTATCCATGAACATGGAATATTTCTCCATTTTTTAAGTTCTTCTTTGACACCCACTCTCTTTTTCCCAGCATATAATTAGTGAAGGCCTAATATGTGTGAAACATTGTGTTAGACTTTGGATCTGTGGTGATAGTTTTTACCCCATAAAGCCTTTAGTATGGAAGAAATTCAGAAAGAGTTGATTCAGAAAGATTTCAGTTAATCTCTGAGAAGTAGGGCTGGGTTTTAAAGAGACATAAGAAAAACTCTTACTTTTTTCTCTACATTATATAGCCAGTTTGGACCTTTCTCAAACTAAATTTTTATTATTTTTAAAAAATTAGTTTTTTTTTTTTTTAATTTAGAAACTTCCAATTCCCAGGTGAAGAGCAGGTCAAGAAGAATTAAAATAACAGAATGCAAATTTTAAAAATTTTGAAAATGAGGCCCAATATCTTATAATCTATTTCTTTAGTTTACTTCAATTTTGCAATGTGCCATACACACACATGCATGCACACATATGTAAATGTATTCATGTGCATATTATGTGTGAATGTATACACATGCATACATACACACACATCTGTGCATACATATAAAATAAAGAATCTGAACTGCATTGTTTGTAAAGTAATTTGGGAGTTAGTTTTCCATCTGTAAGGACAAGCGGCTATAAAATAGAAGATAACAGGTAGAAATGTTCCAGGTGGTGAAGTAAAGGAGACTGGTGGTTGAATATTTCCTGAGATAAGCCATGATGCTAGTCCTAACTTGGGTAGTCCAGTGTTTGCTCTGCAAGTCTCAGTACTTGGAGGATGAGGGATGTCTTGTACATATCAGTGGAATCTCCTCATAGATTTTCTAATCCATTAACAGTGGAATTTTCCAGACAAATCTGAGTGAAGATTTAGACAGGATCATTTTTGAGATCCATCAACTGACAATTAGTTTAACTTAAAGATGATTATTATCGTTCACTACATAACGAGATAAAACTAAATCATTATTAAGTCTGATGTTATAAAAGAGAGAAAGTTCAAAGAAACAAAACAAAACAAAACATCTGGCAACTGCACTCTTTCTTGAGGCAATCTGAATAAAAAGTTAAAAAAAATATATCAGCTTAACTCAGATCCTTTGACATTCTTTAGCTTCTTGTTTCTTGTGATATGAATTTATTAAGAACTAGATCTTTCTGAAGATGCTTTTCCTTTAACTTACAACACTGAGAGATACTAAAATGACATTTTTGAAATTTTTGTTCTGCCTCTTTCTAGAATAAAGTCAAAACTTTACTGAAATGCAACTTAACCTCATTGAAGGTAAAGCATTACTCAGTACTTATGGTAATTATTAAGAAGATAGTTCAAGCTGATTTTTTACTAAGAAACAAATATCACACTCGTATATCAGAAGCATGTTTTGCTGGAAATATTTTGGGGAACATAATAAGATTAGTGGATCTTGTAAGAAGTAAAGCTTTATAAAAGTTTTTTTTTTCTTTTTTTAAGGATACATAAGATGATCCAGGTCTAAGTCTTCCGCTTGATGTAAACATTTTTAGACATCCTTAGGGTAGTAAATATATAAGTAAAAAATTATTTTCTAATTTTCCATATTAACTGAGAGGGACAGAGGCAGTATGGAACTAGGATAACAATTTATTTGATTCCATAAAAATTTGTATAATCTTCTGACCGACAGAGATGCACAGGTTTCAAAATTCTTTTGTAAGTGATGCATTCTCACCTCTTCTTAATATAATATACATCTGTAATTTAATAACATCTATAATACATCTATACTATGATGTATAGATGAATACACTGAACCCAACAGAGGTTATGCTTTTAACAGCCTGCTGATACAAAATAAGTTTATTATGCTGGGAACACATCTCTGAAATGGGAGAAGTGTGGGTAAGAAAATCAAGACATGAAGTGGGTGCCAACAGAAAGTCTGTCAGAAATTTGTCATCATATCAGAGGTCACGTGTTTACCACACATAATAAAAACCAAATGAATGAGGAAAGAGAAATGTTTTACACTGAATTTTGTTTGAGATAGAGGTAAACTAACATTGACAGGAAAGTCCTATCAAGACTCATGGTTGCTCGGCTCACCATCTTTACCCTTTATATCTGCTATCAGTCTCTGTTACCTAATGCCATCTAACTGATGCTAGATAATTTATGCCAGTAAGTTCCACTCTTGGGAGATTGGTGAGTAAAAAACTACTTTTTAAATTTAAAACACTTAACAGACATGATTTTATGTGTGTCACTTTTCTTTTAATCTGCATATATCATAGCACAGAAAGTTGAAAATGAATTTAAATTTAGTTCTAAAATCTGATGCAATATGTGCCTCTAAAACTTAGTGTCCTAGTTTATCTTAAAATACAAAACCTTCCTTTCACAAATTAAAAAAATAGCATCTCATAATTTGTCAAATAACTAGTTATGCTAAAGGCCAAGCCAACACCCGCCCTTCCAAAATGAAGAATTAGCTCAAAATATTTCTTTTTTCACTTCAGAAGCTTTTTAAATTTTTAAATAAGACATTTAAAAGCAATTTAATTTGGTATAATGAATCTTCAGAGATGGTGGAACAAATCTTACAATGAGATTCTTCTACAAAGAAAATATAATATAGAAGCTGGTTTTATCTCTTTGTTCTCTAGAACATCAGAGTCATGTATTGATTACTACAAGGGGTGATAAGAATTTGGAGGCATGCACAATCTCCCATTTATTGTTTGGTAGACTTTGTCTGAAGAAGTATAAAATTTAGAAAACTGTGCCTGGTAGGTAATCAGCATAATCAGAAAAGTGCAACAAGACCGCAGACAAGATTGCACTTGAAAATATTATATACAAATAGAAAAAAAAAAGCAAGAAAGCTGATAAAATGGTTATGTGCCAGGACAGTGTATCTAACCACAAATATTCAGTGGGTGAATGGTATACGCCAGGAGCTCTTGCAAGTATTCTCATGTCATCCTTTTCACAATTTTCTGAGGCAGGTTCTAGTGTTCCTCCTGCTTTACAATTAAGAAAGAGATATTAAGGATTTTGCCCAAGATGACATACCTTATAAATAGTAGAGCTAAGATTTGTACCTAGCCCTCAGAAACCAAGTTCATGTCATCATATAGAACCAGCAGTTTGAAAAATAGGTTACTTGCAAACTTATTGTTTTATAAATTAAAAAAAAATAACTTAGGAGCTTTGTTTTGACCACCTAAAATCAGTGTTATTGGGGACATAGTGTTATTTGTAATGAGTATACAGGCTAGATAAGGAGAAAATTTACTATTATAAAACCATTATAAAATCAGCAGAGGATTATGGGTCATCTTGTGTAAGACAGTTTAGAAATGCTGTCCCTTAGAGGAACTGAGGATTTTCAAGAGCTCAAGGTGGCAGAAATGTCTTCATAATTAGAAAATACTTGGGCTGGGGCGCCTGGGTGGCTCAGTCGGTTGGGCGGCCAACTTCGGCTCAGGTCATGATCTCGCGGTTTGTGAGTTCGAGCCCCGCGTCGGGCTCTGTGCTGACAGCTCAGAGCCTGGAGCCTGTTTCGGATTCTGTGTCTCCCTCTCTCTGACCCTCCCCCATTCATGCTCTGTCTCTCTCTCTATCTCAAAAATAAATATACGTTAAAAAAATTAAAAAAAAAAGAAAATACTTGGGCTGGAAAAACATGAATGAAAATTCAGAAACCTGAGTGCTTGTGCTTGTAGGGCAGGGATAGACTGTTCTGGAGAGAGTAGAGGGGGCAGAGTGTGAAAAGGTGAAAGATTAGAGAAGCTAGACCATTTCAAACTGTGGGATCATGACAGGAAGTCAAGTGATCATGACAGGAAGTCAAGTTAAAATAATAACTTCATTATTTTAAAGGAAACACAACAGGAAAATGAAAGTAAATTGTACATAGTATGTGTAAATATGGTTTCAGGAAACTTCTTTCAAATATGTGAGTAGATAGCACAGTGTGTGTGTGTGTGTGTGTGTGTGTGTGTGTGTGTCTGTGTGTGTGTGTGTGCACACGTGTGTGTGTGTGTGTGTGTGTGTGTGTGTGCGCGCGTGCACATGCCAGGTTACAATATAAAACATATTTCTTTTCTGGTCATGGTTTAAAAAGTTTGAAAAACATCAGGCTGTAGGATGGAGTTCATTTATAAGAGACCCTTGAAAGTTACCATATCAACAGAGACTTTATGGGAAGCAGAAAGAAATGGGAGGTCCTCAGATATTTTCTTTAAAGTGACACAAGTTGAGATCAGACTGGCAGTGAAATATAGGATAATTAGAGTGAGGTTAAAATGAGCATTAGGCCTTAGGAAATGGTATCTAACTACAGTAAAATAATAGTTCTACAGGTAAGAATGCAGAGGTCAAAGTACAGATGAAAAGTCAACAATAACAATAAATAATTAAGATCCAAAGACAGTAGAAGATGAGAATACAACAATCAGAGAGGAAGAACACTACAATATCAAGAAAGATGAGAAAGGAGAGTTTCCTGGCATATATTCTGAAGAAGGGCAGGCTGACCTTGCAGTGAAAATATCCTTAATGACCTTTGGGAATGCAGTTTCACTAGAATGTCTGGGATTCAAAGATTTCTGGAACTCAAAGTTGGAGAGAGTGGTAAGGAAATGCAGAAAGAGGGTTGGCAGAAAAAAGAATCTAGAACTCTCATGTGGAAAAAAAAGAGACCAAAAACAGAGAATAACTAATGGGAAAATAACAGCTACCTTCTCGACCCTCCCTCTGAAACTTAGGCAATATCTTTGCATGTTCGAAGTCAGAGAGGACAAAGACTATGGAGACAGGGATTGGAAATACTGAAGGTGAGGAGATAAGTCAGAAAATACGGCAAACTGTATAGTTAACATTAGATTGTTTTTTTTCCCAGAATCCAAACAGGGCCAAGGATAACTGGTACACGCTAACCTTCAATTCAAAGAAAGCTAAGATGATCACACAAAGAAATTAAAGCCAAATTTGCACTCTTCTGCTCTGCCAGAAGTCTTCCTCACCAGCTGCATCCCTCTCTTTCTGTATATACAATAGTACCTCTGAACAGTAGGTAAGAAAATTTTATTAGAGGGGTTGTAAAATATCAGGCTGCCATCAGGGGTGATTGGTGAGGCTCATTAAAACTTGGGGTGAAACTCTGAAAACCTTTAGATCAGCACTTCATGTCCATCATTCACTCTCTCCCAATTGTTGCTGGGAAAAGCCATAAGGGCACTAGAAGACTTAATTATTTCCTATCCACAATGAATCACTGCTCACACAGCTTTACAAATTTAACAATTCATCCATATTTCTCTTAAGTCTGTCATTATAAAAATTTGCTTTTCATGTTGGTGTTCTCTTTTACATTTTATATACCAAATATGACAGAGTATTTAATAAACCATGCCCTAGCATTACTTAGAACTTTGGGAGAAATCTGAGTTGTAGTGAATGGTCTTATCAGTAATATTGTCTATCTCTTTCAAGACTGCTCTAATAACTTCTAAACTCCATTAACCAAGAAATCTCTAAGCATACATGCTAATACGGTTCACAAAAATTCCTAGGCTTTTTTTTGACTGAATAGCTGATATGGAGACAAATTCATATGGGCGGCAAAAATCCAGCTACGGTAAAGAAAAAAATTGTGAATCATACCATCAATAAGTTTTTGATTAAAAAAAGTACAAAAACCTATTATTTCAGGTATGGGTGATATAGTCTTTTTACATTTCCTGTTAATAAGTAACTCCCCTCACCCACATAACTATTCTAATACATTTTCTACAGGAGTAGACAAAGAAATTTACCACACCAATCTTTACTAATGGAGACCTGCATTCAAGAAAGAAAATCGCTAAACACTATGCAGCCACTAGTCCCCTGAATTTCAAGAAATTTTGAAAATTCTGGTGTAAAACCAGAATTCTAATGACTATTAGGAAATAATGTTAAACTTCGGTAATAAATAGCAGTTTCCCCTCATTCTGATTTAAACCTTATGAGCCCTACTTATATATACACTGTTCATACTGATAAAAAAAAATCCATGTGTAATAAATAGTATAAAATAATGGTGCATAATGTGGTATTTGTATATGATATATATATACATATATGTGTGTCTATGTAACACACGTATATCCACACATATATATAACACATGTGTATATAACACATATATATGTTATATATATGTATAACATATGTATATATATATGTATAACATATATATATGTTATATATATATATAACATGTA
Source organism: Felis catus (assembly GCF_018350175.1). Lineage (NCBI taxonomy): Eukaryota > Metazoa > Chordata > Mammalia > Carnivora > Felidae > Felis > Felis catus. Next base: position 152,037,039 of record NC_058375.1, read on the forward strand.
TATGTGTTATATATATATAACATGTATATGTGTTATATATATATATATATAACATGTATATGTGTTATATATATATATATAACATGTATATGTGTTATATATATATATATAACATGTATACGTGTTATATATATATACACACACACACACACACACACACACACGTGTGTGTGTGTGTGTGTGTGTGTGTGTGTGTGTGTGTGTGAATGACTTTCAATTTGGTAATTACACCCAGTATAGCCATCCCTGTTAATACAATTCCAAAACATCTCAGCATACTTTGGTAAACAGCCACTAATCATGGCTTTCTGTATGCTGCCCGCCCTACCTTGGCTGCACCAGATCCCATAGACTACCACGTGATCCAGCTACTAGGGGATTATTCCTGGCACAGGAGAGACCGCCAGGATCCTGCTCCAGCATATGCTTGGTTGGCTCCCAACTTTTCTGGGAAGTAGTCTTTTCTAGCTAGTGGTCTGTTTGATCTAAGTCCATGTCTTACAGATTGATTAATATTTCTTCTCTCTTCTTATATAAGTAAAACAAAACAAAACAACCAAAAACAAAAAAACCTAGCCAGAGCACTGTTATGATTCCCAACCTTAGAATCCTTTATCTTTTAAAGTACTATACATGCATTTCAGTGGCAGTTACACTGAGTTTTAATTAGTTTCTAATCAAAATGAGTAATAAGATTTGTATTGGAAGCTACTTCAGTAATGAACCCTTCTATGTTTAGATTTCTCAAACACCTTGTGCTATAATGTAACCCTTAATGAGAAAGAAACTAGATTATTGAAATATTATATTATGAAAGCTTCCTCCCCTAACTATCATTTAGGAATTAAAGGGAAAAATGATTTAGAAAAAAACAAGCTACAGACACCTAAACCTTCAGATAAAATAGATAACATGACTCTTGATACCATTACTTTTTCAGTGAGGCAGAAATACTTCAACAGAACATACACACAATTAAGTTAAAGTAACTAAGACACAATCTATCAAATGAAGCTAGTAGCAAATGGAATAGTGTGTCTTCAAAACACTGACCAGTCACCCACCCAAGAGATGGAGTTTTTTTTTTTTAATTTTTTTTCAACGTTTATTTTTATTTTTTTGGGACAGAGAGAGACAGAGCATGAACGGGGGAGGGGCAGAGAGAGAGGGAGACACAGAATCGGAAACAGGCTCCAGGCTCTGAGCCATCAGCCCAGAGCCTGATGCGGGGCTCGAACTCCCGGACCGCGAGATCGTGACCTGGCTGAAGTCGGACGCTTAACCGACTGCGCCACCCAGGCGCCCCGAGATGGAGTTTTAAAAAAAAATGAATGTTTCATTATTTTCCACAATTGGGCGAATTAAGAGTGCAATCAGCAGGGCAGATCCTGCAGGAAGAAAATATCATTAACTGTGGTTTCTTTAATTGTCCTACCTCCAGTGTCCTCTTGGGCACAACTGGGAGCCAAAAGGGCACAGAATGATAATAGTTTGCACCATGGTGGTGCTTCAGATAAAGCGTAATCTCTAAAGATTGTACTCAATTTCTGAAACTGTAGTCAGAAAAACACAGACTCCAAAAGTCTAGCTGTAACTAGAATGTACCGTCCTCAGTAAATTTTTTTTTCTCCACAGTGAACATGAATTGTCTTCGTGGCACAGCTAAGCCTGAATGATGTTAACGTTTCACAGAGACACAACTACAAACATTCTCCAAAACTACCTGCAACAGCTCATTACCCAAAACTACCTGCAAGGACTCATAAAGCAAAATAAGTCAGACTCACCAACTTAAATGGATTAATATTGTTTCATTTCCAATGTCCCTGTCGATGCTCTGTGAGATGTGAGTTCCTTTCTTACTGACACTACTGCAGTGTCATTTTATGGCAAATAGTGATGCCTTACTATTTTAATATACAGAACAAGTAGCACCATTCCTTCTCAAGGGCTTGAATCAATTTATAGATTCATACACTTCATGTATTATATTGAAAAAAAGAAAGTGTTATGAAAGGTTGTTTAAAAAGCACCAAAAGAGCAAATGAAATGCTCGGCAAGGAAATACAAAGCTACATGATTGTTCAAACTCAGTAAGAAATGCCAATTTGAAATTCAGGCCAAGTGTTCCTCGTCTTCAAGGAAGCAAAAACTGACTCTGTTGATACTTGTAAGAGTATTGTTTGTTTGAGTGCATGAACAAGAAGACAATGGGGAATCAGCGCTACTTTAGAAATTGGAAGATATGGGCCCTGGTCTTGATTTCAAGTGAGCTTGGACAAGTTGCTTGGCCTTGCCTCCTCTGTAAAATAAAGGTTTTCGAAAGAAAGAAGGAGGGGAAGCGGGGAGGAAGGGAGGGAAAAGGGGAGGAAAAGACGCAGGCAGGAAGGAAGCTGGTTAGTCAGTTTCCATTTGGGGAACTGCTACTCTGGGCCAGGAACCATTTGTCCACTTCCTAGAAAGTATAATGCGGGATCTGAGTTCCTCACCATCTTAAAATTTTGTGATTCTGCAGCAGTTCATCTTTAGATACTATTGTTTTAAATAGATTTTAAAACAGGGGGGAAATGCCATTATCATCATTATCTTATTTTCCATGAGGCTTAATGTAGTTACTTCACCAAAGAGATGAGGTGTGGAAGGCAAAATCAGCCCCTATTAGCTTCTACTTTTGAAAAAGTAAATCTGTTGTTTGGAACAAAGACCTGTTATCTATAGAGGGTAAGTTCTTTTATCTGTGTATCTGTCAATATATGGTCTCACACAATAAGGTATAATGAATTCCAGTGTTGCCGCCTTTGTTACAGAGACAATTAGGGTGTCCTGTTATCCATTATTCATCACTCTTGCCTTAGCTCCAAATAGAACAGCAAACACATCTAAGGAATAAATATTCTTCACACTGAAGAATTCATCCTTCTAGGATCACCATGTCTAGTCTCAGATAACCCTCTTGAACTTGTGCTTGTCAGAGATTTCATTGGCATGTTTTCTTTTGAGGGGATGAAGCAGGAGTGTCTCTCTCTCTCTCTCTCTCTCTCTCTCTCTCTCTCTCTCTCTCTTTTAAAACATTCTTCTTTCTATTATTCCCTCATTGACTTGAAGCAGTTTTCCTACCCTCCTCACTTTCCACATCAGGTCCATGTATGGGTTTTCTTTGTACTTCACAGCTTTGTTTTCCTACATATTTTCCCCCATTCTCCATCTCTACTTCTGTTTTTTGCCTCTTCCAGCAACAGAAACAAATATGAACTTTGTCTTTTATACTCTGAAAATTATATTTTTTACAGGAAGTAATCTCTCCAAACATTTCAAATTTAAAGACCAGAGATCCTAATCCAATGTTTACTACAATTAAAGGAGAGAATATACCTTATCCTCTTATTCTAAACATGCTGGTTCAGTTTAGAATGAAAGGAACAGAATTACCAGTGAATCCTCTGTTTAAAGCAGCTAAGTTTTAAGATTGCAAACCAATAAAAGTAATCAGAATGATAGTAATAAAAAATGAGAGGGGTGCCTGGGTAGCTCAGTTGGTTAAGTATCTGACTCTTGATTATGGCTCAGGTCATGATCTCAGGATCGGGAGATCAAGCCGCGTGTCGGGCTCTGCACTGGGAGCGGAGCCTGCTTGACTCTCTCTGCCCCTCCCCTGCTCTCTCTCTTTCTGTCTCTCCCCAAAAGAAAACACACACACACACACACACAAAGAGACACATGAAAGGCACCTGGATGGCTCAGTTGTTTGAACATCTGACTCTAGGTTTCTGCTCAGGTCTTGGTTCTAGAGTCCTGGGATCAAGCCCTGAGTTGTGCTCTGCGCTGAACATGGAACCTGCTTAAGATTCTCTCTCTCTCTCTCTCTCTCTCTCTCTCTCCCCCTGCCTCCTCCCTCCCCCAAAGCTTGTGTGTGCTCTCTCTCTAAAAATCAATCAATAAATAAATGAGACACAGGACATTTTTTCCAAAGATATAAATATGCAATAATAATCTTTAGTGATCTATCACATGACAAAATAATTAGGATATAGTTCAACTCTCATTATGATAAATGTGAGCAAACACTCCATCATTAGGAAAATCTTGTGAAGTAATGCAATCGTGTATGCACTAGGTTTTAGGTATGGTTTTGAACTGATCTTACTCTATTAAACATAAAGAGGAATAAAAGAAAGTAAGGAACACAACAATTGGGTCAGAATGCCCTGATTAATTATGCATACTGAAAAGCAAAGGGGCACCAAAGGATGGCCATTAAGGAAAACTGGCTTCCCTTTGTGTCAGTCTCAAATGAGTCAATAAAATATTAAATCTACATCTCAAACACATCTGTCTCAACTCTAGCAATCACAAATAAACTTTTCTTTCTTTAAAATGTTAGTTTATTTTTTTTTGAGAGAGAGAGAGAGAGAGAGAGAGAGAAAGAGAGAGAAAAAATTGAGCGTGCGCACAAGCCGGGGAGGGGCAGAGAGAGAGGGAAACACAGAATCTGAAGCACGCTCCAGGCTCTGAGCTGTCAGGGCAGAGCCTAATGCACGAATTGTGAGATCATGACCCGAGCCAAAGATGGACACTTAACCAACTGAACCACCCAGGTGCTCCATAAAGACATACTTGTCAATTTAATCAACACTATACCTTGGAGGCAGCTATATTAATCTCAGTATAGCTATACATTTAAACATGCTTTCTTTCAATCTTCAAAGAAAGCTGTGCCATTTTAGATTTCAGTATTTTGGTGAAGAAGAGATGTATGTGACCACATGAGTCGCATGTATGTATCTTTTGGATTACACGATTTCCTATCACTTATATTCTCTAGATCAAAACATTCTAGTTAGAAATCTGCCTTACTAGGGGCGCCTGGGTGGTGCAGTCGGTTGAGCGTCCGACTTCAGCCAGGTTACGATCTCGCGGTCCGGGAGTTCGAGCCCCGCGTCGGGCTCTGGGCTGATGGCTCAGAGCATGGAGCCTGTTTCCGATTCTTTGTCTCCCTCTCTCTCTGCTCCTCCCCCGTTCATGCTGTCTCTCTCTGTCCCAAAAATAAATAAATGTTGAAAAAAAAATTTTTTTAAATAAAAAAAAATAAAAAAGAAATCTGCCTTACTAAAGAAACCTTTTCTACCATTGCATTTTCCTCTTTACTGACATTTGTCTTATTTTAGTAGAACTCTTTGGATCTACATTTAACAACAACAACAAAAACAAAAAAGGACTCTCATTAAAACTGCCATTCCTGCCTTACCCATAATAGAATCTTGAAAACTATAAGCAGAAATCAATAGAGAGTACCCAACCCTGAAGGACTCAGAGATTGTTGAAGATCCGTTTGTTACTTAAAAATAAAAATAATGTCCTTAAACAAAAGTGAAATACCATTTACTAATGTAGGAAAGAAAGAAATACAATTGGTTTAGATATAGTTTTAAGAGGATGACATAAGGATTTCAAATTATGAATTACCACTGTTACCAAGGGTGAAAGTCGATAGAAAATAGGCCACCACATAGTAAAGCAATAGATTTAGTGCCTTTGAGGCATTACTAAAATCTGAGAGGCCATTGGGGAAAATAAACACAACTAGTAGCTAATCAAATGTGTAACTCTTATTTCCAAATACTGAAAATAAATCCTAGTTGGTATTTCAAGATACTTTTAATGTCTTTCATCTTTGAAAAAGAAGACAGGAAATGAGTTATTGGTTGTGATTTTTACTGCTATGATGAAAATCCAATATATAGACTACTACATATAATGTTAATTCCCCTATACATGAAAGTGCCCTGGATTTGAAGAATGTGTTTCCTTTGATGCATTTATTTAAGTCATACTAAAGTCTGTGTAATGGTTGTATGGTTATAGAAAAAAACTATGTGACTCTGAATGTATATAGTGACTTTATTATATTCAGGGAAAATGTATATACAGTGAAATGGAAATTTAAATATACAATCTGTTAAGTATGGACTAATATTAAGACTCATATAATCAACACACCAATCAAGATCTCAAATGTGTCCATCACTTCCAAAAGTTTCTATGTGCTCCCCTCCAGGCCGTTCCTACTCCCCCTACCCCGCAGGCAACTACAGTTTTGACTTCTATCACCATAGATTAGCTTGTTCTTCCTAACTTTGAGCTTTATATAAATAGAATTATGCAGTCTTTATTCTTTTATTTATGGCTTTTCTGCTCAACATATTTATGAAAATCATTTATAATGTTTCTCTTTCATATGAATAGTTTGCTATTCCTTATTGTTGACTGGTATACCATCGATGGTTCTACCACAATTTATTTAACCAAATGCCTGTAGATGAACACTTGGGTTGTTTGCAGCTTTGAGCTATTATAAATGAAGCTACTATAAACATTTTACACAAACCACTTTGCGGACATATACCTTCATTTGTCTTGGATGAAGACCTACTAAGAAGAGGAATTGCTGGATCATAAGGTACGTGCATGTTTAATTTTATAAAGAAACACTAAACAGTTTTCCCAAGTGTTCATACCATTTTGTAATCCCACTGGCAATGTATGAGAGTCTCAGTTGCATCACATTCTCACCAACATTCGATGTTGTCAGTCTTTTAATTTGATATATTCTGATGAGTGTTAAGTAGCATCTTACTTTGGTTTTAAATTGCATTTCCCTTTTCATGTGCTTAGTGGCCATTCTGTATTTTTCTTTTGTGAGGTATCCATATGAATCTTTTGCCCATAATTTTTATTTAGGCCGTTTGTCTTTTCATTACTGATTTGTAGACATAAACATACATTTATTATATGTTGTATGTTATATGTTATATAGTATATAGACACATCTATTTAAAATATAATTCCTTTGTCAAATAAATGAATTGATGATATTTTCCTCTCAGGTTATGTCAATTTTCATTGAAGTACATAAGTTTTCAATTTTGATGATGTCCAATTCATCATTTTTCTTCTAATGGATAATGCCTTTTTTATACTTTCTTAGAAATCTTTGCCTACTCGAAGTTACAAACCTTTTTGTGGTTGTTTATTTCTAGAAACTTTATAGGTTTAGCCTTTATGTTTAGATCTACAAACCATATCAAATTAATTTTTGTGCAAAATATAATGTAAGGACCAAGATCTACTTTTTCTTATATATTTTTCTAGTTAATCTAGCTCATTTGTTGAACAGATTGGTGTTTCTCCCCATTGAATTACTTTGGTGCCTCTATCAAAAATCAATTAACTATATATGTGAGGATCTATTTATGGACTATTCTGTTCCACTGATCTATTTTACTACACTATATGCCAATACTCTACCATCATGATTACTGTAGCTTTACAGTAATTCTTAAAATCAGGCAGTTAGAGTTCTCCAATTTTGTTCTTTTCTGTAACTGTTTTGGCTATTAGATATCCTTGGCATTTTCATACACGTTTGTGAGTCAACTTGTTACTTTATATTAAAAAATCTATAATTTTGGTTAAGATTATACACTGATTTGGGAAGACTAGACACCTTTACAATATTGAGACCTCCAATTCATGAACATGTAGTATCTCCTTTATTATTTGCTCCTTAAGTTCTCTTAATAATATTTATAATTATTTTAGTGTAGATGCTTTGCATGTTTGTGTTACATTTATTATATTGGTGCTGATTTTAAGAGTATTTTTAAGTTTCACTTTCTAATTGTTGAGCCAAACCATGTAAAAAAATGGCAAGACAAGTGATGAAAGTAACATCACCAATAATGGGACAAACTGACATTAGGTGCTTCTGGTGATATTCTGAATAGGACACACCATCAGTTATATTTTATACATGACAAAAAGCCACAATCTGAATTAAGTTATGATGATTTGCCAAACAAATTCAAACTGAACATTCTATAAAACAGCAAGCCCTTATCCTTAAAGAATGTCAATGACAGAAAAGACAAGAAAAGCTGAGGAAGTCACTCACTCATCCATTTAAAGGGGACTAAAGAGACATGACAACAAACTGCAATATATGATATTGGTTTAAATCCTGAATTGTTAAAAACAAATTAGCTAAAAAGCAATACAGGGACAATTGTCAAAATTTGAAGGATATACTAAATGACAGTATTGTATCAATGTAAAATTTCCTGATAATTTGATAATTAAGCTGTAGTTACATAAAGGAATTTTCTCATTATTAGTAGAAAAAAATTTTGAAATATTTAAGGATGAAAGGTTCATGATCTGTGCAAGTAATTTTCTTTTCTTTTTTTAAGTTTATTTTTTTATTTTGAAAGAGAGCACGAGTCGAGAGGGGCAGAGAGAGATAGGAACGGAGAGAATCCAAAGCAGGATCCACATTGACAGCACAGAGCCCAATGTGGGGATCAAACTCAAAAACCATGAGATCATGACCTGAGCCGAAACCAAGAATCAGACATTTAACTGACTGAACCACCCAGGTGACTCTGTGCAAGCAATTTTCAAGTGGCTCAGCAAAATAAGTAAACAGACATAAAAGAGCAATGTGTATATGTCATACAGAAAATGTAGAGAGAGATAAAGCCAAGTTGTAAAAAACAGCTGAATCTGTATATTACAGTAATATGAGAGTTCACTGTAATATTTTTGCAACTCCTGTGTAGAGCTGATTATTTTTGAAAACAAAAATTTTAATTAAAGGGATCATAGCAGAATCAGACATATGGACCTTTACCCATAATTTTATTTATTTTTTTTATTTTTTTTCACGTTTATTTATTTTTGAGAGAGAGAAAGAGCGTGAGGTGGGGAGGGGCAGACACAGAACCCAAAGCAGTCCAGGCCCTCAGCTGCCTGCACAGAGCCCTACACAGGGCTTGAGCCCACAGGCCATGAGATCATAACCTGAGCCGAAATCGGATGCTTAACCAACAGAGCCACCCAGGCACCCCTCAAAATTTTAAAAGGATAATGTTGACCTGGGTACCATTTGAAAGATAGTAACACATCTTGCTTTCCAGTTGCCAAAGCTTTTGCCATGTTCAGCTCATTACACTTTGTTTGGACGCAGGACACTGTTTCCTTGGAACAAAGAGCTGAGAAAGAATGCAGGCTAAGGAGCAAGAAGAAATTGCTCCTAAACCAAAACTAGATGCTGCTTTTTCCTGTGACAACCTTTTCATTAAGGCTAAATTGAAAGTAGTGCTGATTTGAAAGCCTGTGTGTATTTTTTCCATCATAGTTCATTAAGAGGGGGAGACATTTCAGCCAAAAATATGATCACCCTCCAAAATGCAACTTCCATTACCACATATAAATTCTTCAATTTATTTACTTAGGTGTTGCTTTATTCCATAAACTTTTATTTAGGAAACATAAAGCGAATGAGACTCCACAGATGGACAGGAAAACAGAGCAGTGTGGAGGGTGTAATTCCCCATATCCCCATTTATTTTGCCCACACTCTTCTGGTAATGTTTCATCACGGGCAATGACCTCAACAACCAACAGCACTTTTTTTAAAAAGGCTGTTAGTAGAATCTGGGAGGAAAGAAGGGTTTTTTATCATGATTGTTATTTATAGCTATTTTTTGTGGTTGTCTTCCCTTTTTGGATTGTAGCACTGCAAAAGCTAAATTTGTTTACAAACCCAATATTCCCATTCAAAGATGACCTCTTTCATGTTTGTGTATCTGGAAAAATACAAACAATATGAGAATCCCAGTAGTATTACTTTCGCTTAACTTTCCTCGGCTTAACAATGTCTTATGCCTTAATTTTGATTTTTTGATAATTACATCTTTCTCTTTAAATTTGGAAACACCAATTTCCACTTAAACTCATGAGAACCAATAAGTGTAGTGTGTACTGCCAAGTCTGAATGATTTAATTATTTTTAAATTGTTTTTATTAGAATGTTAATAACTTTCTGCTTTAATGCTATCTGTCCCAACTTCTCTGGGGTTGTTCCTCCCACTTAATAGATATCCTTTAGACAACAAATCGTAGACACAAAGGAAAGCTAATTTTATCACAGGATTACAAATAGACCAACACAAATGACTAAGGCCTGACAGAGAAGCTGGGAAAAAGATGGTTGGTCACACACCCTGTGCACACCCATGCTGTAACAGATTCCAAGATAAAGATCCTTTTTAGGACTTCTGAGAGTCAGAGGTATTTTATAAAGGACTGTTGGCATTCAACAACGAGCTCAGTCTCTTCGCTTTTAGTCCATTCTGCTCTCATGACTCACTGTGGTTCATAAAGTGGCTGATGTTAAGTCCTTTACTAAGAACCTTCAACATGGTATTTATAGAAAGATTCATTTGTAGTCTTACTTCAAAGAGGTCAGCAGGTGCAATATACGCTTTGGAGGAATTCTGACTCATTTCTCCAGATTGCAAGATACTGTCTTTGTCTACACGGTAAGCATTTTAGGCATCACAAGAATGAGTAGCTACACTTTTAAACTCACTACTTTCAAAAACCTACAAAATGTTCATGAAAAGTCTGTACTATAGGATGGTATACATTTTGAAAACCTGATACACAGTGCCAGATATAGGTTGTATTTAGAGTGTTTATATGTCCAGTTTGTCTGGACAGTTCTGGATTTTTCCTATTTTCTTGGTATAATTATCAATAACCTCCCCTTTTACTTTAAAAAGAATCCTACTTTGGATGATAGATTATATGGTCACCTTAGCTATATTTAGGTATTTATATCCATATATTTTCTTCCAATCAGTTGGTTTCTATTAATTTCACATCTTGGTTCTAAATAGGATTATTTCTAACTTCCCACGAAATCCTAGGGGGGAGGAAGGGTGGACTGAACTTACACCTCATTGTGACTTGAACTTTTGCTCTCAAAACACACAGGTTTCTGGAATGCCATTACTAGAATTGGTTGCAATGTAGCTGAAAGACAGATGTGCACGGAGCCCAAGCTGCCCAGACTGCTGACATTTTCAGGGCAACCACACCTAAAATGAGTTTCAGCATTTCAAAATAGGTCTAAGAATAAATTATAGGTCTAAGAATAAATTATACAGGATTTGACTGACGCCATATTCTCCAAGATAAAAATCTCTGGGATTTCACATGTAAAATGTTTACGAAACACTGCTGATTTCTTCCTTTACCTACTGACATCAAAATTTGGTTCACATTTTTTATTCAGTCACACATGCAGCTCTAAATTTCTTTTTGCGCACAACACTCAGTGAGCATATCGACTTAATATGCATTTTAACCCAATTCTTTTTCACACATTTTTTTTCCTGTTCATATTATTTTATTTGTTAACACTTACATTACACTTACTAGGTACTGGGAGCTGGTGTACGTGCTTTTACATATATAAACACATTTAGTCCTTGCAAAACCTAGAAGATAGGTTCTAGTATTACCATAGTCCCCATTCACTGATGATGCATCTGAGGACAGGGTAGTTAGGTAACTTGAAGATCACACAATAAATATGTTCAATATTTAGACCCAGGCACCCTGACTCTAGAGTCCATGACCTTAGCTACCATGCTATGCTCCCTCTGTATCATCGTTTTCCAATAAGCAAGAGATGACTTCCACTTTATTGAAGCAGTAACTGACAGATCAAATGGTTAAGAGAGTTTGCCTCATGTTTATATTAATTCATATATTTAAAGAGATTATTTATTGAGTAGCTACTTTTTGCAAGGCACTGAATTAGGCGGTGGGGAAAGAGGTGAATTCGTTTCTAAAACACCAGCGGCAGGCATCTAACTGCATTTAAGAAAAGAAAATCCGAAGCTTCCAGATTTAAAACGTTTGCATGCCTGAAATCAAGAAACAATTGACGCTTTTCTGTCAAGAAGGGACGTGAGTCTACAGATGTGTACACTGTGTGTGTCAGGGCCAACACACGGACAGGAGGCATGCTCAGTGGTGTTCTGGAGTTGAGTCCATAGGCTCTGAAGGAAGACAACGTGTACTTCAAGTGCGGCTATGTTATATGCTACTTGAGTCGTTTTGGGAAGTTTATTGGCTTCATCTTTCCCATCTGTAAAATGGGAACACCTACCTCATAGGAAGTTATGAGGATTAGAAAAAAAAAATGAGATTTTAGAAGAGTACTAGCACATTGTATGTGCTCAATAAATGATGGTTAATATTATTTAAAATGTTCAAACCACACTTTATTATTTAATCCAGATCAATTGTAAAATAAGATATAAGTTGCCACAGATAATTCAACAAGCCCAGTCTTAACTCACTTGCAAGATACCACTATGCACAGATGTAAATAGACTAAAATCAACAAAAAGAACACCAACCCAGGATCTTATTTTCTCTTAAGTTATGCTTAAATTAGTTGTAGTGATGGGGAAGGGGTGATTTATTTCAATTCTGGAACAGAGGGACTAGTAGCAAGGAGGTCCTGCCTGATTATATTTTCATGTCGTTACTTAAAACATTTTTTTCTCTTTTTTTTTTTTTAGTCTATGTTTCTTGGATTCTTTAACATAAGTTAGCACATATGACTTCTGCTGGAATGAAAATGATATGCCTGGAATTTCTTTTGTTTGCCTCTTCCAGGTAAACCAACATGCAGCTAAAGTAGTTAAGAGGTAAAAGTTTCATCTTCATTCTTTATATTTCAATTTTTAAATTCTATAACCTCAGATATTCTAACTAAAATCTCTAAGCCTTCTCTTCTGGAAAAGAAATGTTTTTAAATGTTACTAGCAACTTATCAAATGCCGTATGAGAAATATTTATGAAAATATGCTTGCCTATTCTTTTACACTTGAGGTTAGTTTTCTGAGGCTGAGCTGTAGCTCAACCAAATATTTATCTTTATTTTCTATGATTGAAGACAAATCAAGAATGACATTACGAAACTTAAAGATTTAGAAAACATAATCAGCATCCATTACATTTTCAAAAAAATTTAGACTAATAACAAAAAGTACTAACAGAACTTTTTATATGAAGTATTCTCTGGAAGGAAATTCATTGCTGAAGTTATTGGCATCCTCGAAGGAGAGAATAATTAAAACAAAATGTTGTGCAAGTCACACTATACTCACATTGCTGTGAATACATTTAAAATAATGAATGTTGGTGGGTATGAAATTTCAGTAGGGCTCACTACTGCTTCTGCTCACTCTAGAAACATGAACTGCAAATAAACAAGTCCTGCCATTTTAGAGTGAGAACTGAATAGAAGCCAGCTAACAGGACAGTTGAGGCTGTGCATCATTAGTGGCATTTTTGTGTAGTCCTTCACTCAGGGAGCAAATTCAGAGAGGAGCAATCTGGGAATCCATAAATCCTACTGAGCCTTGGTTAAGTGACATTCATTATAAAGAACACCTGGAGGGAAGACCCGAGAATTGAGTCACAGCTAGAAAGATCAGATTACCTGAGCTCTGCATGTCTCGGTTAAGTAAGGCAGCCTAGGAAGAGAATGATCTTTCTCTGCAGTCATTTCAGTAGTGTTATATTGGAGAAAGTTACAGGTTTGCCAATACTATGTGGAGTTTCTTTCGCTTGCATATTTCCCACATATTATTGTGTATTTTGAACATTTGATGTCAATTATAGTTTACAAGTACATTTTGTATCTGTTACATAGTATTTCAGCTGAACGTTTATTATGAGTTTTACTACCTTTCATGTCTATCACTTCGAATCTAAGCAAAACTATAAATATTTAAATATGTATATATATATATGTATATATTCAGATGCAAACTACCAAATAAAAACTCTTTCCACTAAACAAGATTTTAATTATAGAGAGATAATACAAAATACTGAAAATAACTTCAAATCCAACTTATTCCAAAAAGAAAGGAGAAAATGCTCACAGAATCCTGCTAAGTAGCCAATAATTACTACTAGTTTCTGAATCTGAGGCTTGGAAAACTGTCAGCAAGTTACTGAAATGAAAATGTGAATGTGAAGAGCAGTTTTTGGAAAAGTGACCCTGGTGTGGGATGAGGCGTCCAGTATGCACAATCAGCTACTTGGGAGACTTCCATAGCTCCCTAGGTTTGGCAATACTGAGCACTAGTTTCTTTAAATAAGAAAATAAATGGCCTCAATGGTTTTTACCTGTGTTTTTCAATAAGGATTGCAGGTTAAATTCAGTGATGGAACAGTAAGATTCTATTTTTATTGGGTCAAAATTTTTTGAAAGAACTCCCAGCTTTACATGGTAAGTGTGCACAAGAGGTACAAAAGGTTTTTTTTTTTTTTTTTTTTAATGTTTATTTTTGAGAGAGAGAGGGAGGGAGAGAATGAGCAGGGGAGGGGCAGAGAGAGAAGGAGACAGAATCCAAAGCAGGCTCCAAGCTCTGAGTTATCAGCACAAATCCCGATGCGGGGCTCAAACTCACAAACCACGAGATTATGACCTGAGCTGAAGTCCGACGCTCAACCAACTGAGCCATCCAGGTGCCCCAAGGTACCAAAGATTTTTAAGATACACATATTGTTTTACGCAACAAGTATACCTCTAGGAGTGAGCATTAAGGAAAAAAATAACACAAGTGTGCAGGAGAGACAGACTCTTTGTATGTGTTTACAGTTGATAATAAAGTATCGTTGGTAATATTTTATTCCCTTTAGTGTAATACTGTGTGAATATTAAAATAATTTATGTACTGTCCATGTGTTAAATGTTATATATTCATTAATTTCTCAGTGAGGAAAACAGGCTACAGCTTGGTATACACAGTGCTATCCTGTGTGTGTGCATGTGTGTGTGTGTGCACGCATGCACGTGTGTGCTCACGTGCACATATGTGTGTGTAGAAAATACACTTGTTCTTTAGGTTCAAGATTATTAGGTGTTTTTTTTTCTATTTGTTTTCTGTATTTTCTCATTTTTTGACAAGGGAGTTAAATCACTGTAAGAGAGAGTGGAGATATGAAGTCCTTGTTGAGGTGGTGAAATCCTGTATCAGGATGTGACTGATGAAGTGTCTGCTGATACCAAACAGGCCTTGCGATCTCAACTTACAACTCTGGGTTTGGGGAAAAGAATGAAATGTGTTGGGAAGCCAATGTAAGTCTGAGGCTGTTCCTGGTATTTACAGAAAGACTACAGAAAAAGACATCAGAATAATGGCAAGGATTTGTAAGTATTTTATTATAAGTATTCAACTAAGGAAATTCAGGGAGGGCTGGGATTGCTTCAAATGTGCATATATTATTATAAGAACATGTAGACATGTTCTTTCCTTCATTGATGTGAAGATGCCCCATCAGAATCTGCTCCGTAGGCATTAAACATCAATCTAGACTGTCCTGACCCTTTACCCCTCTCCTTCTAGACCAACTGAAGAAGGGTGATTAGTTATGTCTTTTCAGGAAGAGAAACAGGTCAAGTATTAGAATAAATTGCTTCATGATGCAGAAACCATATGGCAGCCAAGTTACTAAGTTAATTATTAAACAATGCGGGTTTTCAATTTTTACAATTCTCATACCAAGCAAAATGACTGGCACAGAATGTTGAATGAAGGAGACTTCTGTAAAACGTGCCACCTAGCATTTTCATTGGCAAACAGTGTATCCCCGGGTTCTTTCAAATTTATTTTTTTCTCTCCCTCCA
Organism: Felis catus; assembly: GCF_018350175.1. Lineage (NCBI taxonomy): Eukaryota > Metazoa > Chordata > Mammalia > Carnivora > Felidae > Felis > Felis catus. The sequence continues at coordinate 152,052,601 of NC_058375.1, forward strand.
TTGCCTCTTTTTTACATAAGAGCCTTAACAAATCTCTTCAAGTTCAACACTGAGTGAAAGAGACAGACATAGAAACAAATTATTACAAGATAATTTCATAAGTGTTCTAACAGAGATAAGAAAAAAAGTGTTAGAATATGTGGACAAGGTTGCCTGAGGGATTTAGAGAAAACCATGCACAGGAGAGGGTGGTGGCCTCTGGGCGGAAGGAGCTCAGAAGCACAAGATAATTGGGTGTGTAGCAGAAACTGAGACTGACATTTGGAACCAGGATGAAGAAAACTGGAGGTATTTTAAATAAGCCGGAGACTCCCCACCCCAGAAAGTTTATGATTGCCCTTTTATTTTCTATTAAAAAATTTTTTTAATGTTTATTTATTGTCGTGAGAGAGTCAGAGACAGAGACTTGGCACAAGTGGGAGATGGGAAAGGCAGAGAGAGAGGGAGACACATAACCCGAAGCAGGCTCCAGGCTCTGAGCTGTGAGCACAGAGCTGGACGCAGGGTTAGAACCCAGGAAGCACGAGATCATGACCTGAGCTGAAGTTGGAGGCTTAACTGACTGAGTCACCCAGGCGCCCCTAGGATTTCCCTTTTAAATACCAGTGGTGGATCTTGTCAAATCGCATAATTTTCCCAGGAAACAAAACTCTTTTGTGGGAAGAAGAGGGTGAGAGCACAACGGAGCTCCTGCAATTGAATCACGATACCATAAGAATTTTCTTCCACTCTTAGATAAGGACTAGACAAATAGTAGTTGAGGAACCCTTAACTAAAATGTCCCCCAAATCTACCTTGGCTATATAATTTACAGTCTCAAACAGGGACATTTTGAAAAGGAAAAAAGGATGCCATTAATAATTATGCAAAGATTTTGGCATACACTGGCTATCCTCATTCTACTGAAATTGAGCATCCTACCACATAGAGATCCATTTTGAATGACATAGTTCTGTTTAAAATACAAAATACCTAGGATAAAGCTTGCTTCATTCACCTTCTGGTTCAAATTAATTGAAGCAGATTCACACCTCAGGTAATCGATAAAAGACTATAATTAAGAACTACAATTAGGACATCTAATTACGAAATCGGGTGAGGTTTGAACAGTGTATCATTTGGAGGCAATAAAGTTTGCAAGCACAGACAAATTTGGATTTTAAACTCATCTCCACTTTCCTCTGTGATCATCAGTACTTTACTTAACTTCTCTGAATGTCAACTTAACCTGTAAAAAGTGATAATATCTACTCCCAAAGCTATCATGAAAATCAGATAATGTAATGTATATAAAGAGCCAGTCACAAGATTGGAACTCAATTAACATTAGTCCTTTGGGAGAAGAGTAATAACATGGAGGGCTATGGTCTATAAACTGCAACCACAAAACTTAAAACCGGGAGAGCATATCCCTGTGTATACAGGACCTAAATGAATATACAGTTCAAGAGTATCTGATTAACACTATTAAAGAAAATGGATGGTGTAATAAGAATTTGGTAGTAAAATTGGAAGAAATTTTTCACTAATTTAGCTAAGAGAAGTAATGGGAACCTGATGAAAAATTATTCATACAACATATGATGTCACGTAGCTCTAACACTTATTTTATTGAATTGATGTAATCTTAGTATATTAAAAAACCCAAAGATTGTGATTTCAATATGTGATCTTTTCTGACACAGATGGATTTTTATTTTTTCTTTTAAATTTTTTTAATGTTTATTTATTTTTGAGAGACAGAAACAGAGTGTGAGCAAAGGAGGGGCAGAGAGAGAAAGAGAGAAAGACACAGAATCCGAAGAGGCTCCAGGCTCTGAGCTGTCAGCACAGAGCCCGATGCGGGGCTCAAACTCACAAGCCGTGAGATCATGACCTGAGCCGAAGTCAGACGCTTAGCTGCCTGAGCCACCCAGGTGCCCCTATTTTTTAAAATAAAAATACCTTAGTTTGTCCTCATTCTTTTTTAAGTTTATTTATTTATTTGAGAGAGAGAGAGAGAGAGAGAGAGAGAGAGAGAGAGTGCATGAGCAGGGGAGGGGCATAGAGAATGGGAGAGAGAGAATAATCTCAAGCTGGCTCCACACTGTCAGCATGGAGCCCAATGCAGGGCTCGAGCTCACAAACCACTAGATCATGACCTGAGCCAAAACCAAGAGTCGGATGCTTAACTGACTGAGTCACTCATGCTGTTTGTCCTAGATCTTATTCTCTACTTGATCTTTGAGAAATTGATTATGAAACCACCACGAATTTTATACTTTTTTGTCATCACTCTAATCATCTTGGGTCATTAGTACAGACTTCACTGAATATAATTAAGAAGGGTGTTTTGAACACAGAAGTCAAACATCAGTATCAGAAGCAACAACCATTCTAAGTTACCTCCAACCCAGGCAGTTATTACATGTTTCTCAAAACCAATTAAGTATTTCAAACATGAAAGAATCCATGTCTTAGGAAAACAAAATCGGACAAACAGAAACACTCCCAAATGGAGCTGTCTGGGTGGCTCAGTCAGTTAAGTGTCTGGCTCTTGGTTTCGGCTCAGGTCATGATCTCACAGTTCATGAGTTCAAGCCCTTTGAAGGGTTCTCCACTGGCAGAGTGTAGCCTACTTGGGATTCTCTCTCTCTCTCTCTCTCTCTCTCTCTCTCTCTGTCCTTCCCCCACTCATACTCTCTTTTTCTCTCAAAATAAATAAACATTAAAAAAAGAATTCATTATTTCAAAAAAGAAAAGAAAACACTCCCAATGATTGTCAAGAAAGAAACAAAAACGAAACAGAACAGAAAGAAAAAAAAAAAAAACAAATAAAAGCAGCAACGGTGAGAGTCCACCTGCTGTCACAATGGCGTCTGACTGGCCACCCAGAGAAAAAAGCAGGTGAGCAAGAGCAGCGGTGTGGCTGTAGCAGCCTCGCCAGACCCCGCATGGCACAGTCTAGTTTAGATGAGTTTGCAAACAGGAGCCAACTAAGGGCAAAATGCACCCGCAGCTCTCTCTCACTCCTCTCCAGTTCTCACCCACCAAGCACCAGCCGGGCTATCTTATCCATTTTTGAAATAAAAAAAAAAAGTGTGAGACAATTCTACAAAACAATGGAAACCACGAAAAGGAGAGTTTGTTCACACGCAGACCTACTTTAACTGAGGAAAAGGCCCAGGGGGTCGTCTCAGCCACCATTTGAACTGCCCACAGAAAGACTACTTTGGTTTTCTTAATTAGATATTTCATATAACTTAAAGGACTAAAAGAAAAATATGGAATGTTCTGTCATAGCAATAGGAGCCTAGCACTTGGATTTCTCTTAACCCACCTGTGTGTGACAAGTGTCAATTTCACCTTAACTGTTCAGTAATAGGACAAATTTCCTCACGATGGTGATTAATGTCTTACTGCTGTCTGATTCGATTGTTCCTCAGTAGTTCAGCACTTTTGCTAAACGCAGATAGCACAGTAAAGAGAGAGAAAATGTTCATTTGACAATCATAATTAATAATAATGACTTTTATTATTGCTAATAAACTATCTTTATTATTTTAGATTTAACACCCTCATTACTAAGTGGCCCTGAGAGCAAGCTTCACTGTCAATTAAGAATTTTCAAGAAAACATCAAGAAATAAAACGTTATACTAGATATAAAATGCCAAAACTGTGTAACTTGTGTGGTCAATACAGTATGTCAAACACAGCAATAAATTCAAGACAGAAAAGAACAGGAGAGAATTTGGGGTTTGGCTCTTACGGAGAGATTGTTGGAGAGCCATTTCGATGCGGTGCTGAGTGAGTGCCACTTGGGTAGTAACTGATACTAATTTTTGGTTAATAGCTTCTAAAATTTTATCAAATATTTCTAGCTATCTGTTGAGTTGTAGGCTATAAAGATGATTTATACCTTAGCTTATAAGCAAGGAAATCTAGTTACTGATGAAATTCAGGTGAAAATTCTTCTTAACATTTTAGAAAGTAAGAAAAATCGAAGTGTCACATAGTCTCCATAGCTCACGTTTCTCATGCGTCCTGATCTCAATTTGTTTCTTGTTTCCCCAGCGTCATGGTACCATTTCTTATCCTCTCTTCATTCTTTGTGTGAATGCTAATTGAGCATGTACTTCATACCATGCACTCTTCCATATATTCCGGACATGGAAATTAGTGAGATTCAATATTTTCTCCTAATGAACTTTAAACAACAGATGGTTAACTGCAGTAATATATAATGACATACAGCACATTCCAGGTGCTACATTGGAGTTTAGAGCCAAGTGTTGTGAAGACACAGAGAAATGTTAAGTAGTCTGGAGCAGGCAATGGGATCATCAGAAAAGACTTCACAGAGAAGTCTTTTGATCGGTCTTTGGAAGGCAGATAATGGTTTCTTTAGAGTGAGAAGCTGAGGGAAAGGCAATCTATTCATTGAGGTTTTGAACTGTTTACTACAGATGAAAGAAAACTTGTGAAGGGTGAGCAAAGCCTCAGTGACATAAAAGTGCATGGCTTATTCGAGAAACTCTGAGCAGTCAAATATTATTGAAACATAAGATTTGTAACAGAAATGGACTTGGCAAGATATTCACCTAATAAATATTTATTAAGTACATATTATGGGCAAGAGACCAAGCTAGAAATAACGCTATGTATTTTATTGTATACAACACATCCAATTACCCTAACAAAGTGGATGTTATTCTCCAAGTAGGTATCAGGAAATAAATGAGGTGCAAGTAAGGGAAACTTGGTCAGACCTGTGAATCCAGCTGGTTCCTCTAAACATACCCTACTTAAAAACCCAAGTGAATTCAATTCTGAAAGGGACAAAGCATCCTTTTAAAAAGTCTATAACTTTATCCTGAGAGTCTTAATGAGTTAAGATAGGTGTTTTAAGTCAAGGTATATCATAAGAGCATTTAGCAGCAAATATGGCAAAGTGGTTAAGGGATCAGGCATCACCACTATAAGCTGTGTGTGATTTGGCAAGTTAATGTCGCAGGGTCACAGTGTTTTTTCTTATAAAATGGGGATGATGAGAGTACATATTTTATGAGATTGTTGTACTCATCATTTAAAATATGAAATTTATTTAGAGTGATGCTTGGCTTCAATAAGTCATCAGCGTATGGGATTCTTGTTTCAGAAACAGCTCTCTCATGGCACTGTGAGGAAAAGATAGCAGAGGCAGGAAAACTTCAATCCTCAATATTCCAGAAGAAGAACAAAGAGGGCTTCGACTATAGCATTTGGCAGTTATGGAAAAGTAAAGGTAACACTGGGAGATATTTCAGGGGTAAATATTGAAAAAAGTTTGTGACCAACTGGTTTGGGGAGAAGAGGAAGGAAAACCCCAAACAGAAAACAACCCCGAGGCCTCTAGTTTATATGGCCAGATGAATGCTGATGTCTTAACATTTCATAGTCCAACTGCTACTTCCCTGTGAATTAATTATCCTAGGACTCTCCTGGCTGCTGAGTGCCCGTAATTGATTTAGTGACTATTTATAGTGAAAAAATAAAAATAAAAACAATGTTGAAAGCCAATAGAGGCCAGAGAAGTCAGTTCCTCCCACTAAGGCTAGCCTGTCCCTATCACCCTGAACTGACCCTGTTCTCAAGTCCTTTGGGTGTGAAAATAACTGAGCAGTTATCTCTGAAGCTGGCGGACAACACGGCTTCTAAGTTTTAGGACCAGAGCTGCATAGAGGTACAGTGCTGGTAGGTGGTAAAAAGGGGACTGAAGAATGTAGCCCAACTACCATTTGGGGACATTTTGTTTTCACTTGGGACAACAGTGAAATCAAGTTTTCAAATTGTGAGGAGGAATGTTTCTCGAGAATTCTTAATTTCTTAATCAATACACTGATCATATTTAAGTTCTATACAATATCCAGGGTCCATGAGATGTCACAAACTTTAGGTATATGAAAGAAAATACATTTTAAGGTTACTGTTGGGTGAAACATGAGAGTGTATAAACAGAAAGTTAAAACGAACACGAATTCTAGGCAAGACACTCCCTGAAAATTTTTCTTATCACTTGAATTACACATACACAGAATATATTTCCATTCTTCCATAAAAGCTACCGTCTGTATCTCTACTACACAATTCGGGAATTATGAAAGCTGAATATTTTACATGTCGTACAACACAGAAGACTGTGATAATATTTATTTTTGAGCTATTAAGGCTTTAACTGAACTACATTGTTTCTTTAATAAGTTAGTATTGCATATAAATGACAAAAGGAGACAGGAAATACACAAAAACAAGTTTATTTTACAGTGGGGGGATAGAGGAAGAGTGGTAATTAACCCTAAATTCTGTTCTCCATTTATATAAAAGCTTCTTCAGTTCATGGTCTATACACTCTTTTTTCTTTCAAAACAACTTCACGAAAACATCTTGGGGTTTCGAAGATAGAAGGGAATGTTAGTCACTCCATAATGCAAATATCCTGAAAGCAGAAATGAACTCGTGTCCTCTTTTGCATCTCCTCCTATTGTTCCTCTAGCGCCTAAAACACTACCTTCAAGAGGTGGTGGCACTCAGCACACATCTTCACCTTTCCTCCCAACAATGAAACACTTTCTATAAGGTCTTTCCAAATAACCCTCAGAGATGGTAGATTTAATGTTATCAAACCAAAACCTCTTTTGAGTCTAGGTGAATCAAACACTGCCTCTGGAACTTTGTCCCAACATGACTGGTGCCCTGTCTGGATCACGAAAAGACTTCCCTCAGCCTCTTCTCATCCTTTAGTTCTTTGACGGCAAGGCAAAGATAGGCACATTTCTGGCTTGTTAACGAAACTGCCATTGTACCAAGTCTGAGAGCGTAACGGCAAAAAGACAGGAATGCTCCAACCTCTAAAAATGAAGCATTGTATGCCCTGTTTTCCGACTGAGTTAAGACATGCATTTATTTATTTACTTTGGAGAAACAGACTTTGATTTTCCAAATGTTTAGACTTGCTGGATAATTTAAGGTAAAAATCACATGTCTGCGTATGCCTGAAGTGGACAAGCACATCAACTGCTAGTTCTCTTTGTAGTGGAGAACTACAAAACCTGATGAGCTACAGGTAGCGGAGAACTACAAAACCTACACACTCCAAACCTGATGAGCGATAAATTAAAAGAGGACCAACTTTTCTGTTTCCTTGCTATTAACATCACCTCCAAACTATGATCTAGTTAATAACTGAAGCATTTGTTATTCCTCAATCTAAGTTTAAAAACTGTTTGTTTGTTTGTTTGTTTTTTCCTAAGTAAGGTCTACTTCCTACGCGGGGCTTGAACTCAAGACCCCAAGCCAAGAGCCGCATGCTCTACTGACTGAGCCAGCCAGGCACCCCTAAAAAGTTGTTTTAAAAGTGAATGCATTACCCTATTAAAATACATGCCCATCCTTGTATAAGCCTCTGCGTAATTATAGTTTTGTATAATTAGAGCTTTATGTCAAAAGATTTACAGCTTTATCACCTCAAGCAATATTTCACAGCTGCCAAGAATGATTTATGCAATAATGACTTAAACTGTAAAATAGAATCCTCAAAGGAAGGGCTGTCAAATATGCCTACTGCAAATAACTAGGTTTTTAAAAATTGATATTCTGGTAAACAGCAAGTTCAACGGTACCTGGTAAAATCACATAAAGTAGCATGGAAGGAAGTGTGGCTTCATGAGGGGGATCATGCAGCTGATCACACACTGCATGTATGTGAACTCATGGCGTAGATCATGGGTTCAAACTGCGTAGAACACCTCTGGCCAGTTTGGAAAACAAGCGTTCAGAAGTAAAACCAAGCTTATGGTTTTGCTGCTCTAGTATGAGTGACTGGAAAAAGTGGAAACAGAATATCTCAACTTTTTGTTACTTTGCTCACTGTGCTTAGTACATTCCTATCCATATTCCTGTAAAGTGCTAAATAGAGAATAAGTAAAGGAAGCATTTACTGTATATACTTAAGAAACCAAGAAACTCCCCAAAGTAAATTAGCTCAATAATAAAGAAGTAAGGACACTGAAAAACAAACCAATACAAAATGTTGGTGATTTTATCCCTTCCTGATTTTATAAATGTAGGGTGCCAGGCAGGTCTCTAAGGGCAAGTCTTTCAAAGCATTTGAACTTCACAAGCTCTGACTGTATTTGCAGTTGCCATGTGAATAAAACCAATGTACTTTGAAGATTCTATTCAAGGTATCTGAACTAGTCTCAAAAACACAGGTTGATTACATTGAGAGCAAATTGGGCTGTGTCTTCACAATCTAAAAATATAATAAAATTAATCTTTTTCTTTGGAAAAAGAAAAATAAAAAGCTTGGCCCATTATCTCACATATCTCATATCAATAAAAGTAAAATAGGCAGCATTTGGCATTAGCTCTAAAGATTACCAAGTCTTTGTAAACTGACTCAGATCTGAAAATGAAGCCAACAGAATCAAAATCATCACCAAAGGTTAATATTTATATAGCTAAACAAGCTTCTAAGTAAAGATTCCTTTTTTAAAATGAGAAGGTTTTAATTCATATAACCAAGTGCATCACTCAGATAGAAAGATTTGCATTAGTCAATGTACCAGGAGCATCTTCGCTGTAGAAACTTTTACATTCATGTTTGTGATTCCACCTTAAGTTGCCTTTATTGGGTATTCTGAGATAACTTCATGTGCTCACATTATACAAGTTACACAAGGTTTTGAAATATCACCATTCCGCATGCCATATAATAAATAACAACTTTCATTTCAAAATACTTTCTGAAAAATATAGTGAGTATCTAAGTGATCCTGACAGTCCAGATTCATTTTATACTTAAATTCTTCAAGTTTAAAAAAAAATACTGAAATATCCCAGAAAACATAATGATCAAATGTGGACCAGCATGCTCTGCATAATCACAATATAGATTGTGTCAATATCATGATAAATATTCAGATGGGGAAAAATGTCAGACAATTAAATTACTCCAAAAGCCCAAATTGTTGGCATCAGATACACACACAAAAAAGATGGGTTGCATTTGGATAGTGAGAGCCTTAGTCCAAGAAATGCTTTCAAGACAACAGAGCAATTAGGCTATTTCTAGCATGCCAGCACTACTGATTGAAAAGGGGGGGAGGGATGAGAAGTTTAAAAGCAATCTCTATGTTGGTTGATAATCATATAATTGTTTTCATTGCAGATTGATCCAAAGTTATACAAACCTGTTTTTCTAATCATTGTTTGTCACATATACTCACATAAGTTGATGTTAAGGAAAAACCAGTAATTAAGAACTACATTTTCTATCATAAAATATTTAATTGTAAGAAAATAAGAGGAAGGGTTAAACTTTTCCCTGCTAGAATTTCTGCTGTGTTTTTCATCAAATGATGAATCATTATATGATACAGGTTATAACAGATCATTTTCTCATTTGTAAAACTTAAGAGTTACCTAAAAATCTGACTATATACCCCTCTGCCTCAATGATTTCTGCCAATGGAAAAAAATGGTAATGCAATATCAACAAAACCAACCACAGCATGCATTTTAAGTGATTTACATTTAAGCACTAAATTGTCAAATATCACTGTGTATATTTGAGAATGTATATTCTTTTAAATGGGTATATATGAATATTCATACATGTGAGTTCATATGCTATATATGGTATGTTTAATGAATGCATGTCTATTAAATGGACATTTGGGGGGAACTATTATAGGTCTATTATATTATACTCCCATAGCAAGCCTGAAAGAAGGAGGGGTGCCCTTGAAGTTGAGGTATGACCTTAAGTTTGAGATGCCAGTTTTGTTGCAGCTATAAAAATGATTACTGACAACTCCACAGTATCATAGCTCCCTTTGCCCATTTCTTATTTTAGGACAAATCTTTAACAGCCTTTATTATTTGAATATACATAGGTTTACTGGACCAATTCTTCACGTTCTTACATATCACCTTAATGTTACATGAAAAGGAGCAAAAGATACAAGGGGTGTTGACTATCAAATAAAGCTGAAGAGCCAAGAAACATTTATAACTGCAGTAGTTTTACTTGAAGATACACAGTTTTCTATAAGATGTTGCTTTGTGAAATATTTTCAGGTTCAAGCAAATAAAATTCTGTATGTGTCTCCTTGGATACATGTATCAACGCAATCAGTAAATTATTGGCCTTTATATTATTCCCTAGAAAGGGAAGAGAGTAAGACTGATTTGTGGTACTTTGTCCTAGTGATAGTAAGTCATTGCACTTTTGAAGAGTACAGAGTACCCTTACTCAAAGAAGAAATTGTCCTTACTAGTCCACTAGTGAAAGCATCCAGATTTCCTGAATCCTAAAATACTAGAAGCAAAAGATATCTACAACTGAATATTTGGAGCTTCTCTGCATATGAACTTTCAATAATCAGTTGTCAAAATTTCATTTCACTGCAATCAAGTAAAAATAATTCTAAATAGATGAACTTTACCATTTTTGTGATAGTAGGTGACCTCCACTTTCCTCTCCTCTGACCCCAGCAATGCCTGGGCAATTTGGGCAATATCATGTCTCTTGGTCTCAGGCCCATGGAGAAAGTCACAGGTGCACGGCTTTTGCATGACATCTGGCCTGGAGAAACCAGTCATCTCGCAGAACCCATCGTTGCAGTAGATGATGGCACAGTTTTGCACTCTGGCATTTGCAATGATAAATTTTTTATCTGCAATAAGAAGATAGTGAGACATCTTTTAAAAAGCTTCCACAAGATTTCCATAAACACTGGAGCAAATTGTTGCATAACAGGAGATCTGAAAAGCAGGTGCTTCCCAAATTCCTAACTGCCCAGGGTTTTAAAAGAAAAAAAAAATCCTAAATGTGAAATTAACAGTCCCAAGTAGTTTTAACAAAAAGTATTAAGGAACTACTCTTCAAATTTCAAGAATGTAATTTCTCAAATAGTCTAGTTCTCAAGCCTTGTAACTCCCGGGGGTCCTAATGCACACTCAACAAGCAGCTGGCCCATTGATTATTTCCAGAATACCATTTAATTGTAAGATAAATATTTTCAAAGCCCAAACAATGAAACACCTTGTAACTGTCAGATTTCTCACCTCAGCTTTGGCCCTTAAGAGTACAACTTTCTCAAAGTAGTTATTATTTTCTGGATTTGGCTTTTCTCTATCCCTCTAAGGCATGCTACACACTCATCATGTTAAAAAACAAAACAAAACATGAAACTATTAGCAATAAAACTATTTTGTGTTAATAGTTTAATAATTTGAAGATTCACCTTTCATAATATATATTGTCTAGGAGATAAAAAAAATTACACATACACAGTAAATGTCACATTAGCACCTTTTCACTTTTACTTGGGGAGAACCTTGAAATTGTGTGCAGTAGTAGGGATTTCAATACAAAGGGCTCATTAAGTTTCAATCATAAATTGTATTTACTATTTCCAGGTAAGATGGGAACAGGATATACTAGTATATTTTGTACACAAGGTACTATATCCTCATGTCACTAAATGCAGTGCCAATACCTGCAAAATGTATAACATAATTGTGTGCTAATGTAGTTTTAAGGAAATGTGGAATATGAATTAACAAGCATAGGATTTAAAATTAATATGTTTATATAACAATAATTCATTCCTTACAGTTAGTCCACAGGAGAATGTTAAATGTATCTGCATTCAGTTGTGGGATTTACTTATTACATTTTAAGTTTCACATTTCGTAACGGAAATTTAAGGAAATGATAAAGGGGCATAAATGTTGTTTTGAAGAATCAACCGTTTGCATTGGGAACCAGCACGGATCAGATATTGCTTTTCCCAAATTATCCTTCTTGGGATATATTTGCGTTGATTCAATGCAAAGTTTAGCTTCTATAAACTAAAAGCAAGCAAGCATCCCTGTCATACCACAGCTTAGCAATTTAACCCAGGTAAAATATAGTTTGCATAGCCGTTTACATCGCTGCTACCATTTACATTTTCTGGTTCCAGTGGTATGCTCTGCTCTACTCCTGACTTTCAAAAAGTCTACAATTAAACAGCCTCAAAATATAAACCCATGTTATACTAGTACGTTCCCTTTAAGATAGTAGAAGAGTAGGACATTAAGTAGCAAGGCAGATAATGGAGCAGTGGGAGAGGAGGATCAAATTGCCTCCTACAATGGAGACCATAATCTAAAATGTAAATCAGAATTAATATCTGGGGGAGAACACTCCCGCTGCCATTCGAACCTCCTGGCTCGGTTTCACAGCCTGTTAACTTGAAAGAGCCCGGAGTTGCCGGCTCCTCAGCCTGAACGCGGCGAACGCCAAGTGCACCGTCAAAGCAGAAAGCGAGGGAGAGATAAGAGAACAAATGAACTTACTTTGCCCTTCAAATTTCCGTATGATGGTCCCCAAAAATGTGTTTTGTGGTGCCACATGCCCCCTGCGAACAGGCATGTTGACCCCGGTCCTCCGAGGAGCGCTCCCCCCGAGCTCTGGAGTTCTCCCGGGATCTCTCCTCGGCTAGAGCCCAGGCCAGCGCGCGAGCCGCTCTTTGTGGCAGAGCATCCTCTTTTGAAACCAGAAATCTCTTCCCATTAGCACCACTTCTAGACACCCGCTTTCCCTAGCGGAGTCCAATCCATCCCCTTCACCTTCCGGAGGGGGCCTCGCACCGGACTGCCGCGGGTGAGAGGGTTTGGGGGTGGGGAGAGGGAAGGAGGCGGGGTGAGGGGGGTGGCGGGGGAGGGAGGGAGGGAGGGAGGGAGCGGTGGGGGTGGGGTGGGGTGGGAGGGGGGCGGGGAGTCACAAGGGCAATCGATCTGTTTCTCTTCTCCCAAACAGCGCCAATTTCCCAGTGCAAATGGGCTTAACCTGGCGGTTGCCCAGAGCTGTGAGGATGGCTGGGGGGGGGGGGGGGGGGGGGGGGGAGGGGGATGGAAGACTCGTGCGGCTTTTGCAGGAAGACGAGAAAGAAAAGGAGGCTGGGGGGTTGGGGGGAGTTGACGTTTCTATCCCCGCCCTCTCCCCTACACACACACACACACACACACACACACACACACCCTTTATCCCGAGAGCTTGGGCGCCGCCACAGCTCGGATTACTCAAGCGTGCTTTAGCGGAAGCCAGCCAAGAAATCTCCAAAACTCAGTGACAAACAGCTACTCTGGGAAGGTGATCTCCACGGCCACCAGCCACAGGGCTCCATCCCTGAGCTCCTCACGCCGCAGTAGCTAAAACACCCTTAGCTGCAAAGAAAAGACAGGTGTGAAAACAGTCCCTCAGTGAGGACTACTTCTAAGCTCTGGTGGCGTTCAGGAGTTTGAAGACTGAGGATGAGCCACTTAAGGGTTCAGGTTTAGTTCGGATCCCCAGGACTCCGCGGAGGTGGGTGCTGAAGCCCTAGCTGAATTGGCACTCCTGTCCCTGCCTTGAGCTGAGCCGAGTCTCCCAAAGACTAAAGGCTGCTGGTACCGCCGCTGAGCATGCCCGGTTTCACTGCTTGAACCCGTGAGGAGTTGCAACGTTGGGGGTTGATTGGGACTCTTGGTGCTAGAGACTGGAAGAAAGATGGGAAGGCCAAAGACTAGCAACTGGTACAAAACAAGGGAAGTGTTTGAAATGGGCGAGGCTGTGCTCCAGGGGAAAGGAACAAAAGGTGGGTGGGGCAAAGAGTTACCAGCCTTGGTGTGACCTCCAATGCTACTCATCTCCTGAACACACTAGGCACACCATTCTACTCTCTTCCACTATTTCTAAGAAATTATCTCATTTAGGATGGGAAAGGGCTCAAGGAGCAGAATAGAGTCCTCTTCGTTCTTGCTCTCAGAGCCTGCCAAGGCGGGAATCTCCTGTTACATATACACATCTTTCTAAACAGACCTCCTGGAGACTTAGGAAATCAAATGTGACAAGTCATGCCAGGAGACGGTGTTTTCTAAGTTGTTTTTCTAGTTTTTCTCGTTTCTTTTCCCTTCATTTATGTTATCTCCTCCTTTAACCTAATAGTCAGCCTCTATCCACGCCCCTTTCTCTAAATGGAATTTGCCAAGCTACAACCTACAAAACTACCACAACACAGACGGACAAACCTCTTGTTTCCAGCTGGTGATAAAAGCCCTAAGTCCTCTATGGAAACAGGTAGCTGTATAATAGTGTTGGGGGTTCTTGCAACTCATTAGCCTGATTTGCCTGTGCCTTGAATCAGTCAGGTTCAGATTTTCTCAGTTACAAACTAAAACCTAAAGTAAAAACAATGAGACTGGAACAGAGAAGAGCCAAGAGGGAGGCTTAGATTAGGAAAGTGAAAAAGTGGACTACAATAAATAATGAGGAAATAAACATATTGACTTTAACTTTATGTTGCAGAAAATACAAGCCAAGAAAAAAAGAAATCCTCCCAAATAACCCCCCAAAACCTAAGCAATTCTTCCCCTTTCATGTCAGAGTAATGAAAATGAATTAGAAATGCAAGACATTGCCTGGGAATGTTGAATTTTCAGGTTAATTAGCTTTACTTAAAAAAAGAAACAATCTATGACAACCCTTAGGCTCTTATGGTAGCTTGAGCTTTTCTGAATCTGTACAGTTCCCTCTCTCGGAACATAAAAAGACACGCTCCTCCAATGTACAGCTTTATTTTCTCCCCTTCTGCAGTATAAGTAGATCACTCTATCATTCTATTCCCTAGCTGCAGCTGGGCTCATGAAACGTCGGAGTTCCTCTCCCAGGTGTTAAACGTGTGGAGCTATCCGTGGTGCTGACTCTGACTCTGCCGTTAGTAACTGCTCTCCGCCTACATCCAGCCCCAGACAATAGAACTGCAAACTCGGCAAGTGGGCCCGAATATATCCACATACACATGTCCTCACTAGATACCCACAGAAACGGTGCTATTTGCACCCCATCTTCTTTTTCTACTTATCTTGTTAGCTAAATCCAAGCTCAAATGCATTCTCCCCAAAATGCACCAAAAACTCCACAGAAAACAGAAAAACTTAACATTGTGCAGATTGTAATTAAGGGTTCATGTACACTATAAAGGCATAACAGTAGGTTATGGCAAGGCAAGGTCGTATGGCAAACTATTTCTTTTTCAAATCACAAGGAAAGTCAGTGAATGAATACTGCTGTAAAGGGAAACAGGCATTTCCAAATGCAGTTTGAAACAGATTTATCTGCCATATGACAAGATGTATTGACATGCAAAAGGTAACAGTGCAAACTGTTTCTAGTATGAGTTTGATACTTTCACAGATTATTGAGTCCCAAAATCCTTGAATTCTTCTTTCAGGGTGGAAGAGTGGCTTCTTTTAAGGGTGGAAGAGTGGCTTCTTCAAGAGAAAAAATGGCTTTTTGCTCCCTGGTATATTATTTCTTTCTCTATAAATTTCAGAGTAGTCTCTGTTTGATTGTTCTGAGTAATTAAACACATGATGGTTGAAGTTCCATTGTCTGTGTTCATATTAGCAATCTCTGTGGCTTCACATTTTTCCCAACCTCATTTAGCTGTAAGATTAGTTCTATTAAGGATTCAGTGTAAGATCATAGGACATTCTATAACCTATGTATTGTAATTGATTGATCTGAGCAGAAGATTAAAGGCATCCTGTTTCTAAATTACCCCAGTAATCGTGTTCATGCATTATACATTGGTACAGTGGAGACAAGTACATCAATCTATATTCAGCCAATAATAGAATCAAACCAGAGGATGGTAATCATGGCTGCTTGCTGGCTGGAAAATTACCCCTCCCCTCATCCCCATGATCTACAAAAGCACATTTTAGATACTGTATTGAGGACAGATTTTATAAGTTGTTCAGTATTTGGGGCCTTTTTTTTTTTTTTGGAAGTCCAAATATTGAATAAAGTACATAAATTAAATGTTGAAATCCTATCAAGTGTACAGTTTAATACTCAAAATGATCTGCTTATGGGCAAAGATACAGCTATTTATTTATTTTGAGAGAGACACAGCAAGTGGGGGTGGCACAGAGAGAGCAGAAGAGAAAGAATCCCAAGCATAAAGCCTGACATGGGGCTTGACTCCACAAACTATGAGATCATGACTTGAGCTAAGACCAAGAGTCAGATGCTCGACCAACTGAGCTATCCAGGTGCCCCAGATTCAGATACATTCTTAAAACTACTTAATTGTCCCTGTTACTTTAAAATTAAGTAGTTTAGTATTCATAGTGTGTTAGAAACTTTTTAACAATGTTTACTACATAGTAAGTACTCATAAATTTCATACACACAAAATTCTGTATACAGGCCCACAGAATTAATGGAGCCCTGCTTAAGAACCTTACATTTGAAATTATTTAAGTATCATACTTCAGTGCTTGAATCTTTAAGGAAATAGTAGCATCCATTGTGGGCTATTTAAGCGGTATTCTTATACTGACAAAGAATAAAAACTTTTTGAGATCAGACAAGCAATGTAGTTTGTTTCATATTTTTTGAATTATGTAGAATATAAATCAATGAAATTAAAGTGAAGTCTTCTCAATTGGGTAAAACTAGTTAAATAATGTCATGGCCACAATGTAGCATTATAAAGGTTATTTTAATGTGGCCTTCTATGGGGGTCCTGGGTATTATCCTAGTAAGTGGGTCACATTTAACCTAAGAAACTTCGGACTTTACAGTTACAAGTTAGGCAAATTTTGGCTTGTATTATTATACATAGCTCTGGAATATCATAAGAGGCAGAAATTTGGAGGTCATTAAAACAATATATCTGTGCAGCATGGAGTAGTGTAAAAAGCAGAAAAAAAACTGGATTCGAACTTGAAATTGCCATCACAGCAGAAACCAATAAAAGTAGTTAAGCTCTGTTGTTCAAAATCAGTATAACAATCCTTAAATTTCCCCTTTTTTTTGTAAAGAATAACTAGGAGAGTGGACTTCGAGTGCTTAGTGCAAACTCTAGCAGTTAGTGAACATTTAAATAACAGCTATCCTACAATCTAAGCACCATATTATTTAAAATTAGTAAATTAATAATATTAACATTAACATATAGGATTTAACTACTTTAGACTAAGGTGGTACTAGTGCTGTGTGTTTGGGGCATGAAAATTAAGGTAGAGAAAGGAGTAGGTAAATCATATTTGTACTCATTAGTTTCAGTGATTTGGACTAATACTAGTGGCTGTTTCTAATACATTAACATAAGCATGTCTGGTTAGAAAATTGAACATTCCTTCAGAAAATTTAGATGCTTTCCTGATAATATACTTTATATGTCAGTTTTAATCCAAATGGTTATTACTTTACCTGGGGTACTTTTGTAATAACAAACTTCACATTATAGTTTTTATGCAAAATGATTAATATTTGCCTCATCTCATTGAGTATATGTAAATCTTACTGAAAGACTAAAGCCTTTTCTATGAGCAGTAACATGTTAGCAGACGCTTTCTTAAAATATGCCACCTATTCCTGCAGAAGATAATATGTTCATACGTGAATAGTTAATACATTCATCAGTAATTGACATATGAAAATAATGACCTAACAGCTCTAATAATTTATGAAATCTAAGTTCATTAAAAAATTATATAGACATTCTAGGTGATGATTTGATTAAGTGCATTTATAAGGTTGTTTTAGAAGATAATTTCTTGGGCACCTAGGTGGCTCAGTTGGTTAAGCATCCACCTTTTGATTTCAGTTCAAGTCATGATCTTTTAGTCTGTGAGTTTAAACCCCGTATCAGGCTCCATGCTGATAGTGTGGAGCCTGCTTGGGATTCACTCTCTCCCTGTCTCTCTGCCCCCACTCCCCCCCAACATCCCTCTCTCTCTCTTTCTCTCTCTCTTTCCCCCCTCTCTCTCTCAAAAATTAATGGATAAGCTTACAAAAATAGAAGATAATTTCTTTAATGAATTTATAAGTAATCTATCACATTGGACCAAAAATGAATCAGTTGTTACAAATTATAGCTTTTTTGAAGACCAAGGTAGTGAATGAAATGTATGTTATATCAGTAGATCTTAAAATTGTCCTTAGTTAATAAATGCACTCTTATAATTATCCAGATTAATTATGTGTTGTATTCATTAAGTCTAAATCGCTGGTCTTTGTACATTGTAAAAATACACAGTTTTCCCTAGAAATACACTAAATTGTATTGCTTCTTTTCTGGAAGACATTCTCTTTAGTTATTTAAAAAAAAGTCTTTATATATTTGAACAGATTTATTGCACTATAAAAGCTCTAAACTTTTAACCAATCTGTATACCAGGAACCAGCTTTGTCCTAAACAAATAATTTGAAAGCTACCATCTGAGCTTCCAGATCTCTTCATAATGGAGTAATGAGATCAGAAATTAAATTCTTACTTTTAACAACTACATAATGGACAAAATATAGAAAACAACAGTGTTCAGATATTGGACAACAAGGAACACAAGAGACTGTATCCTGAAAGAAGGACAAAAATGAGGTAAGCCCTATGATTGCCGCAGCTTACCAGCTAAATAGAATTTCCAGACCATTGTATGCAGAGTGGGAAACCACACAGAGCTCAATGGACTGAATGAGAAGACAAAGTTTAGAGTTCAGGGAAGTCAAGGCAGCTTGAATTTACAGAACAGAATCATGGAGAGAAGGAAGTAAAACAGAAAGAGAGGTTCAGATATCTTCATAGATATCAACTCAAGTCTTGTCTAATTTTCACAAGTGTGTGACGAAACTACCCAAGACTAGAGGGAAAAACTAAGGAAAACATTTGGCTTAACAATTACCAAAGCTTACACAGGACTGGAAATAGTTGCTTATGTCATCATCTGAAGTGAAAAACCTACTAATGTATGGAAAGAACACTGGTGAGACTCTTCAGAAAGTTACTACATTAATAGGTGAAATGAAACCATAAGTAGAGATTGATCTATAAAGCTCAAAAGCAAGTCTCAAAATAGTTATAATGATATGTTAATTATGTTTCAGAACAAAGGCCAGCTATATTTAAAGGAATATACAACAAAATCCAGCACATAAGACACAAAATGAATAATGTCCAGCATTCAATCAAACATTATCAGGCATCCCCCTCAAAAAAAGGGGGTGGGGGAAGAAAAATCAATCGAGAAATAACCAGAAGGATATGGATGACTGAATTAGCAATAAGGCCATTACACAGTTATTATAACTATACTACCTGTGTCCAAACTCTGGAAGAAAATGAAGCTGATGAAGGAAGAAATGGAAGACATAAAAAAGATCCAAATCAAACTACAGACATGTAAATATAACAACTAAAATTAAATATATATAAATACTGGGCAACATTAAGAAGTCGTAAGAAATGCCTAGCAAGCTACCACAGTCACAAAAGGCAATTCCTTTCCTTGCAGTAAATTATATATATTTTTATATATTATTTATATATTATATATATATACTTTATGTATACATGTATGTATGTGTGTGTGTATATATACATATACATATATATATTTCTATGTATCTGTCTACCTATCTATCATCTGTTTTCTTGGTAGAACCCTTGGCTGATTACTCTATAGAAGAAATTACAAGTAAAATTGGAAGGCAATTTTAATTGATTGAAAAAAAATTACATGTCAAAATTTGTGAGATGCAACTAAGGCAAGACTGGAAGGGAAATTCACAGAATTAATTGCTAAGCTTTTAGAAAAGAAGTGTATCAAATCAATAATCTAAGCCTTCACTTAGAAAACTTAAAATAAACAAAAAGACACCAAAACTAAAAACCTACAAATTGTGCATAAGAAGGAAAATAATAAAGAGCAAAATAATAAAACAGCAGAAAACTGTAGATAAAATCAATGAAAACAATAACTGGTTCATTGAAAAGATCAATAAAATTGGTAAACTTCTAGCCAGATGGACCAGGAAAAAAAAGAAAAAGAAAGGACACAAACTACCAGTATCAGGAATAAAAAAAGAATAAATGCTTCAAATCCTATAGACATATAAAAAATACAATTCTGTACAACTACACATTTGTCAAATTGTATGAAATACACATAAATTTGAATGGTATAAGTTAAGAAAAAGAAATTGATAACCTTAATAGTTCAATAATTATTTTTTAAAAAGTTAAATTTGCATTTAAAACTTTCCCAAAAAGAAAATTCCAGTTCCAGTGGCTTCATTGGTGAATTCTACCAAACATTTATGGGAAGCATAATACCAACAGTAAAGAAACTTTTACAGAAAGGAGAAGAGGATAAATTCCCAAATCATGAGGAGAGAAATCATATACTGCAACCACATAAAGAAATTAGAAGAGATCTCAGAGCATTCTCCTTATGAACATAGATGTGAACCTTCCTCACCTAAATTTTAGAAAACAGAAGCAGTTTCTCTGAAGAATTTAAGTTGGTTTGATATTTAAAAATCACTGCAATTCACAATATTGACATAAAAAGAAAAATGAGATCTTGTAACAGATGCAGAAAAAAGAAACTGAAAATAATAAATTTCAACTTATTAAAAAAAAAACTCTCTAATTAAGTTAGGAATACCAGAAAATTTCCTTAACATGAAAAAAGTCATTTCCAAAAGCCTCTTTCAGGGGCACCTGGGTGGCTCAGTCAGTTGAGCGACTGACTCTTGATTTCCACTCAGGTCATAATCCCAAGTCACGGGATGGAGCCCGAGGTTGGGCTCCGCTCCCCTGCTTGTGCTGTCAAAAATACATACATACATACATACATACCTCTTTCAAATATCGTATCTAATGGTGACAAGCTAAATTATTTTCCTCCTAAGATCAGGAACAAGAAAAAATGTTCACTCACAGCTTGTATTCAACATTCCATTAAAGATTGTGGCCACTGCAAAAAGGCATACAAAGTAAGTAAAAAGTATACAGACTGAAAAGGAAAAAGTAAAATGATTTTTATTCACAGACTAATTGATTATTTCAGCAGAAAATCCTAATGAACTCACAATAAACTTTAGAAGTAATAATTGGGTTTATCAAGTTTATAATATACATGAAGAAATTTAAAAATCAGTTGCATGCTTTATATACTGGCAATGAATATTTGGAAATTCAAGTTAAAATACAAGACAGTTTAAAATAGTCCAGAGATTATAATATACACATAAGGATATATTTAAAAATTATAAATAAAACTTATCCACCAAAAATTACTAAACATTGTTGAAAAAATTAAAGGAGGCATAAATAAATGGAAAGATATACTATGTTCATAGATCAAAATATTTAATATTGTTCAAATGCCAATTCTTCTTAAATTGAGCTATAGATTCAATAAAATCATAATAAATTTTAAGAGTTTTATAGATACTAATAAGCCAATTCTAAAATGTATATGAAGCCCCTAGCACCCAAAATAGCCAAAATAATTTCAAAAGTGAGGAACTAAGTGGGAGGACTTACATTATCTGATTTCAATGCTCACTTCAATGCTACATTAATAAAGACAATGTGGTATTGTGTAAAAATAGATACATAGAGGGGCGCCTAGGTGGCGCAGTCGGTTAAGCGTCCGACTTCAACCAGGTCACGATCTCGCGGTCCGGGAGTTCGAGCCCCGCGTCGGGCTCTGGGCTGATGGCTCAGAGCCTGGAGCCTGTTTCCAATTCTGTGTCTCCCTCTCTCTCTGCCCCTCCCGCATTCATGCTCTGTCTCTCTCTGTCCCCAAAAAATAAATAAACGTTGAAAAAAAATTAAAAAAAAAAAAGATACATAGATCAACAGAACGAGCAGGAGAGTTCAGAAATAGACCCAAATATATATGACTATCAGATTTTCAACAAATGAGCCTAGATAATTCAATAGAGAAAGGGTAGTCTTTTCAGTAATTGGCAGTAAACAATTAAGCCATATGAAAAAAAAATCGACCCTTATGTCACACTATATACACAAATTAACTAAAAATAGAGCCTATATCTATATATGAAAGTTAATTCTATAAAATTTCTAAAAGAAAACAGTAAAAAAAAATCTTAATGATTCTGACTGAGGTGAAGATTTCTTAAAGAGAACACACAGAAACAAAGCCCATATTATAAAGGAAAAAAAAATGATAAGTTGGAATTCAATGAAATTAAAATACTTGCTCTGTTAAGAAAATAAAAAGCTAGCCAAATATTGGGGAAAAGTATAATGCATATATCCAATAAAGTACCTGTATCTGGAATATTTAAAGCTTTTTTGAAGTGAAATAATAAGACAAACATCAGTAAATATGGATAGTGTATTTGAGCAAACACTATGCTAAAGAAGATATAATGATGTTAGTGAGCACTTTAAAATGTGTCCAATGTTATTAATCATTAGCAAAACAAATATAAAAGCCAAAATTAATTTCCACTCCATTCCCAACAGAATGGCTAAAATTTAAAAAAAAAGTTTGACAATGCCAAGTTTTGATGAAGATGTGGAACAGGTAAAACTCTCATACATTGCTGGTAGCAATAAAGCATGATGTAGCCACTACTGAAATAAGTTTCCTATAAAAGTTACAAAGTTTCTTATAAAGACTTTCATATATATATTGGGGCACCTGGGTGGCTCAGTCAGTTGAGCCTCCGACTTCGGCTCAGGTCATGATCTCATGGTCTGTGGGTTCAATCGGGCTCTGTGCTGACAGCTCAGAGCCTGGAGCCTGCTTCGGATTCTGTGTCTCCCTCTCTCTCTGACCCTCCCCCACTCATGCTCTGTCTCTCTCTGTCTCAAAAATAAATAAAAACATTAAAAAATTTTTTAAATAAATAAATAAAGACTTTCATATAAAATTAAGCATATATTCTACCATATGATCCAACATAAGTCCAAACGGAGTCTTGTATATGTGTTCATTGCAGCTTTATTCATAGTAGCCCCAAATGTCCAAACAATAGTGAATGGATGAAAGAATTGTGGTTTATTCATACAACTGAATACCTCTTAAGAACAAAGTGAAAGAATCTACACTGATACATTCAAGAATATGCATGAATCTCTAAAGCATTCAGCTAAATGAAAGAAGCCAGTCATAAAAGTATATCAACTATGTTATTCCATTTGAACAAAATTCCTCTTAAAGAAGCAGAACTGTATTAACAGAGAGGTGGTTGTCAGTGTGTGGAGAGTGAGGAAGAGGATTGAATACAGAAGGCCCAGAGGGAAATTTGGGAGATGAGGGAAGCATGTTTTTTCAGGATTGTGGTGTTTATATTTATCTAATTTAAGAAATGAAAATGAAAATAGAAGACATTCCAGCTTCATAGCCATAAAATATTATCTTGTAAATAAAATATCATATTTTATCCATACCTAATATAATATGTAGTATACAGACCCAATTATATGCTGAATGAATGATTAGTCTGAAGATTGTGTAACAAATTTAGCAAATAATTCACAGTGTATACTCGATATATTGTTACTAACAATGAGACATTCATCCATATGCTGAGAAGAAAACAGCAAATTCCCACTGAAAAGAAATAATGAAAAGTATAATAGTTACAGACTATTAATTAACCATTAAATCAACATATAGTCTCTTTGATAAAGGCAAAAAGCACACAGACCTAATTATTACCATTTAATAATGTATTACATCAAAGAGACACATTGATCAATGGAACAGAACAGAGAGCCCAGAAATAAACTCATACTTATGGTCAATTAATCTATGACAAAGAAGGTAAGAATATACAATGGGAAAAGACAGTCTCTTCAACAAATGGTGCTGGGAAAACTGGAGAGCTACATGCAAATGAATGAAACTGGACCACTTTCTAACACCACACACAAAAATAAACTCAAAATGGGTTACAGACCTAAATATGAGACCTGAAATCATAAAAATTCGAGAAAACATAGGCAGTAATTTCTTTGATATTGTCCATAGAAATATTGTTCTAGATATGTTTCCTCAGGCAAGGAAAACAAAGACAAAATTAAACTATTGGGACTACACCAAAATAAAAAGGTTTTGCAGTGAAGGAAATCATCAACAAAACAACTAGGCAATTTATTGAATAGAAGATATTTGCAAATAATGTATCCCTTACACTTGTCAGAATGGCTAAAATAAAAAGACAAGAAATAACAAGTGTTGGTGAGGATGTGGAGAAAAAGGAACCCCTGTGTACTGTTGGAAGAAATGTAAATAGGTGCAGCAAATGTGAAAAACACTATGGAGCTTCCTCAAAAACTTAAAAATAGATTTACTATATGATCTAGTAATTCCTCTCCTGGATACTTACCCAAAGGAAACAAAAAGATTAATTTGGGAAGATTTATGCACGCTTATGTTTACTGCACCATTATTTACAATGGTCAAGGTATGGAAGTCACCCAAATGTCCATCGATAGATGAACGGATAAAGAAGATGTGGTATATATATGCAATGAATATTACTCAGCTATAGAAAGAATTAGATCTTGCCATTTGTCAACATAAATGAACTTAGAAGGTATAATGCTAAGTGAAATAAGTCAGACTGAGAAAAACAAATACCATATGATTTCACTCATATGCGGAATTTAAGAAACAAAATAAATGAACAAAGAAAAAAAGAGACAAATAAACAAAAAACCCAGACTCTTAAATATAAAGAACAAACTGATGGTTGCCAGAGGGGAGGTGTGTGTGGGGGGGAAATGAGTGAAATAGAAAAAAGAGATCAAGAGTATCCTTATTGTGATGAGCACTAAGTAATGTATAAAATTGTTGAATCATGCAACTATGTGGATGGAACTGGAGGGTATTATGCTAAGCGAAATTAGTCAGTCAGAG
The DNA here is from genome assembly GCF_018350175.1 of Felis catus. Lineage (NCBI taxonomy): Eukaryota > Metazoa > Chordata > Mammalia > Carnivora > Felidae > Felis > Felis catus. The sequence continues at coordinate 152,077,350 of NC_058375.1, forward strand.
AAAGACAAATATGATATGACTTCACTCGTGATGCCTTCAAGACAGAAAAGACGAACACAAGGGAAGGGAAGCAAAAATAATATAAAAACAGGGAGGGGGACAAAACATAAGAGATTCTTAAATATGGAGAACAGAGGGTTATTGAAGGGGTTGTGGGAGGGGGATGGGCTAAATGGGTAGGGGCATTAAGGAATCTACTCCTGAAATCATTATTGCACTATATGCTAACTAATTTGGATATAAATTCAAAGAATAAAATTATAATTAATTAATTGTTGAATCATTATATTGTACACCTACAACTAATATAACACTGTATGTTAACTATACTTCAATAAAAATAATGTTATTAGATTACATTATTATGTTACTATAAAAATTTACTTTAATTTGTTTCATTCTATTTCTTGGGTCCAGACTTCAAGATTTCAGACTTTTTATCACTTCATATCTGGGTCATCAAAGTAGTCTCCTACATCTTTCCCATATATTGAGATTATGTAATTGTAAACCATCCTACTGATGAAGATCACATTCCTATTCTTTGAGACACCAACTTTTTATTGTGCCCAATTAGAAATTTTTAATAGCCTTTTATTGCTTCTTGGATAAAAATATCACCTTTATTTATTATGAAAAGTTCTCTACAATTGTGCTCTTCATCTATCCATCCTCATGTTCCACCATAACCCTGTAAATTCATTATCATTTCTAGCCCAATGCCAAACATCCACCCTTGTTATTAGTGTTTTATATTCCTGTACCTCCACCAAATTTCTCTACAGGTTACTCAAGTCCCATCATCTTTAAAATTCCCTGACGCATCATTGTTTTTGCTCCTCTTCCGAAGCTCATAGTGTATGTACTCTTTTCCACCCATTCGACCACTTTCTTCGTATTGTTACATAACACTTTGAAATTCATTTAATTCTCATAAATTATAAGGTAAATACTCTTATTTTCACTATTCTATACTTGAGAAAACTAAAGTTCAAAGAAGAAACTTAATGTCCCTGAAGGTATGGATCTTGTTTTGTGTAATTTAACAACTTCTGCAATTCCTGGTAAAACATTAGCATTAAATAAACACTTAGTTAACCTATTTTGAGTTGATTTAGTAGGGTCATTAAATTTGTCTTTATTTTGAAGGAGGGGTTCCAGTTTGTGTCTGATTGGTTTTACAGTGTGTTTGAGTACTTCTGGCAGAAAGATGAGGTTGCCCCCTAAAAGCCTCTTTGTGGGAAGGACTGAGGAGCCTCTTGAGAAAACATTAAACCTAAGTAGAAAAGCATGAAAAGTTGATTTACTAATAAAAAACCAACATCAAGGGAATGCATAAATGTTTCTGGCTACTATATGAAGGGGAAGGACCGGGATCTTGTAATAAATAAAGCAATTTGGAACTTTTTTCAATCAGTATAACTCATAGTAGTGACATGTTCTCCCAGTTCTTAGAATATTTGTGTCAGAATCCAGAAATTTTAAAATCAACTTCTGGGGTGTAAATTGACATAAAATAAAATGCACCAATTTTAAGGGTACAGCTCAAAGACTTGTATAAAAAATTATTTTGAGATCTTGAGATGCATTTTATTGTACATGTGGATCCAAATATGGTTGTAAGAAACACGAATCGAGTGATCCCATACACTTTCACCTAATTGCTCTCAATGGTATTATACTGCATAACTACAGTATTATGTGTCATCTATAGAAAGTACAGTAAATGGAACAGTTATCTCTTGGCATCTTAAGGGTCTCCAAGACCACCCTCAGGCTCTGTTTTACTAGAACTCATAGGACTCATAAAGTTGTTATTATACTCACTGTTATATCTTATTACAGTGAAAGGATATAAATTAAAATCGACTAAGGGAAAAGACACATGGGTGAATCCCAGGAGAACCAGATACAAGCTTCCATGTGTCCTCTCCCATAAAGCCACATACAAACAGGCTTAACTTTCCCCTAAACAACATGTGACCACACATGTGGAGTGCTGCCAAACAGGCAAGCTCACCTGAGACTTGGTGTCCAAGGTTTCTGTTGTAAATCAGTCACATCACGCATGCAATGCTCATCTAACTGACCTCAGCTATTCGGTCTCCTGGCCCCTAAGATGTCAAATTGATACAGAATGGCCCAAGACCTCAGGAAAACAAAAACATTCTTATCAGGCAGGTTACTCCAAGGATTCAGGTCAATTCCCAGCTGAACCAAGGTCCAGGCATAAAAATAGGTCTTTCTTGAGAATGTGAAAGGTTTGAGAAGCCCAATTTCTGGTGCTTGACTAATTCAAGGCCTCTCCAGAATGAACTTTCTTAGGACAATATGATGGGCTATTGAAATAAATGACTGAAATCTGCAGACAGCAATTTTTTTAAGAGTTGTGATACAGTGTATCACAGTAGGGGGGTGCTTATTTTCTGCACTAGATATCTGTAAGTGGTCCCTGAAAGTAGAAATGGAGGGTAGAAATGGAACTCTGTGCACAATCCTCATTTTTCAACCCATACCTCTTCCCGCTACATAATTTTACTAATAATTTGATATTTTTCTTTCCTCCTTGTACACATTCAGTTCCTTGGTGATCAAGTGTTATTTATTTCGGAGTTTCTAATATTGGGCATGCCATCTGGCATGTAGTAAGTATCCAATAAATATTTGTTATAAGAAAGAAGAAAGCAAAGCATGGAGGATAAATATATGAATGTATGGATGTAAAGGAGGCAGGACGCATGAAAGGAAGAAAGAGGAGCAGGTAGGATGGATGGTTGGAATTGAGTCAGGAAGTAAGAAAGAAAGAGAAGAGATGGAAGGAAATGAGGATAAAAAGAAGAGAAGATGAAAAGGTGACAGGGGAGAAGAAAGAGAAGGAAGGGATAGAGGAAGACATGTAGGGACGGATACAAGAAGCAAGAGAAGGAGAAAGGAAAAGCAAAGGAAGGGAGTAAGGAAAGGAGGAGGAATGGAAAGAAAAGAAGGAATAGTAGAAAGAAGGGAAGAGGGATATAGAGGAAGGAAGGTAATCACGAGTTCACCATCACCTTTCTGGAAGATGGGTATCCCAACTACAACACCAATCAACAATCATTTTAAAAGCATCATCAAAATTCACACCACCCCACAGAGAGTGAAAGAAATACCTTATTTCTAAGTATTGACAAGATTCTATTTCTAAATAAATATAGACATGTTTTATTCAGGTTGCTATACAGTTATACCATATGCATGGTACTATAAAGGTATCCAGAAATAATTTACTACAAGTTGCCATCTAGTTTAATGACATTATAAAGAAGAATAAGCATGTGCATAAGTAAAGTAAAATACTCATTGACAATATAAAATCAATTCTGCCTTGAAACCGCCAAATGAAAACACATATTTGCATTTAAATAGCTGTGCTTGACTATAAATCAAAGATAATCATAGTTGGAAGTGGCTATTACTATAACAGTAAAATCTAAGGCTTATACGTACAACTGCATGTGCATTAATGTTTGTTTTTAGTGTAACCTTCTCTGTACTAACTTTCAAGGGAACTTCCTGCCCATGAAGTGAGGCAGGTTAAGGAAACAAGGACCACTGATTTCTATCAGCACAATTTTACAGCAAAGGAAATCAAGATGGAGAGGAGATATGCTTTAGGTCGCAAAATGAGTTCAGTTCAGTTTATTTCCCAGCCTTGTAACTAATACATGAATTCCATGCCCTTACTAACTGCTAAAACAGACTCCCTCTTCCAAATCTGTTAAATTTCTAAATTTGATAACTAATTTGAATGTTTCTTTTTAACCAACACTGCATATGTAAGCCATACTGCATATTCAAGCACATTTTGGTAATGTTTTACAGCACTTTGGATTTTGAGATTCTTTGAGATGCTTTTGCCCAATGTGGACATATTTAATCTTTTCAAAGACAAATTTCCATTTCTCTTGCTCTAATTTGTCCTGACGGAATATTCTGTCTCTTGTTGGACAAAATATAATTATGAAACTCTTCATGCTAATATTTTATTTCAAGTCTTCCACATTAAATTCTTTTGCTGAATACTGTTAATATATCTTATGCAGAAAGTTAATCTAAATAACAAAATTGTAGCTCCATTAAATTAGTCATTAACGTTGTTAGTCCTGGATAGAATTAAGTATTGGAAATAATTCTCATCTGCTAAATACATTCTTCCTACTTTATTTTTAAAGATTTAATTTCTTACCTTTTTTAATCTAAATTATTATTATTTCATAGTATAATGCGACATTGCAGCAAAAAATCTGGACCTTTTTCCCTGACAGATCGCTTTTCACTGTCATTTCTCATTATGCTGTCAACCATAATCTAAAGAATAAATTCAGGTCAAGAAATTCCTCTTTCAATTCTTTTTACTTTTTGTTTCATGATATTTTGTCATACACCATTATGGGCCAAAATAGGGTTTCTTCTACCCTATTCTGGCAGACACTACATTATGAAACCTGCTAAAAATAAACCTAGGAGAAAAAAAGACATACAGATGGGAATTCTTTGCTCTAAATGATTGTTTAAATACTCCACAAAAAAACCCACCCTGGGCATTATTTTGTTCATGTGTGGCATTTTTTATGTTGAATAAGTTTCTATAATAATCATTCAGGATAGTTTTAGAATCCTTCTCCTTTACAAAAACTTTCTAACGTTGGTGTATTAAGCAATGTGACACTGGCATTCTCCTGGGTTATCTAATTGGCTTTGGCATTGCAACAAGATTAGTAAGTGATGGAGGAGGCAGTTCCCTGCATGGTGAGATTGAAAGTTTATCTGTTAGAATTTCACTTGGCTACAAGCAACAGAAAACTCTATATTAATGTGCTTGACTCAGAAGTCTATTAGTCTCAAGCCATAAGTTCCATGCAGGACAGCTCAAGCACATGCCATTAGAGGCATAGAGTTATCCTATCTTATGCTTTAATATTTTTCTCATGTTTGTTTCTTCATGACTGCAACATAGCCTCTGATCAGTATTCTAGGCAAGACAAGTTAGGGGAAGAAGAAAAAACAGACCAAAAAAATGCATAAAGGGGTGTTCCATCTGGGTCTGCGCTCGCTCTCTCTCTCTCTCTCTCTCTCTCTCTCTCTCTCTCTCTCTTTCTCTCTTAATTAAAAAAGCCTTCATAATCTCAGAAATCCCACCTAGCAAATTACTGCCTATGACTCTTTGAGCAGAACCATGTACCATGGCCGCCCTCAACAAGAAGGTAACTAGAAAGATTCTTTAACAAGTTGTGTTTGATATCTGAAATTTCTACCACAGAGTTTTATTCTTCTCTGTCAAAAGCAAAGTCCTGAAGAAAATACATACATGCCCAAGTTATACAACATGCTCATTCTATAATCTTCCTCACATAATTCCCCAAAGAGAACATTCTGCCAAACACATTTTTACAAGATGTTTGGTGACCCAATACATTTCAGAAATACTTAGATGGCCAATATCTAAATCAAAAATATAATTGCTAATAGCAAAATGTAAGGGATATAATAGGAAATTAGTTGGAGGAAATTCTTTCCAATATCCACAAATCCTATTACCATAAAGCTCAAACCACATTAACAGACCCACAAATACACACAGAGAACTACCTTTTACCTAGATTTTGATTTCCCAACAGTTTCACCTTCTTTTATTCTTTTATACCAGAGAAGCATTATGATTTCCTACTATTGTCACCAAAACTCAAAGTCAATCAGACAAGGGTCAACCATATGGTGACTCAACAATAGGATCAGTACTTTTGTTGCCTTGTGGATTATGTCACAAATTGAACACGATTGTATATAGTCTATGATTTGCTAATCAGAAAACTATAACTTTGGAAATGGAGAAAACAGTATTGACAGGCACAAATATTTTGACCATGTGTACATGTACATTAACCTATTTAGTTGTTAAGCTGTGTAGCTTTAAGAGCTATTAATTTTGCAGTGAGTACAAATTCAATTAAAGTTATAAAGCATGTTTGCCAATTCTTCCAATGAGTTGCTGGGTGAGATTAACTGGGCAGCATGTCACTGTTATTTTAGTTAAGTTATAATTTTTACAAAGCTATGTGTTTTAATAAATAGTTTTCTCTGTTCCCACCTCTTTGTTTTATATATTACTTATTAGAGTCATAACTCTTAACTACCTCTTAAATATATTACTTGAGAAAGAATAGTTCATATATGTGCAGAAATTATTCATGGGAGACATTCTTGTACTAAGAACATATGACGTGAACCAGTATTTTTAAAAATAAAAACGAAATTTTAAGCGATTTATTATTTATGTTTTTGTAAGTATAAAGAGTAACAAATACACTGATTATTTAGCTTAGTGTAAATCTTATCACTGAGTATCAAAGTTAGCTTTATACTTTTGAGCACTTAAAGGGAAGACAAATGTGACCTGTTACATAATGTTTACTGTTTGCTAGATAAGTCAGTATTTGATAGTAAATCAATATTAATTGGGTGTAAATTTTAAAAGAATTTAAAATTGCTTTGTCACAGAAATACATACAAGTGGCTATAGAAACACAAAATAAGGAGAGGGAAATTCTGGTCTGAAGAAGGAAAAATAAGTCCTTAAAGAATTAATAGAATGTCTGATGAATAGAGAAGGGGAAAGGTTTTATAATTGATTAAATCGCTAACATTTCATAATTCATAAGACTTTTTATCTATTACATTTAATTGTAAATGATTGATCTTGTAAACAATGATTTGAATCTGCTTTTAAGAAGAAGCAAGTGGGGGCGCCTGGGTGGCGCAGTCGTTAAGCGTCCGACTTCAGCCAGGTCACGATCTCGCGGTCTGTGAGTTCAAGCCCCGCGTCAGGCTCTGGGCTGATGGCTCAGAGCCTGGAGCCTGTTTCCGATTCTGTGTCTCCCTCTCTCTCTGCCCCTCCCCCGTTCATGCTCTGTCTCTCTCTGTCCCAAAAATAAATAAACGTTGAAAAAAAATTTAAAAAAAAAAAAGAAGAAGAAGAAGAAGCAAGTGAATATAATTATCCTTGCTGCAAATAATATGAATACCTCCAGACACATTGGAAAGGAAGTGGTCTTGGAAATTTTCCTCACAATGTCTTCCTAATGGACTAAAGCAAACAAATATGTTTGTCCAAACAAAAAACTTAGGTGACCAAAGGCCTCATGTTTTATTTTTTAAGAGAGGTGGGGAGAGAAACAGAGAGGGAGAGAGAGAGAGAGAGAGAGAGAGAGAGAGAGAGAGAGAATCTTAAGCAGGCTCCATGCTCAGCACAGAGCCCAGTGCAGGGCTCATTTCCACAGACCCTGGTATCATGACCTGAGCCAAACTCAAGAGACAGATGCTCAATGGACTGAGTCATCCAGGCACGTCACATGTTTTCTAATATCCACTTCTCTGTTACGTCACTTTCTCTTCCTGAAATGTTATCTTCTCCCATATTAGACAAAAACAAACAAAACCTCATTCTGCAGGGATCAGCCCATATATTTATTTCCCTGAAGGGTTTCTTGTTTGTATAGTTAGTATCTTCTTAAACTTCAATGTATAGGGACCTCAGAATTACATTTTGCCTTGAGTTACCGTCAGCTTCTCCCCACCCGTGCTTTCCTCAGAGTCTGTTTGTGTCAGAGTACACTTAAAATTCACTTGAACTTTAGGGTTGAGGGCTCTAATCTTCTCCCCACCCGTGCTTTCCTCAGAGTCTGTTTGTGTCAGAGTACACTTACATTTACTTGAACTTTAGGGTTGAGGGCTCTAATCTACATACGAAATCTGTACTGTTTACCTAGTAGTAACCAAACACAATGGGGAATCTGTATACAAACAGTAACATTTTAAAACATAATTTATTGCAATTTTGCAGCATTAATTTTTAAAAAGTCTACCTATAAGTTTTAAAGACATTCATCCATTATATACTTTGCCTCATAGATGACCTTTTATAAATCAATAAAATATTCAGATGAAGGTTTTGATCATGAGATTTAGAATCTATTTGAGTGCATTGCTGGCATATAACAAAGTATTTTGTAGCTCTATCATATTCTTGCTATGTGACTTATGCAATCTTCATGAAGAAGCAGTGTTTTGTTTTGTTTTGTTTTCTCTTTCTCTTATGTCTACCACTGTATCCTCAGGACTAAGAGAAGAGTGTTTATCACATGGTAAGTATTTAATTAACATTCATTTACTTAACACAGTCACATAGCTTCTTTTTCTTGTATTACATTAAATACAATTAACAAGTATTTATAAAGTGTGTATTTATATAGTGTTTCAATAGTCCTGCCAGGACCTCTGAATGCTTTGAATAATACCAAAGCCCTTATTCTATTGCCTCTAATAATCCATTCTCCAATGTTTTCCACCTTGCTCTTTACCCCAGGAGGCAGGGGATCTGTGTTAACAGGAATCCTTTACCTTATGATTTTTTTTTTCTGAGAGAGAGAAAACATGTGCACATGCATGCAAGTGGGGAAGGGCCAGAAGGAGAGGGAGAGAGAGTCAGAATCCCAAGCAAGCTCCATGCTCAGCAGAGAGTCTGACAGGGGCTGAATCTCAGGACCATGAGAGCAGGACCTGAGCCAAAATCAAAAGTCAGACTTTTAACATACTGAGTCACCCCATGCCTTATGATTTTAACTGAGTTTGTCAATGAGAGACCAACCAGACTAAGACAAAGGTATTTATTCCTTTCCCAGGTCCCATGCAAGACTATCTGCTTCCTTGAACCAATAATATCTCTCCTTCTGGGTTCTGGTATCTAGTCCTTTCCTCTTATGCCTTCTTGCTTAAGGATGGTATTAACTTGCTGATACCATATCCAGGTTAATCCACAATCCCTCTTCCCTCACCTACACCCACAACTGTATACATAGACCCTTTGTAAATAAATGCTCTTCAACTTATCCTACTCTGTGTGTGCCACTGCCATCTGTTTCTGCTTGGGACTTAGACTCTAAATTCAGTGCAGGTGTCCTTATAAGAAACAGAAATGTGTCCTTATAAGAAAACACACTGATCCAGAGAAGAAGGTGATGTAAAGATAAAGGCAGTCTAGAGAAGTATCCACTTTCTTGCCTTTTCCAGCTTCTAGAGGCCACCTGCACTCCTTGGCTCACAGTCTCATTCCTCTACCTCCAAAGCCATCACAGGCGGGCAGATTCCTTCTCATGTTGCCATCTCCCTGCTTCTCTCTCTCCTGCTACCTCTTTCACATTTAAGGATCTGGATGAGGATAGTGGGCCCACCTGGATAATCCAGGATAATCTCTCCACCTCAAGGTTAGCTGAGTAGCAACCTTATTTCTATTTATAGCCTTATTTCTTGTTTGCTATGTGTATTAATTCTCTAGGGCTGCCATAACAAATTACCACAAACAGAGTGGCTTAAAACCAAGGAAGTTTATTTTCTTATAGTTTAGGAATCCAAAAGTCCAAAATCAAGATGTCCATAGAGTTGAGTCCTTCTAGAACCTCTGAGGGAAAAATAATTCCATGGTTTTCTCCTAGTTTCTGGTGGCTGATGGCAATCCGTGGTATTTGGCTTGTAGATATATTACTACGTTTTCTGCCTTTATCTTTACATCACCTTCTCTGGATCAATGTGTTTTCTTATAAGGACACATTTCTGTTTCTTACAAGGACACTACATTGTATTTAGAGTCTACCCAAAGCCATTATGATCTCATTTGGATGCTTACCTTAATTATATATGTAAGGATTTTATTTCCATATGAGGTCTTATTTTGAGGTTCTTGGTGGATAACGAGTATTTTAGGGGACACTATGCAACCCACTATACCACATAACCTAGCATATTCACAGTTTCTGAAGATTGGGACATGAATATCTTTGGGGGTCCATTATTCTGCCTGCCATGCTCATCATCTCTCTCCTGTTAGAGAGCATACAGTGAGCCAAGGGAGAGGTTTAGGTGCAACAATGGGATATGCCATTAGGCCTAGATAGCCTGGCTTTGCAATTCAGACTCTCTGCCCTTCTTCTGTCTGATTCGAAATGAACCACTTTCACTTGTCAATTGGTGCAGATTCCACCTGATTTTATGACTTGGTGGGTCTGATGGAACTCAGCTGAAGATGAGCTACATGGTTGCCTGATGGCTCCTAGCCAGACCACTAGTCAATCTCTACCAGGGCCCAGCATCATGCCGGGGGATGACTTCATAACTGGTATACAATATTCTGCCTTCTCCAAAATCCCAGGATTATGTGTTGGAATTCTACAGGAGTTTGCCATAAACTCTACACAGTATATTTTCTCATCATAGGTACCTCTTACATTAGAGGGTCTGCTGGGTCATGGGTCCAAAGTAGCAAAAGTTTGTGTGTTGTATCACAGCTTCCGATGTATTTGTCTCTTTCTGTTCATTTGGTCTGATTAATTGATGTCATTAATATGGTGCAATGTGGGATTCATGTAAAATGTGCAAATGCTTCAGGTCCCTTTGGACTCTATTATAAAAGAGATTGAGGAAATTAACATGAACCCTTGTGCAAAAGAATAAATATTTACTTTATCCATCTCGCGTGAATGTGAACTATTTCTAGTTCCCTTTCCCCATAGACATGAGAAACAATGCATTTGTCAGATCATTGGCCATATACTTGACACTATGTTCATCTGGTCCAGTGAATCTATTATCTAGCTAAGATACTTCATGAGGCACCACAGTTGTAAACAGACAATTAATTTTGCAAGTTTAGAGTAATCTAATATATCATCCTAGATATGTCTGGTCCATATAAGAATAAGACTGGAAAATTAAATGGGTGTACAATGAGGATATTACCCTTGCATCCTTTAGATTTTTAAAGTTGATGATAATCTATGTTCATTATCTCTTGGAGGAGTATTGTTTTTATTATTTTGACACAGAAGGGTGTTGGCAGTTTCAGCAGCTGCCACTTTGAATTCCCCACATATGATAGCTCTTACCCTACAGGTCAAGAAACCAGTGTCATGGTTCTGCTTACTCCCATTTGATGTGCCTGCAATTAATGCTCAGAAACATAAAAATGATAACCAGTTGGTGGACTCGACCTACTATGAGCTGGGGCTTGGGTCAGGACGCTATTTATTACCTGTCCCCACATAAACCTCTACCCTGATGAGAAGACCATGATGATGCTTCAGACTCCTTGGTGTCAGTATCAACGTGAAATCTGGGTTCAAAAGTCCTCAAAACATTTGGGCATGCCTCTTTTGCTGCTGGAGGGTAACCTGAGTAAATTTATATATGCCGCTCTGAGGAAAGTCTCAGAGAATCATTACTGCATACATTTGCCATCATGTTGGTGTCTTCTGCCTCCTGAGGACCCAGCTTTCCCTCCAGTCAATGGATTTGGGGTCGAAGAACTAACTAGCTCAGGGGCAAAAACTGGGTAAGGAATTGTGATTTCTTGGTGGTGGGTGATAGGAGTTTTTTTCAGTCTCCTGGACATTTACCCTTGTATGAATTAATATTCTTATTTGCTGTCCATCTATTAGTCATCTCCAGTTCTCGGCATGTCAGGCTCTTTAACTATCACACTGACCTTTGTCAGATGCTCTAAAAGAAATGTACAAGAATAGTCACCATAGTCTTGTTTATCATATCTTCAAACTGAATACAATCAAATGTATATGAAGGGTAAATGAATTTATTGTGACATATAAACACAATGAAATCATGTGTAGCATTAATTTAGTGAACTACAACTCCAGGAAATCATATGAATGAATCTCACAAGCATAACATAGACTGAAAGAGGACAGACCTCAAAGAACACATACTTTATAGTTTCATTTATATAAAATTTATATACATACATATAAATTATAAATACATATATATAAATTTTATAAGTCAGAACTAATTCTAGTGTTTATGGATACATGCTCACTTAGTAAATCTATAAAGAAAAGTAAAGAAATATTTGGCATAAAATTTAGGGTGTTGATTGCCATTTGCAGGATGGAAGGGTAGGGATTGAGAAGTGACATCTAGAAGTACTCTAGATGCTGACAATGTCCTATTTTCTTGACCTGTGAAGGTGTTAACATGGATGTTTCCTTGTTATAAATAACCACACTAATATATTTTTTATGAAAGTTACCTTCCAAAAGTTAAAAGTGTATTTACAACTGAGTGACAGGAATACCACTCTCGACTTTTTCAAATAAAAATGTTTGTGTTCAATTTTCAAATTCAATTTTCTATCATTAGAATTGATCCGCTTTAAAACCTGTTTGACATCAGCAATGGGGTATATAACAATGCTTTCTTTTAAATCCTAAATCATAATACCCACTTAGTACAAGCACTAATATGCTTTCTGTACATTTTAAAACCAACCTCCAGGCATAAAAGTTGGATTGCTATAAGCTATAATTTCTTAGCAGGCTGAGTTTTGAAGGGGGTGGAACAAAGGTTTGATAAATTATTTTTCATAGAAAACGGACATTAGAAAATATCAAACGGTTTTAAAAAACAGAATGTCACCTCCTCATTTTATATTGCTTTATTTCACCTTGAAATTTGTTATGAGACAGTTTCCAAGGTAAAAAGAAAAAGAGGTAATTTATTATTTTTCCCCCCTTTGCTTCCCTAACTTGCCTTCAGTTTAGTGTGAAGAAACTGGTAATAGTGGCAAAGGGCAATACTAGAAGTAAGGAAAGCAATGGGCTGGGAGTCACAACAAGTGTGGCTAAAATTGCCGAGGAATCCATCCTGATGCCAAACCACTCTGATGATCTCTCTTCAACCATTACTCTAAGGGTTCATATACATAGTTTTTAAAAAATTATCTCTTTCCTATTTTAGAATGGCCAGTGATGGACAGGGAGATAAAGATATCAGAAGAGAAGACTATGAGGAAAAAAAAAAAAAGGAAATCTTATAATTACTTTGATTAGCACTCTGGCAACTGGAGAGCTAACATTTCTCACTCCTTTCAGGTGCCAGGCTCTTGATCTCTGACAACTGTAACAGTAGAAAAACTACCTGTCCTGACTATTGTGTAAAATGGTGGTTCTCAAACTTCGCTAAGAATTTTAATCAACTAGAGAGCTGTAAAAGCATCCCAGTGTTTAAGCTGACCCAGTAATTAAACCGGAATCTCTAGAAGTGGTACCCAGGCATCCATAAGTTTTAAAATACCATTGGTGATTCCAGATGTCAGATCTAGTCTTAAAAGAAATAACTGCACTTGAAATTAAGAGACTAAATATCATAACATTTTGGTGTCCCCAAAACATTTCTAAAATATTAATTTGTGTATTTAATATCATACTTATATATAACACAAAAGAAAACAGTTAAGTCGTATACGTAAGTTTCACTCAGCCAAGTATCCTAGCCGCCCAAAAAAGCCACTGTAAAGACCAATAGAATCACTTACCTAGATTATAGGAATTTTAAATGAAGACATTCTTAGATCTAAGAATAATTACAATAGTTATAATTGTCCTCATGGTTGATTATAGCAACATATCTATCGCACAGACAGTGTGTTAGTTGATTTATCTCTGATCTAAAACAAACTCTCATAAGATATATATTATTATTGCCATACTACGAAAAAATGCTTGGACAATTTTTTTTAACTTTAAACTGAGCTATGCATAAACCAATATGGAAATGGTGCAGATTATCATCAAATAAACGTTGGGAGCATTTCTTAGAATTGGAATGGGCTATTTGTTAACTACAAGTAGGCTGTATTCCATGTGGCAGGAAGTCTGAAATAAGAATGATGTCAACAAGATAAAATTTGATTTTTCTCTCCTGAATTGAAGTTCTAAGGGAGGCAGTCCTGAAATGATATGGCAGTTCCTCTGTTTTGGGTACCCAGACTTCTGATTTGTTTTTCCTCTATTTTTAGTGAATTGTCTCAGGATGGTTGCCAGACACCCAACCATTACATTAAATTCCATGCAGCAGAAAGCAAATAAGTAAGCCCTTTCTTTAATGGCACTTTCTGAAAGTTTCACACAGCCCTCCCATTCAGATGTCTTTGGCTAACATCTATTTACATACCTTGATTGGCCACACTCCGCTCGGGAATGAAGTTTTTTATCGGCATGGCAGAGTGCCCAAATAAACAGCTCACACTTTTTGTCAAGACTAAAGGAAGAAAATTTTTAGCGCTAGATGTATGGAAGGTGACAAGACAAAAAAGTGTGCTGGCCATGTGCATTATTTTCTGAAAGGCATTTGTTATGTTGAAACATTTGTTATAGTGTGCTAATGTGTTTATTTTTATGAGACTGGATGGGATCAACAGTCTAGGACAGTAGTTCTTACTGAGGGAGATTTTATCATTTTGCTCCCACCTCTTCCCTCACCCCTCACCCCAAATCTCTCCTCCTCCATAATATCTGACAATCCCCGGAATCATTTTTGGCTGTCATAACTATAGGGGTGTCTCTAGCATGTACTGAGTAGAGGCTTCGGATGCCAATAAATATCTTGCAAGGCACAGGAGTACCCCTGAAACAATGAATTTTCCACCACAAAATACCAATATCTAGGTGAAGACCTGGATATTTTTTTCTTTCCTTTTTTTTTTTTTTTGGTCAAGATGAAGCTGATATCCTAAATGTAAACAACGACATCAATAACAGAAGCAGCAGCAATAACAAAATTTTTGATAGTTGTGTTAAAGAAGATACACAACTTGAAATAAAAATGAACATATTAACATACAAATACTAAATTCTAAACCTTACAAGGACCAAAGACATAATGCGAATAAGGGGAATCGGTTGAGTGTAACGTGGCAGATGACATTAACACTTAGCCTTGATGACACAGAAACCATAGGAGGTTACAGGGTCTATCCTTACCTCCTGGAACAGAAGATCATAAGCCCCATCTAAAGGGAGTGGCCTTTGTTCATTTCTTGCCCACTGTTACTGTATTAGTATCCTATGCTGAATAACAAAATACCATAAATTGAGTGGCTTAAGACAATAGAAAATTCTTGTCTTATAGTTCTGGAGGTTAGAAGTTCTCAATATAAGAGCTGGCAAAGCTATGTGCTTCTTAGGGGAGGACTCTTCCTTGCCTCTTCATAGACAGTTATCCTTAGTGTTCCTTAGCTGTAGATGCACCACTCCATTCTCTGCCGCATGGTATTCTCCCTACATCTGTGCATATTCTCTCAGCATTCCCTTCTATCAATGTCTCTGTCCAAATTTCCCTCTTCTTAAAAAGGCCACCAGGGTGACTCAGTTGCTTGAGC
The DNA here is from genome assembly GCF_018350175.1 of Felis catus. Lineage (NCBI taxonomy): Eukaryota > Metazoa > Chordata > Mammalia > Carnivora > Felidae > Felis > Felis catus. The sequence continues at coordinate 152,092,609 of NC_058375.1, forward strand.
ATCCAACTCTTAATGTCCACTCAGGTCATGGTCCCAGGGTGGTGGGATTGAGCCCCACGTCGGGTTCTGTGCTATATGTGGAGCCTGTTTAAGTTTCTCTCCCTCTGCCACCTTCCGTGCTCACACATGCTCTCTCTCTCCCCACTAAAATTAATTAATTAATTAAAAGCTTGCAGAGGAGAGGAGGTGATGAAGCACAAGAGGTAATGGGACAGAGTAGGTATTTGCTAAAATAACAAAAATGAAAAACAAAAACAAAAACAAACAAAAACACACAAGAACACCCAGTCATTAAATTAAGGCCCACTTTGATCCAGTTTTACCTCACCATTTTACCTTGATTACATTTGCAAAATCTCTGCTTCCAAATGAGATCACATTCATAAGTACTAGCAGTTAGGACTTCGATGTATCTTTCGGGTGGAGGGTGAGGACACAATTCAACTCACAACGGTTACCATAAAAGACCTTGGGCTTTAGGTTTGTTGGAACTTATTTTCAAGATAAGCCAGAAATTTAACTTTTATGTTAGATCCTCAAGTTGCTATAATTTGGTTTCTGAAAAATACTTCTGTGGGCTTGATACAGTTTTTGTCTTGCACCTTTTACCACTTCTGTGTTGCTGGTAAAGAGAGTGTGAGGAGGTGGGGTACACCTGTATTTTCTCCAGAAACTGGTACCACAGAGAACTAAGACAGGCGATGGGAAAATAAGAATTTGGAGATGGAGAGGAAAAATGGAATTGTTGGGACATCTCAGAGGAAGGATTGTATGACTGCTAAAAAAAAAAAAAAGTCAAAAATAGTTGTTCTGCCATAAACACCAAAAGAATATCAACATATAGGATATGCATAAGATATTCTAGGCAAAAGTTCAAGTAAGTTTTCACAAAAAGTATGTAAACTTGCATCCAAGGACTCATTTGCATGGATAAATGATTTTATTCATCTCTGAAAGTAATGAGCTCATTCATAGATTAGGCTTTTGGGATATAACACCTGCTAGATATTTAGTAGACAGCTTTGTTGATACATATGATAAAGGAGTATACAACTTCACTTTCAATATGACGTATTCTTGGAAAACATACAACACAGTTTTTCTATGTCTGAAATATTTGAGCTTTCAAAGCTTCCACATTCAGAATTGGCAGAAAAACTTATACTTGTATTTTCAAAATCCATATGTCCACCCTTGAAGCCAAATGTGGAATTAACTCCACCTGAATCACACAAACTAAGAGTAGAAGAGGGTGGTTCCTATGGAATCTACTACTGGAAGGATGGATGAAGAGATGGATGAATTCTGGACTTCTTTCTTCCTCCCTCCCTCCCTCCCTCCCTCCCTCCCTCCCTCCCTCCTTCCTTCCTTCCTTCCTTCCTTCCTTCCTTCCTTCCTTCCTTCCCTACATTCTTCTAAGTATTGAATGACTAATGTCAAGCTCTATTCTAAATAATAGGACTATGGGGCGCCTGGGTGGTGCAGTCGGTTAAGCGTCCAACTTCAGCCAGATCACGATCTCGCGGTCCGTGAGTTCGAGCCCTGCGTCATGCTCTGGGCTGATGGCTCAGAGCCTGGAGCCTGTTTCCGATTCTGTGTCTCCCTCTCTCTCTGCCCCTCCCCCGTTCATGCTCTGTCTCTCTCTGTCCCAAAAATAAATAAACGTTGAAAAAAAAATTTAAATAATAGGACTATACCGATTAAAAAAGCAGTCCACTACTAGATAAAGATGAGTCAAGTAGCAGGATACAGACCATTGCAAAACAGTATAAGTGGCTACAGAGGCATGCACAAAGTGCAACAAAAGCAATGAGGAGGAATATTGGGCTGTCTGCATACTGTGTCTGGGATGATTTTTCAGGGAGATAAGATTTGAAATATGTCATGAAATATGAGTAGGAGTTATGCGAAAAAGTAGACGAGAGGCCTTACTAGGAGATGGGATAAAACATTTAAGGTATGACGAAGAGAATGCAGTAGTCAGGTAACTTGCAAACAATTTGGTATGGCTTCATGTTTGTGGATGAATGTTGGGCAAAGCTGGGAAGCAGTCACCAGGACATATGCAGGACATGGTAAGAAGTCTGGGTTTTATCCTAATGACCGTTGCGAAACTTTAGTCAAGGCAAGGGAGAAGAAATGAGTGTTGTTACAAAATGATAGGAGAGGCAGCAAGAAGAAAGAAGGATTTAAAGTTCAACAAACCAATGGAAAGATACTAATCCAGAGGGTTTTTAAGTAATGGAGACAAAAAATGCTAACGTCCTGCACTAAGGTCACAACAGTGCAGATAAGAAAGGGATGAGCTTGATACAGTAAGAGAGGAGACCAGAGGTTGAAGGAAAACCAGGAAAAGTTATTAATGAGGCAGTGCATGCGGCTAGACTTTAAAAAAGAAAAAAAAAAGTAGTAAAATGTTTCTGGGGCAGAAAGTTACAGCGTGAGGACTAAAGCCTGTGCAATGAATTAGGGATGTCCCAGTTTAGTGGGATGCTGAGGATAGCTGAGCAAAGTTGCAGTGCACTGAGGCACTAATGGGAAGTGAGCAGGTGGAGATTTTCAAAACTGTAATGATGAAGATAAGGAAAGAGGGAATACAACAGCAGAACAGGAGCTGGAGGTGACCTAATAACCTTTTTTTAAGATGAGAGTAATTATACCATGTAAATATACCTAGGGAAAACAAGCAGTGTACTGGGAGAGGTTAAAGAACAATAGACCAAATAAATAGCAACAATGAAGAGGTAAGTCTTCATTTTAAGCACCTTCCCCATTTACACACTTCCTTTCTCTCCTCTCCTTATTATACTGTCAACAGTAGCCTTATCGTTAATAGAGAAATTTTCTGAGTCTTTCCAGTGCTATTAAGAAAAACTACTGCTTCCCATTCTTTATCCGTAGCACCAACTTTGGGTTCAGAGATATTGGTGATAAGACTACCAACTTGCATGTGTTTTCTTTTCTTTCTTTCCTTTAAAAAAAAAAAACACCGGTGTTCAGGTGGCTCATACAGTTAAGCATCCGACTTAGGCTTAGGTCATGATCTCGTGGTTCGTGAGTTCGAGTGGGCTCTGTGCTGACAGCTCAGAGCCTGAAGCCTGCTTCAGATTCTGTGTCTCCCTCTCTCTGCTCCTCCCCTGCCCGTGCTCTGTCTTCTCTCTCTCTCTCTCTCTCAAAAATAAATAAACATTAAAAAAATAAACAACCACAACAGCAACAACAAACAGTCCCCCTTTGCACTCCAGATTGAGGAAAAATGGCTCACTGAAACTGAACCTACAGCCGGCCCCCTGTTCCTAAGGCAACTGATAAGATGTTAACATAATACGTGAAGGTGGCATTACAGGCATAAAGCCATATTTCAGCAGTAGAATCATCCACCCATAATTTAGTAGTAGAACAGGTCACAAGTACCCTTTCTCCTAACAGTCACTATGGCAAAGGCAAATGTAAATAACACCAGAGAGCTGGATCTACATATGGTGTGTGATTCGATTTTTCTTTAATTTCTTTACGGGAAATGTAATTTGATAGCAACTGCTGCCATGAAGGTGCAGATGGTGAGTGTCAGGCAGATCTTATTACCTGCAACGACCACGTCCAGCTTGCCTTCGACAGCTGTAATTGGCCTCCTCTGCCTCTTTGGAGTTGGGCTGGAAACGTTAACTCAGAGTCCTTGGTGTTTTTGCAAGAAGAATGGAATGGTTTATTTTTCACTTATTACTTGTGACAGGACACTCTAAGAGGAAGAGCTGGCCTGAATTCAAGAGAGACAGCAATTCTGGATGAAAGCCTCGCCTCCCAGGAGAACAAACAGCCATAAAGGTGTGCATAATTCAAAGATCATTTTGTACTTATGTCAAATGCTTGGCAGGAGTCAAATGATAAAATTCTTTTAATTGGTCAGTTAAATGTCCACACCAGCTGCAATTATTTCAAATGGTTCCATGAATATAGAGCAACTCTGCGAACACATGGCATTCCCAAAGCTTGCTTTCCCCCCAAAGCCTTCTTTCCTGGCATGGGGACTTAATTAAAATTGAATGTGCTGGCCGGCTCACTGTCCATTAAGGCTTGTGGCCAGTCCTTACTATCAGATCTGAGAGTTCTGACAGCTTTCCACTGAGGATGCTATCTGCTCAAAAAGGTCTGCACAAGTAAGAGTGGCTTAGTTTATTTTTCCCCCTTCAACGCACCTTTCTATGTAAAACCCCGAAGCCGTCATTTTTATGCAAACATAAAAGGTTAAGTTTCATTTTCAGGCTCCTTTCCACACCTGGGTTCTAGGAAAAAGCGCATGAAAAGCAGTGGTTCACGACAGGGAGGTTATTCTCTTTCAGTTTGTGTCTGGTTGGAGAGAATTCCTCTTTGAAAGCTTTTGACAGGACACAAAATTCGACATTTAAATCCCAAGAGTTAGTGCATCTTTCTGTGGAGAAACATTTGTGTTCTTACATCAGAGACTTTACTACAACTTTTTCTCTCCCAAAGTTAAAAGCTCTCACTGCCGGAAGTCTTTCCTGTAATTGTATACATAAACTTTAAAGTACAAAACCTCACCATCAAATGATGACTTTGCTTATTTTAATTTTCTGGAATCAGTTTAATGTTTAATTCCATTAATATCCACTTAATATTTAATGAAGGACTCAGTAGGGTACATGGCACTTTTAGAAACCTCCCATCCCAGTGAATACAAATCACAAGAATAAATAGATCCCAGCAGAAGACAAAACAGATTTGTTATTTATCTAAATAAGGCCTTCTTCTATCAGGATACCTAGCATCAGTAACAGAGGTCTGGGAGTGAAAGGTTTAAGCCTAAGGGAGAAAAGGAATCCTAAAATAATGAATCCTTTGGAACTGAGACTGGCATTCAGTTTGGTTTACTTCAATTAAATAAAGTTATTCAATATCTATTATGTGCGAGATAGGAAGTATGCTAGGGACAGTGGATATAAAAGGTAGCAGATATGACCAATTGAGACAGGTGCCAAATACACCTCTTTGAAAGACTAGTTCAACCCATTAAAACCCAACTTTGTATTAAGTACCAGCCAGCCAGCAACCTACCATAGCTTTAGAATTATAAGGTCAAAGCAAAGAATGTTGTGTATGTATCAACTTAAAATTCCTTTGTACAGCTGCCGTAAAATTCCTATCTGAAGAGCTGCTAAAGACAGATGGGAACATATTCTGAAAGTCATAGGGACATCAGTATTCACAGCTACATTTTAGGCATAGGAGTGAGAATATTCTAGGAATGAACTCCCCAAGGCATGGGCCATGGATATGTGCATTTACCTGTAGTATTTCCAAATTCTAATGCACAATAGGCAGTCAATATATAATTGGTGAGTAGATGAATGTTTTCAAAAACAATTGGATGAACTTGTAGATTTCATAATAGAAGTCAATTATAAGTTCCTGAAGTCAGATAATCCTTTTCTCCTTCTCTTCTAATCCCTATAACTTTAGCAAGTTACTTAGTAAGAATCAATTTTCTCTTTTGCGATTGGGAACAAAATCATACTAACATCATAGTGTTGTGAGGACTAATGAGAGAATGTAAGTTAATCATGTAACAGAGCACCTGGCAAATATAGACTAGTGTTAATTATTGTTGAATTGTTTGCTTTATTTTCAAGTTTATTTATTTATTTTGTAAGAGAAAGAGAGAGAGAGCAGGGAGGGGCAGAGAGAGAGAGAGAGAGAGAGAGAGAGAGAGAGAATCAAGCAGGCTCCACACCCTCAGAGCATAGTCTGTCATGGCACTTAATCTCACCAACTGTGAGATCATGACTTGAGCCAAGATCAAGAGTTGGACACTTAACTGACTGAGCCACCAGGTGCCCTTGTCACTGTTTGTTAAGGATGGCTGCACCATATTGTCATCTAGAGAACGTTTTAAAAATGCCTAGGTTCCACCTCCTGGTTGGATTTAATTACTTTAGAGTAAGGCACAAACATGTTTCTTTTTAAATAGCTTCCCAGGTGATCCAGGTGCTATAATGCGAAGCCAGGGTAGAAAATCATAGTTGTAGGAGAAATAAACACCACACTCCCACTCCTATCCCACATATTTTCTTCATAAAAAAATCAACCATTCCTCAAAGCCAGACAACTGTTTTATGAGTTAATTTTTACTTATACATCCTATCACTTTCCATGTATTTCTGGATTGAGTTACAATTAGGTGTCCTTTTTTCTCACGAAGTTGTTCACTTCTTGTCCAAGTATTTTGTTCATCATAACTAGACCATAGAAATCACTTTTCAATCTTCTGGTAGTTTATTTTTCTCTCAAAATCAATTTTGAGTAAGAACTGAGTACTCCTGTCTCTGTATTATGGAATCAGAGAAGAATCATAGTTCAACAATTTAACATTTGATGACTCATGTTCCTAAAGACTGGATTTTTTCATTTTTTTCCATTTTTCTATCAGCCTGAAGATATATTATATTCTCTTTTTAGTAAGGCAATTTCCTTGTCTAACTTGTAGACTATCTATTATATTGCTGAATTTCTGTGATACTTAAAATCATGATCTTAGTGTGCAGTTCTATTTTATCATACTTCTCATGCCTGAGACTATGGTAGACCTTTCATTGTATGCCATAACCACAGATATCTGTAAATTACCATCTTTTAAAAATTAAATTTAGGGTGCTTTGGTGGCTCAGTTGGTTGAATGTCCAACTTTGGCTCAGGTCATGATCTCACGGTTCATGAGTTCGAGCCCCGTGTCGGGATCTGTGCTGACAGCTCAGAGCCTAGAGCCTGCTTCAGACTCTGTGTCTCCCTCTCTCTCTCTGCCCCTCCCCTGCTCTCTCTCTCTCTCTCTCTCTCTCTCTCTCTCTCAAAAATAAATAAAAACATTAAAAAATCAAAATAAATTAAAATTAAACTTAAATGCACACTTGGAACTTACTTTGTAAAGGAAATGTTCTGTGATTTATAAAGGAAACGATTATCTTCAAATTTATTTTTTGTAGTTGCTACATCATATATTTGCTTAAAGATAATTATACCTGTTTATTTTATGTTTATAAATATATTGAGAGGCACCTGGCTGGCTCAGAGGGTGGAGCCTGTGACTCTTGATTTGGGGGTCCTAAGTTCAAACCCCATGTTGGGTGCAGATTACTTAAAGAATAAAATCTTTTAAAAAATATACTGAAATGTGTACCATCTCAGTATTTGAACAGAAATATGAAGTTTATTTTCATTATATTAATCATTTCCTGGGCTTTCAAAAATAACTTCACTCATTTACCAGATTATCTTATATCTATCTACATAAATGCTCCTTTTTGCCTCTGAATCCTTTCTTCTAAAACATTAGCCCCCAGCTTAGCACGTCTTTTTCCTAGTTTTGCATAAGGCACTGTTGTCTTGAGAGTATTCTGGCCCAAGCATGTTACTGTAAAGTGGTTACTAGGGTGACACTTTCTGTGTTTCTCTCTAGACCATTTCTTGCCCTCTCTTTCTTTTCTTAGATACTGAATTGGTTAGAATCTCTTGGCACCTGGCAGTGTCTTCTCAGTTTTGAGTCCTGGCCAAAACCCACTCACTCACTTTTCTTGCCTACAAGCAGTGTGTTACTTGGATTGATTTTGCTTATGTGATCAGGGCATGATGCTGTTTCATTAAAACATACACACATGCATGTACAGGCATGTACACGTTCACAAACATACCCATGACATCCAGGAGTGATCATATAATTATGAGTTTTTCTTTATTCTACAATTTCTTCTCTCCTATGTTAGCTGCATATATTAAATTTGGTACAGCCTTACCTACGTTTTATTTGTTTGCTTATTAAAACTGTCTTGCACAGTGCCAGGAGTAAGATAGACTTTCATGTACTGCCTTGATGGAAGCAAACTAATTATATGAGACTGCAGATAAGGGAACTAGACTTGCAAACATTAATAACACATATATTCTCCCCAATCAGTGTTAATATGGCAGCAATACAGTCATTGCTGGGCACTTAAAAGGAGATGGTGTACGTAGCCTTGGAATTCAGCAGTAATATCTGGTGGTCCATTCGAGATAATCCACTGTCAGTTCAGTATATCTATGAAGGCCTGTCTTCAGTGCAAGTGTGATGATCCACAAGGATCTTGTCAGCTTTGTATTTTCTTCTTAATAATAGCTATTTGTAACTTACTATATGCCCAGCATTGTGCTAGGGGCTTTGCATAAATTACCTTTAATCCTCTTTTGAAATTGGAAAGGAATGTGTTATAATTCTAATTTTTCAACTGAGGCCAAATCATGTATCTTGTAAAACATGAGGTGATGTTCTTTCACTCTTTCACAGTTCCTTGGGGGTGTTTTCACGAACATATCAAATTCCCTTAGTGATGGTGGATGTTAGTGGACATTAAAAACAAGAATTTATTGTGATGTATAGGAACAAGTTCTGGCATTGGAACCAGAATTCCTAGTTTCAACAAATCCTTCAGTAATTAATGTTTTTGTTTTTTTATTTATGAAATAGGGACAATCAGTCTTATTCTCTCCACCACAAGAGTCTTTTTTTTTTTTTGAGAATCAGATACAGTAGAACATATAAAGAAAATTGATAAAAAAATATGTAAGTTGCTATGAGAGTAGAGCTTTAATGTTCTCACTATAATAATACCAGCAACAAAATGGTATTTATGTGAGGTGAAGAAGGTGTTAATTAATCTTATTATGCTAAACATTTTACTATATATATATATATATATACATATATATATATATATATATATATCACGTCATTACATTATATACCTTAAACTTACATAATGCTATATGTTGATTACATCTAAATAGAGCTGGAAAAATATGAAGAACTAATTTACTACTCTATTTACACACTGTGGAAAAAATTCTGATATAGAAATTCATTACAGTATATGTGAATAACTCAAATAGGATATCTATGTTATATAGACACATACATACAATTGTGACAAATGTAGAAGCTTGAACTGATAAATTCCTCAAATAGGAAAAGTAGACCACAGATGTCAACACTGGTATTCCATAAGATTCATTCATTTAAAGCATAATGAACTAGGGGTGCCTGGTTGGCTCAGATGATTGAATGTCTGACTCTTGGTTTTGGCTCAGGTCATGATCCAGGTCGTGGGATCAAGCCCTGCATCAGGCTCCACAGTGAGCATGGAGCCTGCTTAAGATTCTCTCTCTCTCTCTCTCTCTCTCTCTCTCTCTCTCTCTCTCCCTCTCTCTCTCTCTCTCCCTTTGCCCCTCTCCCCCACTTGTGCTCTCTCTCGATCTAAAAGAAAAAAAATAAATTAAAAAAAGTTAAAGCATAATATATTAGAAAAACATGAACAGCAAGATCCAAAGTGATATTCAATATTATTTTCTAAATATCTCTCTCTCTCTCTCTCTCCCTCTCTCTCTCTCTCACCCTTTGCCCCTCTCCCCCACTTGTGCTCTCTCTCGATCTAAAAGAAAAAAAATAAATTAAAAAAAGTTAAAGCATAATATATTAGAAAAACATGAACAGCAAGATCCAAAGTGATATTCAATATTATTTTCTAAATACATATTTTCCAGATGATATAATTAAATTTCTAGACATTGAAAAGTACCAATCAACACCTATCTCTATTCTGATGTGAAGAATAATATAGAGCAGCTAGTAATGAAGACAAGACACTTAAGCTAAAAACAATGATTTCAGTCTTGGAGATTTTTAAAAAATGACTTAAATCACAAAAGGAGGTCATGAGCCATATCTATTTGATTTAAAAAATTATATGTATTATAGTATATTTTCAAATATTGGGGAGCTTGATTTCCTTCACTTACAAAGAGTAAAGTCACAAAAAATTAAAAACTTTTAAGAAAGTTTATCCTTGAAAGTTAAAAATTACTTAAAGCATTCTAAAGTTATAGTTGAAAAAGTAGATTTTTAATATCTTACTATTTTCATATTTTCTTCAAAAAAGACATATTGATTAATCATTGAAAATTTCATCCCTTGTTTCTCAGGGCTTTCTGTACAGTTTGTTGAAAGAGATAAACCAGAAATATGGAAAATACTTCTGCTAGGTCTCTCTGAAAAATATTTGAGAACATGTGATTTTTATGCTACGGGCAATGACTCAACTGGTCAGTCATCCATCCTTGTTTTGCTGCCTTTTCTATACTCTTGCCACCAGGTGGCAGTGAGACAACACATAAGGTTACCATGTAATTTCCCACATTTTAGTGTGAAATGGGGTTGGGGGGGAAAGACTGAAGATACCACTGAATTAATCATCAAGAACCAAGTTGTTAATACAAGGATACTGAGGAAATATAGAAAATCTCAACAGGTTATACATACAATGACATATACAGAAATGCATGGATGAACACATGCAGAAGCAGGACAGGATAGTTTTACTCCTGTTTAGACAGTAGAATCATTGCCAGTAAACACATCTGCAATGATTACACATAGTGTACAAAAGATAAACTACTTTTGAAATTAAGAGGAAAAGGAGCTAGTCAGAATTTCATGGCTATCAAAACTATTGCAAAAGTACTTATAGCTGAAAAGAGCCTTGAAGATCACAGATCGAGTCTTGTCAAGGTTGTCCAATGCTCAAGGAAGAGACATAGATGTCCATGCTATTTACTGTCTAACCACAGACACTTTTGAGAATGAAAGCCACAGTAATAATTGCCTATCATGACTGTAACCAAGATTGCCCTGAGCAAACTAGAACAACAATCAATCTACAGACATAAGACTAAGATAAGGTTTATTAATTGCCCATTGATGCTTCTATGTCTGCAGAAAAAAATAATAATATGTGAAAGATCCAGCCATGGAACATTCATAGAAGAATATGTTTCTGGTGGAATATGTTTCCTTTGCCTTTTACCTATGTAATATCTCTCCCTCTCTATTTTCATATCTCAGCTCAGTCAGTATTCTTTTTAAAACAAAGACTTTCCTGCTTTCTTGGATTAAGTCATATTTCTTCATTATAAGCCGTCCTCACAGCACTACACTTCTTCAATATAATTTGTATTTTAATGAGCCTTTAATTAATATCTATCTCTATCACTTCACTTTCATCTCCATGTGGCAGAAAATATGTCTAGTTTTGATAAGTACCTACTCCCTAGCACATCTAATCACTGCACACACACACACACACACACACACACACACACACACAGACGCATATGTATGTAACAAATGAGTGAACATTCCAATCACTGGGAATACAAATTATAATATTAGGTTTTTGTAACAAATATGTTTAAAAAACAGTAACTTGTCTTCCAAGTTCTAGGAGAAAAGCTTTAATTTCCCTCCATTTCTACTTGATAGAATTTTACAAAATTCCTTTGTAAAGGTAAAAATATCATTTGTACAGAAAAACAAATCTGTCTTTAGAAGTAAATTCTTCTCTATAATTTCTACAGTAAAGCACTTGGCTTCAGTCATGAAGCTTACACTGTATGCAGAGAAATTCACACTGTGTGCAGCAACTGTCTCACTGCCATGTAGTGTTAACTTGAAGGTAGATTCCTAACCCAGTGTCTAAGGATAGACTTCAGTGCTTTGGTGCTCACTCTGAAATTTTAAGAAGATTGTGTGTATGTGTATGTGTACATATGTATGTGTGTATGCACATTTTTATTAAAAAAATGTAGTGTATAACATTCACTAAATTATTAAATAACTATGCTATAGAAGCATATATTAAAATTATAATTAGGAGAGAAAATGTTACCACAACCCACATTTAATTCAACCTCCCCAAAGCAACAATGCGCTTTCTGTGGACAGTATATGTCTGTACAGCTCATTCTGTTGTGATTGTTACTTTTTAAAGTATCTATATCTGAGGAAAGACTGGAGACAACACAGGCAAAATAATACATTTCTTCCAATATCAAGGTTATTTGAGGTATTTTATGGCCATCATGAAGCTTTTACACTTTGGAAAAGTTCAACTGAGAAAGGAAAAAAAAAATTATCTTAGTTTTAGAACAAAGTGCAAAAAATACATTTATTCTGATTTTAATAATATTGAAACTGAAAATTTGATTAAAAACTCAGATTATATCAGTGATTTTTTCTTCAAATGTAGTTAAAGAGCATGATCTGTAATAATAAAGGATGTAAACAAACTAAGAGTCCATCAATAGAAGACTGGTTGAACGCACTGTGATATATCCAAAATAGAGTATTACGCAACCATAAAACGGAATGAGAAATAACTTTACATAGTATTATGGAGTGATCTCCAAGATACATTAGTGGCAGATGCAAGAAAGAAAAACATACGTCTAGTGTGCTACCATTTATTTAAGAATAGGAGGTTACGAAAATACACATGCATTTGCTTGTATTTAAAAAAAAGAACAGAAAAAATGTTTTAAGATATTTTTCCAAAGGAAAAGGAAGAGAAGGAGATTGAAGAAACATGGAGAGAAGTTACATGTCTCTGAATATACTATATTTGACTTTGAAAACAAAAAAAAAAACTAACACAATTATCAATCCGAGTTAACTATATTAAGGCAAACATTAAAAAATGAAAACAAAAAATGAAACAAACTTACATTTTGAGTTGGTGACATAACCAAACAAAGGGATTTATTCTATAAAATGTTCATACACAGTAATTTGATTATATGACTTTAGTAAAATGTATCCTGAAGACAAAAGCACTGCACATCAAGTTTGAACCAATTTTATATATCATATTTCATGGTAGTACAGTTATTGTTACTCTAAACTAATATGCATATTGCAGGAAGTGAATTTCAGTATGACAGAAAATGGGTAAAAATGAAAAATGTTCTGAATTTTAGTTGAAAGTATCGGTATACATTTATGTTCTACATTATTTTGAAAAAAAAAAGAAAGGCAAATTATTTCCTATCTCTATTTACTGAAAGGCCTAGAAAAGTGATAAACCTGATATTAATGAGCATGTCTAATGTCTAGATTGTGGTCTCTAAATATCAGTTACCACTGAACATAATCAGATTTCCTTTTATAAGAGGATAAAGGTAGGTCTACGACAGGAAATGTTATCTCACCATAACAAAAACAAAAAACAAAAACCAAACAAGGAAGTCATCAAAAATTTGTAGGGTCATGTAAAAGCTTCAAGAACCAACTTGAGAATGTTCCCATTGGCCAGAGATTAAACAATTTGTGCATCAGTAAGTATAATATATGCAGGATAATAAAGAAGAAAGAAGGAAAGGCAGAAAGAAAGAAATGAAGGAAAGAAGGAAGGAAGAAAAGAAAGAAAGAGAAAGAAGGGAAAGGGAAAAGGGAAAGGGAAAGAAAGGGGAAAGAAAGAATCCTCACTGGTCAACATCTGAGGAAATAAAGAGAAATAATAATCATAGGATTAGAATAACAAATAAAGAATATTCTAGTCAATAATTTTGTACACCACAAAACAGAAGAACAAATAGCAGATAAAAAGAAAAAGGAGCAATATGGTAGACTTAAACATAATAATATAAATAATTACATTAAATGTAAGTGGACTGTGTAATTTAAATAAAAGGTAGAAATTATCAGAGGAGAAAAAAAGAACAAAACTTCATCAATCTATAAAAGATGGATTTAACGGGGTGCCTGGGTGGTTCAATCAGTTAAGCATCTGACTCTTGATTTTGGCTCAGGTCATGATCTCACATGTTCATGGGTTCAAGCCCCATGTCAGGCTCTGTGCTGACGGCATGAAGCCACCTTGGGATTCTCTCTCTCCCTCTCTCTCTGTCCCTTCCCTGCTCACGCATGCACTCTCTTTCTCTCTCTCAAAATAAACAAATAAACATTTAAAAAAGAGAGAGAGATGCATTTAACATATATTTTAGAGAATCACATGGCCATTTTCTTCTTTTTTCACATTGTCTTCTTTCTGTGAGTGTTTGTCTTCATAGGGCCATCTCTTTTTAAGGATTTTTGATTCATCATGTGTAGCCTTCTGAATTTTGTCAAATGCCTCTTTTTGCATCTATTGATATGATCATATGGTTTTTATCTTTCATTTTATTACTGCAGGATACTGCATTAACTGATTTTCACATATTTAACCAACTTTTCACTCCTGGTATGCCACAGTGTATAATCCTTTTTTATATGTTTTATTTATTGCTAGATTGGATTTGCTAGTTATTTGCTGAGGATTTTTACATCTCTAATCACAAGAGATACTGGTTTTCTCATGATGTCTTTGTCTGGTTTTGAATATTGACCTGATATAATTATACTGGCCCACACATAGTGGTTACAGTTCTTAGGGAAATACTTTCTTTGTCGAAAGTAAGTGTTTTCTCCTCTTCTATGTTTGGGAACTCAAGTCAGTTGTGACAGTTTATGTCTTTCTAGATTTATCCATTTAACTTGTTACCTAATTCAGGAGCATGCTTTCATTTGTAATATTTCCTTATAGTCCCCTTTATTTCTGCAATATCGGTAATAACACCACCTCTTTCATTCTGGTTTGTTTTTGAGTCTTCTTTATTTTGTCTTAGTCTAGATAAAGTTTTGTCATTTTGATGATTTTTCCAAAGAACCAACTTTTGATTTTGTTGAATTTCTCTATCATTTTTCTCTCCTTTTCATTAATTTCCACTCTAATCTTTATTATTTTCTTTTTTTCTGCCTGTTTCCAGTAGGTTTGCTTTCGCTATTTCTTTTTAAAATGGTTGTAAGAAGTATTTGATATTCTTTGACATTGTTTGAGACTTTCTTCTTTTTTTTAATATAGGCGTTTACAGCTATCATTTGATATTATTTGAGACTTTTTTTTAACATAGGCTTTTACAGCTACAAATTACCCTGTATAAAATGCTCAAAATGTTTTAGTTACATCTCACATCTTTGCTATGTTGTGTTTTAATTTTTATTTATTTTAAATTATTTTCTAATCTCCCATGCGATTTCTCCTTAGATCCACTGTTTATTTAGGTGTGTATGGTTTAATTTCCACATATTTGTAAATTTCCCAAATTTTTCTGTTATTGAGTTCTAATCTTATTCCACTGTGATCAGAGTATATACTTTGTATGATTTCAATTATTTTATATATATAAAGGCTTCCTTTGCCACCTGGCATATAATCTATTCCAAAGTACTGTCCATGTGTAGTTAAGAAAATGTGCATTTTGCTATTGTTCAGGGAAGTGTTCTTTAGATATGTTAGGTCTTGTTGGTTTATAATGTTCTTAAAGTCTTCTATTTTCCTGTTTATCTTTTGCTTAGTTATATCTATTTTTGAAATTGGAGTATTGAAATTTCCAACTATTATTATTGAATTATCCATTTTTTCCCATCAAGTCTATCAATTTTTGCTTTATATATTTTGAGGCTCATATATGAAATACATAAATGTTTATAATTGTTAGATATTCCTAATGAATTGATCTTTTTATCTTTATCTTGTTGATCTCTAGTAACATCTTTTTGTTTGTTTGTTTTAAATCTATTTTGTCAAAAACGAAGAAAAAATAAAATCTATTTGATATTACAGTAGCCACTTCAGCTATCTTACAGTTGCTGTTTGAATGATACAACTTTTTCATCTTTTTACTTTTCACTTATTTGTATCTTTGACTCTAAAATGTTTCTTATAGACATCATAAAGTAGAATATTGGTTTTAATTCGGTCTGTTGATCTTTATATTTTCATTGTATTGTTTAATAATTTTACATTTAATATTACTGTCCGTACATTTGGGTTTATGTCTATCATTTTACTTCTTTGTGTGTCTCACATCTGTTTGTTCCTCTGTTCTTCCTTTACTGCTTTCTTTTTCATTAAGTACCTTCCAGTGTAACATTTTAATTGCTTTTTTATTTTGAGAGACAGAGAGAGAGGGCGCAAATGAGCAAGGGGCAGGGAGGGGGAGAGAGAACCCCAACAAGGGCAGAGAGAGCGAGAGATAGAAGGAGAGAGTGATTCCCATGCACATTCTGCACTGTCAGCATGGAGCCCCAAGCAGGGCTCCAGCTCACCCAAAGTGGTGCTCGAGGTAACCCAATGCAGGGCTCCAACTCAGGAACGATGAGATCATGACCTGGGCCAAAGTCAGATGCTTAAATGACCTAGCCACACAGGCACACCTAACAGTTTGCTATGGTTTACATATTTATTTAACACCTTAATTTACTTAGCTTGTGCCCATGGATTCCAGTTACCATCTGATGTCATTTTCTTCCTCTAGCACAGCTTTGCTCCTCACTTTCTCCTTTGTGCACGTATGGCCAAATGTACTGCGTTTCTATACATTATAGACACAACAATTTAATTACACACATATTGTTTTATATTACTGCTTTTTAAATTAGTTAACAAAATAAAGGAAAAGAAATATACATTTTTACTGTGCAGTCATCCTAGGATGAAAATGGTTTTAGCAGGATCTCTGAGTTTTGTTGTTGTCGTTGTTTTCTGATTCTCAGTGAAGCTGTCTGCTTCTGTTGGTATCATAGCAGTTGTTAGGTTCCACTAATTGCTAGATGATTGTTCTACTGTTTTCAGTAATGCCCTGGGGCACAAACTGCTCCACAGTCTCAGCCAATTAAACCCAGGCCTCTTTGCAGGGGTAGCTTTTAAGGCCAATGAAGTTTTTCTTACTGTGGGAGGGCTCTTCCTAAAAATCTTTTTTCCTTTAAAAGGAAAAAAAAAACATTTTTTTCGAGGTTCTCTCTAGTAAACTAGCTACCCCACAATTTAGCTCTTATGGAGCTACTAGCCTCTTAATTGCTTACCACCAATATCTTCATTGTTGAAGAGTGTCCTCAGACTTGGAACTTTTTCACACTCTGTTTCATATAAATTTGGTTTATTTGGGGAGAGCTTTGGAGCACTCTGCCCTTATGTCCTCCCTCTCCTCTTGCGCAAAACCTCTGTAGTGAATGGGGGGGACAAAGGTCTGCTTTTCTAGGAGCAACACCCTTGGTTTGTAAACAGTATGCTGGGTTTGAGTGATAGTCTCTGGTTTTCTTGGCTTGTCTCTTTCAACCTCCATCCTATGAGGAAGTTAAAGTAAGGGTGATTGGGGCAACTGTACCCTCAGTCTGGAAAACCATCCTTTGAGTGAGTGGATGCTGGTTGGCAGAAGGGAATCACCAATGTCTTGATTAAATTTACCATGGTGTTAGTCTTTGCAAATCAAGGCTGAAAGTGGGGGATGAGAAATGCCAGAGGTGTCTCTCTCTCCTGGAGAGATACACTATCCCTTGGCTAAGAGAGAGAAGAGAGGGAACGCCTATCCCCATCTTCTTGGTGACATCCACACAGAGTGGGGTATCTGGCACACCGATTAGGAAAGGAGCAGGTTGTGGTTCAAGTTCCACAGAGTATCACTCTTCTCCCCAAGATTTAGTGGATTTTCTTGAATAAATATATTTTCATTTTCTGTATATCCTTATGACAATTAGCAGAAACTTTAAATAGTTTTTCAAAAAAATACTTGTTACTAATAATGATTGTTTAGCTGGGAAGTGAGTCCATGGAGCTCCACAGCTGCCATTCCAGAGGTGGAACATCTTTTTATGAGTTTTTCCTTTGAAATAATTTTCATTGATCTGTCTTACAGTTCACTGATTCTCTTTTTCTCTTCCCCCTGTAGTATCCAATCTTCTGGTTAGTGCATCCACTGGATTCTTCTTCTCCCACACTGTAGTTTTTAGCTGTAGAATTTCATTTTATGTGTATATGCTATATAGAATTATTATATATATGTGTGTGTGTATATGTATATACATATATATATATATATATATATATATATATATATATGGTCAAACAGTATATCTGCTAAGACTACTCATCTTTTCACTTTATCTAGTTCTTCCCTTTAGGTCATTGAACATTTTTGAAATAGCTGTTATCAAGTTCTTACCTGAATTCTAACTTATGAGTCATCTCTCAATCTCTATTGACTTTTTTTTCCTTGATTATTTGTCACACTTTACAGTTCCTTCACATTCTAGTCATTTTTTTAATTCAATTCTAGAGATTAAAGGTGATATATTATAGGTAATCTAAATACTGCTGCCTTCCTAGAAAAGGTGTGGCATATGGATACATCATGGGAGATGCTCTTGAATCTGTCAGGTTTCCTTTGGTTTGTTTTGCTTTGTTTAGTTAGGACAATTTCAGTTTTGTCCTCAGAGCTTGGGTGTTATCTTTACTTGAGGTATTATATTTACTTAATCCTAAACTCTAGTCTTTCTGCGGTCTCAGCTGAATGCCCAAGTACTCAGTGAGGCCACTCCACTTTAGGCGAACCAGAATTTCATCAGCCTTAGCCTTGTGTGATTTCTGATAGCTCCATTCAGGTTTCAATTCATCTACTCTAGTAAGCCACAGTGAGTTTTGGCCTGCTCGTGCACAACCGGGCCCTCACCCAGGACCACAGAATAACCCTAAGCAGGCTTCTGTACCCATCTCTGCTGCTCCCTTATTTCCATTGCCCTGCTGGAATTCCAAACACTTCAGTGAGTCCAAACTCAAATCTCTGTCTGACTCCTTGACTTACTAGGATTTCTATTCTTTCTATTCTTTCTCAGTGAAGTGATCCAGAAAATTCTCCCAGGCAGGAAGTGGGAAAAATACAGAGCTTTGAGTGGTTCTTCTTGCTAAAAAATCACAATACTACACTGCTTGATACTCAAACAACGAACTCCTACATTTTGTCCAGTTTTGTATTGTTTAGCGCAAAAGGGTAAATCTGGTACCAATTACTCCAACACAGTGAGAAGCAGAAGTCTTAGCATATAAAATTTTCAAAAAATCATGTTCAAGTCCTTAAGAGAGTGCCTGCATATCATAAACACTAAGTCATAGTTTTTGAATAAATGTCTTCTATTTTTATTACTTTCCATACTGGAGAAATAAGCCTAGAAAACAAACTGGGTGAGGTTTAAAATTAGAACAAATCCCAACTGGTAACTCTGTGAGTTTAGACACATGTATTAGGCCCTCTAAGCTTTACTTTCCTTGTCAGAAAAAAATACTTTCTTTAAAGGGTTGCAATAATACTTTAGGGTGTGTACATTGTGTGTGTATGTGTGTGTGTGTAAATATGTAAAATCTGTTACATAATTGATAGAATTTTAGGCATTTATAAGGAAGATATCAGGGACGAAACATATTTAGTGTAGGGGCTAAGAATGTGAACTATGAAGAATTGCAAGCCTGTGTTTGATTACAGCTCTACCCTTGCTAGCTCTGTGAACTCAAGTTACTTAACCTCCCTGAACGTCAGGATTGCATAGAGTGAATTAGTTAAAGGTAGTATGTACCTCAGATAAACAGCAGGTGTGAAACACTTAGTTCAGCACTTGGTATACAACAATATCTCAATAAATTATAATTTTATTGTAATTGTAATTTCTAATTCCTCTCAAAGAGCATAGTTATAAATTACTTTTAAAATCTGTCTTGCCAATTCAGTTTTCATCCTAATAATAGCATGTCTAAAGTCAAGCCCAAGGGAAAAGAAACCTGCTAGTATATATACCACATTCTTAAGATAAATTTCACAGCTGCTGGAGGTAAAGAGTATCCACAACATATGGGCTACATATAGGCTCCAGTTGCCATATTGTCAGGGATGCTTAAAGGGATTAAGTTGAATTATGTGAAACTCACACTTGCATAAATGTTCTAAAGTTTCACCAAGGTGCTGGAGAAAGTGACAGAAGAGACTCTCACATTCCTTGAAGAATAAATATGATATCCAAATATTCCCAGACTACTTTTGGTCAATTCATGTTTGAGATTCCATCTTCCTGATTGATTATCATCAACAGTCATTGTGGGATATATTTTCCTCTCCAGTTTCCTCCATATAAAAAAATACCCTTGCCAACCAGCCAATTCTGTAAAATAGTAACATGAGTCATTCTTGACTTTTTTTCCTTCACTGACTTCTGGCCTCCAACTCCCCAGTTCATGCTACGGAATTTACATCCAAATATGCCCTAAATTCATCTATGCTCTGTATCTATTGCCATTTCCCAATACACCATCATCTTACTTAGTCTTACAGCAGACTAATACATTTTTAAAAATTATATCATGTCATACTCTGATTTAAAGTCTTCTGATGTCTGAATTTCATTTAGAGCAAATTCAAGCTCTCTACCACAGCCAATAAAGTCCTTGAATACTGTCCCTGTCTCACTCCATTCTCTTCAGTTATACTCAACTTTTGTTTGTTTTTTGATTATCATATATGGTAAACTCATTTCAACTATGAAACCTCTACATTTGTTTTTCCCTCTGCCTGGACCACCCTTCTCTCAAATTTATTTTTATTTTTTACGAAGTGAGATGCTGTGAACTGAATGTATGCATCCTCCCCAAATTCATTAGGTTGAAATCCAATCCTTCAAGTGATGGTATTAACAAGTGGGTATTCAGAGCTGCTTAGGTGATGAGGTGAAGCCCTCATGAATGGGATTGGTGTTTGCATAAAAGAGATCCCACAGAGCTCCCTAGACCTTTCCATCACTTAAATTCACAGCAGGAAGTCAGAAGTTTGCAACCCAAAAGGGGGCTTTCACTCTATCACGCTGCCACCCTGATTTTAGACTCCCAGGCTCCAGATTGTGAAAGATACATTTCTGTTGTATATAAGCTACCTAGCCTATGATATTTTGTTATAGCAACCCAAACAAAGAGACTAACTGGATTTTCTATCATTGCCATAACAAATTACCACATACTTGGTGGCTTAAAATACCACAAACTTACTATCTTACAGTTCTGTAGGTTCAAAGTCTAATATGTCTCACTGGAATAAAATCAAGATATTAGCAGCCTGTGCTCCTTTTTGGAGATTCTAGGGGAGAATCTGTTTCTTGGTCATTTGTATTGTGGACAAAATTTAGTTCCTTACAGTTGTATAACCAAGGTGTTCACTTTCTTGCAACTTGTGAGCTTAGGGCCATCCTCAGCTTCTAGGAGTTGCTGCGTTTCTTGGTTCCTGACCCTCTTCCTCCATCTTTGTCATTAGCCACAACAGGCTGATTCTTTGTCCTGTCTCATTTCTCTGACCGACTCTTCTGCCTTCCTCTTTTTAAGGACTCATATGATTATATTGGGCCCATCCAAATATCCAGAATAATCTCCCTATCTCAAAGTTCTTATGTATAATGACACCTACAAAGTCCCTCTTACCATGTATAATAACATTGTCCCAGGTTTTGGGGATTGGGCCATAGACATTTTCAGGGCCATTATTTTGCTTCCCATACTAGTTTATTTCCATTACTTGGATCTTAGCAAGATGTCACTCCAGAAAGAAATTATTTTACCCACATCATGTCACTCTCTACTACATCCTTGTAGTGTAATTATTTCAGATACGTCATTCTCTGAAAGACTATATCATTGGTTTGTTCATTTACTGTTATCTAACTTCACTAGATTATAATCTTTATGAAGACAGAGGTGTTTTCTGCTTGCTCATTTTCTCATCCCCAGTACCCAAAACAGTTCTAGGTTCATCAAAAGTCTCAGTGAATCATTTTGAGATGAATTAATGAATGGATGGTTTTAATTATTTGTCATTGTTTAAAACTCCATAATTGCATTGGTGGAAACAATCTTATTAACTCTTGATGGGGTATACTATTAAATTTACTACCCAGTTATTTCCTGTTCTATCCAAAGACATTTTAAATTCTTTTTTACCTGGTACAACCGAGTATCTGTAGTAATTGACAGGATTTTACATTTCCTTTTTTTTTTTTTTTTTTTTTTTTTTTTTTTTCTCCTACCGCTCCCAACAGAACTGGTAAATTTTATATTTTCAATTTGCTCATAGTGACAGTAAGATGTAATTCCTTTCTTACCAAACCATTTAAAACCTGCTCTTCTGGTCATAACTTCCCATTAAGTTTCTGAAATGATTTTAAGTTCTTGGATATAAAAGTCACTACATCCATGCAAAATATTTTTTTCACTTCTTTGCCTAGAAGTAGCCTCAAAATTGCTGCAACAGCTCATGTAAATGTAAAGGTATGTCAAATCTTTCTGGGAATAATCAGTTCGTGTTTAGCATAAAGGTTGACAATTATTTTCTTTAATACCTTGAAAAGGTGTTCTATCTCCGCATAAGAATAACTTTGTACCTTTTAATTTTTTATTTGAAAACATGCTTTTTAGGGGAATGAAGTAAAACTGGGGCTTATGGAGGTAAATGACCAGCTTGTATTTATATGGCAAGTTACTGGCAGAACCACACCCATAACCCAGGAATACCAGCTCCCAGTCCAGTGTTCATTCCACTATACTCCACTGTCTCAGTGCAAATGGGAAGCCCACAATGAATTATAAAGCATTGTTTATTAATAATTTAAGATGAAAACCAAAAAAAAATCCAGATTTAATTTGTAAAGTGGCATGGTAGGATGCTTACTGAATAGCCTTTGTTCTTAACGTCTAATGACTTGGGCCTTCTAAATATCACTCATTAAAAGAACAAAGCCCAGAAATGTCTAGGTTGTAATCCCAATCCTAAGAATAATTAGCAACTTCAGTCATAATTATAGGACCAACTCATCTCATGAATATAATTACTCTGGGCTATGTTATTTTGACATGATCTGCAAGCACTCTATGCTGCCGGCGAGGCCACAGAGCAGGCTGAGGCAGAAGGCCAGTTTGCTCAGGCCTAGGTCTGGCTAGGTCATGTGGAGTTAGTCAACAACAGTGGACACATTCACAAACACATACAAACACAACTGACCTCGTTATTTGCATTCTGACCACCTTATATTGAACAATCATGGGAGCAAGCATGGTGATGGTCAGGGTAGAAATTCACTCAGTGCAATATTGAAGGAATATCTGCATATGGCTTCAGGTTATATGAGTGACATTCATTGCTATTTTTCTTGTAATTTAAATACACTGAAATTGATCTATTATCTAGTATATGGTCTATTATCTATCAACTATTTTGAGTTTTAGGGTTTCTTTTCCTAAAATAACTTAGCATGATTGATTACGCTCCTTTTTGAAATTCTATTCTCCTTTAATTTATTACAACTGTCCCTAATTCTTCTCTAAAGATTCTGTCCACTCTTTCTCAGCTTCCTTTGCTATCTCCTCTTGCCCATTAAAATTTTGTTGACCCATAGAATATTGAGAGCCTACATGGTTTTCTCAAGCAAGCACCGATGATAGCAATGAAAATACCACCAATAAATAGTGTATTTCCCCAGCCCACCTATTTTCTATATAATCTATTTTCATTATAAGCCTTACTAGCATGCCAATGGTCTAGGATAGATATCTTAAACCTACTTTGAACTCTCTGTTATAGGTTGAATTATGTATGTCCCCCTACCCCCACCAGAAGATATGTTGAAGTCCTAGCTCCAATTACCTCAGAATGTGGCCTTATTTGGAAATTGTTTTTTAAGATGTAATCAAGTTAAGATGAGGCCTTGGGCTGGGTTCTAATCTAATCTCTGGTGTTCTTATAATAAGGAGGAAATTTGGATAGAGACACACAGGGGTAATGCCATGAGATGACAGGAGCAGAGACAGGAATGATGCAGTTATAAGCCAAGGGAGGCCAAGGACCAATGGCCACCACCAGACGCTAAAAAGAAGCAAGGAAGGATTTTAGC
Source organism: Felis catus (assembly GCF_018350175.1). Taxonomy (NCBI): domain Eukaryota; kingdom Metazoa; phylum Chordata; class Mammalia; order Carnivora; family Felidae; genus Felis; species Felis catus. Next base: position 152,116,271 of record NC_058375.1, read on the forward strand.
CAGAGTCTCATAAGAAGCCTTAATTTCAGAGTTCTAGCCTCTAGAACTGTGAGAGAATAAATTTCTGTTGTTTGATGCCTCCCAGTCTGTGGTCACTCGTTATGACAGTCTTAGGAAACTAATACACCCTCCTTCTCTCTCATCCAACAGCTTCTCTTTCCCACATTTAATTGCTCACCAGCTCTCATGAAGCCTGCATTTATCTCATGGGGAAAAAAACCTTTTCTGATGCTCCTATTCATTTCAAGCTAATGTTTTAAGCCTTTAGATTTACCAACTACCACACAATGGCAAAATAAATGTTTCATATGTAATCAAAGTAGAAGGGGGAAATGCACACATTTTACACATAAAATTAATCATAAAACTCTTTATTACTCATAAACAATTTTGAGCAATGTTTACACACATACAGAGAAGCAACTGTTTCAGGGTAATATTTTGAAATCACAACCCAAGTCATCCGTGCATGTTGGATTAGGCATTTAATAGCCAACAAGCAAGAAGTGAGAACCGCTAAATTCTTGGGAGACCCTTTCAGACCCAAATTTTGGAATTTTAGTTGTGAATAAATTATCTTAAGCCTTAAAAGCAGTGTAATAGTTTATAAGTTTTAATCTTGCTACTTGAAAAGCTTCATAATACAGTAAGACCATCAGGCTACCCATAGAAGTATGTAAATAGATAGTCAGGATAAGTGAGAAAGATAAAACTCAAGCCCAGACCCTAGACTATTGATAGTAAATGCCATCAAAATGTGAAAATGTTTGGCCAAAATAATAATAATAATAATAATAATAATAATAATAATAGTAGTAATAATAATAATAATAAACAAATTTAGACAAATCAAGCAAACCTGGAAATACTACTTTAAATCCCACTGTAGAATTCAGCAAGCATTAACTGACTCTTATCTAGAGAGGACTTTGATAAAGACTCTCTACCCAGCTTGAGTAGACTCTGGCTACTTTGAACTTTTTTTCAACTAGGCCTTGATCTTTAGATTCCTGTGTTCATCTTTGGATTGTCCAATTTTAGCAAGAATCCTGCTAAGCGAGTTTAGCCATAATCCCTCATCCTCCCTATCTGATCACCTTCCATATCTAATCAGGTTCCTCATCTACTATTTCCAAGGTGATGTCTGACCACCTTGGCCTGCCTGTAGCAAGAATCCTGTTAGGTCAGTTTAGCTAGAATCTCTCCTTACCTTTCATGTTTCCACTTAGTAACTTTGCAACCACTGCCCACTTACCCTGCTCCTTGGCTATAAATTCCCACTTTTCCTTGTTCTATTTGGAGTTGAGCCCAAGCTCTCTCCCCCACTGCAAGACCTCATTGCAGTAATCCCTATTCCTATTATCTTAGTCCCCCCTTGAATAAAGTCTTTCTTACTCTCTTTAACAAGGGTCATGGGTCATGACTATTTTTTTCTTTAACACCTTAAGGAAATGAAGTTGGCTTTATCATCGAATTTGAGAAGGTGCTAGAAATGAGTTGAACTGGAAATATTTATTCTGATGACACACTCAAATCAATTGCAGTGAATGGATAAATTATGTATCCAAAAGAATGTATTAATCTTCTTATATATATCAGACTGAGGATTAAATTATAAGCAAGACATACTAGGTCCTTCTGTCTTGGAAATTATATTCTTATGGGACTCTAAGTTAAAAGACATGGGATGCTTTGGAAGAACTTAGGTGAGAAAAAGAAAAGAGGATATAATGAAGGGTTAAACTTAGACTGGGTAATCACGTTTGTCGTGAGGCATTCAGCAACTAGAAACTGAGGAGCTAGGAAAGATGCTGATAGGAAGGAGGAAAGTCCTACAGGTAAATCTGACTCCTTCAAAACCATACCTTATTCCATATAAATCATCTGATTTGTGCCTTCCTGCTAGTAGGATAACAGTGAGACTGATGTAAACAATGAATTAAATATAAAACATGATCCCTATCCAGAAGAGCTTCTCTAAACAACTCAACCAATAACAACAAACTTAAAATTGATAATGTGAATTTTTCCTAAAAGCTAGATTTGGAGAATTATACCTTTGGATCAGTTGGCCTCCTACCCTTTCTTTCTTTTTTATATTCTCAGACTCATTCAAATGAGTTTAATATTTGAATATGGAATTCAAAATGTCATAGAAATCAAAGTAGTAATAGATTAGTATGTGGCACTGCTTATGAAAGCCATTACTGTCATGCTACCATCGGCAAGTTGTGTGTTTTTACTTGTTTTCCTAGTAGTGATCATATATTGAACACATGCACCCTTTCCCTGTCTTACAGATTTTTGGAGCTTGGTGTGAGTCAGTGGAGTTAGGGGCAGGCTAAAGATGAGCCAGCCTCACTGATCTTCAAACTAGTTAAGGAGGAACAAGATTTTGACTACATATCTTACACTCAACAGAATTTGGTTGTTTCATCAGAAACAAAGGACTCAAACAAATGGATTTTTTTATCCACACTTGAAATATATTTTGTTATGCCTGCTTCAGCCATTAGAACGTGGAACCCTAGTTACACTCTATAGGCTTGGAGATAATGTACTGGTCATGCCTCAGGGATCTATGTTAAATACAGGTTGTGCATATTTATGCAATACTTGTTCCCTAAACCAAGAGAACTTTTGAATTAAACACTAAAAAATTCAACAAAATATATTCAAGAAATTTACCATTCAGTGTAGAGTGAACACCCAAAAAAAAGAAAAAAAAAAGAGAACTAACCAAAGTTATATTAATAAGAGGCTGTGAATACATGGGTTTCTATTCATCTTGCTTATCAATGGACTTATTTCTCTAATTAAGTTAATGCAGTGAAAATAACACTTTCAATTTGCAGCAGAGTATAAAATTAGGATCTCAAATTGAGACAAATTAAAGCTTCAGCAAAAGCACACTGATATCCAGTAACTTGTTTCCAAAGTCTATTCAGAATGCCATAATTCAAACACCTTCAGGTATTTTTTTTATTGTGCATTATGTTTAACTAACGTTTCTTGCTCTTTACGGGCATTTTCCCATGGTTTCTTAGCTTGAATTGGTAAAGAGAAATATGAAATAAAGATAGCTTTCTGCTCCCCTTCCCTGCCTTGTCAAATATTCATTTGGGAATGAACACTGCTGGAAAAATAAGCAAGAATGGTCTGTAAATTTGAAATCGTTCTATAAATCTTCTGACATCTTGCATTATTCTTTAAGGAATTGCTTTTAATAGTTATGGGGTTAGTGGGAATATTTAGTTCTGACGCATGCCTTCTAAATTCAAAACCTGCTTGACTTGTTACTAAAATCCCTCTTGGACCATTTTTCCCTTTCTCTTTTCAGAAGAATGTTGATGGGGGTAATTCTGCTTAAGTGGGTCAGGAAAGAAGAGTGGGAACTCTACAAATTTCCAGGTCTGAAAAATCTAAGTCTCCCAGACAGGGTCCTTATGATACCTTTAAGCTACCCCACGGATAACTGAAAGACTCTTTGCCTGAATCCTGCCTTCTATTCCTGAATGCTTCTTCTGCACCCCTCTGGAATGGCTCTGTGATCTGTTCACAGTTCTTTATAACTGTGCTTCCTGGCCAATGCCTACATGTGACTACATAACAGAACTGGCACTTCCCTCATCCCCCTCTCTGCCAACTGATCCTGTTAGAGAAAGTTTGAAAGATAGATCTTTTTTTTTTTTTTAAGTTTTTATTTATTTTGAGAGAGAGAGAGACTGAGCAGGGGAGCAGCAGAGAGAGGGGAGAGAATCCCAGGCAGGCTCCACACCATCAGCACAGAGCCCAATTCAGGGCTTGAACCCATGAACCATGAGATGATAACCTGAGTCAAAGCCAAGAGTTAAATGCTCAACTGACTGAGCCACCCAGGTGCCCTGAAAGATAGATCTTATAACAAAATTACATATCCCAAATTCTTTTTCATATTTCCTAACATTTATATCTTTAAGTTATATCATTTAGGCATTTAAAGGTGCAAAAAATTTTGAAAAAAAAAAGAAAGAATATTTAATTCTAAGAATCTTAAAATTGATTTGAAATAAGATAATTGCCATTATGTTATGAAAATGATACATAAATAAAAAGAGCATTATGCATACTTTTTACTTGGGTTAGGGCCGGTATCCTACACTGATGGATAAGATAAGGGCTAATCAACTTCTTTGATAAACCAGGCAGCTAATTGAAATTGTCAAGATTCAACACATAGGATTCAATATACAGGTACATATAAATTTAATAAATGTGAACCAAAAACCAATATAAAATGCACTTTGGTAACTAAATTCATTTTAATATATGTGAGAAATTTGTTGTTTAAATTACTCCCAGGGTGTACAGAGCCTGACGTAGGGCTTGAACTCACAAACCTGTAAGATCATGATCTGCGCCGAAATCAAGAGTTGCACACTTAACAGACTGAACCACCCCGCACCCCTGAAACAACTTATTGTTGACACCAAATTTTCATAGTTATCATGAGTGCTACTAAATAAGCCAAATTTATTTTAAAGTTGCTCTTTCATTAGATTGCCTACCAACATTAGTGAAGAAAAATGTGCTTGACTAGAAATACTTGCCTAAAGCAAATTACAAGACATATATCCCACCCCTGTTCACCTTTTGTTGTTATTGTTGATGTTGAGAGATTATATCATAGAAAGTAAGTTGTCATTATTTTAAACCAAAGTTGAAGAAATTTCCCTCAATTTAAAAGTACTTGCATTTATCTTTGCAGTATAAGATTTTCAACAAAGCAAGTCTGATCTAAATCAGTTTATAATTCTCTTTTTAGATGATGGAAAGACACATCACAGTCATTCTTCTTGGTCATTAAACTCAATTTGCAGACATGGGTGTTCTACAATTTCTCAGACTTGGAAGTTCATGTGTAAATTCCTTTATGTTTCTTTATTTTTCCTAGAAACATGATTTTAAAATTGATTTCCACGAGTACTTCTACAAGTGTAGACAAATGAAAGATGTCTAGTTCTAACCTTTGTTATAACATGCCGTTTATTTTTTCATGGAACACTAAAACTTGGTTCTTGTTTAAAGTTTAAGTAAGAGGTCTCCTCTTCAAACTCAAATGCCATACTGTATACTGAAAACAGCATAAATAAAGGAATTGTAAAAAAAAAAAAAACTTTATGTGAGAAAAAGGGAATTATCTCTGCTTGGAAGAGAGTATATTTATGATATATTTATGCTACTATATTTATGATATATAATGCATATTCATATATAAGATGTCTATTATAACATCTATTAAATTATCACTTCTTCAAATCGTAGAATTTCAGAACATCAAAGGACATTAGAGCCATCATGCATAATTCTCCACATACCCTGGACAAAACAGCAAAAACCTACCTAAAAGTAAGACCCTGCCAGTATGTGATCCAGAACTCCCGATTCTGGTCAGTTACCCTCTCACGACAGCACAAATTTGTGTCGCATATGAATGATCAGTATTGGAGCTGGCATTCATTGTGTCAGTCCCATGTCAGTGACTAGACCTGGCACATGACATGCATATCCATTTATCAAGTGAGGTATTTATCTTATTTAAGCTTCTCCACATCTTTCAGAATAATAAATGTCAGCTTTCACAAAAAAATAGAAGGGAATGAAGTATTCTTTCTGTAGTCTCTCTTTCATCCATCTACTCTTCTACTTTCTCTTCCTAACCTAGGCTGTTGAAGTCATACCTTTGTTTTATCTGTATCTTAACTGAGATCCTGTTTACAGTGTCTCTTCACTTCAGACAATCCTATACACCATAACCAAATTAATGTTCTCAAAACCTGGCACGAGTCAATACTCACCATTGGCATAAATAAATATTCCCCATTGCTTTCGGAATAAAGTAAAAATCCCTAAGTCTGGCATTCAAAGCTCCCCACCATCCGATGCAAACATTTTCCAACTTCGTTTCCTACTGTTCATCAATCTTTATGCCATTCTGTCTATCTGATCGTTTTAATATCTCTTTAAATATTTTTTGCTCACATATTTATCTCTGAGAATTAGTTTCCCCTACCTGAAACACATTATCCCCTCTTCACTGTTCTAAACTTCATTCATTTTCATGTTTCTTCTCAAGATTCTTAGCTCCTTGGATCTTTTTTCTCATCCTGCAAGCAATTATTATAACCCCTTCTCAGGTGCCATTTTCACAAGTTCCTCTCAAACACAGCTGTACATCAGTATTACTTTCAATGCTTATAAAATGCACATCTCCAGGCTCCAACCTAGCAATTCTGATTCCATAAATCTGAGGCAGGTTCCTAGCATCTCCATTTTTAACAAAAACTGTAGTTGATCCAGACTCTGGTGGATCTGCAACAGCACTTTTAAAAATACAACATAACAGTTTTCTGGCTGATTTATTTGAATCTTAATCAGACTCATTTATGGTTTGCACTTTTTCTACGTGCCTCTTTGATTGCCCCAGTAGGACTGTCAGTTCACTGAGGTGTTAAAAAATAAACTGAGGCACGTTAAAAATGGTAAGAGTTTATTTGAGCAAAAATTCGTTGAAATTGGGTGGCATCGATCCACAAGTGGCTAGGAGCACTATGTGGACAGGAGCCAGGGTAAAGACTTACAAAGATCTCAATTTATGATGTGATTAAATCCTGATAAAACATGGTAAGTTGAAAATATCATAAGTTAAAAATGCATCAAACCTTAGCCCAGGCCACTTTAAATGTGCTCAGAGCACAAACATTAGCCTGTGTCATTTAGGCAAAATCATCTAGCGCAGAGCCGATTCTATAATAAAGTGTTGCAAATCTCATATAATGTATTGAATACTGTACTGAAAGGGAAACACAGAATGGTTGAATAGTACAGAATGGTGGTAAGCATATCAGTTGTTCACTTTCATGATAGCATGGCTGACTGGGGCCTGTAGCTCGCTGCCACTGCCCAGTGTCACAAGAGAGAGGACCAAACCACATATTGAGAGCCTGGGAAAATACCAAAATTCAAAATTCAAAGTACAGTTTCTACTGAGTGTGTATCACTTTCACGCCATCGTAACACTGAAAAACTGTAAGATAAATCCTCAAAAGTCAGAGACTGTCTATATAAAGTGTGGAAGAAGGAAAGGAAATTGATGGGCTATAGTTTAAAACCTAGTTGGCTGTTTGTGATTGGTTGTCTTTAGCATTTTGATTTAGTAACTCTGAGGCATGGAAGGGTTTATATTTAAATTTGCTTATATATGTTGTAATGGCACTAGAGGCACATTAGCCTCCTTGTTTAATTAAAGAGATGAAGTGGAGAGAACATACTCTTTTCTGTATTCCACATAGTACTTAGTATACTAATAGATCTAGTGCCCAAAAAAGTGTACAAAATTATCCATTTAACATATACTAATTTCTAAATTATCTGAAATATCTTGTATATTTGTTGCTACGTATTTATTATCTGTCCCTTCCTATAAAATGTAATCTTCATGAAAGCAGAACTATCTTATTCACATCTGAATCCCAACAAGTGCCTAAATTAAGTTTTTTTCAATAAGTGTCATTTTTGAAGAAATGGGTGAATAACAGATGAGAGTCTTTCTTGTTTAAATGATGTTCTTCTAGTAACGTTTTGAAAACGACGAGAATAGGTACTATTTGCATTATTTTGCCACAGTTTTTGGTTTCCAGGCTTAGCTTGTAAGGTGTCTCTTCAGCTATAATGGATTAGATCGTGTAATGGATGCTATGATATGTCATCCAGATCACCATTTCCAATGAAGGGTATTTTCCCCAGCTGCTGGAAGCTGCCTTGATATGCCAGTCCTCTTTTAGAATTACCTTAGCTGAAGAAAACTTCATGCTTCCTTCGAGGGGAAGCATGCACACCAACATTTATCAACGAGGGGGTAAAAAGACACCTCTGTCCCAAGCTGATATACCTCTGACGGACCACTACATTTCCAGAATCCCCCATGGTACTAGCTTAAGCCTTTGCTGGGATTTAATCCCAGTTCACTTCTCCCTGTGCTGAGTCACATTTTCTTTCCTGTTCCTCCCTCCCTCCACAAGTGTTGATCCCAATGGCACTCTTTAATAAGCTTGCTCCTGCACGTTAATCTATATCTAAGAGTCACCTTCCTAGGGAAACCAATCTTCTATATGGTCAGTGATCAGAGGAACCAGAAACTGACTGGGATTTGAAGCTGGATCATCTGTCCCTGTCTGGGGATGGAAACAAGGAGCTTGTCATTGGTAGCACGGGAACACAAGTAGCACTGAGTGTAAGGTAGCAACTTTCATCAGTGGTAATCCGTAATGTCATACTGTGGAAGACACTTCATTAGCTTGCAAGGCAAATTAGGGAATTATGGAGGAAACAGTAACCCCAAAGATATTGGAATTGGGTTGTTCTTGCTAAGCTTTATCAACCTTCTGGGGAAATACAAAAAAAATAAATAAACAAGCTAAAAAGGGATTTTTTTAAAGCTAAAAGTGATTAACATGTTAGTAAAATCTAAGTATGAAAGCCAAATAGGCTCTTGGTGTCAAATAGGTTTAATCTCCTATCCCAAGAGGACAGAGAAAGCTGAGGGCCATACCCAGAACTGAACTGTAAGAGTACTGAGCTCCAGAATAAAATTACACTCCCAGTCAAGGTCGATGTGCCCTGCCCAGGTCAGGTCTTCATTGTGAAAGAATGAAACACTGATACCTGGAATCGGTATATGTGGGGTGATACATGTAAAACTCTTGAACCTGCAGATTCCCCTGAACCCTTTTAACTTGCAGAAATGACCCAAGTAACCTAACCTTACTAGAATTAACTATCTCTCTTTGTCTAAGTAAAATGCAGAGGCATCTATCCCAAAAGACAACATGTCTCCAGGATCTACCTTCTCCTCTTTTTGGCCACCAGGACAATGAATTAGGCAAAATTTTATAATAACCCAGGCAGGGAGGTGCTAGGCCTAATAAGGGCTAAAAGGGGATTAAACTTCAAGGGAACACTAGAACCTGGCCATATACCAGCATGGGGTGTGAGCATATGCTTGGGACTGGATTCTGAAGGCACTGAACCAAGGAGGAGGGCAGAAAATAAATCTGGGCAGTACTCTTCAAGTATATAGCATGTACCACTCTGGCAAGGGCACCAGGAAATCATGTGAACACATAGTTAGGCGGGCATTTACTAGCATGCCCTTTAGATGGCCCATTCTAAGTGAAGTGGCAATGTCAGAATTGCCATGCAGATGCTGGAATAAGACATGAAAATCTGTATATATATATATATATATATATATATATACACACACACACATGTTAGAGGGGATGTATTGTATAAGGTCAGAAATCCCATTAGACTGTTCTGTTCCATGGGAAGGTCAGAGGGATACACCATTTACCAAAACAATAATGAATATGCTGATGAGACTGGTTACAACGTCACTGATAAGTTTATCTATTGCTCTCTCTAGACCAGGTGAGTGGAAAATATCACCACTGATCTGAGATCACCAATAGCAATGAAGATTACAGGGCCCAACACAATAGTGCCAAGGTGGCAGCACTTAACTAGAAGAATGCAAATGACTGCATTTGCCATAATGAATAGTAAGGCTGGAGTCAAGTCATGGGGTCAAGAGTTTCAGAGAGTTATGGAGATGGTTAACAGAACATAGCATCCCAAGGGGAATGATAAATAAGTAGCAAAAGGATATTACTCAATCTATAAAACCAATGATAAAAAATCATTGGGTAATGAGCTGTGGGTAAGAGTAAATATTCAAGTAAAAAGTCACAATGTCTTACCCAGCTTCCATCTCAGAGCCAGGTTTTACACCTCAAATGCACTGGTTTTCGAAAAAGATGTTAAGTCACCAGAAAAAAGAGCCCTGCAAAGTCATATTGTTTGTACCTGGCCATAATTTCCAAGTCCTATCCAAAAGGGACCTTCAGGTATTTACTAAAGTTATTGTCCACTGAGCAGAGAGGAATATCTAAACATCTCAAGAACTGTTGGACACAGGTCTGAGATGAGATGATACCTTGGGACCTGAAGTATGTCATGACCTTCTATTACAGTGGGATCATATAAAGATAGATAATAAATGGGGATCTGGCCTGGGCATAGTTCAAAGTTGGCCCACTGGATTTGCAGATTCACCCAATGATCATTTTTAGAGTCCCGAGTGTATCATGATTATATTTGCTACTTGGCACAATCCCATACATTAAGTTCTTGGCCTGTGGTACAGGAACTGTTAAAACCAAGTAGAAATCTCTAAAACTGTTTCGCCTAAACTCTTTGCTAGGATAGTAAATAAACAACAATATCCCATTGTAGGGGAATGGCAGAAATTAACATCACCTCTAAATACCTAAAAGATGCAGGAATGGTAGTCATCATCATAGCTTTAATACCCATCTTATTCCTGAAAAAAAAAATGCAAAACCAAAAAGCAACAAATACTGGAGGATAAAGTTGATTACTGTAAACTCAAGAAAACAATAGCCCCAATTATTGCTGTGGTGCCAGATGTGACACATTTGCTGGAACAGATTAGCATGACCTCAGGAACTTGGTAAATGGCCACTGATTTGATCTGGTAAATGTTTTCTTTTGTATCTTTGTCAGTAGAAAAGAACAGACAACAGAATGTATTTCCAGTTTTGCTCTAGGGTATAGTAGCTATTCTGTCCTCTTGACATAACATAGTTTGAGGAAATCCAGACTGTCTGACAATCTCACAGAACATCATACTGTTCTACTATTATATAAATGACACTATTCTAATTGGACTGGATGAGCAAGAAGTGGCTAGTATGATGAAAGTCTTGGTAAGTCATAGGCATTCCACAGAGTGTGAAATAAATCCTGTGAAGGTTCAGGGGCCCACTAGGTTAATAAAAATTTTAGGATTTCAGCATGCTAGGGCATTCTCTCCAAAGTAAAGGGCAAATTATTGCATTTTGTGCCTGGCACCATGAAAAATGGAACATACAACTGGTAGGGCCAGAGGCAGCATATTGCACACCTGGGGATACAGCTAGTGCCTGAAAGATTGGCAGCTATGAGTAGGCCCCAGAGCAGGAAAAGGCTCTGTAGCAATTCCTGGCCGCAGTGCAGGCATCTCTTGAGTTGTAATCATATGGCTCAGAAGACCCTGTGGTACCAGAGATATCGGCGGTGGAAAGGATACCATATGGACTTTATGCCAAGCTGCAGTGGGAGAATGTCATGCAGTCCTCTAGGATTCTGGAGCAAGGCTATTGCACCTGTAGTCAGTATCTATGGCCTTTGAGAAACATCACCTGTTGTGCTGTTAGAACCTGGACTAGTAGCTGGGGCTAGTTTGTTCCACTAAACTTTCTCTTATTAAACTCCCCTTTCACCAAGAGAAGAAAGGTGCTCCCATAACCTGTAAGAAGAAGAGAATCCAAGTGGTAGAAAGGGTGCACTATGGTTGATGCATGATGTACTCTCTGGATCGCCTTTCAGCAATAAAGGAATTATTATTTCCATGGGTGTTGGGTGTGATATCAGAAGATGGTCAGCAACCATTAGCCTTTTTGAAAGCTATATTCAGTAAAAGAAAGTTTCCTTGGGTAAGTCACACCTGTTTTCAGGTGTTCCAATATCTAATGGCTGATCAATCTGGGTATACAAAGGCTCACCTCCTTTATCCTAATTAGAGACATCTCTGAAACACAGATGAGTTCTAGAGCTTCTTGCAGGGTGGGTTGAGATCTTGGTTGGGCAACATCCTAGTCCAACTATATTCTCTTGCTTCTTCTTCCTCCCTTCCCTGGTGTTGATTCTAAGAGCACTCCCTAATAAATATTCTGCATGCAGATCTCCATCTTAGAGTTTGCTTCTCAGGGAACCCAACTTGTGACACATGGCTTGTCCTTCTTTGGTTGATAAATATTAAGCTGAGCCACAACTGATTATTTTCTACTTGTTAGAATAAGAAAGAAAAGTCAACAATCAGTCTTTTATTCCTTCCTTCTATTTCTAGTCTCTTCCTCCCTAAACTAGAAGTTTCAAGACTGTCTAATCCTTTGCTCCTTGAATCAAATTTACTTATCTTACCTGAAATATACAGTAGAGGAACTTTTAGACATAAATATTATCATTTATTTAAAAAAAAGTAATGTCCATTCTCACGACTCTGTTTCTGACTTATATACCTACACCTTTGTTTAATGTGTTTCTATGTTTAAAGTATCTGAAGCTAATAAAGGAAGTTTCCAAGGATTTTTTCAGTGACTTCCATGTTATTCCGAAGAAGTCATAGTTTTCATAAATAAAATTGAAAATTTTGCACATAAATGTTATGAGAACTTGCTTATTTCCCCTCTTCTATGAGTTTTGGAATGATAACATTTAGGCAATTCATCTAATTAGAGATAATATCCAGGAAAAATAATATAACTAAATATAATGCATGGTTTCTGATTCAAGTCATTGGGCTAAGAATACATGTTTTTTTTCTTTCCTCCCAAAGTCATATTAAATACTTAAAATAGTATTTGTAAGACAAAAAAATGAGATCTTTGGGAATCCATGAAGATAAAAATTTAGAGATATTTCTCAAGCCAGATTGAGGCTGGCAGAAAAATCAGAGCAGGTGACATAGCAGAGCTGTAGTTCTCCAGCTGTGCACTGCGCAACTCTAGGGGTCTCCATTCACATAGACTCGTGCCCTGTTTGTCTTGCCCCAACATCCAGAAAGGCCTTGAAGACAGAAGCCCAAGATACCTATCAGTAGTTTTCCCAAAAGTGTGGCCTGCAGCCATCAGAAAAAAATAATTAAATAATTTAAAACAAAAGAGCTGAGAGATTAACCCCTTCCTTTCTTGCATAGGAAAACATAGTGACTAACACAAAGGGATTTTGCCCTGATGGTAAAATCCTGACTTAAATTAAAGAAAGTCTATAATCTGTCTGGGGAGGGTGTAAGGTTCTAAAAGAGAGGCACACTGGAGCTTTGCACAATCCTGACTGCCACAGTGGATAAAGTGGGGAAAACCAGACAATCCAATCTACCCTTGAGGGAAATCACTTATTCTGCTCCATCTCCAGAGTGAAGTCATCCTCCTGGCAATTGTGTGGGTCTCTAGGCTCCTGCTTATATTAATTAATCTAGTCATTCAATTAATTATGAATGGGCAATTGAGATGGAACAGAGAGTTGAGAACAATCAACACTATGGGTGACAGAAATAATACAAGTGCCTAGGAAACAAGTCATTAGAGAAAAAAGTAATTAAAATATATAATTAATAACTTCAGAGATTTTCAAATGATTGTGTGTTTTTAAAATAAAACCTGGATAACATGATAGAGAAAAGAAAATTTATGGAAAAATAAAAATTCTTGAAAATTATATGATTTTTAAAAACAAAAACAATACATTTACTGATTAATAAAATAAACACAGCTTAAGGCCAAATAAGTGATCCAAATTAAAGACATCATCAGAGACCTCTGGAAGATGGTGGAGCAGCATGGAGACCCTGACCTTGTCTCATCCCTGAAATGCAGCTAGGTCATCACCAAACCATTCTGAATACCTAGGGAATTGATCTGAGGATTAACACAACAATCTGCATAACTTGAGCCATAGAACACAGCAGGTACATAGTGTGAGACATAAACTGGGGGAGAGAAAAGCTGTGGAGGGTAGGGGGCTATTTTTGCAGAGAGAGGACAGAGAAAGAGAAAGGGGGAGAGTACAGCACATCAGGATCGTGCAAGAAAAGCACTCCTCCAAAAGTAGCTGGAGAGAAAGAGAATGAGTGTAAGCACTCACAGGGGACTGAACAAGAAATCTGTTCCCCAAAACCACTGATGGGATAAAAAGGAGAGGGTTTTGATACCACCAGCATTCTATAAACAATGGAGCACAGACTCTGAAGTTCTGGAGCTCAGTGCCTGGCTGTGCTCTGGTGAGGAAATAGGGTGAATCCCCAGGAGGAGGAAGAAAGGTCTGAGGGGTTTCTGTTTCACACAGAGAAGTAGTTCACTGCTTGGAGAAACATTTGGGAAAGGACATACAGCCTCCCCACAGGCAAAGGTCCCAGCAGGCCTCAGAGAGCAGCCATGTTCTCTGGTATTGGAACAAAGACACCAGAATGTAGTGAAACCTGGCACCAGCTGTGTGTTGTGGTTTGCCATAATATCTGAACCTCTGCCCTGTGTAATTGCCTGAACGTTTTCTGGGGCAATTCAACACCCAGCCATTGCACAGAGACAACCTCCCCAAGAGAGTTGATGTGTGGGTCCAAGCCTCCATGGTCTCTGAAGTATGAGATTTGAACACAACACGATCTGAGAGAAAACTCTGGCAGAGCTTGGGCATGGAGAGGGTAGAGGTGTGGGGTGGACAGAGGCCTGAGACAAAAGAGGGGTGTTTGATCACCAGTCGGTGAGAGCGGGAAGTTCCCGTGCCAGAGACCAAGGATCTGGGTAGAGCCATTTCCACCTCTCCCACACATGTGCACCACACTGATCGACCCCAGTAAGCTAAGCAGCATCACCTAGTGGAGAATGGAGCAATTACACCAAGCCCTGCCCAACTATGCCCTCCAAGTACATCTGCTAGAAGACCAGCATAAGTCTTGCTTAATATATGGACTATAGAGTGCTTCATAGTTTCAGTTCTAGGGGAAACTGGATGTAACTTCATTTGGGTTACATTCTGTTTGCTGGTTCATTTATTTGTTTTCCTTGCTTCTGTTTTTGTTTAAATTATTTTCTTTCTTCCTTTTTCTTGCATACAGAAAGAGAAAATTCTTTTCTTTTTTAGTTTCTTTTTCATTTTTGAAAAAATTATTCTATTTCATTTTTATTTAATTTTATTCCTTTATTATATAAAATTTTTTAGTTTTTAAATTTTTTCTTACTTTTTTCTTTTCTTTGCTTTTTTCTATATTCTATCAAGCCTCTTCCAACAAGCAGAGCAAAACACACCTAAGATCTAGATTCTTTTATTTGAGCTTTTGTTTTGTTTTTAATTTTTTAATTTTAATTTTTTATTTTATTAATTTCTACTTCCCCCAAAATGACAAAATGAAGAAATCACCCCAAAAGAAAGAAAAGGAAGAAATGACAGCTAGGGGCATAATCAACACAGATATAAGCAAGATGTCTGAACTAGAATTTAGAGCCACAGTAATAAGAAACTAGCTGAGGTTGAAAAAAACATAGAACCCCTTTCTGTGGAGACAAAAGAAGTAAAATCTAGTCAGGATGAAATTAAAAATGCTATAACTGAGATGCAATCTTGAATAGATGCCATGACAGCAAGAACAGACAAAGCAGAGGAGCAAATTAGCAATATAGAAAATAAAATCATGGAGAATAATGAAGCAGAAAAAAAGAAAGGCAAAAGACCACAATACAAGACTAAGCAAACTCAGTGACTTATAAAAAAGAAAGAACATCCAAATCACAGGAATCCCAGAATATGAAGAGAGAGAAAATGGGCCAGAAGGTTTATGTGAGCAAATTATAGTGGAAAACCTTCCTAATCTGGGAAACACAGACAGCAAAATCCAAGAAGCACAGAGAACTCGCATTAGATTCAACAAAAACCAACCACCACTAAGGCATATCATGGTAAAATTCACAAAATAAGGAAATTCAAAAACAAGGAAAGAATTATGAAAGCAGCAAGGGGAAAAAATCTTTAACCTTTAAGGGAAGACAGATCACATTTGCAGAAGACCTATCCACAGAAATTTGGCAGGCCAGAAAGGAGTGGCAGGATATATTCAATGTGCTGAATCAGAAAAATATGCAGCTGACAATTCTTTATCCAGGAAGGCTGTCATTCAAAATTGAAGGGGAGATAAAGAGTTTCCCAGACAAACAAAAAGTAAAGGAGTTCATGACCACTAACCCAGCCCTGAAAGAAATTTTAAGGGGAATTCTTTGAGTGGAGAAAAGACAAAACAAAACAAAACAAAACAAAACAAAACAAAAAGAGACCAAAAGCAACAAAGACTAGAAAGGACCAGAGAACATCACCAAAAACACCAACTTTACAGGCAACACAATGGCACTAAATTCATATCCTTCAGTATTCACTCTAAATGCCAATGGACTAAACGCTCCAATCAAAAGATAAAGGGTATCAGGATGGATAAGAAAACGAGACCCATCTATATGCTGCTTACAGGAGATTCAGTTTAGGCCTAAAGACACCTGCAGATTGAAAGTAAGGGGATAGAGAACCATCTAACATGCTAATAATGGTCATCACAGGAAATCTGGAGTATCCATACTTATATTAAACAAACTAGATTTTAAAATAAAGAGTATAACAGGAGATGAAAAAGAGCATTATACCATAATTAAGGGGTCTATCCACCAAGAAATCTAACAATTGTATTTATGCCCCTACTATGAAACCCTGAAATATATAAATCAATTAATCACAAACATAAAGAAACGCATTGATGATAATATCATGATAGTAGGGGATTTCAACACCCTACTTGTAGCAATGGACAGCTAATCTAAGCAGAAAGTCAACAAGGAAACAGTGGCTTTGAAGACACACTGGACTGGATGGACTTAACAGATATATTCAGAACATTCCATCCTAAAGGAGCAGAATATACATTCTTCTCAAGTGCACATGGAACATTCTCCAGAATAGATCACATACTGGGTCACAAATCAACCCTCAACAAGTACAAAAAGATTGAGATCATACCTTACATATTTTCAGACCACAACACTATGAAACTCAAAATCAACCATAAGAAAAAATTTACAGAGACCATGACTACTTGATGATTAAAGAATATCCTATTAAAGAATGAATGGGTTAACCAATAAGCTAAAGAGGAAATTCAGAAGTATATAGAAGGAAATGAAAATGAAAACATGACAGCCCAAAACCTCTCGAATGCAGCAAAGGCAGTAAGTATATAGCAGTAAGTATATAGCAATCCAAGCCTTCCTAAAGAAGGAAGAAAAATCTCAAATACACAATCTAACCTTACATCTAAAAGACTGAAAAACGAATAGCAAATAAAGCCCCAAATCAGTAGAAGATGAGAAATGATAAAGATTAGAGCAGAAATTGATGATATTGAAATTGAAAAAAAAAAAAAAAAACAGTAGAACAGGTCAATGAAACCAGGAGCTGGTTCTTTGAAAGAATTAACAAAATTGATTTCCCACTAGCCAGATTGATCAAAAAGAGAAAGAAAATGAAAAAGAAAAAGGAAAATAACATCACAAATGAAAGAGGAAAGATCACAACCAACACCGCAGAAATACAAACTATAATAGAATATTATGACCAATTATATGCCAACAAATTGGGCAATCTGGAAGAAATGGAAAAATTCCTAGAAACATATAAACTACCAAATCTGAAACAGGAAAAAACAGAAAATTTGTACAGACCCATAACCAGTAAAGAAATTGTATCAGTAATCAAAAATCTCCCAATAAACAAGAGTTCAGGGCTGGATGACTTTGCAGGAAATTCTACCAAATATTTAAGCAGCTAACACCCATTCTTTTGAAGCTTTCCTTAAAAAACAGAAATGGAAGGAAAACTGCCAAACATTCTACAAGGCCAGCATTACCTTGATTCCAAAACCAGACAAAGGCCCCACTAAAAAGGAGGACTGCATACCAATTTCCCTGATGAGCATGGATGCAAAAATTCTCAACATGATACTAGCAAACCAGATACAACAATACATTAAAAGAATTATTCACCACAATTAAGTGGGATTTACTCCTGGGATACAGGGTTGGTTCAGTATCTGTGAATCAATCAGTGTGATACATCACATTAATAAAAGAATGGATAATAACCACGTGATCCTCTCAATTGATGCAGAAAAAGCATTTGACAAATATAGCTTCCTTTCTTGATAGAAACCCTCAAGAAAGTAGGGATAGAAAGATCATACTTCAAGATCATAAAGGCCATAAACAAAAGACCCACTGCTAAAATCCTCAATGGAGAAAAACTAAAAGCTTTCCCCCTAAGGTCAGGAATATGACAAGGATGTCCACTCGCACCACTCTTATTCAACATAGTATTGGAAGTCCTAGCCTCAGCAATCAGACAACACAAAAAATAAAAGTAATCCAAATCAGCAATGAGGAAGTCAAACTTTCACTCTTTGCAGATGGCATGATACTTTATGTGGAAAACCCAAAAGATTCCACAAAAAAACTGCCAGAACTGATACATGAATTCAGTTAAGTCACAGGATATAAAAATCAATGTATAGATATCAGTTACATTTCTATACAACAATAATGAAGCAACAGAAACAGAAAGAGAAATGGATCCCATTTACAACTGCAATGAAAACAATAAAATACCTAGGAATAAACCTAAACCAAAGAGGTGAAAAATCTATACACTGAAAACTATAGAAAACTTTTGAAAGAAATTGAAGACACACACACACAAAATGGAAAGACATTCCATGCTCATGGATTAGAAGAACAAAGATTGTTAAAATGTCGATACTACCCAAAGCAATCTACCTGTTCATGGCAAATCCTAACAACATAACACCAGAATTCTTCACAGAGCTAGAACAAACAATCCTAAAATCTGTATAGAACCCTGAATAGCCAAAGCAATCCTGAACAAGAAAACCAAAGCTGGAAGCATCACAATCCCAGACTTCAAGCTGTATGACAAAGCTGTAATCATCAAGATAGTATATTACTGGCACAAGAACAGACACTTAGATCAATGGAACAGAACAGACAACCCAGAAATGCACCCACAAACGTATGGCCAACTAATCTTTGACAAAGCAGGAAAGAATATCCAGTGGAATAAAGACAGTCTCTACAGCCAATGGTGTTGGGGAAACTGGACAGAGACATGCAAAAAAAAAAAAATGAAACTAGACCACTTTCTTACACCATACACAAAAATAAACTGAAAATGGATGAAAGACCTAAACATAAGACAGGAAGCCATCAAAATCCTACAGGACAAAACAGGCAAGACCTCTTTGACATTGGCCACGGCAACTTCTTACTCGACATGTCTCCAGAGGCAAGGGAAACAGAAACAAAAATGAACCATTAGGACCTCACCAAGATAAAAAGCTTCTGCACCGTGAAGGAAACAATCAGCAAAACTAAAGGCAACTGATGGAACAGGAGAAGATATTTGCAAATGACATATCAGATAAAGGGTTAGTACCTAAAATCTATAAAGAAGTTATCAAACTCAATGCCGCCCCCAATAAAAACCAGATAATCCAGTGAAGACATGGGCAAAAGACATGAATAGACACTTTCTAAAGAAGACACCCAGATGGCTAAGAGACACATTAAAAATGCTCAACATCGCTCATCAGGGAAATACAGATCAAAACCACAGTGAGATACCACTTCACACCAGTCAGAATGATTACCATTAACAACTCAGGCAACAAAAGATGTTGGCAAGAATGCAGAGAAAGAGGAACCATTTTGCACTGCTGGTAGGAATGCGAACTGGTGCAGCCACTCTGGAAAACAGTGTGCAGGTTCCTCAAAAAATTAAAAATAGAACTACCCTATAACCCAGCAATTGCACTACTAGGTATTTATCCAAGGAATACAGGTGTGTTGTCTTGAAGGGGCACATGTACCCCAATGTTTACAGCAGCACTATCAACAATGGCCAAAGTATGGAAAGAGCCCAAATGTCCATTGATGGATGAATGGATAAAGAAAATGTGGTATGTGTGTATATGTGTGTGTGTGTGTGTGTGTGTGTGTGTGTGTTTATGTATATATATATATATGGAACTAGAGTGTATTATGCTAAGCAAATTAAGTCAGAGAAAGACAAGCATGATATGATTTCACTCATATGTGGACTTTAGGAAACAAAACAGATGAACATAAGGGAAGGGGAGCAAAATAATATAAAAACAGAGGGAGACAAATGATAAGAGACTCTTAAATACAGAGAACAAACTGAGAGTTGCTGATAGAGTGTTGGGTGGGGGAATGGGCTAAATGGGTGAGAGGCATTAAAGAGGACACTGCTGGGATGAGCACTGGGTGTTGTATATAAGTGATGAATCACTAAATTCTATTCCTAAAATCATTATTACACTATATGTTAACTAACTTGGATTTAAATTAAAAAAATAAAAAAATAATTAATTTAAACACATTAAAAAATAAAGATTTTTTCTAGGCTATATGATAAAATGACAGAGTGCAAGATTTATAATATGTGGAGGAAAGACTCAAAAAGTATAGAAAACAGGGTTAGTGAAGAAGAGAAAATACTTAACAACTAAGAGAAAATTTTCTGAACTGAAGAATAGATATTTATGTTAAAAGGACTCAGAGAACTAATGGAAACATTACAAAAGAGCCCATACCTAGATAGATAAATCTTAAAAGAGTCAAGAAAGAGGGAGAATAAAAAACATCAAAAAATTAAAAACCGTATTTACCCCAGACTTTTCATCAGCAATACTGAACAATAGGAGAGAGTGGAGTAATATTTTCAAATCCTGAGCCTACAGTTTTATATCTAGTCACGTTATTAATCAAGTGCAAGAAGAAAATAAATTTGGAAAAATTAGAATACAGGTAGGGACTCAAAATTTCTCATCTATTATACTCTGTACATGCATATACATGTAAAATATATACGTATATGTGTTATTTTACATATACACATACATATATCTATATACCAGAATTTCTCAACCTCACTTCCTCAGTTCTATTGACATTTTGGGCCTGATAATTCTATGCTTTGAAGATATATCATGTGCATTACAGAATACTCAGCAGCATCCCCAGTAAGTGGGAAAGTGGGGAGCATAATATCCCACAATTAGGAATCACTGATATCTTTATGTGTGTGTGTTTGTGTGTGTGTGTGTGTGTGTGTGTGTGTGTGTGTACACATGTGTATATATACACATACACAAACAGGTATACACACATTTATGTATATGTATAAGACTATAAATATATGAATATATAAAATTATATATATATAAACTATATATATATGTACAAACTACATATATACACACACACACACACACACACACATAATCTACAGATAGGATGGATGGATGGATGGATGGATAGATAGATAGACAGCTAGCAACCCTTGATGAATGATAGATAGATAGATGATAGATGATAGATAGATAGATAGATAGATAGATGATTCAAAGGTAGATAGATGATAGATGCTAGATAGATGATGATGATGATCATAGATAGGTAGATAGATAGATAGATAGATAGATAGATAGATAGATAGATAAATAGATAGATAGAAAGGCAGCTAGCTAGCAACCCCTGACATCCAGGTGGCATTGTCAGGTAAGTTTTGATGTTGCTGAGCTGGCCTGGAAGTCACTGCTAAGTCTTGGTTTCTCCTGTTGAACATAAACAATTTCACAGATCATCAACACCAGACAAGGCCACTCTGTGACAATGACAAAACAAGGCAAATTACGACCACTACATAATGTCTGAATACAAACAAAGATGAACAATGTCCAAACCACAACAATGACCAACATCCTCCTTTCCTGCCTCATAAGAGTGATTGTTCCTTCTTTATCAATTATGGTTTTAACCTCCATCAAATCTTCTCCTTAATTTACCAAGATACTCAATCATAGAGGTACTTTCACTTCCTGAAAGTATGCAATCTAAAGCAACCCCTAATTACTTAAACTATCTCCCAAATCATCTAACACAAACCCAAATCCTATAGTCAGTTAATTCTAACACTCTCTTAATGAGATGACTTACAGTTCCCATCTGTGTGTGTCTCCCCTGCTACAACAAGTAGAACATCCAACTCTGTTCAGTTGTAAATGTGTCCCTGGTGATTCAAGGATGTATTACATAAAATACAAGAAAAAGACATTTAAAAGTGACCCAGAAATGAAGGACACTGAAAAGGAAATAAAAGAGAAACCATTAGCCCTTGCCTTTTAGAAATTTCAGTTACTGGGGCGCCTGGGTGGTGCAGTCGGTTAAGCGTCCGACTTCAGCCAGGTCACGATCTCGCGGTCCGTGAGTTCGAGCCCCGCGTCGGGCTCTGGGCTGATGGCTCGGAGCCTGGAGCCTGTTTCTGATTCTGTGTCTCCCTCTCTCTCTACCCCTCCCCCGTTCATGCTCTGTCTCTCTCTGTCCCAAAAATAAATAAACGTTGAAAAAAAAAATTTAGAAATTTCAGTTACATAGGATGTTATTGCTCCTTTTTCTGGTTCAAATATTTTATCTGGTTGTACAGTAAATAGGTGTGTTTAAGTGTGGGTATAATAAATGTCATTTATTGGGACAAAAACCTGGAAGTAAAGGAGAGCATACTTAACCACAGTGATGGGACTGAACATACTAGTCAATATTATCAATCTTGATGTTGTAATAATCATGTTACAGCTAACATAAATTAAGGCATGGAATGGTGAAATATAAGATCTAGGAAAAGGTCAGTGGGTGAATTAATTTCCTCATCTTTCATAGAAGGGAATAAGTAGATATTATTAAAAGTTGATAGAAAAATAAAATCTTAAAAATACAGTTTAAAGTTAAAATTAGAACATGAAAGCTAAAAATAAATCAGTAATAAATATCTACTTTGTGCAAGGGAATGGAATATATGTTCTAGATTCAGTGATTTTTCATCCTTCATTTAAGGAAGTGATTAGTTACTGTTTAATGTTGACAAATCAAAAAAATAGGGGGAAAGCACAGAATTTAAATTTGTAATATTGAACTCAGTGTGACTAATATAATGAATTTTTAGCAGTGCTTGCAATAGCAGAATGGAAACGAGGCTATGGGGAAAGGCTGATTTATTTTATACTTCATAGCTTTCTGCACACATTCCTTATTATGTGTGTCTATTACTTGCATAATTTAAATAAATAATGGTACACCCATAATACATAATATGTAATACATAATGACCTAATCACCTCCCAAAGAGCCCATCTCTAAGTACTATCACATTAGGGATTAGGTTTCAATATATGAATTTTGTTTCAACATATAGAATTTAGTCTATAGCATGAACCAGGAAAAGAGGTGTGCGATCCCTGAGGCACATCAACATTTCAGGCTCAAAGAGTATTAGATACAGTTAGGCCACGTAATCTAGAAGTGTGAAGGGAGAACATTTAGACCTGTCCTTTCCTAGTGTATTAGTTCAAGTTCAATCAGAGGTTTTAATATAGGCATTTGACCCCACACAATGTGGAAACTGGTAGTAAGACTACTTCCTTTGTTTCTGATGCTAGAGCTTGAAATGCATAGGCCACAGACAAATAGGAAGGGAAGATGGGTGTGAAGGAGCACAAGGATAAGCTGGCATTTATGAGCACCAGCTGGCTGCACCTTTATGAAGACAGAGTGGGACTGCCTCTGACCTTTATAAAGTGCCCTGTGGGAGAAGCTGATATCCCTTCTTGTGGAGCAAACACATCCCTCGCCCAGAAGTCAGAAACTGAGGGAGGATCAAAGGATGATGAGACAGTTGTAGGCCTGGCTACCACTGGATCCTAAGGTGAACCAGTGGGTAAGTGACAACATCCATGAGCTGTACAAGCACCTGCCTTGAGCTGAGCAGGAAGAAAAAATGAGTTGCTGCTTTACTCTTGCCTTCCAAATCTCTCATGAAAATAATTTTTAGGGGCGCCTGGGTGGCGCAGTCGGTTAAGCGTCCGACTTCAGCCAGGTCACGATCTCGCGGTCCGGGAGTTCGAGCCCCGCGTCAGGCTCTGGGCTGATGGCTCAGAGCCTGGAGCCTGTTTCAGATTCTGTGTCTCCCTCTCTCTCTCTGCCCCTCCCCCGTTCATGCTCTGTCTCTCTCTGTCCCAAAAACAAATAAACGTTGAAAAAAAAAATTAAAAAAAAAAAGAAAATAATTTTTGTTACCCACCCTAACAGGAAACACACAGAGAATTTTGGGAAATACAGTCATAATAACACATTTAAAAGCTATCAAACCTGGACATATTTTTAAAAAATGTAAAACTAGTCAATGGTACCTACTCATTTTCTGTTATCTAGTTCTTTTCAAGTTCTTATTGTACAAAATCCCTAGGGGCCCACCCTAGGCAGTACCCATCCATACTTCTGCTGAATAGTCAACACACAGCCACCTGATCTACCTCCACATCAAACTCAATTTCCCAGTGCCCCTCATCTCATGAGGCTTCAGGCAGTAACATGGTACCCCACACGGTGTTCAACACATGCTTACTGGATCCTGGATGAATGCATGAGGCTAGATTTAGTTAATCACATTAAAATATGAAGTGCTGATAACAATGCAGAAGGCAGTGTGAAATGGCAGAAGAAGCAGATGAGATACTCTCTGGGGCTTGATACCTGTTTTTGAATTTTGGTTCCATCACTCTGGTTTTGGTGAATTACTGAACCTTTTTCTGGGCCCTTGTTCCTTTATATCTAAAATCTGAATAATAGTATCATAGCTCACAGGGTGATAACGAGAATAAAATGTCTATCAAATGCTTCTTGGCAGCCACTCAACAGGTATTAGGCAGTTCTGCTAATTTTTGAAACTAGAGAGAGGCCCTTGACCTTTGACCCAATATGAAGCTAAGTGAAAAGTTCAGCTAGCTCATGAAGAAGTGAGTTTTGGCAGTAGGTTACTGAATAGGCGTATCAGCCCAGTCTAGAAGTACAAAACTCTACTTTCTCTAATATATTTATTTCTTAATCCACAAGTCCCCTAATGGGTAGCAAATGCTTAGCTTTTCCTTTACAACTACCACAGCATGAAGGAGTGGGGAGAGGGCAAATGACAGTGAAAGAAAATCAGTGGTGCTGAGAGGCAATAGGGACAATGACTGACATTTTTATCTAGAGGCCATTATTAAGTCATGAACTACCAGTACTGATTTATCATTAGTTCACAGAGTATTTTCCATAGGCTCCAATCTGCAAACATACTGTGACATGACACTGTTAAAACTGTTGCTTGGTACAGTCTCTTTACTAGTGACACTGTAGGAACAAAGAGGAAAATGGACTGAGATCCGCTAGGTACTTAGAAACCAGCTGAAAGATTCTTGCTCAGGCAAAGATCCCTTGGCCAGCATCCCACTTATAGTATTAGCCTGTAATTATTTTGAGCTATATTTCACAAGTCTGTCATATCATTTGTTACCAATCTGTTCTGCCTTCCCCAACATCACAAAATAGACAGTCACTGATTTACCTCACTGGTTATCTATTCACTGGACTTTTTATTGCTCAGTTTTGCTCTGTTTTTATGCTTTATTTCCTGCTTTATTTCCTACTGGCACAGAAGCCTCCTATGTGCTAAAATAATGACAACTGGGAAGACCTTGAGATTCTCAAACTTTACCTGCTTTATGCAAGTTTTTCAGTAATAATCACCTGTTTGGGGTTTTTTGTCTTGAAATCTTTCAGGCACTTTTATGAACCCCTACCTATACCACCATCTTCAAGAACCCAAGGTTACAAAAATAGGTTATGAAAACAGAATAAGAAATTATTAGATTAGCTTGTTCAATATTACTGCTGTTTAGTTTGCTATATGGAATTTATGATTAAAAACAATGTTCAGATTTCACTAATATTGAGCTACTTAGTTCTGGTTATAATTCTGCAATGTCAAGGGTATAATTTCCCTCTGGTAGATTATTTACTTTAGATGATCATAATTTATACTCAACGAAAATGCTCCTTGGGCTAATGTACACAGGTCATTGCTTAAATATTAACAAAACATCCTAAACATAAGGTGCCGCTCTTATGGATTAAAAAGTAAGGGTCATATTTTTATATCTTCCTAGCAAATTCTTTGCCACACAAAAATTTGTTTTATTTTAAAAAGCAGCTACATAATTCCTACCTTTCCCAACTGAAGCCAGTATTAATGACAGCCAATGCTCTCCACATGTACAGCCATACCTGAAAAAGACTCAAGTGTGACTTATATTCCTTCCCACAGAGCCTTCCAATAGACTCTGTGCCCATAATGTCAGAGCATCCATATTTCTTTCAAAGAGAGAGAAAGACTGAAAGAGACTGAGAGAGAGAGAGAAGGAGACAGAGACAGAGAAACACAGATAAAGGGAGAGAGAGAAAAGAGAGAACACGATTTGTTTGATGTCTTGTAGACCCAAAGAAACAAATATAGCTTTGACTCACTGTTTGTGTGTCATATTGACTCAGTGCTGTGAGACTGGCTGTGTTCCAGGCATTTGGCTGTGGGACTCCTGTCTTGCCCTGGAATTTTGAAAATGATCCCAGGTAAGGTTGATGAAACAGCTGTGCAAGTGTGGTGTGCTATCTGTAGCAAGTTCAAGTCTGGCATGTGTTTTTAAAACAACAAGGTCTGTAAATTGCTTTGTGAAAAGGTAATATTTGAAAGTCAATGACATTTGAAAAAACTTTAAAAACGGGAAAACATGTTATAAACACAGGAACCTATTAAAAATGGGGAAGGGGATGTTTATACAAAAATCCTTCGGTAAAGAAGAAAAATTCCCAAATATTTAGGGACCCCCAGTTGAACAGAAGATATGAGATGTGTTATTATCTAACAAATGTTCCAGACATTAGGGTACCTTTTTAACTTTGAGCTAAGTTTCTGCAGAGCTAAGGGCCTCATTGAGTTCCATCACATTGGAGTTGCCTACAAATGATTGTTAGGTTTCTCTGGCTCAAAAGTATATGAGATCCTAGTATGCATATGGATAGATATGTAAAAAATAGAATTGTCATCTTCTCTTTCTGAAGGTTCATGTATCTGTGCACTGTTTTGTCTACTCATATCACAAAGCAAAATTTAGTTTATGCAAATTATGCACAAAATATCTTTCCATATCAACCATCTCAGAATCTGTATTACCAATCACCTGGCATGAACATGCAAAGTGCACTAAGCACTATCATAATCTTTATATCTTGTCATCCTAACATATTTCAAATGTTCTGTAGAAACATTAAAATAAAAAGCTAATATATTCACATGTTTTCATATATATATATACACATATATGTATATATACATATATACACATATATATGTATATATACATATATATACATGTTTATACATGTAATTGCACACAACTATTGTTTTAAAACTTGGAATCATATTCAAAACTTTAAACTATATATTTTTCCAAATATGTAACATACATGGATACATATAGCCATGATGTGGACCATCCATATCAGTCTATACACCTTTTCCACCACTGGGTATTATTCCAGAGTGTCCACGTGATGTGAGCATTGTGTTAGATAACTTCTATGTGACTACCCAGACCCTCTCTCCAGTCGCCTCTACCCTGCACTCTGGGAGGCAACCTCTCAGGGGTTCCCTTACCCAGTGGTTCCAACTGGGATGACAAATAGAAAACCCCGCAGGAGAGTAAAGAAAAAAGGGCTAGGACAGTGTATTTATTTCTTTTCTCTTTTCTCTTTTCTTTTCTTTCTTTTTACTTTTTTTATTTTATTTTTTATTTTTTGGAAGGCATATTTCTTAGCTCCCTCCATGCAAGTTTGCTTCAGCCACAGATTCTTCTAGGGCTCGAGGAGAGTAACAACTCCACTCCTATTAAAATTGGGTCATTGAAATTACTCTTGTGGATTCCCTACATGCTGATCATATTTTTAAAATATTCCCTTTGTGTATAAACTCTCCTCAGATTATCATACTTTACCTATTTCCTTGGACTATGATAATATTATGCAGCTGTTCCTCTGCTGATGAACATTCAGTTTGGTTTCAGTATTTTTGCACAAAGAAACATCCTTCTACATATGTTCTTAAATACTGGTACTCTTATTTCAAAAGTAGCAGTGCTCAAAGTTTAAGTGCATTTTTAATGCTGATTGGTATTTCCAGATAACTTTCTTTCTAAAAGATTTGAATCACTTCATACTTGCATTAATAGTTTAATTATTTATTCATTGATTTTTAAGCAGAAATGTTAAGTGCTTGCCACATGCCACTCTATAAAATGTTTAACAAATATTAACTGATGTAATCTAGAATATGAGGTTTTCCATTTCCCTATATCCTTATCATCACTGTATGTTATTAATCTTTTATATTTTTTTCCAGTCTGATATGTGTAATATGGTGTCTCATTATTTAAATTTCCATCTACTTGGCTATTAATGGGGCTGAGTATTTATATATCTATCTATTTAACTTGTCTAATTATATTTCCTTTTCAGTGAATTCTCTATTTATATCCTTTGCTTCTCTATTGAATGTTTATATTAATGAGACAAATTAGATTGAAAGAATTTGGGTGAGTGGTTGGAATCCACAAAATTTAACAGCCTTTAAAATAGATCACAATTCCCAAATTAAATAATTCTATAAACACAATGAGAAATCAGCTGCTATTCAACTATGCTAAGATATCTGTTGCTATTATCCAGAGCCAGTACTTATGCACTGGAGTGTGATCAAAAGAAATACTTGTTCATTTTAGTGACAGAATAAGAGACTATTTTGTAGACTGAAGAACTGTGAAAAATTTCCTAAGAGATCATTTATATAGTAACTGATTATGGTTGATAGGTATCTAAAATATGCAAATATGACTAGATCAAACTTGAAAAGATGCCTGAAAAAAACTGAATAAAAATCTTTAATGTTACAGATCAAGAAACTGAATCTCTTAGTAACTCAGCTGACTAATGACATTTATGTGGGAAGAATCTCATATTGACAGAGAGTAGAAGACTTCTTTGAGTCTTTGTTTCCCATGCCTACAAACGGGAAAATAACAGGAGTACTCCCTAGTGGACAGCAGGTTGGGCAGCTCAAATGAGACAATGAAGAGTTAAAGTGTTATAAAATTCTACCAATGATAGAAAGGTAAGATATTGCTCTAGGATAAAACCAGGTCTAAAACTTAGAAGTTCTGGATTTTCTGTCCCATTCTCTTTGTCCAGCACTGTGCTGTCTAATCCAGGAAGTCCTGCTCATGGATATTTCATAGATCCTGGACATTTTAGGCAGAGGAATACCAAGTATTTCTTCAGGTACTCGTAGTTCCCATGAACCTAGAAATCCTCCAGTTTGCAGATACCTAACTTTTCTTTTTTCTTTACTCAATGTTCAGCAACAGAGGGAATAGTCAAAACAAGCATCTAATATTTTTAGCTAAAGGTGCCAGATGAGACACAAGTCCTTTTGTAGGTAAAACTCAAGTCTATGTGTTTGCTCACACTCCAAACATACTGCTTCTTTTCACCACACAGAGCACTTGGATGACGACAATGCAGAAGCTCCAACCCTGCTAAGAATAAGTTATGCTGAGAAAAAGTGGATAAAAGTAATGCAAGGCCACATAATGAGCTGCATCTGATGACAGACTCATAAAGCTGATGAGAATTCAGAGAAATTCAATTATTTTCAAACTCCTACACTACAAAGTAGACAGATTTTTTGTTACATATGTAGTCTAACCTATGGCTTTATTTCGGTCTTTACTTAAAAATCTATGGTATGCATTTTTTCCCCACTGTAGTTTCTGAGCACTGAAGTTTGCAAGTTAAAAATCTGTTCAACTCTACAGTTCAACTCTACAGAGTGATGGCCACCTTAATTTTGAAAATCAAAACGTATTTAAGTTAAAGTCTTAACAGCAAATATATTCTAACCGGGGAATGAAGGGTATTTCATTTACTGTTTACCTAACAAACCTGTCAGTTCTGGTTCTGGGTAACATGGAGTAAGAAAGAACATTCCACTCTGTGTCTCCTCCTAAATGCAACTAAAATCTCTGAATACAATGCACACAGAGGTCCTCTGAGGACTCTGAAAAATAATGGGAGCAGTTGGTTGGAGAAGGAAACCAGAACTCAAGGTACCGCTGGGTGGAAGCTTCCCAGTTTACGTTCTGGTGTCTTCCATGCTGAACTCAAAGGAAACTTGAACTCTTTAACTGCCCACTATTTGCACACAGAAAGAATGCCAAGGAAGCCTTTGTTTCTTCTTTGAATAGTAGGAAAGGAAGGCACTGTGGGTAAGAGAGAGTGAAGAAAACCCCTTATATTTTTATTTCATCCATTCTCCCCTGCTCCAGCCCCAGGCATTCCCATGGTAGTGGTGGCAGCAATAGAATCAATAGTTGAACGGGCAACAGAAACTCTAGGACACATGAACCCTCTCTCTGTCCGGAAGAACCATGGTGCTAACATTGTGGAGAGAATCTTCACTGCTTGTCTTTCTTTTCTCTCTCCGTCCTCTCACCGATTGATCTCAAAGGCAGTCACAAATATCAGAAGTATGCAACAGAATGGGAAAAATAAAGCCCTGGCTTTCTAGCCAGAAGGCAGGGAAGTGGGGATC
Source organism: Felis catus (assembly GCF_018350175.1). Classification (NCBI taxonomy): domain Eukaryota; kingdom Metazoa; phylum Chordata; class Mammalia; order Carnivora; family Felidae; genus Felis; species Felis catus. The sequence continues at coordinate 152,146,631 of NC_058375.1, forward strand.
CCGTGAGGAAAACTCACCGAGGTTGTAAAGAGGAAGAATAATATACCACATCAAGTGGAGTTATTCTGGAAATGTAAGTAAGGCTAGTCTGATGTTCATGCATTGATTAAAGATTAGAGAAAAAAACTCAGAAGATGTTATCAATTGATAAAAAATTTGACAAAACTCCAACTCTATTCACTCAGGCATCTAGAAATAGCAAAGAATGTCTTTCAACTGGTAAAAATAATCTACCCACATACACACACACACACAAACCCACAGGTAACACCAGGCTTAATGGTGAAAGACTAAATGTTTTTCCCTTAAGATTAGGAACAAGACAAGGATGTATGCTCTAACCACCCCTAGCCAACATTGGACTGGATGTTCTAGACATTGCAAAAAGGCAGGAAAAAATAAACAAAAGCCATTCATCAGAAAGAAAGAATGAAATCGTCTCTATTTGCAGATAATGATTATGTACATAAAATATCCAAAGGGATTTTCACCTACACATGCATGTGTACACAGACACACACACACACACACACACACACACACATGCACACACACACACACACACATACCACTCCTAGAACTAAGTGAGCTTAGTAAGTCACAAGATACAAGGTTAGCACATAAAATTCTAGATTTCTTTTTTTCTAGCAATGAACAACTAGAAATTTTAGAAAAAAATAGCATTTGTGAAGACTCTAAAAGTATTTAGATATATATCTTTAAAAACAGGATCTATATTCTGAAAATTACAAAATGCTAATGAAAGAATTCAAAAAAGACATAAATAACATTATAGTCGAGAGCACAATATAGTTAAGGAGTTAATTCTCCTCAAACTGATCTACATTTCTATAAAAATCTTGATGGTATTTCTTATAGATAAAGACAAGCAGATTCTAAAATTTATATAAAATGTGAAAAATTATAGAATAGCAAAAACATTTTGGAGGGAAAATCATAAATTTGGAGAAGACATACAGCTGACAAATAAGCATATACGAATACTCTCAGCATCATTAGCCATTCAAGAAATGCAAACCAAAACTACACACGGATATCACTTCAAAGCTATAATGGCCAAAACAAGCAAACAATAACAACAAAAAGAAAACCTAAAAATACGAAACATTCACAACGATGTGGAGCAACAGAAACTCACATGCACTGTCAGTCAAAACAAAAAATAATATAGTTACTCTGGAAAAATAGTTTTGTAGGATCCTATGAAGTTAAACATACCTTAAACATAAGATCCAGCAATCTCTCTTCTAGTTATTCATGATTTAGAAATTTAAATTTATGTTCACCCAAGTATATGCACACAAATGTTTCTAGCATCTTTTTATAATTGCCAAAACCTCTAAGTACTTGCGTGAATGGATAAAAACTGTGGTACATCCATGTAATTAAATACTCTTAGTAATAAAAAGGAAGAGAGTATTGATACATACAATAACATGGATACGTGTCAAAACATTATGCTAAATGAAAGAAAACAGTCTCAAAATATTCATTAACATAAAATTCTGGGAAAAAAAAAAACACCGACAGCTCTAGGGGTAAGGAACGAAATCCATGGTTGCCTGAGTAGTCTTGGAGAAGGTTTCATTACAAATGGGCAGTTCAGTCCAAGAGTTTTTTAGGATGATAAAACTATTATGCATCCTAATTGTAGTGGTGATTACATGGATTTATATATGTTAAAGTGCCTAATATTTTAGAAGAAAATAAGGTCAATTTTACCTAAGTAAATTTAAAAGCAAAAAAATATCTTTCATTATAAATTTTAGTTGCCTTCCTTGTTATGCTGTTAGTTACAACAAATATTTATAATTTTAAGCAATGCTACTATCAAGGTCAAAAGAAAAGAATGAAAGTTGTATGACTCATTCTAAAATATTGTAGGCAGTCCATGATATGTCTTTGTCTATAATTGAAATCTTCTCTATCTTCCTATGGATCAAGATTTCTAATACTGATAAAGGATTATAAAAACAAATTCTCTCATTCTCTATTAATGTATGAATTCATCAATATATCAATATTAATGTTATTCACCATAGACAAGCATGTTTAGTGTGTCTACAAAATTATCCTATTTTTTTTTAGAGAGGGAAAATGGTAAGGCATAGTCTATGACATTGAGCTAAGAAAATTCTTTATCCAGAAATACCTCTTTTACACCATTATATTTATTTTAAAAGTGAGACAAATTTATAGTAAGAAAGATTTGAGCTTTCCTTAACTTAATCTGATTCCCATAATAACCAGATAAGAAGGAAAGATCAGAGATATAACATATACTATATTTTTATAACTTTTTTTTTTTTGAAGAGCAAGGATTGAATTTCAAATAAGTAACCTTCAATGCTCTTTGAGATTTTGGGGAAATCAACACTTAAATTTGCAACTTCTGCATATTACTGTAGTGGCCTTTTTGATGTGTCAGTTGGCTAGTTCCGTTATTCTTTCAACTATTCTAGGTGTTGCTGTGAAATTTTTTGTAGATGGGATTAAAATCCATGATCAGTTGATTTTAAGAAATGGGGATTATTTTAGATAGTCTGGATGGGCCTGATTCAATTAGTTGAAAGTGGTGAAAAGCAGAGCCAAAGCTTCCATAAGAAGAAATTCTGTTGACAGCAGCTTCAACCCGTCCCTGAGAGTTCCAGCCTGTTGCTCCTGATGGCCTGCCTCCAAAATGACATAAACCGGTAGAAAATTTCTTACTTTATATCTCCTACTGACTCTGCATCTCTGGTTTAACCTTGACTTATACAGTTATTTGGACTGTAATTCTAAACATAACAGTAATAGATGAAATAGTTCAACAGTACTAAATGGTGTTTCCTAAGCCTGATGAAAATATTATTGCATTTTAGAAATTAATTGAACTCAGAGATTACGTTTCATTGTTAGAAGGTGTCTTGTCAATTTTGTAAATAATTTTTATACCTACAGTCTGATTTTTCTGGGATCAATCTCAATAATTTTGTTCCTTAGCCTGTGGAATCCTACTTGTTTTCATATTTGCTACTTTAAAAATTTTTTTTCAATGTTTATTTATTTTTGGGACAGAGAGAGACAGAACATGAACGGGGGAGGGGCAGAGAGAGAGGGAGACACAGAATCGGAAACAGGCTCCAGGCTCTGAGCCATCAGCCCAGAGCCCGACGCGGGGCTCGAACTCACGGACCGCGAGATCGTGACCTGGCTGAAGTCGGACGCTTAACCGACTGCGCCACCCAGGCGCCCCTTGCTACTTTAGATGTTTATATAATCATAAAACTGTCTATATTATAAATACAGAAATGTAAGGTAATATAAACAAGAAAACCAAATATATTGATAATCCTTAGTTCTTAAATACATATGATTTTGTTTGAATCATATCATATCATATCTTTTGTTTGAATAAAGAAATACAGAAACCGGGTGTTTCGTTATCTTTCAAAAGTACGAGACCTCACCAATATGCCTACTCTACGATACAGCTAGAGGCCTCACAAAATGCTGACTTTTGTTTATAAAATGGCCTCCAAGAAGAATTTGATCAGAAATACTTCAGAGGTCTCCTTGTAATTCCTTTTACATTTTTGTTTATGAAAATATGATGATTCTGCCTCAGAGTGTGTGGTGTTAGAAATGGTCATGTTACTTATCCAATCCAGAGCTCACTCTTTGCTAAGCTTTTCATAATGGAGAATGGAGCAGTCTAGTACCCAGTCCATTTCTATTGTCCCAAGGTTGCTTTCATCTTCAAATCAATGTCATTTTGGAAAGCGTTTTCTTTAACTTTTTCTTCTTTCTTCATAAATGCATTTCCACAGGTCATATTCTGGTTTAACACCCTCTCTTACTCATTAGATTAATGGCATTTTTTTGCCCATATTTGGAGCACATGCTTCAGAAGGATAAGCCCAATCTATACTGAGGAGGGAAGGATGACAACAAGTGTTCTGACTCAGTGACTTGTTTCCCCTCTTTTCTTAATAGCTCTGGGCTGGATTTTATGATGCAAGCTAAAAAGAGTTTCTCCTACCTTAACCCCCGTGGCTGTATTTCTGATTTGGTGTGGTGATGACATTTGATCAGGATTTTAAGCTCTAGAGTTTTCATTACAGAGCTAAAAACCAGCCTTAAGATCAATGCTGGAGGACACAGGGTGAGTGATATGAATAAATCATACGGTGGTTTATTGATAAATGTACACTACTGAATACACAGAATTTAATATCAAGGTATTGTGGCTGGATTTTTCAAATACCACCGCTGGAGTATTATCAATACTGCTATAAGCTATTTTTCAAAATAAAAGCCCTCATTTTATTAACATTAGTAATTGTATATTTAAATTGTGTGCTTCAGGGCATTAGCCGATTACCTTTAGTACCCACAGGGATGTTGTTACCTAAACTAGGAAGATAAAATTCATTAGTAGTATAGTGGGCCTTTTTCACTCCTCTCTGAAGCCTGAGGGATTTTAAGTGTAGCCAGAAGCAGAATATTCAAGTGAACAACTTAACACTCAGATTCAATGGGATGAATTTGATGTTGCTATCTGGGCAACTGACTTTTGTGTATGTTTTTTTTTCTTTTTTTTTTTTTTTTCATTATGTCTTCATTTGTAGAAATAGGAAAGCACTGAGGAGAACTATAAGCTACATTTTCCAAAGAGGTCCAAAAGTTGTGTCTTTCAAAAATTATTAGCTTGTATTCCATGCAATTTATAGCTATTAAAGTCTTAAAACAACTTTCAATTATAAGGGTGAGACAAAACTGGCAAGAGTCAAAATCCATTCTTTCCAGGTCCTCTATATCTAAACTATATCAGACAATGGGCATGTTCTTTCATTTTGGAACATATGAAATGTATGCATATATTTATTGTTGAGTAAAATGGCAGAGATCAGTAGTGTCAAGGAATTTATTGAAAGTAAACATCTCTTGCCAAGCAGGCAGTGTCCCAGAGGAGTTTGGCTTGAACTGTACCTTTAAAAACTAGGGGGCAGCAGAGGAGATGAAAAAAATATAGTTTCTTTTAGCATAGTGGTCACAAACTTATTCTACAGTGCATCAGGCTATGTATTTTAGGCAATCAAGACTTGGAAAACTTTTGGAAAACTGGAGAATAATTGCTCTTCTTACATTCAAGTCAAAATGAGCTATCTATAGAGAATTTCACTTCCAAGTAAGATAAAGTAATTTGCAGGAGGCTGACATTCCCAATGTAAACATTTAGGAAAACCAGGATAAGTTTTAAAAATCACAGTTTTAAAGGCATCAGAGATTAATTAAACTTGTAGAGAAAACATTCAAGGGGGACCTCAGAATTTTAAGCTCTCTTTTCTCTGGGAACATGTGATAATTTGGAGTGTGATCTAGAAACTGGGGATCTGGGTTTCCTTCATAGAGTAAGCCAATGACAAATACACCAACAGAGTTTTTAAGTCATCCAAGGCTGAGACTTAAATTGCCCCAAACACATGGCTGGCTTCTTTCATAAGAGCACAGCTTAACTTATAGATGGGCAGAGTGATTGTTTAAAGAAACAAGTGGAAATTTTACTGAATTTTTTACTGAATACTAAAATTTTGCTGAATAGTTAGGTCTCTCTGCCAGAGGAAACAGCAATTAAAAACAATTTTTGAAGGCACTGAAGACAGTGGTGAACTGACACTGACATTCTACCATTAGATTTTCTTTCTGAGAATATTTGCTTATTCTGAGTGCAGATAGTGGTAGAGAATTTAGATTTGGTGCCTGGCAGAGAGTTTTGGGAAACTAAGAGACAAGCAAGAGTTTTGGCAGTTAAACATACAACCAGACTTCTTCATAATATAATTGCCATTCAAAACCTGCATTGGACAAGAATAAGTTGAAAACCTATGAAAAGCAGAGCTGAAATTCCAACAATCTCCCAGATCCTGGAAAAATGCTTTCCAGACCCTCAATTAAAAGCTATTATTGAGGGTTGGAGTGCATGGGTGGCTCCGTGGGTTGGGTGTTCTACTTCGGCTAAGGTCATGATCTTGCAGTTTGTGGGTTCAAACCCAGCATCAGGCTCTGTGCTGACAGCTCAGATCCTGAAGACTGCTTCAGATTCTGTGTCTCCCTCTCTCTCTGCCCCTCCCCTGTTCGTGCTCTGTCTCTCTATCTCTCTCAAAAATAAACATTAAAAATAGTTTTTAATTAAAATAAAATAAAAAGCTACAGAGGGTCACATCCTAAGGATAAAGACAAAGTAGAGACAGATTGATGAATCTCACCAAAAATCCAATGCAATCTTGACCTAGTTCCATTTCTGATTGGATTATATACATTTCCTAGCACCTCTATAGTGAAAATATGTCATCTATTATCTGAACCTTTATAATCTGTATGTACACTGTCATAATTATATTAAAAATAATTAAGCATTTAGATAGATGGGACCACATGACAAGTAAGCAAGGGGAAAAACAGCCAATAAAGTCAGACTTTTAGGTGGTCCTGATACTGGAATCTGATATCAATGATTTTAAGATGATTGTGATTAATATATTCAAGAAATTAGAGAAAAGATGGAAAAACTGGTTACATGGGGATACAATACACAATACACAATAAGGAATAAATATTGTAGAAATTAAAACCTATTATCTGAAATTAAGAAAACAACAGTTTTCACAGAACTTTAGATAAAGCAGAAGACAGATCAATAGGAAACATCCAAACTGAAGCACAGAATAACAACAACAAATGAGCTTCATAGACATCAGGGACTCTGTCAAGAAGTCTATGGGAGAAAGAAGAGAAACACTACAGATGTTAGTTAAGATTTTTAAAAACAGAGGATCACCATCAACACACAGGTATATAAAGTTCAACAGGTCACAAACAAGATTTCAAAAAATATAACTATGAACATTATAGTCAAGTTGCTTATTACCAAACAGAAGGAGAAATTTTCATTAGGTGGCAATCAACAAAAAAACATTATTTTCAAAATAACAAAAAAGAGACTAACAACTGACTTCTCATCAGAGACAAAGCTGGAAAGTAGTTGGTTAATACATTATTTTATTATTTTTAAAAATTTTTAAAAATGTTTTATTTATTTTTGAAGGAAAGACAGAGTACGAGTGGGGGAGGGCCAGAGAGAGAGGGAGACACAGAATCCGAGGCAGGCTCCAGGCTCTGAGCTGTCAGCATACAGCTCAATGAGGGGCTAGAACTTGTGAACCATGAGATCATGACCTGAGCCAAAGTCCGGTGCTCAACCAACTGAGACACCCACGCTCTCCATAATGGGCTAATATTTTAAAGTGTAAAAGTAACTGTTAATCTGGAATCCTATACCTAGTAAAAATACTCTTCAAAAAAAAATGAAATAAAGATATTTCAGCAAACAAAAACAAAGATTACATTATCAACAGGCATTAGAAGATTTATAAAAAGAGTTCTTACGCTGAAGTGAAATAATTCCAGATAAATAAGTCAAACACTTAAAGGAAGTAACAGTGTGAAAAATGGTAAATATTTGGGGAGATATACATTGATTGCATAAAACAATAATTGCAACGTCTTATGAAGAGTTAAAATGCATTACAACAATGCAAAAATGAGAGAGAGATTCTTGAAAGTAAAACATTCTAAGATGCTAGCATTTACAGGGAAGCAAAATTATTAATAACTTGTATTAGATGGTAATAAATCAAAGATAAATTTTTAATCAGTAAGCACTAAAAGAGTAATAAAAGAATGTATAATTCAGAAGGTAATAGAGAGGGAAAATGGAATAATAAAAATATTGTTCAAATCCAAAAGAAAACTTAAGAGGAGAAACAAAGGACTAAAAGAGACCTGGAACAGAGAGAAAACTAATAGTAATAGGGTAGTTTAAGTCCAACTATATCAGTAATTACATTAAAGATAAATGGATAGAATACTTTAACTAAAATACTATGTTAGATTGAAATAAATAATAATTCTGCTAAGAATAAAAGCATGCGGAAAACATCTGGAATATAAGCACAGAGTCATGGTGAAAATAAAAAGATAAGAACTGATGAATCATAAAAATACTAATTAAAAGAACAATGGTATATTTATATTAACAGAAAATGTAGGCAACAAAGCAAGAAGCCCTACTAATAATAGAGAGACATTTTAAAATCATGCAGAGATAATCATCCAAGAAAATATCACAATTCTAACTATATATGCAATAAGTAACATAGCTTTAATATATATATAAGACAGAAAATAAGAAACCTAAGCAGACAACAGACAATTCCACAATTATAGGGGATGGATTAAATAGGCTTGTGTCTATAATTCATAGAAAAAGCATAGAAGATTTAAATAACACAAATAACAGAACTTGACCAAATTCTCATATACAGAACACTGCACCCAACAATAACATCATTTTCATTTTTGAACTGCACAGAAACATTTAAAAAATTGATCATGTGTTAAGACATTAAAAGAAATCTTTAAAAATATCAAAGAACCGAAATCATTTAGAGGATATTCTTTCACTGCTGTAGAATTTAACTAAAAGTGAATAATGAAAAGAAAACTATAATAACTTCATATGCTTGGAAATTCCAAGTAATTCATATGTCAAAGAAGAAATCATAATGGAATTTATAAAATGTTATGAACTAAGTAATAACAAGGATGGGACATATCAAATCTTGCTGGATAGGACTAAAGCAGTGCTTAAAAGGAAATATGGAGTCAAAAATAAGTGCATAGAGTAGAAAAGAAGAAATCCTTAAAAATCAATTACAAATCCATTTCAAGACACTGAAAAAAAAATTAAAAAAGCAACTCAATCCTAAAGAATGAAAAAGAAAGCAAATAATAAGGATAAGATTGAAAAATCAATAAGACAAAGCTACAATAGAAGACATTATCAAAAAGTTTTTATTAACTTTTAATAAAGTTGAAAAAACCCTAGCAAGACTGATTTTTAAAAAATAAGAAAAAATACAAATTACCTGTATCAGGAATATAAGAAGCAGCATCAATATATATTATCCAAATATTAAAACTGTAATGATTAAATATGAAAAACTTTCAGGCAATAAATTTGACAATTTGAATGAAAAGGAAAAATTCTCTGAAAACTCAACTTACCAAAGAGACTTACTAATAAATTTAAAATTGGAATAGTCTTTAAAAATCTAAAGAAATGAATCCAATTTTTAAAATCTTCCCAGAAAGAAAATTTCAGGCTATAATAAACTATGAATCCTTCCAAACACCAACATTACACAAATCCACCAGAGAACAGAAAAACAGGGGGCAATTCTACCTCTTCATATGGAGGCTGCATAACCTTGAAACCAAACTCTATAAAGACATGAGAAAGAAAATTTAGTGGCAAATATCTCTCATCAATCTAACTCAAGTATCCTAAATAAACTACTAGAAAGTGGAGCTCAGTTGTATCTGAAAAAAGGAATACTTCATGACTAAGCAGAGTTTATTCCAAGAAATCAAGGTATTTTCACTTTTGGAAATCCATCAACATAATCCGCTGCATTAATAAAAACACAAAAGAAAAAGTATGCGGTCATCTCAACAGAAGTAGAAAAGTACTTTGGTAAAATTTAACATGTATTTATTTCAAAAATACTTAGTGAACTAAGTGTTAATAATGAAAAAAATACAAATAAAAGGCACACTGTTATATCACCACACATAAGAACAATTAAAAATAAAATGACTGAAAATATCAAGTGCTGGAGACTGTGTTCTGAATTGGAACTTCTCATATATTGCTGGTTGGGGTGCAAAAACCCTTAAAAAACTGAGAGCATACACTAATACTGAATGTACATTCACCCCATGACTCAGCAATTCCATTCCTAGGTATAGACATAACAGGACATGCGCATACGTTCACAAACAACATGTACAAGCATGCTGACGGCAGAAGTATTTGTAATAGTCTCAAATTAAAAACCACCCAAATGCCCAAAAGTTGAAGGGATAAATAAATGGTAGAATATTCATAAAACGGAATTTTATAAAGCAATGAGAAGGAACAACTGCATCCATAAGCACAACAGGTTTATGAGCTGATATGTGTATAGTGTTAGTTATCCATTGCTAATGTAACAAATTACTATAAATGTAATGGCTTACAACAACACATATTTGTGATCTTGCAGTTCTGTAGGTCAGGAATTTTACTGGAGTCTCACTGGACTAAAATCAAGGGTTCAACAGAGCTGCACTTCCTTCTGAAGTCTCCAGGGAACACTCCTCACTCCTTGCCTTTTTCAGCTTGAAGCCTGTTCAGTTCCTCAGGTCATTAATCTTAGATTCTGGAGTTCTAACAGCCCAGGCCGTTTTCAAGGTAGCCCGGGCAAAAGGAGCCAGTGCAAGAACTTCTGGCCACTGTGTCTAACTTTCTATTTAAGAGAACCAAAATCCAAGGGAATTCCACCACCACACTGGAAAGAGAACAGCACATGGCTTACATTTTAGTCTGGAGAAGACAAGCAGTTAACCAGGAAGGATTTATTCATCTAGGAGGAGGTAGTCTGAAGGTCCAGCTTTAGAAATTTTAAATCTAACAAATCTGTTAAGAAATCATCTAGGAGATGAGCCAGGAAGAAATTTGAGAATACTTTGTGTCAACTCAAAATCACTTTTTCTTTTTCTTTTACTTTTTGTGTCTTAAAAGATTATCCGTGTATTCTATATGCGAAGAAAATGTAAAAGGGATGTTGTGCTTGCACCTGGATTGCCACATTTCTAGATTAAAATAAGGCCAAACTGCACAAAGACTTTAAAATGGTGGAGTTTAGAGAGACATTGATACCTTCTTTGGGTAATGTTAACAGGAGTATGCAGCCTACTTCTGGCTGTCTTGTGGAGTTTCAAAAGAGCTCTTCAGGTAGCCCTCCTCCCACGTGACCCTGTGCTCTGATACTCTTGAGAGTGATTCGGTGCATTTGGGTCACTTCTGTGTGTGACTTTGGTATCAGTGTAGTTTATAAGGCACTAAAAGGAGGTTTGTGTATAAACAATCAGACTGTCTCAGGTTGCTGTATCAGGCAAGCAACTGTGCCAAGGACAGAGAAATTTAGCAGAGGCGCCAACAACAACACACCAGTCTTCAAGGCAGTCGGTGGAGTCACAGTCTCTTTTTTTTAGGTCCAAAGCAGCAGCAGTGCATGCATTCAATGCATGAAGTTTAAATGCAGTTGTGAGGGCCCATCTGATGATTTGGGAGAGTTTATGAAATAGTAAAATAGTAAGCATTAAGTTGTAAAGTGTAATACTAAATATCATTGTATCTCTATAGGACTGTGTGTGTGTGTGTGTGTGTGTGTGTGTGTGTGTGTGTGTGTCAGGAGGGGGCAGTTGGGGAGGCTTCAGGGAGAATTAAATATTTAAGAATTTTACTTTTCCCCAGACTATCATTTATGGTGATATTTCTACCTACACAGCATCAGATATATGTACTGGAAAACAGCTGCTTTTCCAGCAGCCCTATTTATATAGAAAAAAAGTAAACAATGTATAATTGTTAAATCTATACTTACATAGAAAATAAAAATTATACTCTGTTTAAACAGTCTACAGACACATATGCACAGAAATGTTTAATCTTTATATATGTATAGATTATGTATTTATGTATATTTTTAATAACTACACTTATCAAGAGCTTCTTTCTATATTCAGAGTAAGCAATATGTTTTACATGTATTGTCATAGTTGTTCTCACCATAATCGTGAGTGATAGGTATTTTGATCCCATTTCAAGGGTGAGGCAATAAAAACTTGGGGAGGTAAGTAACTTGCCCTGGATCACACTAATCAGTCATGTTGATCGATGACCTATTCTCCGTGAAGTGTTGTACACCAAGTAATAAGTCTGTAAATACATGTTTTGTTTTTTATTCAGTTATTTCCTTCAGATAAATTCCTGAAAGTTGAATTGCTGGTGCACAGGGGAAGGGAGGGGGGCAATCACTGCATTAAAGGTTAAGGATTTTGTCATTTATAGCTTTATATTTGTGCCAGCACTGTAGGAGACTACCTATTTCGTCAAATACTCACTAGAACAGAGTATTGTAATGTTTTAAAACTTCAATTTGAAAAGGAAGAAGATGGTATCTGTTTTTATTAGAATTTTATATTACACAAGTTATGTGTTTATCTTACAAATATTCACTGACCATTTTTATGTATTTTTTCTTTGAATTCTGCAGTTGTGTACGTTGCATAATTTTCTACCAAGTAAATCAGTCATTCGCTTAGTGATATGATGAAATAATCCTAAAACCTATTTAATAGAATTTGCAAATAAGAACAGCCAAGAAAATTTTGAAAAAACAGGGAAAGTTTATTCTCTTAGACATTAATAAATGCCACAACTAATACTCTGATCAGCTTCAATAATTTGTTCAATTTATAAATCAATGTATGGGGTATTAACATCTTTATAATTTTGAAATTTCAAATTTTATTTATTCAATATCCTCCATCTATTCAAGCTTTACTTTATATGCTATAGTGAAATCTGTTTTATTTTTCTTTTGATCTTATTTTACTATAAATCTGTAGTATTTATATGCTTATTCCCAGATAAATTATGTTTTTGTTGCTGTTATAAATGGGATATGTATTATTATATTTTCTAACTACTGACATTTTTCACTTTATAATTCATCACTTGAATTTTATTTTTGTCACATTATTTTGTTTCATACATGTATGTATTTTTATGGACCCAACTTTTCTTTCACCTTAATCGTTTGTCATAAACTGTATGGACTTTGTGGATCTGGTATATATGGCTGACATATGGGCTAAGGAAGGGATAAAAGAAAATAAAATACAGAAAATGGAAGAAAGAAACCAAGAGGATAGAAAAGTCCAGAAGTAGGAAGAATCATTTTTGTTAGTTGTAATTGTATTGGAGATGATGAATTTGCTTTGTCTTGCCAAAGACAAAACTCACATAAGAGGGGATTGACCCTGAAAATCTCTGGACGTTTTCTTTACTCTTACATACTATCATAGCAAACATGGAAATTCCTGGTCAGTTAACCCCATGTACTTGTGTTTGCAATATGAGTTTCAAGGACAGAAAAACATACTTCTAGAACACAGCGCTCTTCCATTAAATACCTGGTGACTGGAGCACCAAGGCTAAATCTTGCACTTACTTCACTCTCCTCTAGTTTCTGCTCTAGTATCCATTACACGGCTCAGCCCATACTGAAACCAACAAGCATTTCAATAGTAGCCTATTCTTTACCTTGGTTAAAGGGGACTAATAAGGCTAGTTCTACCACTCTCTTAAATGTGGTAGAAAAACTTTTCCTCTCACTAAACCCATGGCAACCTGCACCCTGAAACTAGTAAGATTTTAGTACTTTATTCATAAAATTCAAAATATTTACCCAGTTACTTCTATTCCTAACCTTTTCTTCAGGTTATATTTATATAACTGCATGGTGCATTTTTAACCTGAAATTGAGATCATTTCCCTATTCTACCCACAATCCAATCTGTATTTTAAAAATATTTGCAAAAATAAAAAATGGAAGTATTCTGTTATTAAAATAATAACTAGTTTTTATGTTAAATATATATATACACACATATATATGTAAATGTGTTTTATTTTGGGGATTCACTAAAGAGATAATAAGCAGTAAACTTTAATTTTATTAACCTACTAAACCCAACAATGATCTCTCAGCCATCAGACACTCTCCCTAAACCATGAACAAAGAAATATCTCTGTGTAGGTTTTGTTTATTTAGCCCAGAAGTCTTCAAAAGATGTGCATTTGTGCCTGTGTGTGGAGGGAGGGGAGGGTATGATACCCTAATACCTTGGAAGCTGTTAAAAATTTTACCTGGCTCCCCCCACCTGAGATTTTGGTACACATTCTTCTATTCTCCTTTTCACATTCCCAACCAGTCTATCACCTCAGAAGATTTGCTGCCAGTTTCTTGTATCTATCAGTATATGAAAAATTGAGAATAGTAGAAATAATGCTTGATGTCAGCATTAAACATTACAGCTGAATTTATGCTGAGACATCTAAGGCCTTGATAATATTTTTCATAAATCATAATTATTCACATTAATATCTATTTTTGCCTACAGGAAAAAAGTCATCTTTATAGTTGCATTTTTGTGAGATTCTTTTTTATACTCTCCCAACTTTCTGGGCAATTGCAATAATTGAAAAATACTTATAAGATACGGGGTGCCTGGGTGTCTGTCGACTGAGCATCTACCTCTTGATTTTGCTCAGGTCATGGTCCCAAGATAATGGGATCAAGCGCTGCATCAGGCTCCATGCTGAAAGTAGAGCCTGCGTAAGATTTTCTCTCTCTGAAAACTATAGAAAGTTTATAAAAGAAATTGAAGACGACACAAAAAATAGAAAAATATTCCATGCTCGTGTACTGGAAGAACAAACATTGCTAAAATGTCGATATTACCCAAAGCAATCTACATATTCAATGCAATCCCTACTAAAATAATACCAGTATTCTTCACAGAGCTAGAACAACCAATCCTAAAGTTTGTAAGGACTCCGAAAAGACCCCAAATAGCCAAAGCAATCTTGAAAAAGAAAGCCAAAGCAGGAGGCATCACAATCCAGGACTTCAAGCTATACTACAAAGCTGTAATCATCAAGACAGTATGGTACTGGCACAAGAACAGACACTTAGATCAATGGAACAGAATAGAGAACCCAGAAATGAACCCACAAATGTATGGCCAACTAATCTTTGACAGAGCAGGAAATAATATCCAATGGAATAAAGACAGTCTCTATAGCCAATGGTGTTGGGAAAACTGGACAAAGACATGCAAAAAAAATGAAACTGGACCACTTTCTTACACCATACACAAAAATAAACTGAAAATGGATGAAAGACCTCAATGTAAGACAGGAAGCCATCAAAATCCTAGAGGACAAAACAGGCAAGACCTCTTTGACCTTGACTGCAACAGCTTCTTACTCAACACGTCTCTGGAGGCAAAGGAAACAAAAGCAAAAATGAACTATTGGGACCTCATGAAGACAAGAAGATTCTGCACAGCGAAGGAAATAATCTGCAAAACTAAAAGGCAAATGACAGAATGGGAGGAGATTTCTGCAAATAATATATCAGATAAAGGGACAGTATCCAAAATCTATAAAGAACTTATCAAACTCAACACCCAAAAAACAAATAATCCAGTGAAGAAATGGGCAAAAGACACGAATAGACACTTCTTTGAGAAGACATCCAGATGGCCAACAGACATACAAAATGATGCTCAACATCATTCATCATTAGGGAAATATAAATTAAAATCACAATGAGATGACATCTCACACCAGTCAGAATGGCTAAAATTAACAACTCAGGTGACAACAGATGTTGGTGAGGATGCAGAGAAAGAAGATCATTTTTATAATGCTGGTGGGAGTGCAAACTGTGAAACCACTCTGGAAAACAGTATGGAGGTTCCTCAAAAAGTTAAAAATAGAACTACCCTACGACCCAGCAGTTGCACTACTAGGTATTTATCCAAGGGATATAGGTGTACTGTTTCGAAGGAGCACATGCACTCCAGTGTTTATAGAGCACTACTGACAATAGCCAAAGTATGGAAAGACCCCAAATGTCTATCAACAGATGAAGGAATAAAGAAGATGTGGTATATATATATACAATGGAGTACTACTCGGCGATCAAAAAGAATGAAATCTTGCCATTTGCAACTATGTGGATGGAACTAGAGGGTATTATGCTAAGAGAAATTAGTTGGAGAAAGACAAATATCATATGACCCACTCATGTGGAACTTAAAAACACAAAAATGATGAACCTAAGGGAAGGAAAGCAAAAATAAAAACACGGAGGGGGACAAAACATAAGAGACTCTTGAATACAGAAAACAAACTGAGGATTGCTGGATAGGTTGTGGGTGGGAGGATGGGCTAAATAGGTATGGGGCATTAAGGAAGAAACTTCTTGGGATGAGCACTGGGTGTTATACATAGGGGCTAAATCACTGGAATCTGTTCCTGAAATCATTATTGCACTATATGCTAACTAACTTGGATGTAAATTAAAAAATATATTAAAAAAAAAGATTCTATCTCCCTGTGTCCATCTCCCCTGTTCACTGTCTCTCTAAAATAAAAACATAATAATAATAATTGAAAAATACTTATAAGATGAATGAAAGAAAGAAGTGAAAGGTCTAAGTAAATTGTCACTTTAGGGTGTAGAAAAATTTATTTTCCTGAGGGCCTATAACTTCATGTCCAAAGAAGTTTGGGTGCACATTCCATACACAGTAACTTCCCCATTAAGCTCTGCAGACTTGCAAAATGCAATCAGCCAAAAAGGGGTGTAGGTTAACTTAAGGGGTGAAGCTTAACTCTTAGTTTCATACTAGGGATCAGAATTCAATAAGTTCACAGTAGTCTGGAGAATCTTGGAGAACAAGATTGTGTTTACCCTAAGTTTAGATCACAGAATCATGGAATTTCATTTAGGGCTTTAAAAATACTCAAATGGCAATTAGCTCATATTACCATTCCATGCATTTTTTTAAATATTTTATTTATTTTTGAAAGAGAGAGAGAGAGAGAGAGAGAGAAAGAGAGAGAGAGAGAGAGAGAGGAGGGGCAGAGAGAGAGGGAGACACAGAATCTGAAGCAGGCTCCAGGCTCTGAGCTGTTAGCACAGAGCCAGATGCAGGGCTTGAACCCATGAGCCATGAGATCATGACCTGAACTGAAGTCGGATGCTTAACCAACTGAACCACACAGGCACCCCACCATCTGTTTGTTTTTTGTTTGTTTTTTTTTTTTTTTTAATCTGGTTGTCTTCTTATAAGATTCTAGCTCAGAGAGCTTTTTGGCTTTCTGCTAGGTTTCTAACTTCCTTGGAGAGCAGTTAAATGTTCTTATATTTCTGCTCCATATTATGTACTTAGTACCAATATAGTAGCTGAAAGTAAGATCAGAGAACTCCACAGATATTACAACTAGGGCAACAAAAGAAAATGATGAAAGCTGGAAGCCATGTTTAGAGACATACAGGAGTCAAAGTATCAGTTAGACAATTAAAGAAAGGGCAGACTGGGAAATGAATTGGAAAGCAAGCAAAGAGAGACAAAGACGGGGTAGATATATACAGAATTAATTTAAGAGCAAAGGGCATTATTCAAATACAGATAGAATGGACAATTGATCATATGAGGTATAAGTTTTCAGTAAAGGACAAGGTAACAAGTGGAAACTGGGGATATCAGATACAAAAGAAAACTGGTTCATGGTCACAGAAGGGCATGATGTTTGGAGCCAGTCAATTCTGTGAACTTGGCTAATTTGCCTACTTGCTCTAAGTCTGCTTTCATCACAGCATTCTAATAAGAGTATGGTCTACTTCAGAGAGTTGATGAAAACATGTCAAGTGACTGCACCCAGTAAACACTCAATGATGGAAAGTGGTTATTAATTTTAAGAGGTCTGAGGGTCCATGACATTGTGTTGGTGAAGATAGCATGCTGTTATACTGGAACCAGTAGTGAGAAGGAATCATTGAATAGTCAGTACCACACTATTCTAGTCTGACTTGTCCTCTATGTGAATAGGAATATTCTTTAATATGTGATAGAACAAAACCTGCTGATGGCAGCTAAGCCATCATTTATAATGGTTTAGCAATCACAACTGTGTGGATCTTGATCACCCTAGTGACCTTGCTATTTCCTTATCATTCATTTTTGTTCAACCAAACAGGTACCATAGATTAGAGGTGCAATGCCAATTTCTCATTTTTAAAATAAGGCAAAGTATAATCACCCACATCCAGCTATCCAACCTTCTGCAGACCCCTAACGAGGAAACTGCTATTTTTCCCACATCCACACATGTCAAGATATGCTAATGCCAGGATTTCCAGTACTGATTCAGAGCCATAATTTCTCTATTCCTTGTAACTGCTTCTCTTTGGGAGAGAATAATGCCAAGCCATTTCAGTTTCTAGTCCTCCACAGTGCTGGCATACACCACTCCTCGGTACACACATTCCTCATTCACTGGAGATTTTCGTGCCTGGCTATCTTCTTTCCCACTCCAGTCATTGCATTATTCTGAGAGATATCTGCTTTCACAAAGAACTCATTCAGTTACCTAATTTCTGAGTGTTTTCATCATAACTCTAATAACCCTCACCTTCATTCCACTTAAGCCAGTGTTTCTTGGACATTTTCATCTAGTATTTCCCTTTCCCCCCATCTACAATCTATCTGAAGATGCTGCTGGATAGTTTTCACAAAACGGCACAAATTACACCTTTATGGTTGTCATCCCCAAATGGGTCCTCAGTGCCACCATGATACTTTCATGATTTCTCAATACTTTAATATGTTTCAAGATTCCCAAATGAATTGGAAAGCCATTCTCACCTCCAGCCCTTTACGTTGCATGACCTTCCACTCCTAAACATTTGATTTAGACCATCTATGCTATTGGTCTTATAGAGAAAATAAAAGATATAAGCATTTTCTTGATTTTCTATAGCCATAATCAAATTTACAGACTTCTCTGCATATACATTTATATTTTTCTCCTTTTATTTCCTTTTTACAATGAAAATGGCATCTCTTCTCTTATCTGTGGTGATTTTCTCCACTTGATCTTGATCTTACTCTTCCCTGACTCTTCAGGTTTATAAATTATATTTTTCCTTGTCCTATACCTAGACTTAAACATTTTAGATTCAAACACCTAGATTTAAACATTTTTAATGTTTATTCATTATTTGAGAGAGACAGAGTCACAGACCATAAGTGGGAAGGGGCAGAGAGTGAAGGAGACACAGAATCTGAAGCAGGCTCCAGGCTCTGAGCTGTCAGTTCAGAGTCTGATGCAGGGCTCGAACTCATGAACCATGAGATCATGACCTGAGCCAAAGTCGAACACTTAACTGACTAAGCCAGCCAGGCACCCCTAGATTTAAACATTTCTTTAAATTTATTTTAATTTTTATTTCATTTTTGAGAGAGGGAGGGATGGGGGAGAGGCAGAGAGATCAGGAGACACAGAATCTGAAGCAGGCTCCAGGCTCTGAGCTGTCAGCACAGAGCCTCACACAGGGCTCAAACTCATGAACTGTGAGGTCATAACTGAGCTGAAGTCAGACACTTAACCAGCTTAGCCACCCAGGCAAAACATTTCTTTCTTTTTTTTTTAAAGTATTTATTTTTGGGAGACACAGAGACAGAGTGCAAAGCAATGGAGGGGCAGAGAGAGAGGGAGACACAGATACCGAAGCAGGCTCCAGGCTCTGAGCTGTCAGCACAGAGCCTGACATGGGGCTCAAACCCACAAAGCGCAAGATCATGACCTGGGCCGAAGTCAGACACTTAACCGACTGAGCCACCCAGGCACCCCTAGATCTAAACATTTCTTAACTCTTAAATACCCATGCTTAAAAAAAATTCTCTCTTGAGATTTTTTTTCCTAGCTACTGCATTATCTTAATCCTCTATTCACAGTGAAGTTATCCATAGAGTTCTCTGTACTTATATTAACTTTTTCCCCTTGCAGTCACTTCTCAGTCCGTAAAAATTTGGATTTAGCATATCCAACTCCGCTGATATTGTTCACATCAGTTACCAAGAACTTATTTGTTGCTAAATGCAAAAAAACACTTCCCAGTTTTATCTTCCTTGATTTCTTAAAATACATATGGTATACTGACTCCTGCTTGACCAAGTGGTCTTCCTTTGGAATTCATCCCACCATAATAGTCTCCCGGTTTTCCTTCTGCCTTAGCAGACACACTACATATATAGTGTGTGCATAGTGTATGGTGCATTTCTCCAATGTTACAACTCCTCTGGGTATTGTCCTCTTTTGTTCCATTTCTTGCTACAGTCACACTACCGCCTTTTTTGTTTTCTACATACTCTGGCCTTCACTGAAATGAAAGTCTATCACTGGGACCTCCAAACATGCTGATTCCTCCATATTGCTTATCCTTGCTTTTACTTAATTTCTATTTATTATGTCTCAGCTAAGATCTCAAATCCTTTGGAAAACCTAACTTAGCCTCAGTAAATATCCCCCCAATGTGCTGTCAAAATTTTTTCTACTTCCTCTTTGTTATCCCTTGTAACAGTGTGTTTAAGATGTCTGTTTTCTATTTTCCTTATTAGATTATAAGCTCCTGGAATGCAGAGAATTATTTACCATCACATTGTGAGAACACAGGCCAGCACTTGGTATAAAGTAGGTGCTTAATGTGTATTTTCCAAACTGAATAAATCAATAAATTATATCATAAATATATATTCTCGTGAATTTAATATTAAGCCATGGAAGAATTCCATAATAAATTATTAAATATATTATTCATAAGCACTTCAAAAATAAAGTAGTGATGATTAGAATACATCACGGGTTCACAAAGAACAAGTCATGACCTGTTAATTGAATTTTCTCTGGCAGATGAGAATGCCCTAGATGGAGTGACTAGACTTTTCTCTTTAGAAATGCTTTTGCTTCAAAAGTATCTAATAACTCAGTTCTTAGACTTCTTATATCATTGTGGGCAAGATGATGAGATAAGGTCAAATAAAAAAAAAGCATGGTGATATTTCTAATAGGTCTCTGGTACTGTAGAGTTAGTATCTGGCTTTGTTTTTCCAATTTTACAATTGTTTGGATAAGTATATAGAAGGAAGACTTAAATTTTTTTAATAGTAAAAGCTATCAAATGGAATACTTGAAAAGCATTCAAACAGTCTGGGTGATAATTTCTGTCAGGGATATCCTTGTCAGAGAAGGTATTTCTGTCTTGAGTGGGAGGCTGGCTTTATAGTTTCCAAAGTCTTTTCCAAATTTAAGATGTCATGATTCTGTGAGGTATTATCATCTCAAGATGTGCTAGAAATGCCTGTATAGTCTTAGAATGTTCTACATAGAACAAATTACAGAGTGTACCACTGACCAATAAGGGAGTTAAGTGTATCACCTTGTCTACCTGGGGCTTTTCAAAGAATGCAGGGAAAAACTAACAACAATAAAGGCTCTACCTAAATTATGCAGCACTAGCTCTTCAGGATATACTTAGGGATAGCTTCTTCCAAAGTTCATGCATTCTACATAATAAAACTTTAATTATTCAACTATAACATATAAATAGGATTTACCTAGCAAATATTTAATTATTTGAAAAATCTAAGTACTGAATAAGTTTTTTGTCCAATTTTTTATGTTTTAAGTCCTTTCAAAGTTTTGTTTTCATTGGTATTGTTTTGCCACCTACAAAGCTAGCCTCTCTGTTCACCATCACCTAAGAACCAAGGAGCTTAATGGAGCTTTTATATGGTCAAATTCATAACCTTTGTGTTTTCAAATCCTTTTAAATGATAATGAACCCATACTGCTTTAGAACTTAATGTTATTTTCTATCTTCGGTGCAGACAGAGGGTTCTTTCCCTGTCAGATATGATTTGGAAGGGACATCAGAGGCTGAGGAACACTGTTGACTTGGATAAGTTCCACAGATGAAAAGGTCTAATTGAAGGGACAGGCTAAATTTCGGTAGGCAGGATATAAGTGAAATTCTGTTTCCAAATGGTGTTTGAATAATTATATCCAAATAAGAAAGCTTTCTGGGTTTGACTTGTGTGACCTTTTAAGTGATAAATTGTCACACATTTCAACTGAGTCAATGTTTCACCAATCAACTCACTTGAGACTTCTGACCACAGTTAATGATAGAAGCACCAAACTTAGTAAGTAGTTGCCACAACTCCTCAGTTCTTACTTTAGAATAACTTTTACGTCAGACCTTTTCTTTCTACTCCACTGCCTTGATCCAAATTCGATCTTACTTCCTTATGTATACTTTATTGTGATCATTTTCCAACTGAACTTTATCCCTCCAATTTCTCTCCTTCCCAATCCATTCTTTCTGAACTATCAAGTCAATTTTGTCTAATACGATTTTGATCACAAAAAAGTCCCCTCTGTAAAAACCTTAGGGCCCCCACTAATTACAAAATGAAGCTCAAACTATTCAGCATGTGTTCAGTACTTAAACCTATCTACTCTTGCCCCCAATCCTACTCCTGTAAAGTAAATTAATATAACTTACAGGATCTTAAGATCCTGTTTATAAGCATTTAATAACAGAATGTTTCCCCTGAGTGTTTCCTTCTACTTATATTTATTCATAAGGTTTTTCTTCAGATTTCACTAGCCCTACAGATTGAAGGGATCTCTCTGGGACTCTTAAGAGTCATCACTTTCTGAACAACTCATCATCGTGCATTAATCTTCTATTAATCTCATGACACCTCTTCTATTATTACATTTAAACATTATTTTATTGTTTAACATCATCTTATGAATTTATCTGTTGGAGAGAAGAGAATACATTAATCCTCTTAATATCTTTGATTATATAAGGCACAGTGCTGTGGTAATCTCCTTGGCCCCTGTTTCCTGTAAACTTCAAATAACTTCAGCTGAAATTCATGTCTTTCATTTGCAATATCATCTTTCTCATCCTTTCTTTAAACTCCAGTTTGGAGGTTATAATGTGATTCTTAGTCTGGCGAAAGACAGAGATCCAAATCGTTAGTTCAATAGTATCAAGCCATTCAGAAGGTTATCTTCCTAACCGAGCAATTATTTTCTAGTAACCTTCTTCTTCTATCACAGGATGCCAAGCTCATATATCATTCAGAATCATCGTGCATTGCTCTCATCACTTCCCCTCACACATTGATCGTTTTTCTACCTCTATCTCTCCATGTACTGGCTACTTCAGATCTCTTTCAAACCTAACCTATCCACCTCAACAAGCCTATTTTTTTTAGGTCCTCCATATACTAGCTACTCTTGCTAACTTTAAGCCCTTATTCTAACTGTGTCTTTCATAAACAGATCAATAAATATTAATTGATTTCACTTGATAGTGAGTTTTGACATTCTCCTACCAAGCTGGCTAGTGTTCTTGAATAATAGAACAACACACACATCTATGCATGTAAAACCTGATTTCTAGTGTTATTCTGTGACTTGAAGGTGGCAGCTGAAAATTAAGCACAGGATATGGCCAAACTTTCAGAATGACAAATGAGATAATGATTCTTTTTCCAGCTTAAACTCTTGTTCTTCTTTTTCTGTTGTTTTCTCCTTGAGAATCTTCCCCTGGTCTCTCTCTTTTTTTTAAGTTTATTTATTTTTGAGAGATAAAGAGAATGCACACATGCTTTTGCGCATGCACGTGAGCAGAGTAAGGGCAGAGAGAGAGAGAGAGAAGGAGAGAGGGAGAGAATCTCAAGTAGGCTCTGCGTGGAGCCTGATGTGGAGCTCAATCTCACAAATCAGCAGATCATGACTTGAGCCGATCATGATCATGACCTGAGCAGAAATCGAGAGTCTGACACTTAACCAACTGAGGTGCCCCTCCCATGGCCTCTTCTTAAACACTTTCTACTTGATTTGCCCACTTTTCTCAAAAAGAACACAAAGCCTTCAGTGGGAAAGACATGGATTTAAAAGTCATATTTATGGTATGTGCTTTTTAAGTTTGAAGCAAATTTGTAAAATACACTAATTATGCTATTTAAGAAATTTGTGTGCTCTTTTCCGGTTGTGAATAATGTATTCTGCAAGTGACCTCAAGTCTTTCAGTTCTTTCAGTTATGACACTGCTCTGACAACTGAAGATGTGAAAGAAATAGGTTGCATGATCTTGGGAAAGGCTGTTACAGAAAAGACTCTAGGCCCAATCTGTGGTTAAATCACTGGTTTACTATGAACACACAACAAAATCATCTGAAAGTATCTTTTTCAATGCCCTGACACATTTTAATCAATAATTTGTGGCAATGGAACACAAAATATTATATACATTTAATATATTTATATGCATTAAATATATATAAATAATATATGTGAATATAAATATATAAAACCACAAATGTATGATTATAATATATAATATCCAATGTATATACTTTATATAAATATAATAAATGCATATATTAAAATAAAATGTATAAATTATACACATTATTTAATACATATTACATATATAAATGTATTAAATGTAATTATATTACATTAAATTAAATGAATATGTATTAAATACATATAAATAAGATACATATTTATTTGTAATAAATTCAATTGATTCAAATATGTAGTCAGAGTTGAGAACCAGTTAAGATTAGTTCATTACACTTAAAAGTTCAATTTCAGGTTAAAACTTTCTTTTTTTGGTATTTTGTAATTAAAATACTGTTTTTCAGCACTAATTTCCATCCTAATGTGTCTATAAATTCAGTAATAGCGTGTCATAATCACTTAGAGCTAAGGTAACCATCAAAACCAAAAGAGTGATGTAGTCTCTAGCCAATCCCCTTACAACAGTAAGAACCACTGGATTGAAAGGAGTTTTCAATTTTAGTAGACTAGAAAAAGCCACTTTTTTTAAGCAAATTTCTATTGCTACTGAAAAGCTTATTCAGAATTTGGATTTGTCAGGTATTATTGTTCTTTAACATTAGGGGCTCCGTCTCCTCTTTAGTCTTTGAAACCATTAGCTAAGGAAAGCATTTCAATTGGATAAGCATTCACTGAGTGTATTCTAGTCTTTATTTGTCCAGGACTCTGCAAAGTCTGATATAAATACAAGAAAAGTGTGTGATCCAAACACTTGTGTGAGCCACAATTTATATACGTAAAACAATTACAGAGCTATATAAAAACATCCTATGACTAAAGAGAACCTAACACCAGAATGTGTGTGTGTGTGTGTGTGTGTGTGTGTGTGTGTGTGTAAAATGACTGATCAGAAAGAGAAGGGACCAAAGTTCAAAGGCATCATGGACAGTCTAAGGTATGAATGAATCATACAAAAAGAAATGGGGTCATGAAAAAATGGGTAGAAAGAAACTAGGAAAATGGGAGGAAGAACAAAAAGAAGCAAAAGGGAAGAAGTGGTTAAATGTTACTGAAAACTGCTCCTTTTTGTGAACAATCACACACCTGCAAAACATCTGAAAGAATATAGTCTGCTGACATCCTGAGATTCCAATACCTAACAATTTTAACTCTCAGTTTTGATCTAAATTATTGATGAATTTAGATATGACCTGAGAATAGAGGTACAAGACCATAGCCCTCACATTTTTTCATCCATCTATTTTTATAAGGTTTCCTACTATATTTGTTATTATTCTGGTAGTATGAAAGGGTAAATCAGGAACTGCACATACCAATCTTTGACTCACCACTGAGTGACTGGGTGAACTATCTGTCTCAGTTTCCTAGTTTGCAAAATGAGAACAGTGATACTATTACCTGAAAAGAAATGGCATACCCAGTTATGTTCACGTGATACATGAGTCATAAGGATTCATTGAAATGCATACTGTGTGATTAGCACTATTCCCAGGACATGATAAGCACTGAGTAGGTAATAGCTCTTATTATTGTTATTTTATTATTATTTGGTTAATAGATGTATTTTTTCTGAATAAACAGAAGCAGTCTTGGAAAGTGGGCCTATGGGCATATAGAACAATAGAAAGAGAGTTCAAAATTAACATGTCTTTGGCAACAGGGGCCTCACAGTCATCTTTATGTGACTGCTCAAGATTTTAATGTTATGTGAAATAGACCCACCACACAAAATGTTCTAAGTAGAAAGCTACCTTTATCTGTGAGGCTAAAAGAACTACATTGTGCACTCCAGGTTTTTTCCATTCATTTGCTCAAAGATAAGCAGCAAGCTATTACTCTCTTTAGGGGTTGTCTTCAGAGACTATTTCTAGCCACCACTTGTGGGAATGCTTTATGAGATGTCAGCATGTGTGAGTCAAGATAGCATGGTTTGTCATGGGCAGATAGGCCATATTCTGCTATAAACTGATGGCTTTGTCTTTTATCACTGTCACAGGCTTATTTAACAAGCTGTGACTCTGTGGTTCCTCACAAAGAAAACTGTCATCCCCAGACACGTGGCCTGAACATCCTTTCATCTTCCATGCCGGTAGGATCTGTCATGTGACATCAAGCAGACCAACAACTCCAGATGGACCATGCAGGCTGCAGCCTTGTAATGAGGAAGGTTTGCACTGGCACATACCCAGGGTTTGCACCTTTGATTAGATTACATGGATGAGAAAAACATATGTAAGCTTTTAAGCAGGGTACACTGATAATATGTCATAAATACCACTTGAAAGGAAATAGTACAACCAGTAGTGTTTAGGTGATAATTATTTATCATGGTGTTATTCTGAGTAACTGATAAATCAATTAAGATTGATTTCCTCTACCATCCCTCCATTTTAACAAACTCTTCTCATTGCTAGGTATTAATAACATTTAAAATTCTAAAGAAACTTCATAGCTTTAATTATAAATAGTCCTTCAAAATTGTTGACAGTTGGTTAAACTTTCTTTCTGCATGTATGTAGCAACTGTGCAGCAATTCTGTACATACGGACTCTTCTACTCATAATATCAATTAAGAAATGACAAATCCAGAGACCTCAACAGAAGATTCTTTAAAATTTCTAAGAGAGCTCTGTGGCTGAGAGTGGAGGGCGATGTTTAGTTACAGCATTCTCACTGAAGCTTGCAGGACATATATTTTTGACTGTGAAAACTGGGCCCATCCTGCTGAGTTCAGCACATCGCCTAACCCTGGGACACAGTATTCTGCTGTAGCCGTGACTTGGCAGATCAGATTAAACTACTTTGGGAACATTAAAGTATAAATATTTCATTTGTGCCCTCCTGGGATTGAATTTAAGCTAAAACATTTGAAAGTCTCAGTTGTTTGGTCTCACTGATGATTTCTGCCTTTTAATTCTCTTTAAATGTCCACATTTTGCAAAGTTATCTTTTCAGGAGTTTAGCTTTATCTTTTTGTTGCTGTTGTTTTCTGGATAAATCCAAAGATGGGTAAAGCTGGAATGTTGCCTGAAACAATTTAAAACTAAAGGATAAGGAATCCATTTCTCAAATGTCTCTTATGAAGGGGCAAGATTGTTAAACTGGATGAGAAAATTTTTAGAAAGTGAGAATGTAGATAATGATCACTTATACAGAGGGTCAACTCAGGACCACCATAACCATGCATACTGGATGTTGTGCAAAAGTTCCAGCTGGGGTTGTGACTGGGGACTCAAATCTAGCCAGAGTTCAGCTCACCTAGCACCATGCCCATGGGGTTCATCTGCCTAAAGGGGGAGTCTTTTCTTAATTACCCAGAGTGAGTACTTTTTTTCCATCTGCACAAAGAGACCAGATAGTCTAGCAGTGGCCTTGGATAAACTAAATACAAGCATTTACCAAAAAAATACCTGCTTACAAAGAAGGATTATTCTAAAGGTCTCCAGGACTTTGGAAGCAAGAGCATCCAGAATTTGATAGAAAGCCAATTGTGTATATTACTTTAAATATTTAAATAATATAATTAGACTTTCTGAATTTCTGTTTAGAATTTTAAGTTTTCCTGGTCGATTTATATAGTGGCTAAGACTAGGTTTGATCATTCTTGGAATTCCCCTACTTTAAATGCACAGGAAATACCCTATGTAAGCAATACTAATATTTATTATAATTAATAAATAAATTTATTTAATTAGTACATTATAATTTAGCCTAATAGAAGGGATGCAATTACCCTTGGTCGTAATTATGTTTCAGGTTCCGCATTCCCTGCCTTTGTCAAGTTTGACATTCAATTCTGGGATTTTTCAACTATGATGGTGAATACATCCTTACTACTTAACACAGGGTATATATAGAGAAGAACACTTTGTGAGAATTTACCGTTATAATCTAGACTAGGTTGATGGCCTCTTTGCTATCTTGGGCAAGTAATTTAAGTCTTCTTTTCCAGATTAGGTAACAACAGATGGGGCACTGGAGTATTTTCTCCAGAGGGTGGAGTGCACTCAACAGTTATGCATACAGTAGAAACACTGTTTTTTTAATAATTTGTATGTAAAAGTCAAATTTGCAACAGTTAGATTAAAGAAAGGGTCCAGATTAAAAGCTATTTGTTAAATACAATATATTATCTAAAATTTTAAAATATGAGAAGAGAAGAGCTTAATTATATATGGTATGGTATCTTGATTACCCTGTGGTCTTAAAGAAGAAATCACATAGACTTAAAAGGAAAAGCTGAAGAGTCCATATATACACAGAACTCCTTTATTTAATTGCCATATGTAATTAATTACATGGTCAACTGAAGTCAGTTAAATCAATGAAAACCAAAAAAACAAAACAAAACAAAAATCCAACTGGTTCATTTATTTAATTGAACAAAACAAAATCTTTAGATTTAAAGTGAACAGCAAATGTCAAAGATTAAGTTTTTCACATTGAGAAGCCCTTGTATATTCAAGATCACCTAGTAAAATGTGAGCCAAAGTGAGCCACACAGATCTATTTCATTAGAAATTGTTAATGATCTATCTCATTCAATAGCTGTTAAAAACGAACATTCACACCAGGTGTAAATTGCTTTTACTTTGGTTTACTAGCAGATTATAAAAAAATCGTGTAAATGATATGTAAGATAAAGATGAACAGGAGCATGCAGGTGTAGCTCCCCAATGGGATCTAGGATTCCCTAGTTCCTCACAAAGATGACTTCCACTTTTGGTGGTCAGCATAGTTTATGAAGAATGAGGTTCCTGGCAAATCACGACACCTACTAGCTCAGTGCCTTTTGTAATATTAGGCTGGATGAGGGCCATGTCAGTACTCAAAAGTGTACCTACTACATATAAGGCAATTCCTTTCTGTCCTTCGTGTTTTACTTCTTACAGTGTCACTGATCCAATGGCAGTTCTGGCTGTGAGCTCCCACCAAGGGCCTGCCATAAATTAGATGCCCCCCAAATTCTTGTTGAATTGACTCATCAGAGTTTAGGCTATCCACAAGAGGCATCTCTGTGGGATAAGCCTAATCTGCCAGACTCCCATGGTTATAGCAACCCTCGATGCTTTGGCTACTCTAATAGGAAGGAAAAAACTTGAAAATAACAAATGAACTGCTTTATTGCAATATAGTGTAATTTCCTTACTTCTCTTTTGCTTCACATAGTCCATCTCAAGAATATAGCTAAAAGATCATTACCCTGTTCATACACATCAGGCTCAGAAATAGAAGTACTACTTTATATTCCTTGAAATTATATGACATATTAGATTCATTTCCAGAGAGGAAGTTGTGACACGTTTGGTGGCCAGTTTTTCATTTTCCTCCCTGAATTCAAGTCATTAGAAAGTGAATTAGATTAAAGAAAAAAATTGCTAGAAAACTATCTTGGACACCTTTTATGAATACTAGATATTCCCAGTTGGAGATGTCCCTGTCGGGGGAGATGTCCAATAGCATTGTTTGTAAGGTGTGTATTTGTGTTTTACTGGAAGATTAGGCAAGAATTAGCAGGTTACCGGTGTAAATCTATTATATTGATGACATTAAGAACAAAATAAAATTTTAATATGTATATATTTTTCATATAGCCAGCAAGTTCTCCAGACATTTTACAGGACATTGTTTTTTAATTAAAATAGCCACATCACTAAAACTAAATCTTACTTATAATTACTGACTTAAACTAAAACCCCTGGCATATTAATATCACAGGAGCACATACTTCTGTGAAATAACATGACTCAAAGAAATTTAAATGCCAGCTAACCTCTCCGAATCCCAGAGTATGGTCTCTCTATTACCAAAGTCCAGCTGGGAACAGTTCACCAGTATTTCGAGAGAAGTTCAGTCACACAAATGGCACGGGTTTGTTTTCAAACGTTAGACAATTTGGAGAGGATTAAGTGATATTTTCCATTGAGTTTAGAGTTTACTTAGTAAGTTATGAAAATTGGGAATTTGGTCTCACCAAGAGACATAAAAGGAAAAAAATTCAACCTTGGTCTGTTTTTTGGGTGTTTTTCCTCTCACATTTTCATGATCAAGTGAAGGTTTCTGGTTCCCATTTCAAATTACCCAAGCTTACGTCTAGTGTAAAAGGCATAATAGCAGCTCTGTGCATGAAGTAGCTTTGTAAAAGTTGTGATGCTTGACCACATTAGTTTTGCTACCACAGCACAATAGATTTTGAATATTTCATAGTTATTCTTGAATGACTCATTTCGCTGGCATCTGTCTCAGAACAGTGAGCGTTTTGTGTTCACCTTGTCTGTGTTTTCTAAATGCACACCTCTTTTCTTTTTCCTTGAGGGATATTAGAAATACAAAAATGAGTAATTAGCCTCCCTCTCTGTTTTGTGTCAGGTAGGAAGCTTGAATATTACATTCTATTTGTAAAGACCCTTAATGAGAACATTAACAACAACAATTTATAAAGCACTGCACTCAGAATCTGGCATTCAGTACTTCCCAATAAACAAAAAGGAATATATGCACACATACAGTCAGCCGTGAGTGAACATATACACATGGACACACATACATACACTAAACCAGGAACACTGAGCAGTAAAAGGCAAGAAATGGTGGGGAGAAGGGTGTGTGAGCATGGGGTGGGGATGAGGAGAAGAGAGAGTCAGAACAGATTTAAATTGCAAAGAATACTATTCATATAGTAAGAGGGAATTTGCCTGCCTGTGTTGCTTGGAAAGATATGCCAGTTAATAGTGTTCTATATCAGGGTTATACTAACCACTTTACATTGATTATTTCCAATGTACATAACTGGGCTTAAATTAGTCAATTTCCTGAGTTCTTCCTTCAAAAGGGTTGTAACATCCCTACTCAGTAAAACACATGTAGGGATAAGTTTGCTAGGCTAGGAAGCAAAGCCTCAAATTCTTGTCTCAGATTGGTCACTGCCTATGTGACCTTAAATAAACTCTTTCACCAAATTGTGTTTTGTTTCCTTCTTTATCAAGCAGGGAAGAAATATTGGGAGATACAAATCATGGGAAAAATACTTTAAAATAAATAGAACATAGTAAAAAGTACAAATTGCAAATATATATATAATTGCAAATATGTAATTATATATTATGTATTTTAGTTATGTTTATATATAATTGCATAATTATGTTTAATTATGTTTATATATAATTATTTATATATAATTATAAACATAATTTAAAATATATAACATATAATTGTATATACATACAGAATGTATAGAAGTCTAAATATCTAAGTTAAAAATTTCATCATGTCTTTGTGTATATTTGTGTGTGTGTGTTTGTGTGTGTGTATGAGATAGCTGAAGTAGGTCTTGGAAATATTTAATATAATCCTAATTAAATGAGAGTAAATTGAATATATTTTGGAAAATATATATTTTTTCCCAAGGAAAACTCACGGGAAAGGCCAAGATCATTCCTATTTATTTTTTTATTAAGTCTATGATATACAGTCTGAGCGAGTTTTCTCACTAATTTCAGAAAAATACAGATAAAATGGCAAAATATTTCATCTTTTGTTTCTTACACAAAATGTCAAAGAAATTGTGGTCCCAGAACAATATCAGAGAAGCAGTTATAAGTTGACTATTAAATAAAAATAATGAGTAGCTGGAATCAGAGAGAACATCAACTGTGAATAATTAATTAAACCACAGGATAAAAACTCTCTTTGAGTCACAAACCTGTGCTTTCTCTAAAGTTTTCCATCTGAGCTGTCACCTATTTTTATAAACAAAGAAGCATATGGGTGAAGTGGAGAATTGTGTGTGTATGTGTGTGTCTATGTTTATACGCGTGTGTGCGTAAGGGCAGCATGACAGTGGCAGTTTACCTGCCATTTAGGAGCAATAATTAGATTATTTGCTTTCTCTCTTACTCTTTTTGAAGTCAATAAAGGCAGATGTAGGGAAAGCTAAAATAGTTTCAAATTATTTTTTGCAGCAGTTTATGATTGAGTTCTAATTCTAAAGTGAATGGTAGTGATGTATAGATATCTAGTAAGTATAAAATACACATTTAATATCTATAAAGATGTGTCTATGACACATTTAATGTCAAAGCACCATTTTTCAGTGATGAAATAAATTACTTCCTAGAGGTAGTTAGGCCTGTGAAAAGTCCCCTGTTTATCAATGGTGATCAAATTTACCATTTGGTACAGGTTTACATAAGCAATAAATATATTATGTTGAATGTGGAAAATATTGGAGAAGGGAAAAAAGAAAGAGGGGTGGAAGGAAGGAGGGAAGGAAGGAAGGAAGGAAAGAACATAAAGAGGTAGGGAGGGAGGAAAAAGAAAAATGAAGGACCATATATTGTACTTTTTAACAAGAATCCTCTGCTAATCTAAAGCTAATTGTAGTAAGTAAACAAATATTTTAAAATCAGTTCAGAGACTGATGACCTCAGCAAGAACCTCAGTGATTTTAAATTACACTTTTTGACAAAAATCAATTTACTACAATAAACTAAGTTATCTTGGTATTTTTGCACTTGCTTCTATCAGAGATGAATTTAAGAAAAACAGTGGGTGTCTGCAAAGTGTTAAAACTAATTTTATGCATATTTTAATACAAAGTTTTCTACCTCTTCATTACTCACTCTTCATGAGAATGAAGACCCTTACAGCATTGCAAGAACATGTATTGGCAAGGAAATCTCAAATTGTTTTGCTTCTTGAGATAGGAAAATGAACAAAGATATTTTTACAACAGTCTGGACATTTTTGAGAAATCTACGCAAAGAAAAATGTTCCAGTTAAACAGACCAGCTCAATTCTGTAGCAACATTGTTGGTCCATCAAGTTTTTCATTACATCTAAGAGCTACCACATCCTTTGGGAAAGAACCCCATATCTGTATCTTTTGACATATTTAATTTTGGTTTTACATTCTAAGGCATTCACAATTATTTCTGTAATTATAATATTTTATTTATGGTTTCAATATGATGAGAAGATAGAATTAGTTTGCTGAACCAAATAATTTCTGAAGAATAATTTCATCTTACATGAATAGCTGTTTCATGAAGCTACTGAGATATAAAGAGAATATTTAATAGTCTACTTTCTGTCATAATTAATTTACCCACTTAACGAATGTTAGTTTTCAAATATCAAGAATAGTGCCCCTCAAATTTGCTCTAGGTTCTAGAGCTCCATGAAGCCACCCAAGAATGGGATATGTGCCCTAAAGGCAAAGAATTCACCGTCTCTAACTACAGTATCCTATCTACCCTGGCTGCTGGTATTCTGGTTGCGTTTTATTCTTCTTCTTCCACTTCTGATTTGTCTCTCTTTAAGTCGGGGCTGCCAGAAGAGACAGGTGGTGCGTGAAGGTTACTTAAAACAGTGCCAATTTTAGCTGTATAGCAAACGTGGGTCAAATCAAGTGGAAAGTGATACTAAAGTAGGAGAGAAGTAAGGGAGTTAGACATGGCCATGGTCTTTTTCCATGCTTTGGGTGCATTTTAGCATTTTCTTTTGCTCTGCCCAGATAGACTATAGGGACTTCTACAATTTAGGTTAACAAATTGTATAATCAATATATTCTGTGCAAGGCCCTGCAGTACAGCCTCTCATTCAGTATTCATAACACTCCCACGCAGTACCTATTATTACACACATTTTACAGATGAGGTGTCTGAGGCTTAGAGGTTTAGAGTAGTGAAGTGACCCAACCGAGGTTGCATATAACTAAGAAGTGACAAAGTTTAAATATAAATATATCAGTGGTAGATCAGTTGTTCTTAACTAGGGGCAATTTTGCCTTCCAAGGGCATCTGCTGGTGTCTGGAGACAATTTTTATTTTCCCAACTGGGATGGGGCACTTCTGACGTCTGGTATCTAGAGGCCAGGGATACTGCTAAACATCTTGCAATACACAGGACAGCCCCCACACCCACAGCAAATAAATTACCCAGCTAAAAATGCCAACAGGGCTGAGCCTGAAAATCTCTGAAATAGAGGTTTTCAAATTTGAGGCTCAGTGTTCCTATCACATTAGTGTTTTCCCTTTCAAAGCAATCACATGGAACACAGTTCCTGAATACTGTATTGGATATATTAAGAGGGATGGTCTGATCCAGGATACCAGCGGGAAAGTATACAATGGAGAACTATGATGTCATTGTTTATGTAACATATTTATTAAGTCCCCAGACAGCTGTTAGGGTTCAGCCCTTTCAAGTGAGATGAGAACCATGTACATATGTATACATATATATATATATATATATATATAGATAGATAGATGATAAGATAGATAGATAGATAGATAGATAGATAGATAGACAGATAGATAGATATGTATATACACATGTTTGTGTGTAGATATGGATATACAGAAAATAAGTAATTATATAGGTAGCATATGTTGAGGGTAAGTGTGGAGTAGGTAATAACCAATAAATGCTAAGAATTAGAGAGTGCTTGCTATGTGCCAAGTGTACTTATGAGGTACATACTATTATCATCTCCAATTTACAATGAAGAAACCGACCTTCAAAAAACTTAAGTCACTTTCCCCCAAATCACATGTTAAGTTCTAGAGCTGCTAGAAACCCAGTCGCCTGGCTCCTGAGTCCAGCCATAATACACCTCTACTGCTACAGACTGCAACCAGAATTCATAGGAAAGGCACTTCTGTGAGAAGGCTACATTGACTCAAGGTGGGCTTGTAGGAGGGGAGATGGTAATAAATTTAGAGGAGTAGGAAGGCAGGTCAGATAACCGAGAAAGGCCAGGAGATAGAAAGATGTCTACTGCATTTGGGAGACACTGACTAGAGTGGAGGTTCCACAGGACACAATGGGAGACATAACTGCAGAGGGTTCAAGAGCGCGCAGTATATGCTCAGCAGGTAACCTTGGCCCTGTGTCAATGAAAAGTAAAAGTGGAATCTACTTCATCTCATTTCACCATAGAACTTCACCTCAGAACTTCAATATATTTTCCCATTTTTCCTTCCTCTTTAACAAGGCTGATCCCTCTGTGTGTGCTCTGGACAGTGATTCTCACAGTTAAGTGTGATCAGGAATCAGGTAAAGAGAGTTATTACACAAATTCTGGGCCCTCACTGGCAGAGATTCTGATGCAGTAGGCTTCAGGGATGGCCTGAGAATTTGCATTTCTGTCAGTCTCCCAGGTGATGCTGACACTGCCATCAGTAAACCACACTTTGCATCCTCCTACCCCTTCTAAAATCTTGTTCTAGCAACAATCCTTCTGGCATAGAATATAGACTCCATGAGATGAGACACTATGTTGAATTCATTGCTGCATATTCAGAACTTAGCATCATGTTAGGTAGAAAAAAAATATATAGTTAAATGTATATATGTGTCAAAATAATTTATTATCCTTTTTTCCCTTGAGTATCTTTCCCTACTGCCTGCAAATATGTTTGGGAATCCCTGTCCAAACAAAAGTTCTCCCTTGATATATTATACCATCTTAAGCACCTGGACTAAATCATGTTAAGGTCAAGTTTCTTTTGCCAGAAAAAGAGCTAAAAAATATATGGTTTTTAGAACTTCTGGATTTTGGAATTGCAACAATCTATGGACCTGTAGGGCATAGTGGCTCCACCATTCAGTAACTGTGTATATTGGGCAATTTTTTTCAACCTCTCTATGCTTTTGTTTCCTCATCTACAACGAGGATAATATTAACTACATATCTCATAGGGTTATCAAAAGAAAAAATGTTGTTATATATGACAGTGCTTGATACAGAATTAATGTCCACCATAGAATATATTCTATGCAAGAGCAAGCTACTGAACTATTTACTTTAATTTCTAATATTAATAAGGCCCCAAGAGGTAAGTAACAAATGACAGAAATACCTGCCCAGAAAGTTGTAGTCCTAGGGAAAAAAGAAACTGTAGCCTGAGGAGTCACCCACATCCTTGTATAATTGCAACTATGACGTAAGGATGTTATTTGTCAAGAATCAATTGCTGCAGTACCAGGGAGAGAAACTCCGGCAATCAGGAAGTCACAGGGAAAACCAAGAGCATAAAGTGTTTCCAAACACTGATGTGATAAACAGTGACAAAGAATGTAAAAAAGAAAAGTATAATCACAGGATAGTAAAACAAAGTATAGGATCATGGTACCAAAGTTAAGGACAAGAAAAGAAATTAATTTTAAAAATATATTAAAAAGGCTTCCAATTGACAAAGTGTGCTTTACTGTTATAAGGCTTCTAAAGTTTGCCCTTTCAGAATCACATCTTTATGAAGGTTCTCCTCTATGGCACTCGTATGCTCATGAATCATTTCAGTGATTCTTATGAACAACAAATTTGTTGTTATCATTATCCCCAGTTTTACATATGAGGAACTGAGGATTAGAGGTTAAATAAAATAACTAATAATTTGTGGGGCTAAAATTCAAACTCAAGTGTAGCCAGTTTACCTCTAGATATTCGACTACTTCGTGTGATAAAGGAAAACAAAGATATTCTAGGAGTGGGACTACACGGCGGGGATGATGATTTTATATTTGCACTTCTTCCTCTTCTTGGAGAAACTTCTAAAAGACTAATCTACACCTGATGACATTTTTTCTTGCCCATATTTAATGTACAGTCTCCTCCATTCTAGCTTCCCCTCACAGAACACCTCTGAATGCCTCTTGATTATGTAAAAAAGGTTCTCTACGTGTCCATCTCCACTGGATACTATGCTTCCTACATCTTATTTAACCTTTCCATAGCAATCAACCTAGTTCATAATTTTTTTCTCTCTCAGAAAACAGTTTCTTCCACTGTGGTTGCAATGCCATAGTGTTCCTCTTACTTTTCTAATTGTGCCTTCTCATCTCCATTTATTGCATCATCTCCTCTAAACAAGCTTTAAATGCTGGAGCTCCTTAGGGCAAAGTTCTGGGATGCCTTTCATTCTTGCTCTTCACTTATTCCCCGGAGACAATGTTACCCACTGCCATGGCTACAAATACTACGCATTAACGTTGAACAGATTTCTTTCTCTAGCCTCCATTTCCAATGGCCTATCAGATACCTCCATTCAGATGTCTCATAAACCCCTTGAACTTCACATGTCCGAGATGGAACTCACCATCTTCCTCTCAAATCTCCTATTTCTGTTTTGCCCACGTACTCCAAATCATCTTCTCTTCACCACTGCAATGATGTTCTAACTGGACTCTTTGTTTTTGTGATATTATTTCACTGTAGACTCACTTTCAAATGTAGAAATGTAACAGGCTTTATGAATGAAAACACAAACAAAATGAAGTGAAATAAAAGAAAATTAAAGGAAAGGGGCACCTGGGTGGCTCAGTCAGTTAAGCACCTGATTCTTGGTTTCGGTTCAGGTCATGATTTCATGCTTTGTGAGTTTGAGCCCCACTTCAGGCTCTGCACTGCCGGCAGGGAGCCTGCCTTGGATTCTCTCTCCCTCTCTCTCTGCCCCCACTCGTGCTGTCTCTGTCTCTCTCAAAATAAATAAACTTAAAAACAATTTTAAAAAGAAGAGTATTAAAGGAAAGGAAAATAAAGAAAAGAAAAGGAAAGAAATGGAGAAGAAAAAAGGAAAAAAAACACTTCACTATTCTTAATAACCATCCTCTTGGCCTCCCCCTTCCAACCACAACAAAGACATTTCTATGGCATAAAGGGCCAGAGGTAATGTTTCTGAATCTACCTGTATTCTATAAACTTTAAATGAAAAATTTACCTAATCATATTTTTTCCATTCTTTCCATCAACAAATATTTACTGATGAAACATCATATGCATAATCTTGCATTAGATTCTAAGGAACAATGGGGGACATGACATACTCGTCACTCTCATGAAGCTTGGAATTCTGGAGGAAGAAACATCCAACAAACAAGTAAAATAATACATAGAATTCTGTACATTGCTATAAGGAAACAATAGGGTACTACGAAAAAGTGAGAGAAGATTGTTGGTTGTTCTATAATGGTAAGAAAAGATACTTCCAAGGAGATGAATCTTATATAAGAGAAGAATATTCCAGAAAGTGGGACTATTATGTGTAAAGATCCTGATATGGGAAAAATGGAATCTATTTGTGAACTGAAGATAACCAATATCATTAGTAAGTTAGCTCAGTGTGGTAGATAGGCAGAGTGTATCTCTATGCTTCTTGACTCTAGACTCAATTATGTGAATTTTTTTAATCAATGGAATATGAATGAAATTAGTATTGCGCCAATTCTGAATGTAGTCCTTACAAAGCCAAACACTTTGGCTTTCCCTGTTGCACCTCTGTCATTTCAAGAAAAGAACATGCTTCTTCTAGCCTGCTAGTCCAGAAAGATGAGAGACACATAAAGCAGAACCACAGGGTTGATTGCTGACTTTCAATTTTAAAGCTGTCCAGGTGATTTTATCTAGTCCATCCAACCTCCAGTTTATGGATGCCTGAATAAGCCCAGCCAAGATCAGTGGAGCCATTTCAGCCAACCTACAGACATGTAAGAAACAAATTCTTAATATTGTATGCCACTGAAATTTTCTACTTGTTTTTTATACAGCAGTAGCTGAATACTATAGTTGGCAAGATAGGTAAGACAAAATTAGGATTCATAGAATATTGTAACATGTTTTGATGAGTCAATTATGGATATCAAGTTATGGTGGCAAGGGAGGTAAAAAAGGAGAAAAATAAAACAGTCAAATATGGCATCATGAAGACAGAAAAGTCACAAAGGGAGAGTGCTTAACTATGGAAACCTAAGTCCACTGTGTGAAATAAGAACAAATAAATGTCCATAGGATTTGGTAAACATTTGCAACCTGTACAAAGGTAATTAAATTGAATGGTAGAAGGAAAACTCAGAATGGGTTGGGATGAAGAATAAGTGGGAGATGAAGTCAAGACTTTATTTACAAACAACTCTTTTCTCAAGAAATATATTTGCTCTGGGGCGCCTGAGTTGCTCAGTTGGTTGGGCAACCAACTTTGGCTCGGGTCATGATCTCATGGTTTGTGGGTTCGGCCCCTGTGTTGGGATCTGCGCTGACAGCTCAGAGAATGGAGCCTGCTTCAGATTCTGTGTCTCCCCCTCTCTCTGCCCCTCCCCTGCTCATGCTCTATGTCTCTCTGTCTCTCAATAATAAATAAACGTTAAAAAATTTAAAAAAAAAGAAATATATTTGTTTTCAGTTTTGAATAAGAAAAATCTTTCCTTCAACACCCAATAGAGTAGTTACATTGTAGCCATGTTACTTAAATTTAACTTCAACGAAAAAAAAAATTTAACTTCAACGGTATTTCTTAGGGAGTCAGTGTTTTTTTAAGGAGAGTATTATATTTCACTGGCAAACAAAAGATTTTAAATTACTAATTTGTTATTCAAAGCATGTAATGTTAAAAATTGTATATTTTGTATATATATTTATTTATAAATAATAAATTAAATATATACACATGTTAGTATTACTAATTCAACACTGAAGAATGCTGGATATACCTTACTACCTACGTATTTTAAATCAAGTGTCTATTTTGATGATTTTTACTCTAATGGAAGAAAGAGAAATTTTGTCTCTGGGAAAAAAGCAACAAAAGAGAAATATTTTCACAGACGGTTGAAACAATATATGGAGGAAACAGTAAACAGTGAAGAACCCTGTAGACAGATGTGGAGATTAGTTTCAAGCCACAAGATAGGAGTAGTTTGAACACAGAGTGGCAAAGACTCTTTATTAAAAACACAGAAAACCATACAGACTGCTTCATCAAAGCAGACAACCACAAATTTAAGATAAGAAGGACCTGCATTCTGTATCTAACAGGCCATTAGAGTATAGTGTATTCACACTGAAAAACTAACAGAACAAATATGTCTTGTTTTTTTTTTTACCAGGTAATACTTCCCACAAACTTCCAAGAATAAGATTGGATACGTTTACATATATTTTTGATGTGGGAAAACATACATTAAGGTCTCAAAGCACAGTCAGTCGGTGACATTTCTTGCTTTAAAGCACAAAACCTTTATATGTCTGCCGAATCTACAAATCTTTTTAGCATGGCACCTCTTCAGTTTGGTAATTATTTTGTCAGTCTGAATGCTGAAAAGGTAGATTTTTTTTTAACCCTGGAAATTATACATAATCCCATAACTTACACCTGGTGGTTGCAAGATGTGTTAATAATTTTAAAAAAGAAAATAATCAAATCCCTGCAATGCAGCCACCTAAAATACCATCTACTCTAGCAGCCAGGATGCATGAGCACCAGAGGGAGTGAGAGGATACACCTACAGGTGGAGTTAGACTGAAATGCCCTGAGCAGAGTAATTACTCTGGATCCTTTCAAATTGATATTCTTTACATATTTGTTCAATATTTATTTAGGGAGATAAGGATGAGAACTTCTGAGAAGTGATTTGTTTGTTTGTTTCCACTTGAGGGACAATGCTGTGAATGTGAAACTAATTTCAAATTCATGATCTTTATGGAGAGATCAGAGATAACAGACATTTTCTTTTTTTCTTTTGGAGGCAACTATGGATTTGCACGGTCTGGATCTCCCTCCAGAAAAATCTGCTGCAGAGAGCATAGTTGATTGAGTTTCCAGAACACCTGTGTTCCTCCTAGCAGCCACACCAACGCCATGCTTTCCCTAGGCTGCTGCCAGCAATAATGAAGAGTGGTGGCCTACTAGAGCCAGCTCATTTCTGTCTGACATTGAACTCCTTCAAGGAAAGGTTTTCTGAAGACTCTTCATGATCCTAGCCTAGATCTTCAATTACACTTCAATCTGAAGCTTTTCCTATCAAATCCTTTTCTCCTTTTAAGGTGTCAAGTCTGTAGTCCATAGGATCAGAAATAATTTGAGTTCACATGGAAGGGAAAAAATATTCATTTACAGGTTTGTCCTGTAAGGTTATATGAACTCTTCCATTTTCTTTCATAACATAGTCCAAATAGATCTGTGCTCTCTGAATGTTTTGCAGGACCCAACAGTGATTATTTTGTTGGTAACATAGTAGTGATCAGGCAGATTCAGCACGAAGTGGTTAATAGCCTGGAAGGCTTGATAAAACACATGCACTGAGAGAATGGGGATTAAGCCCTATGACAATTGAGAGATTCAGAGATCTTCCATTTCATTAAAAATATGAGCCTCCATGATAAAGGGCATGCCAGGCTATTCTTTCCAAATTAAAAGACAAACTAGGGGCACCTGGGTGGCCCAGTCCCTTAGGCGTCCAACTTCAGCTCAGGTCATGATCTCATGGTTCATGAGTTCA
This sequence comes from Felis catus, assembly GCF_018350175.1. Taxonomy (NCBI): domain Eukaryota; kingdom Metazoa; phylum Chordata; class Mammalia; order Carnivora; family Felidae; genus Felis; species Felis catus. Next base: position 152,187,888 of record NC_058375.1, read on the forward strand.
AGTGCTGCTTTGGGCTTTCTGCTGTCAACGTGGAACACACTTCAGGTCCTCTGTCTGTCTGTCTCTCTCTCTGCCCCTCCTCTGTGCTGTCTCTATCTTAAAAAATAAATAAACATTAAAAAATTAAAAGACAGGGCGCCTGGGTGGCTCAGTTGGTTAAGCGTCCGACTTCAGCTCAGGTCATGATCCTGCGGTCCGTGAGTTCGAGCCCCGCATCGGGCTCTGGGCTGATGGCTCAGAGCCTGGAGCCTGCTTCCAATTCTGTGTCTCCCTCTCTCTCTGCCCCTCCCCCGTTCATGCTCTGTCTCTTTCTGTCTCAAAAATAAATAAATGTTAAAAAAAAATTTTTAAAAAATTTAAAAGACAAATTGCTACATTATCTCTCCTATCACAGATAAGGAAACATAGCATCTGCTGGAACTCCTCAGGTTCTAGAGTCAAAACATTCCAACTCCAGGAATAATGTTTTAGCCTACATACTGTGTCCCATGGAAGGCTGCCAACATTGAGTGAGGTTCAGAGTAGGAAAGGGCTCCAAAGAAAGTATACACTGACTTTTGGGCCACAATAGCTGGTGATGGAAGTGTGTGGAATTTATGATAAGCCCAAGTTAAAGACTCACAGTGTAGTCTCCTGAGACTCTGGAGCAAAACAATGCCATCTACAGTGGATAATGATGTACTTTTCAAAAAACAGTTCCTGGAATGTTATTGGCCCTTATAAGAGAGGAAATGCTTGACCACTGATCCTCCACTAAGTGTCTGCAACTGCCCTTTATGATATGGATTCTATTAGCACCATCAAATCATGAAGATGGACAGGCCCAGCAGCATCCATCAGAATGGAAATGGTACATCTGGAATTGAGGTTGAGGAGGACCAGAAAGCACAAGAAAGCTGCATGAGCAGATATGCAGCCACCCATATCATCCATCAAGGCCCACAAGCAACCATCCTAGCTCACTGCTATGTTTTTATGAGGGGGATTAAAAATGGCAGGTTGAAAGACTAAGAAAGAGGACAAGCCTGATTTTCTAGTAAGTCAGTATGGTATATGAGTGTAAGCTTAAAAAAAAGTAGCTATGATGTAGCTACATTAAAAAGGGACTTTAAAAGCATTAGAGACAGAATATCTTTCTAAAGCGTACAGATAAAAACAGTATACGTGATCATGCATTTCATGTAGTCCACAGTAGTACAGGTCCAATATCCCTGCCGTCTATTCAGGAGCCTGGAAGGAATAAGACTGGAGAATCTGAGACAAAGAGGACTGAGGCAGAGGCACGTGGGTGAGCATTTGAGAGAAGATAAAAAGTGTGAGATTTGTGTACCTTACATTAATATTCACTAGAAGTGCTTACCACAGAAGAGGCACTAAACAACCATGAAAACAAAATACCCGACTAGTCAACATTAGCCAGTCATCATCATTGGTCACCCCAGAAGTAGTATAATGTGCATATGGACAAAGTGGTCATGTGGCATTGATGGAAGTTACTCACAGGCCACTTGCCAAGGCTAATCTATCTACTACTGCCCTTCAATGTCCAACATGTCAGCAACAAAGACCAATACTGAGCCACTAATATGACACAATTTCTCAAGGAGACCAAGTGGCCACTCGATGGAAAGTTAACTACACTGACCCTTCTTCTCTAGAAGTGCGAGGGGCTTATCCTTACAAATACGAACACTTCTCTGAGGAATGGATTTTCCTTTACTGCCTATAGGACCTGAGCCAGAATCAGGGTGTATCTGATTTCAGGTATTAAATTTCATATAATGTAGCATTCAACCAAATGACCCATTTTACAGCAAAGAACATGCAAGAGTAAGCCTATAAAAATGGGATCCCTTGATTATGTCACAAACTGCAACATTCAGAAGGAGCTGGTCTCCTCTAATATAGGGATGGCCCTCTGAAGAAAATGGTAAAGTACCATCTTGGAAGCGATAGTCTATGATGTGGTGTCATCATTTAGGATTCAGTATACATATTAAATTTAGGACTCAGTACATGTACTAAATCAGAAAACTGTATATGATGCTGTGTTCCCAAAAAGAATTCACTGAGCTGAGAACTGAGAGATGCTAGTAGGAATGTTCTCCCTCTTACCATCACTCTCCTTAGGAACACTTACTTAGGAAATTATGTTTTCTATACTTGCAATTCTGGTTTCTGTAACACTAGAAGACACTGTCTCCAAAAAGGACACACTCTTGGGACACAGCAAGAGACACACTGAACTATAAGCCACAGTTGCCACCATGGCTCTTTAGATCCCTGGTGACGAAGGGCCAGCAGGCAAGAAGAGCCATCATTACATTAACAGAGGTAATTGACCCCAATTTGTAAGAGGCTGGGCTACTTTTACAAATGCTGGTGTCTTTTCTCAGGATGTCATTATGAGATGCCATAGATTAGGAGGCTTAAACAGCAGAAATGTATTTCTCACAGCCTTAGAGGCTCAGAGTCTGAGATCAGGGTGCCAGCATGATTGGGCCTGGTGAGGGGTCCTTTCTCAACTTGCAGATGGCTGTCTTCTCAATATGTGTTCACATGGCTTTTCTCTGATGCATGTGGAAGCAGATCTCTCTCTCTCTCTCTCTCTCTCTCTCTCTCTCTCTCTCTCTCTCTTTCTCTGTCTCTCTCTCTCCTCCTTCTTATAGGGTTTCCAAATCCTACTGAAATAGGACCCACCCATATGACCTCATTTAACCTTAATTACTTCCCACAAGCCTTGTCTCCAAACACAGTCACATTGAGGGTTAGGGCTTCAACATACGAATTTGGGAGAAACACAATTAAGTCCATAGTAAGTGATGAAGAGGAATAAATGGGAAACCCAGTTGATCCACCTGGGTGAAACTTGGTGCCTAATTATAACTGAAAAGAACACATGAAGCAAACCCTGGCTTGGGAAGTTAGGGATGTCTAACTTTCAAACAAATAACTGACTTTAAAATATAGGCAATATGAAAATATATTTGTGTTTGACAATATATGATTTTGGAAGTAATACCTTATAGGATTATTTATATACTCCTTTATCTATATAGTTACAACATATTTACATTAGCATTTTGAGTTAGGTTTGTAGGAAATGTCTCATTTATTTATTTTAAGTTAATTGAACTCAATAAAGGTCAGTGAAAGGCCTTCATCCGGTCTGTTGCTAGGGAATTAGAACTCAATTTTATGACATTCATTCTTTTTTCCAGGATAAGGTAAAATGCTATACTTCTCTATGGCAGTGGCCTTGGTAAAAAATAATAATAACAATAATCAGTTTGCAAATTGCCTGTGACATTTTATCTTTATAGTAGCTTCCTTGTATCCATCTTTAAGCAGATGACCCCAGATGTCCCTCAGCTGTCATGCACTAAACATGCACAATTGAAAATGGGGCTCTGATCCTGGATGCAAAAGTTTACTGCAAAGGGTGATGCTGGTAATATAGTATGGTCAATCAAGATGTATTATAAAGCCAAAAACAAAGTCAATCCAATTATAGGTCTCCCCACAGATCTTCAGCACTTACGTGAAGCACAAGGACATACTCTGCTCACTGGAGTTTGGGCAGTATTGATTTTTCTTCTTCTAAAATGCTTATTGATTTAGATATTTTGCACAGCATAAAGAATTAATGTGTGGGTTGAGTATGTCTTATCTCTAAAATACTCAAATTCTCAAAAGCCACAACTGTTAAAAATACAGATACAGCAAATATGATATACTTGTCATACCATATGATACCAAGGATGTTTAAGCATAACACATAGCAGAAGTTCACTTACCTTTAAAGGAATCAGTAACTATTATGGTCTATGCAAAAGAGCATGCAAGGCTTAAATCTATTAAAAGTAAAATTAAAATCTAGAATTATATTAAAATTATCAATTTCTAAATCCATATTATTAGTCTTTGTGAATGTTAAGTAAATCATCAAAAATTATGAACTTATTGTGGAGAGGAACAACATAATGTAGCAGATGTGTGTTGTCCACAAATTAAAGTTTACAAGAGACGTACAGTTTTCTCATTTTCTTTTAATCTACTTAAATCCAGTGTGGGTCAAAGAAGAGCTCTCATCCATTAGGCCTTAGGCCTGCTGGGAAGTTAGAACTCAATTATTTTTAGTGTTTCCTCTACTCCTTCAGAGAGTCATATAAAATACCAAGACTCTCAAATAGTACATTAGAGGGTAAGCCCTCTGGTTTTCTCTCATACTGGTTATCATGGAAATGCCCATCTGTCCTAGCCATCAGGGTCTCTTGAAGTTCTTAGGATCCATTGTTCCAGTAGAAAGCGGGACATGGAGGTGGATATTGGGTGGCTTCTGCCTTGAATGGGTTGGTAAATAATAAACTTCTCCCATTATGGCAATAGTGTACAGAAAAAAAAGAGCACACAGACATGTGGAAAGGTTAGAAAGATCAGATCCATGTGTCCTTGCTCTCCACCTTTCAAGGAGAGAATAGAGGATGTGAAAACTAAAATGGAAGAAACACCCTGAAATGGCAGGCAACTGGAGTATGGTGGCACTAACCAGTGACATATTTCCCTGGGAAGGCCACAAATCTCTATGTGTAGCTCAACACAGTCACATTTATCATGACGTGGGAATATTATATCACTCTGGAAGAAAGAAGAAAATTTTTTCCAGAAAAGAAAAAGAAATTTTTTAATTTTTTTTAAATTTGTTTTTGAGAGAGAGAGAGAGAGAGAGAGAGAGAGAGAGAGAGAGAGAGCAGGGGAGGGCCAGAGAGAGAGAGGGAGACAGAATCTGAAGCAGGCTCCAGGCTCTGAGCTGTCAGCACAGAGCCTGAGGCGGGGCTCGAACTCACGAGCCATGAGAGCATTACTTGAGCTGAAGTCAGATGCTGAACTGACTGAGCCACCCAGGCATCCCGAAACATTTTTTGAAATGCCTCTGCATCTAGTTCCCAAGCCCTGTATGAAATATAAGGAATTCAGGTGTTTTGTGTGCCTAGATTGAAGAACCACAGAGAAACTGAGAAATTTGGTGAGTCTGCAGAGGCCTGGGATCAGGACAAAGCAGCCACCATATATAAAGGCTTTCTGACTAAGGACAAGTGGCCCTTACAAGATGGTTTTAATGACTGAATAGAACTGATCTTGTTTCAGTGATGACCAATTCAGAGAGTAGCCTAGAGCAGACACACCACAGCATTTTCCAGGGAGCTTTCAAAGTTACCATGTGGATCAAAGACCCAGTATTCATTCCCTACTTTTCTGAGATAAAATGAAAACTAACGCTTATATCACATTATATCACAACTCTACCCAGAAAAGGAGTAGGGAGGAAGAGGAAGGTATGCTCAAGATTTCTTTTGACCTGAAAAAGACCTGAAATCTAAAATATCAGATTGGATTGAGTTTACCAGACTGAACTATATTTAGTTTTTTTCTGGAAGCGATATACATAGAAAAATATACATATACAGACACACACACACATGTATATATGTGTATGTGTCAGTGGAATGGATACATATTTAATGTGGTGGTGGAATGCTTTCAAGGAAGGTTAGCTAACATACAGGATATAGGCAAAGAAAGTTTTCTGTTGTATATATGAGTATAAAGTATAAATTTGTTATCCTAATACAGCCATGACCTTGAGTGACCAGTATAAAGCCAAATTATAAATAGACTGTTTGTAGTGCCTTCTCTTTTCTTGGCCACCCATTTCTACAGAGACTGCTTTGGCTCCTCTGTTGTTGTAATTCATACTAATCTAGAGCTTTTCCAATAATACGTTCAGATGTTACCCATTCCAAAAGGATTTGCATCTACTAGCAAACATCTCAGATGTGGAAGATCTTCCAAGCCAGAGGAATGAAAGCTTAATTTACAAGAACTGTGAGCACTTTGTTAATGATAGTAAATATGACTAATATTTATAGAGCATTCACTATGTACCATGCACTGAATGAAAACCTTGCATTTTTTTTGAGAGGTCTGTTAGTGTATACCAATAAGGTATGAGTAAGATACTTTGAAGTAGAAGGTCATCTTACAATATTCAACTCATATCAGTTGGTGGTGAGGAACTGAAACACAGTTTCCTCTGCTTTAGGTAGCTATACTTGTGCCAAGAGTTTGTGAATAGAGCCAGTTAGTTGTTATGTGCTATGTTCTTTAGCCATCTGGCTACCTAAAGGACAAAGAATGGATGTGATGAAAGCCTTTGTCAAGTATCCACTCAAGAATCCTCTCTAAGTCATTCAACCCTTTGTGAAAGAGAAAAGGTACTGGACAATTCTATCAGTATTGGATGATTCTATTATGCTATTACAATAGTGAGAATGTTCACTAATGAATAACAGTTCTATAGAGGCAGGTAAATTAAGAAATTATCAGTGAATCTTACGGGAATCATGAAGAAGGACAGAGATGGGTCTAATCTGAGTCACTGCAAATAGGCAGAGGTGGAGGAGAGTCTTTTTATTGTAATATGAGGAACAGGAAAGGATTTTTGTGGTGAGGTTAACCATTTCTTGAAAGAAAATGGTGAGGAGATTTGGAAAACAAAATGGTGAGAGGATTTCCCAACCATCATTGTTTTCCTAGAAGACATGACTCAGATAAAGATTAGCATAATTACTTCCTTCTTCATACTAATTAAATAAAGGTATGTTTGTAGCAATCTTCCCAAAGTTCTTGAAATCTTGATTAACCTATTTGGCCAATAGGACATTCTATCAGTAATAGGACTTTGTCTTTCAAGTAGAACCTAAAAAAAATTTCAAACAGCATTTATATACAGCAAATCCTTATTGTCACAGAGAATTTATTAATATTAAGACTAAATTAAAATATATAAAGTATACAAATTAAAAGTGTAGTAAAGGAACATAGCACAATATAAACAAGATTTCTTTGGGAAAATGTCTCTTCAGGTACTCTGCTCGTGTTTAATTTGATTCAATTCTTGTTTCTGGTGTTTTGTTTGGTTTTGGATTTTTTGTTTTGTTCTGTTTTGGTGTTAATTTATATAAGTTATTTATGTGTTTTGGATTAACCACTTATTAGATATATCATTTGCAAATATCTTCTCCCACTCAGTAAGTTGACATTTTGCTTTATTGATGGTTTCCTTCACTGTACAATAGCTTTTTATACTGATGCACCCCAATAGTTCATTTTTGCTTTTATTTCTCTTGTTTTAGAAGACTTGCCTAGAAAGAAATTGCTATGGCCAATGTCAGAGAAATCATTGCCTGTTTTCTCTTCTAGGATTTTTACAGTTTCATGTTTCATTTAGATGTTTAATCCATTTTGAGTTATTTTTGGGTGTCTAGAAAGTGGTCTAGTCTCATTCTTTTGCATATAGTTGCCCAGTTATCCCAGCACCATTTATTGAAGAGAGTATCTTTTCCCCATTGTATATTCTTGCCTTCTTTGTTATAGAGTAATCGAGCACATAAGCATAGATTTATTTCTGGGATTTCTATTCTGTTCCATTAATCTATGTGTCTATTTTTGTGTGAGTACCATATTGTTTTTATTACATAGCTTTGTAGTATATCTTGAAATCTGGAATTATGATACCACCAGTTTTGTTCTTTCTCAAGATTTCTTTGGCTATTTGGGGTCTTTTGTGGTCCCATACAAATTTTAGCATTATTTGTTCCAGTTCTATGAAAAATACTATTGGTATTTTGATAGAGATTGCACTGAATCTGTACATTGCTTTGGGAAGTGTGAAAATTTTAACAATTCTTCCAATCCATGAGCATGGAATATCTTCCCATTTGTTTGTGTTGTCTTTAAATTCTTACATCAGTGTTTTACAGTTATCATAGTACAGGTCTTTCACCTCCTTGGTTAAGTTTAATCCTAGGTATTTTATTCCTTTTGGTGCAATTGTAAATGGAATTGTTTCCTTAATTTCTCTTTCTGCTACTTTGTTATTAGTGTGCAGAAACACTGCTGGTTTTCTAGGTATTCATTTTGTATCCTAAAGCTTTACTGAATTCATTTATTATTTCTAGTAGTTTCTTGGTGGAGTCTTTAGGATTTTTATGTATAATATCATGTCATTTGCAAAAAGTGACAGTTTAACTTCTTCATTATCAATATGGATGCCTCTCATTTCTTTTTCCAAAGAAGACAAACAGATGGCCAATAGACACATGAAAAGATGCTCAACATCACTAATCATCAGGGAAATTCAAATGAATATCAAATGAGATATTATCTTACACTTGTCAAAATGGCTAGAATCAAAAAGACAAAAAATAACAAGTGCTGGCAAGGATGTGGAGAAAAAGGAACCCTTGTGCACTGTTGGCAGAAATGTCACTATGGAAAATTGTATGGAGGTTCCTAAAGAACCTCCCAAAGAAAATGAAAACAATAATTTGAAAAGATATATTCATTCCCCTTTATGTTTATTGCAGCATTATTTACAATAGCCAAGATATAAAAGCAACCAAAGGACCTATCCATAGGTGAACAGATAAAGAAAATGTGACATAGCACAATGGAATATTACTCAGCCATCAATAAAGAATGGGCTCTTGCCCTTTGAAACAAGATGGATGGACCTAGAAGGTATAATGCTAAAGGAAATAAGTCCGACTGAGAAAGAAAAATACCATATGATTTCAATAATATGTGGAACCTAAAAAACAAAACAAATAAATAAACTAACAAATAATAAGCAGAATCAGACCTACAAATATAGAGAACAAACTGATGGTTGCCAGAGGTAAGTGGGTAGAAGGACGGGCAAAATGGGTGAAGGGGAGTAGGAGATATATATTCCTATTTATGAAATTAATAAGTCATGGAAATAATGAGCACAGCATAGGAAATATAATCAATGATGTTGTAATAGTGTTGTATGGTGACAGATGGTAGCTACCCTTGTGCTGAGCATGGCCTAACACACAGTGGTGCTGAATCATCTTGTACACCTGAAATTAAGGTAACATTGTGTGTCAACTATACTCAAAAAAGTTTTTTTTAAATAAGAACAGACTTTTTTAAAGAACTGAGATAGAAATAAGAAAATTTTAAATTTATGCAGTTGAAATTCATAAAAATAAATGTATGAAAAATTGAAAGGCAGAAATAAAGGTGGAGAATGGGGCCTGAGAGAGTCAACTGCCATTGACGGGTTTTCCTTTAGTTCCATACTCTTTCATTTAAGTAATCCCCATTAGCCCATTAGCAACCCCATTCCTAAATATGCAAAACAAAAAATGAAAGAAACATATATATACACATATATCAGTGTATTCTCCCAAACAAGGTAAGAAAATCTAAAGACACTGAATCTTTTTTAAAAATTTTTAAGTTTATTTATTCATTTTTAGAGAGAGACCATGAGCAGGGGAGGGGCAGAATGAGAGACAGAGACAGAGACAGAGAGAGAGAGAGAAGGAGAGAGAGAGAGAGAGAGAGAGAGAGAGAGAGAGAGAGAGAGAATCCCAAACAGGCTCTATGCTGTCTGCAGAGCCTGACACAGGGCTCAATCTCATGAACCAGGAAATCATGACCTGAGCTGAGATCAAGAGTCAGATGCTTAACTGACCTGAGCTACCTAGCAGCCCCAAGACATTGAATTTTAATACTATTTTAAAACTTAAAAAAATTTTGAACCATCTGCTTTATGGTTCTTTATGAAAGTTGGTCAGCTGACATGGTTCTCACATCTCAAATTTTAGAGCAGGATTTCTTACAAATAATATTCTGGCCCTCTTCCTAATTACACAAATAAAAACACCAGCCATTATACTGAGGGTAATTAGCAATTAGCAAAAAAAATTAAATCAGTTTGGCTTCCCCACTGTCTTCATAAAATTTTTCAAAATCAGCACAAATTGTTTAATTATTGACAGTAAAATCAATACTGTGTATCTTAGTAGAGTCAATGATCCACAAGAATGAATCCACTGCTGAAGACAGTACAATATGAGTGAGGAGACCTCATGTCCAGCTGCCCCATTTCTTGTCTTCTCTCCTGTCCAACCTTTTCTAAATGAAGTCTTTCAACTCAAAACTGGCATTTATTTTTCCTGCGTTTGTTCTTTTCTTTAAAATTATAGATACCCATTCAGTCTATATTAGTAACTCAGTTTATTTTCTCTCTGTTAGCATGGAGCTAGATACATTTTAGTTTGAATGAGTTCTGTAAACTTGGGCAAATTATAGAACCTCTCCAAGACTCAGCTTCCTTGTTTATAAGAATTGGGTAGGGGCACCTGGGTGGCTCAGTCGGTTAAGCATCCGACTTCAGCTCAGGTCATGATCTCGCGGTCCGTGGGTTCAAGCCCCGCGTCGGGCTCTGTGCTGACAGCTCAGAGCCTGGAGCCTGTTTCAGATTCTGTGTCTCCCTCTTTCTCTGACCCTCCCCTGTTCATGCTCTCTCTCTGTCTCAAAAATAAATAAATGTTAAAAAAAAAATTTTTTTAAAGAATTGGGTAGACTTGTAACTATCATTCACATGTGGTTATTACAAAGAGGACTAATGTCACACTAGTGTGACAAAGAGTCATGACATGTAGAACACCCAGCAATGCCATTTCTCTTGATCAATCCTTTCTTCCTCTTTTCCTTTCTTTTTGATAGGATACCTTAAGTTTTAGGAGCCAATCCTAGAAAGAATGTTCAGGGGCGCCTGGGTGGCTCAGTCGGTTAGGCAACCGACTTTGGCTCAGGTCACGATCTTGCGGTTCGTGAGTTCGAGCCCCATGTGAGGCTCTGTGCTGACAGCTCAGAGCCTGGAGCCTGTTTCAGATCCTGAATCTCCCTCTCTCTCTGCCCCTCCCCCGCTAATGTTCTGTGTCTCTTTCCTTCAAAAATAAACAAACATTAAAAAACAAACAACAAAAAAGAATGTTCAAATTGTGTGTCTCTTCCAAATTGGCAGGAAGCCTAATGGCTGTGACTATTTCACTTTCTCTGCATTGAAGGTTGATAATCAGTACCATGATTAACACACTCTCTATTATAGCTGCCAACATCAATGTCAAAACCATCACCACCACCATTCCTTGAGAGCCTGCTACTGGGGACTTGGAGGATTCTTACTTTAGATGCTTTATTTGTACCACATATTTTGTGTTATTTGCCATATTTGTTAACTTTTTATCCTACTTGTTGGTTCTTGTCTTTTCCTGAAAACCTTACTTTTATAACAGTAAAAGGCAGGGAGAACAATTGAAGCAGTAAGGTGCTAAAGTTTTAACCCATCTACCCTGACTCCCAAATGCTAAATATGGACTTCAGTCTTTCAGGCTGTGGTCCCTTCCATACAATGAGTATAACATGCTTTATTAGGACATAATGCATTTATACTGGCTATACCCATCCCAGTAGAAGAACGGCATGCATTGTAGTACCCAGTATATCTTCAAGTATTGATATAACATCACTATGAACCATCTGGTCCTTTTCCATTTAGTGTTTTGCTCTAACGTTTCCATTATGACATCATTACAATTTTTACCCCAGTTGGCTCATTTGTATTCTTTATGCTTCAATTCAAGTATCATCTTCTCAGAAGAGCCTTCCCCGAATTCTCTCTAAAGTGACCTCCTCCAATTTTTCTTTCATTCATCACCCTGGTTATTTCCTACATAAAACTTATCACAACCTGTATTATATTGCTTATTTGTTGTGTATTTTTTTATTTACTTGATTATAATTTGTTTCCCACATTAGGATGTACGCTCCATGAGGGTAGGAATCTGTTGTCTTAATTCCCCACACACACACACACACACCACAAAAAAGAAAAGAAAAAAACCTGAAAACTGAGATCAGGAGTTCAGAGCAAGTAGTTTATGTGAAAAGTGATCCAAGGAAGCACCAAAAAAGGTCTGGGAGAAGTGAGAAAGGGAAATCATAGAAGCCAATTATGCCATCTATTAATGAGCAGGTCTCTGGATTGGCCAACTGAGGTTCATTTTTCTGGAAACCTTCTGAAGAACAGAGTATAGAAAGTGCCTCAGTTCTTATATAATTGTGGTACATGGTTCCTAAAAAAATTACTGTGTTACACAAAAACATGCAATAAAACTACAGGGCTCATGGGAATAAAAATGATGTCAGGAGCACAATACTGAAAACCTTCATCAGTCACACATAAAGAAAATGATAGGATCCTTAAAAATGGTAGCACAGTGTCAGCCATATTAAATGGTTAGGAAACACATCAAGCCTACAATGAATATGGCACCTTGCTGTGAAGAGAGCTAACGTTTGTTGACAGAAGGGCCTGCTGGAAGGTTCACAGTTTGTGAGTTATTGCAAAGTGGCTGAAGAAGAATTATGTGAAATCTGATGGAAACTTGTAACACAAGTTGTGGCTGGCTGTGACTCACAACATACCTGATGCTCTGAGGTCACAGGGAGATATTTCAGTTGTGTGCCTATGTGCCTTTTAATATGTATGTATGTATGTATGTATGTATTTTTAATATGTATGTATTTATTTATTTATTTATTTAGTATTTTTAAGTAGCTTTGGTCAACTGCATGCTGCATTCACCTAGATCAGGAATTATCACACTT